>NW_023503013.1:0-600000 GCF_014461135.1 Mycena indigotica | reverse complement strand
TAACCTCATTTGTCCGTTACTCCGACTCACCGGCCTACCCGTCCGCAACCGCCATCGCGCTCGTTGCCTCGGTGCCCGCTTAGCGTGGAGCACCCGTCATTTGCAACATCGCCTTCCTCCTCTTCGCGTCGCTGTCTTGTCGCCCTGCTCAGGCTGATACCGTCGTCCGCGTCTATCGATGGTCTCCACTGGCCAACCACGCGCATCCGCCTCGCGAAATCATTAGTTGCGGGCCCGTTACGAGACGCGTTGCGAGTTGTGACACCGACTCGCCGCAAAACATATCAAAACGAGTTGACTCCAGCGAGTCTAGGGCTCGCTGGGGCACTCGTTGCGACAAGTCGACCTTCCAGTCATGTGCCTATTCCCGAACACCTCTTTCCATCTCCCTCAATGCTCTGCCCACACACCAGCGCCGCGGTCCACTCACGGTAGCAAAGCGGCGTCTACCGCCGTGCCCCTCCTCCTACACAACCTCGCGGTAACTCGCCGCCTGCCCACGTCACATTCGCGCACGCGCACGTTGGAGGCATTGGCGTCGGGCGATGTTTGGGGCTTACCTGGGAATGTAGTTCTGCTCACTTAGCTCTATATATGATACTAGGCACCTAGAATAGAACATATTTGAAGCCAAATGTATGTCTAACAACTTCTATCGAAGCTTGTGCTTTGGAGCAAGTGCATGAAAATGCCTCCCATCACTGAATCATGTGGTTTTGATGCACCTGATGTTGGACTATATCTCCACATCCAGAGCATGGATATGAATGATTGAGTAGTCATTTGAAAGGTATGAAGGGCTCTAACATCAACCAGGATCGATCAATGCTGCCCAATACTCTCATGCAACACCATTCAGCGGTGATCGACCATATTTGACTACCTAGGGCATGAAAAGCAGAATTCTTCATATAGACTGGGGGGATAAGATTGATCTCAGCTGATTTGGGTATAAGGGATAGAATAATGCAATCTGACCCATTTCTGAACCAGGGGCACCCGATGGTATCACTTAATAGCAGGGTTTATTGTGCATATTGTATTCTGCCTTCTGGTATATCTATCTGGAAGTGCATATCAGTTTCTGGGAGCTAAGCATGCACCTTACTAGCCCCCACACTACCAACTCATTCTGCCCAAAATCAGTGCAGATATGGAGGAGCTGATTTTGGCAAAGATAACACTGATTCTTCAATCATGTAACATCCAAGATAGCTAGTAGACTGATTGAAGTGCCAGAACAGTTATTTTGAAGTCCTCTAGTCACTTATATAAGTTTCTTGAATCCTACTTGAAATAATTTTTTGACCAGTTGTAATAGCGGAGACAGTTCTTTTGGCCTTAAGAGTACTAACCCTGTCTCCAGTTCTAATATCTGGAACTGCTCACACTAATGCATATATGTCATTAGGAACTGTCATGAGCCTACAACCACACTATATTCTGACCTCTGTATCATGTATTCCAAACTACAAGTTTAATATTTGAGTTCCAAGAGTGTCACAAAAGTGACACATGCAACATTCACCAGATTGCAGCATATAGAAGGCTTGGGATCTCATAGCCAAATGAATATTATGGTACATGTAAGTCTATCCTTCATCTCTACACTCTTTGATAGCTTATCTAGCCCCAGATTCAGGAAGATCTTAAGCATATGTGATAAAATATTCAACATGTTTTTAGGACCAAGGCAGGTCTGATAAGGCAATTTAAGTGCTCTGACTGTGCCAATTCATATTTCAAGCACCTCCACCCAGTTCTGCAACAAATTCTGCAGACCTATCTAAGTTAGAGCATTGACAATGCAATTTCCTGTGAACTATCCTACAATGCTTACTCCACTTCTATAAATATGTGAAGGACATCAGACCATGGTGTGATATGCTAAGCATTAGGAACAGATATATCTGGACATGTATTGGGTGAGATCCACTGGCATCATTCCCCAGAGATGAGAACATCCAAGATGCTATTGTGTCATCTTGTAGAGAGAGAGAGAGAAAAAAAAGAACAGAAAGTTAGTTAACACAAGAGTATAGACCCACAAGATTAATGTGACTGCAATTGCTTGAAGCATCCTTTTGTAGAGATATAGGACAGTCAAGATACATGATCGAAGATCGGAGGGTGATTAGTTTTGTGATCACTTTATGGCATTGATCAATCCCAACATTACTACGACATTGCTACGACAATGAGTAGCGTACACAGCCTCCTCGCACTGCACCGGCGATCGCCAATTGAATTCGCTTCAACTTCTCACGCGGTGTCGGCGGACAATGGTGTGCAGCGGTGGGCAGAGATTTACACCTGGCACGTTTGCTGTAGGTGACGCGGAGGGGACCCAAGGGGTGGCGCGGGTCGCCAGGGCGTCGGCCACAGGAGCAGCGTTGTCGTCGTCGACGTGGAGGCAACGAGAATGCAGCGCGATTGCAGAACGAGCTGGTAGCTGACAGCGGGCGGGGTTAGGCGATGTCATTGTGACATGCACGGCCCCTATACATGGGTAGCGAGAGTGGCATCGCCACATGGGGTACGAGAGCGGCATCAGCAACGCAAGCGGGCAACGCATGTGTGGCCGTGGCCGGGTTACACGGGGATCGCGTGGCGCGGAGGTGGCGCGGAGGCAAGCGGGCAAGAGGTGGCAGATCACACCGATCCGCACACGGGTGATGGAACGTCAATCAATTGTTAACTCCGGATGTCACGATCAAGCGGAGAGAGTCGCTGGTGCGGGCTCAGGCCACTGGCTCAACACTGGCTCAATCTGAGGCTGGGGCCGGTTTGCATGTTGTGGCATATAAGTACTTACATGAGAATTTGCGTAGGTAGCTAATGGATATGTATTTAATCAAGTCGTTGCCGTTTGCTTGGTCGGAGTATACTAGTATTCGGGTCAAGGTTCTCCTTGTCGCGCAGTCTAGTTTTTGTGGGATTGGATGGCGAGAGAGTGGTGGGTGGATATGACCCTTGACATGAGATGGGCCACTCGGTTATGTGATTGAGTGGGATGTCCAGCGCGAGTTGTTCTTCGCGCGAGACGGTGAGTGCGGGAATGAGCTTGGAGTCGGCGCGAATGATGTCTCGCCAGGTAGGGTGTCGATCGTTGAGGTGCTGAATAATGTTGTACTTCCAGTGGACCTGACCGCAGTTGGAGAACGGACAACTGACAGGAATGTTAGTGCAAGGATTGGCATTTGTTACCTTGCTTATCGCGGAGACAAGAAACGGATAGTGGTCGCGGCAGTCGGATTGTGCTTTGCCAGAGTCAATACTGATCTTACAGACAAGCCCATCACCACCACAAAACCCACAAGGATATGGCGCGGAAATCTATATCAAACTGGCATAAGCGCATAGTAGCCATGGATTGGATAATCAATATCTACCGCAGTTTTGACTGCACCATCGGGCACACTGAGCCGGTGCTTGAGAATGTGCTGGCCAATATGGAGCTGTCGTTTCTCGTGTTTGACTGTCGCAGCGCAAATTCCGCACTCAGTCTTGTCAAGGAATGAATTGCAGACAGCAGTGTCTGCTGCCGGGAGTGAGAACGCGAATGCAGAAGACACTATCCAAAGTGATAAGTACTCGCATATGGCCATTCAGGTAATAGCACATACCACTGGATGAGCGAATAGAATATGGGAAGTG
The DNA here is from genome assembly GCF_014461135.1 of Mycena indigotica. NCBI lineage: Eukaryota > Fungi > Basidiomycota > Agaricomycetes > Agaricales > Mycenaceae > Mycena > Mycena indigotica. The sequence continues at coordinate 596,343 of NW_023503013.1, read as the reverse complement.
ACCATCAATTACTTTTGTGAATCGAGAAATCTTGTTGTGAAGCGAGTGGTCGGCTTCAATTCGTTGCCAGATTGACTCCCAAGCATTGCATAGGTCAGCATGCGAGAAGTACCAGGTCTTCTCGCGTGTTGCACGCATGGCGATGGAAAGATTCTCGGTCATAATCTCATGTGCATAGTCGCTGAATGGTTGCACAAGGCGCGAGCATACCGAGATCTGAAGGTTACCTACACGGGACACAGAATCTGTCGCTGTTGCCTTTTGAGCAGCGAGAGGGAGACAAAACCCTGGTCCCAAGCCCAAGACCAGGTGTCACCAGTGTCGCGGCCAGGTGGAACGGCCACGAGCGATAGAACTTGGCCAGATATGATGTAGGATGAGTCGGAGAGGTGCAGTTCACCCAAGGGAATGGCTGAGATGGATTTGGCCTTGCCGCTTCGTCCATCTTTGATAAGAGTCGTCTTTACGACGGCCAGGCCAATGTCGACTCCGTTATGGGATACCAGAGTGACGAAAAGCTGCCCAAGCTGGAAATGGGTAGCAGCAGAGAGAACGACGGCACCCTCTGAACTATCACGCGCCCACGACAGCGTCCCACCGGCAGTGAATCCACGGAGGGGAAAGTCGGTCATGAGCCTCGACGAAGTCGTGATACATGTCAAAGAGGATTCGGACTGCGGAGCTCTTGTGAATGCGCCGTTCAGATGTGTTGTCAATGCGGGCAAAGGCAGAACATAAATGAGGCGGATTGAGGGGCAATTTGGCCTCACGAGCGAGAATGTCAGCGGTCGTAAGCCCAGCGAAAGGGTCGGTGAATTTGTAAGCGGCTCCGGAAAGGTCGATGTCTGCGGTATCGGTCGTGCTAGCATCACCGAGCGACCGGTCCACGCACCCGAAATAGATGGATACTTGCCTCCCCGGGGTCAAGCAGGTCCGTCTTGTCGCGCTGGAACAATTCACGGAAGGTGAGAGAGATGTCGCGGCCTTGCTCCCGAATGGTAAGCTTTGTGCTATACTTGGCAAGTGTGGCCTCGGCTGGTCGCAGCCCACTCCCAGCACGAGCGCAGGTCGCAGCTTTTAGCACGGAGCTCTGTTTTCCATTGAGCGGGGCCAAGGTGATCGACATGCTGCATCCGAAAGGTTTAGGCGTTCTGGTTTTCGCTCGAGATGTGGGTTCCGCGAAAATATATCGTCAAGGTTCATCGCTGAACGTCCGCGAGCACAGAATTCCGCAAGACCGCAGGGATGATGGCCCCCAACCATGCATGCGGCCAAACAGTGTTTGAGCACATCGTCACCAGGACAGAAAAGCCCAGTCGGGTCAAATGCCTGTCTTTGCGATGAGAAATATGGCATTCTTGACCATCGCTTGAGGTCCCCATATGTGGTTGGGAATGAACGAGGTTCCATGCTGTAGATAGATCGCGCAGAGGAGGAAGCTGAATTTGCTCAAATAGCAAGCTTGGGCGTCAGCGTCAGTGTGGTGTTGATGAACGGCTGCAATAAGCATCGAGCATCTCCCGAACAAGCAGAGTGCTTCATACTCAGCTTGCTGGGTTGCGTCAAGACTGCCTGTCGATTTTTGGATGTCAATGATGGCAGTAGCAATTTAATAGCGCGGCCGTCTTGAGCGTCTGGTGGATTAAGGAGAGCATGGATTGAGACCTGGACCAGTCATATCCAGGAATCTCCGCAAGCCAAATCAGCAGAAGGTCGGTTGATGCAGATTCCCTTGATTGCTATGCCTTGAGGCGAACGAATGTCGTACAAATGCCTAATAACAGATTAAAGTGATAGTTGAGTTACAAAAGCTACACGGAGGGTCAAAACCAGGGTCTTCCTGTGAAGAGGTTGAGGCCGTAGTCCGACACGTGAGTCCTCAACTTGCGACAAAAAGCGGGGGCCCCGGGCCCTCCCCCGCCGATAGGTGGCAGATCACACCGATCCGCACACGGGTGATGGGTGATGAGGTCGACCTGCCAACCTTTTTAGGAAATTTAGCCGACGATGTAAAGTAGATTTGTCAATTGATTGCTTACGTGGCTTGTCCTCTCCCACCACCAGACGCGGTCATTCCGTCTGCTTTCGACGCGTCGCGGCCGGTAACAAGGCGTGTTTACGTGCGGCGCTCACTCCCAACACCTTCAACACCCTAATCAAGCACCTTCCGGCCCTGTCCACCGCGCCAAACCATGCTCAGCATGTACCATATGTAACACCGACACACCCTTCTAATCTCGTCGCTCATTCATCCAATCACACTACAAACTCAATTTTAATCCCTAATACTTCAACTAATCCGTCTCCCATCGCAATTTACTCTCCCATTACAACAATCTACCTCCGAGACGATGGCCGCTGCCCCAAATGTTATCGGAGTATCACACCTGCAGCGTGGAGCAAGCATCTGGATGGGCAAAGGTGTAGAGGTGCGTCAAGTCGCTATTTCGCGTATGCATGCCCTCATATAACTGGTTTAGATGGTGCGGATGCCATTGCAGCAAAGGAACTTGTCGAAACAACAGCAAACCTGCTACCATCGTTGCCTCACCAGCCACAAGAACCGCCGCCGAACTGCTACAACTGTGCGGGATTCATCCTTGACTGGGAGATAGGCGACTTCTGGGCAACGTACCCCCACCAAATTCACGCTACAACATCACCGCCAGTGGATTTCTACATCGAGCTGCGAGGGAGTCCGTGTGCCCGCTCGACTTCATGTGCAGGACTCGTTAGCATACCTGGACAGCGCTGTAACTTCTGCGCTGACCTTCCCTCAAAGCTCAAAACAATTCAGGACCGTGCCGCAAAAACCCACGACCATGTCCGGTCGACTCAGGACCTGAGCTGGCTACAATTACGGAACAAGCTGGCCCAGCGGGACGCAGATTTCAACGCGCTGAAACTGAAGGTATCGTTGCTTATCTACTGTATTCTTCGACCCTCTTCATCGTTCTCCAGTACCAGAATTGCAAAGACTCGCTCGACGTTGCACGAACACGAGTGGGCCATTTCACGGCCCTCCTTCATTTCCTTCAGACGACACCGGTTCCCGCCCTGCATCGACTTCTCGCCCAGGCCGGCACCGAAAAATGGAGCACCGAGAAGACGTTGAAGCGTTGCCAGATGGCTGTCGACGGAAAATATCGCCCGACAAACTTCTTTGGTTGGGAAATCGACCTAGGAATGATTGTCTATGAACTCGGGGGGCTCTCTGCCGTCCATTCATTTAGCAAATCAGTTTATGCGCTGCCCAGTCGGAAAACTCTGCAAAAATATCGCCGAGAGAAAGACTTACAGCCTGCCATCTTCGGGCCTGACTTCACGCCAACATACAATAATGTTGCGACTCATTTTGGCGGTGCTCCTCCGACTCGACGCTATCTCCATACTGCTTCATTCGACGAAATTGCAAAATCTCCGACAGTTGATTACATCTCTGAACTCGATGCCATGGGCGGGCTTTGCCTCGAGCATCTTTTTCATCTTCCTGATGCCCGCATCGGCGAAACAATCACGCCTATCGAAATTGCAGCCCGCTTGGTGAAAGAGGGAAAAGTTCACATTGCCGACTTGATTTCTGTTGGTGCCATATCTCGCCTGGCTCGCGACAATTATGGCGCAAAGCCGGTCTACATTGGCTCTTCATGCAAGTTGGGTGACTGGAGGGATGTTCTACGCGTTGTTCAAAATGTGCTCGAAGCATGGTCACGGTCACCAGACGGGGAGGTCAAGCATGGTCCCATTACGGCTGTTGCGTCGGATGGTGACCCCAAGCGTCGAATTGCTTTTTTTGTTCTTTGTATGCAGAACGAGGTTAAGGAGGGAAATCCAATCTACGAGTTTGTCAAGGACTTATACGGCCTCAACCTCTTCACAGGGAAGAACAACCTGACAATGGATTTTGACTTCAAGCACGAAGTCAAGCGTGTGTAGCTTTTGTAACTCAACTATCACTTCTAATCTGTTATTAGGCATTTGTACGACTATTCGTTCGCCTCAAGGCATAGCAATCAAGGGAATCTGCATCAACCGTGACCTTCTGCTGATTTGGCTTGCGGAGATTCCTGGATATGACTGGTCCGAGGTCTCAATCCATGCTCTCCTTAATCCACCAGACGCTCAAGACGTGCCGCGCGCTATTAAATTGCTACTCGCCATCATTGACATCCAAAAAATCGACAAGGCTAGTCTTGACGCAACCCAGCAAGCTGAGTATGAAGCACTCTGCTTGTTCGGGGAGATGCTCGATGCATTATTGCAGCCGTTCATCAACACCACACTGACGCTGACGCACCAAGCTTGCTATTTGAGCAAATTCAGCTTCCTCCTCTGCGCGATCTATCTACAGCATGGAACCTCGTTCATTCCCAACCAGCTATATGGGGACCTCCAAGCGATGGTCAAGAATGCCATATTTCTCATCGCAAAGACACGTGCATTTGACCCCGACTTGGAAGTCTTTTTCTGTCTACTTGGTGACGATGTGCTCGAAACACTGTTTGGCCGCATTCGCATGGTTGGGGGCCATCATCCCAATTGCGGTCTTGCGGAATTCTGTGCTCGCGGACGTTCAGCGATGAACCTTGACGATATATTTTCGCGGAACCCACATCTCGAGCGAAAACCAGAACGCCTAAACTTCTTTCGGATGCAGCATGTCGATCACCTTGGCCCCGCTCAATGGAAAACAGAGCTCCGTGCTAAAAGCTGCGACCTGCGCTCGTGCTGGGAGTGGGCTGCGACCGAAGCCGAGGCCACACTTGCCAAGTATAGCACAAAGCTTACCATTCGGGAGCAAGGCCGCGACATCTCTCTCACCTTCCGTGAATTGTTCCAGCGCGACAAGACGGACCTGCTTCGACCCCGGGGAGGCAAGTATCCATCTATTTCGGGTGCTGTGGACCGGTCGCTCGGTGATGCTAGCACGACCGATACCGCAGACATCGACCTTTCCGGAGCCGCTTACAAATTCACCGACCCTTTCGCTGGGCTTACGACCGCTGACATTCTCGCTCGTGAGGCCAAATTGCCCCTCAATCCGCCTCATTTATGTTCTGCCTTTGCCCGCATTGACAACACATCTGAACGGCGCATTCACAAGAGCTCCGCAGTCCGAATCCTCTTTGACATGTATCACGACTTCGTCGAGGCTCATGACCGACTTTCCCGCGTCCGTGGATTCACTGCCGGTGGGACGCTGTCGTGGGCGCGTGATAGTTCAGAGGGTGCCGTCGTTCTCTCTGCTGCTACCCATTTCCAGCTTGGGCAGCTTTTCGTCACTCTGGTATCCCATAACGGAGTCGACATTGGCCTGGCCGTCGTAAAGACGACTCTTATCAAAGATGGACGAAGCGGCAAGGCCAAATCCATCTCAGCCATTCCCTTGGGTGAACTGCACCTCTCCGACTCATCCTACATCATATCTGGCCAAGTTCTATCGCTCGTGGCCGTTCCACCTGGCCGCGACACTGGTGACACCTGGTCTTGGGCTTGGGACCAGGGTTTTGTCTCCCTCTCGCTGCTCAAAAAGGCAACAGCGACAGATTCTGTGTCCCGTGTAGGTAACCTTCAGATCTCGGTATGCTCGCGCCTTGTGCAACCATTCAGCGACTATGCACATGAGATTATGACCGAGAATCTTTCCATCGCCATGCGTGCAACACGCGAGAAGACCTGGTACTTCTCGCATGCTGACCTATGCAATGCTTGGGAGTCAATCTGGCAACGAATTGAAGCCGACCACTCGCTTCACAACAAGATTTCTCGATTCACAAAAGTAATTGATGGTCACTTCCCATATTCTATTCGCTCATCCAGTGGTATGTGCTATTACCTGAATGGCCATATGCGAGTACTTATCACTTTGGATAGTGTCTTCTGCATTCGCGTTCTCACTCCCGGCAGCAGACACTGCTGTCTGCAATTCATTCCTTGACAAGACTGAGTGCGGAATTTGCGCTGCGACAGTCAAACACGAGAAACGACAGCTCCATATTGGCCAGCACATTCTCAAGCACCGGCTCAGTGTGCCCGATGGTGCAGTCAAAACTGCGGTAGATATTGATTATCCAATCCATGGCTACTATGCGCTTATGCCAGTTTGATATAGATTTCCGCGCCATATCCTTGTGGGTTTTGTGGTGGTGATGGGCTTGTCTGTAAGATCAGTATTGACTCTGGCAAAGCACAATCCGACTGCCGCGACCACTATCCGTTTCTTGTCTCCGCGATAAGCAAGGTAACAAATGCCAATCCTTGCACTAACATTCCTGTCAGTTGTCCGTTCTCCAACTGCGGTCAGGTCCACTGGAAGTACAACATTATTCAGCACCTCAACGATCGACACCCTACCTGGCGAGACATCATTCGCGCCGACTCCAAGCTCATTCCCGCACTCACCGTCTCGCGCGAAGAACAACTCGCGCTGGACATCCCACTCAATCACATAACCGAGTGGCCCATCTCATGTCAAGGGTCATATCCACCCACCACTCTCTCGCCATCCAATCCCACAAAAACTAGACTGCGCGACAAGGAGAACCTTGACCCGAATACTAGTATACTCCGACCAAGCAAACGGCAACGACTTGATTAAATACATATCCATTAGCTACCTACGCAAATTCTCATGTAAGTACTTATATGCCACAACATGCAAACCGGCCCCAGCCTCAGATTGAGCCAGTGTTGAGCCAGTGGCCTGAGCCCGCACCAGCGACTCTCTCCGCTTGATCGTGACATCCGGAGTTAACAATTGATTGACGTTCCATCACCCGTGTGCGGATCGGTGTGATCTGCCACCTCTTGGGGAGGGCGGTCGATGGTTGCGGATGTTGTCATCCACGGTCAACGGCGGCGCGGCGCTAACGGGAGCGGGAGCGGGAGCGGGAGGGACAGCGGGCAGCGAGGATCATGCAACGGCAGCAGCGAGGCCACCGAGCCGGAGTTACGATACAGTCGCACGTAAGGCCGCCGCGCCGTTGATGGGGCGGGCAATGAGGCAACAGTGAGGTGGGAGGGGGGCAGGCGGTGATCCGCGTGGTCGAGCATAATGGAGCGAGCGCAACGGGGGCGGCTGCGGGCGGGCGGTCAGCGAGCTCGAGCGGGCGGGCGGGCGGGCGGGCGGGCGGGCGGGCGGGCGGGCGGGCGGAAGGCTGTTGGTTGATGTGTAGTCGGGAGCTGCGCGGTCACGCGTCAGGCGGGCAGTGAGGCGGCTGACAGGGACGGGTGACGTGGTGATCGCACCGTGACGTCCGAGCGCGAGGGTGGCAGCGGGCGGGCAGGTGGTGAGAAGCATGCACAGCAGAGAGAGGGGCCAGGTCACGCCAAGCCGGCGAAGGCGCGCAGCGGGAGGGCAGCGGGGCCGGTGACAGAGTCGCGCGGCGCCACGCGGTGACCGCGTTGTGACAGTGGTCACCGCTGCCGGAGCGCGAGGGCGGCCGCAGCAAGGGGGCGGACAGTGAGCAGACAAGTGTGGTCGACGTGGCAGTCGATAGAGCCACGTCCGTCACGCGGTGACCGCGCTGTGACGTCAGGGGCGCGGCGCCGAGGCCCGACGGGGAGCGCGACGGTGACGGTGGTGGACTGGCAGGCGGTGGGAAGCAGCAGACAGTTCACGCCGCGCCGTTGATGGCAGCGGCAGGCCGCCGGGCTGCGTGGAGCCCAGGGAGAAGTCCATGGGGGGATTTGTCGGAGGGTATTCTCGGAGAGTAAGAGAAATAGAGGATTTTCATACCAAGAAGATGTGTTGATCGGGTCCCATCAACACATCTCATCTGTTGACAGATTTGGGCAGGGCAGGTGGTTTAGGATGGCCAAGACTTGTGATTCCGCGGCGTCGACGCAGGTCGAGGAACACATCGTACGCAATGGAGAACTGTTGAAATAGATAAGGACGATGTGGAAGCTGCGAATTGAAGTCAGTAATGAGAACAAACATAATTGACGCGCATACCCCATGAAGATCACTCAAAGTCCGAATAAATGCTTGAATAGTATATTGCGGGCACCGCGAATGAGCAACACGGTAAAAGTCCAAAGCCTGTTGGGTGAAAGCCACACTCGGAGTCCATGGCGCACAAGGAAAGAGTCCTTGCGCGATAAGAGCAGGCGCGATTCCACCAGCAGTCGGGTCAAGCCCGATTTCGACGTTATGCTTCGTATCTACAAAGCGAAAGCGACGTCAGAGTTAATCTAATAAGAAAGAAACCCCTTGACTCACCAAAGATACCCACAATAGTTACCACATACCGGTCAGCATTCTCGTCGTCGGCTTGTGGAATGGTTGAAGCGTCTCCGGCACAAGAACGGTAGTATGCTTTAAGCATAGCGGGTGCTTGAACCGCAAATGCTTCCGCACGTCGCTGTGTGGATTCGCGGGCGCGTTCGCCAGTCACGACGTTTTATGCTGGGAAATCTGATCAAAAAAAAGTGGGTATTGAAAACAAGAACCGACCTTGGACGTAACATTTCTTCTATCCCTTCAAACTCCCCACCCGCGTGGCTCATTTCAGCGGGGTGAGTGCCACGGAGAATGCTGCTGAATGTGATGAGGTTCTCTTCTCCAATGTCGGTCGCATCGAAGTCGTCGTCGACAGCAAGTTCTTGGAGTGTTTGTAATGCATTTAGCGACGGACGACTCATGACTGTTGGTGAGGCGGTTAGTTTATGGGGAAACGGAGACCGACAAGACAAGCTAAGACTTGCCTGCCATGTCTGCATCCACAGCCTGGGCCTGGCGCTTGTGGTACTCTTGTACTCCATGGGTGGTGAGTATCTTCCGCTGTGTTGAAACAGAGTACAAGGCTGGGGTGGGTACCGAGGAGCCAAGGACTAGTTGACGCCTTGACCGCGCGCTGGACTTGCGCATATGGTGGTGGGCTGTCGGTTGTTTGGTCGTGTTGACACCGAAGTGTGACAGGGTGACAGAGCAGCTGTCTCACCCAACAACCGCCCGCCTCCCCTCCTCGTCGCGACTTTCTCGCTGTTCCTACATACCTGGTAAGTCACTCATGCTACCCGTCCTAGTACATGCTCACAAATCTCGATATAGCTTGTCGTGCTCCATGTTAGAGCCTACCGCCGTCTTCCAGTTTCGACGTTCGAGGAGACGAAGTGGGTAGATTCGGAGACGAAGTGGAGTGGCCAGAGCTTCTCTTCGAGCATCTCCAGGTGCGTTTTCTCGCTCTTGTGGACACTTCTCGCTGATTCTTCCAACGCAGATGGATCCGTACACCCCTTCCGACCACACTTCAGTCCACACCTCTCCCACACGACACCACACCAATCCCTTACTGTCTACACTGTCTCCCATTCACTTTCAACCCACGCTACACTGTCATCTTACTTATTGGAGCATGGAAAGCTCAATGGCCGTTCTACATAGCGATGGCCTTTCTAGTTCTTAGTGTTACCTTCCCCTTACTATACACACATGGCCTCTCTGGGTATCCTTGCCTTTACTCTACACTATGGCCTCTCTCTTTCTACTGTACCATTTCCTTTTTTTTTAATATCTACCTGTGGCACCCATGTCACAGGATGAAATTTTGTGCGGAGCAAAGGCTAACCCTAACCCTACTGCCAATACTGGCTCATCAAAAATAAAAGTCGGGTGTCGATATCCCTCATATCTCAGCATCGTCGTTAGTCTATGGCTCAAACACTTTGGTATCTGTCTTCAATAGCTTGCCCACTCATACTCCACTAAGTTCTGGTCTTCAGATACGCCAAGTAAATCTCGCAATGTCTCAATACCAGTTTTTCAAGTCGTTGTCACACTTGGCCTCTCTTTCGTGTTACTTCTTCTCAATCTGTCGACTCCTTCTTCACCCTGCTATGGGACGTCGATCCAAGTATAACACCGATGAAGAACGACGCTGCGCTCGCCGCCTCGCAAACCAGAAATACGATAGCAGCAAACGGTAAGCCTTTACATTCTTTCCAGATTGAAATCTTAACACTTCGACCAGTGGACACTCTGTTCGTCAGCAACGATACAGTAGCGGCCGCAAAGCTGCCAAACGGCTTCCTCTTCTCACTCTTCCGAAGCTCATTGAAGAGTGGGCCTGTTCCGAACTACATACCGCACGGTACTCTTTCATTGATGCACAAGACGACGGTTTCGATGAAGCACCCTTCTGCCACTGGCTTCAGCCCCCTCCCTTCGACACTAATATCATCGCTCAAGTTGATGGGCCGGCCGAGGAGTGCGATATCGAAAGCCTGTGCTGCACGGTCGATGGACTCCTTCGACGTCGCGAATCCCGTTTCGAAGCCGATCTGCGCAATAGGATGGGAAACACTCGCACTCTTAGTCAAGCTAAATTGAAGGAGCTCCGTCGTATGGTGGAGCAGCTACTCGTCGATTGGGAGGATCTACAGCAAAACCAAATACTATATCCACCAAGTACACGCGAGTATTATATGTATGGGTGCCATCTCGTCTTCCTCGCTCGTAGAATTTCTCGTATCTGTGGCTTGAAGTGCTTCTAATCCATGTCGTCTTGATTTTTCTTTTCTGTGTGACCGCGTGATCAGTGTCTCGACTCTTTCGCTGACCCAATCGACAGCGCGATGCGCATCGAGTCTCCCGTGTAAGTTTACACTTAGAATCAAGTCAGGCTTCTCATAGCTCTATAGCGGTAGCGCAGAAGACCCGCCTTGGGAAATGACATTCTGCCATCCGCCATTTTTCCCCAGCACCAACTACCAGTCCTTCAAGAACCACGAGGAATCGGACAAGCTCCTCTATTGGCTGGCCCGTGGTGTCGGTGCATTCACCATTTTGTATGTTTCTCACAAATCGTTGCTGAGCGCCTTCTTACTATATTGCAGTAGCGCTGCTCTGGCCGCCCCAGGTGCCACGCGCGATACGATCACTGGGCATGCAACATGGGCCGGCCTCGTTTCTTACTGGAATATACTGTGCGCTTTGGACCACGATGACATTGTAACTGGGCTCCACCAACAGCTTTCATTGGTGCCAAAAGGCGCAATTTGTTCTTCGGCACCAACTCCTACTTCGACTGTCCACAGCTCAGCAATAACATCGAGCCGCTCTACGAAAATGTCGTCCAGTACTAAAAAGACGTTCTCCACCACCGACATTCCACCCGGGGCGAGGTTCCTCTTACCTGCATCGCAACTTTCCAAATATATGGCCACGAAAAAAGCCTCTGCCATTATCTTCATCTCCAATGCTCTCTTCCCTTTCTCCGTCACTCCTCTCTATTCCAGAAGACGACCTCAGCGATTCCATTTCGATGGCCGGACACCTTGGACGCGAAAACGTGCTGCCGTCGACAGTCATACGGAAGCGCTACCCGCCGGAACTAGCACGTTGACCGCGACAAGTACCTCGACCGCGACAAGTACCTTGACCGCGACAAGTGCCTCGACCGCGACAAGTGCCTGCACGGAAAAGACTGCGGCCAAGAGCCTGATGGCTTGGAGAGAGACGATCTTTGCGTATAACTCAGCGACCGGGAATGTCTATCGGGACCAGTAAGTACTCCCCACACACTCTACCTCGTCGAATATTCAAGCTATATTAGTGATACCGCTCTCGACGAGCTACAAACCGGAAGAATCGAGCTCCACTCCCGAGAGAGCCTCAAAGCTCGCTTGCGTGGTCACGGTGATTTGCGCGCCTTGTAGTTTCAGCTTCTAGTTTACCAAGTAATCATGCCAGATTTTCTATTACTCTTCACATCAACACACACAACGCTCACAGCCATGTCCCGTCCACTGTTCCGTCACCCATGCGCCTTCACATTAGCACATTCGACTATCGGCACAACGGGTCACAAATGGCAGATCCCTGAAATGGAGGCGACTGAAACACTTACGCGCAAGCCTGGACAAGACCCTGATTCGCTTCACAGCTTACTCTTGCTCTCTATCGTCTACACGCTGCGCTCGCAATCCAATGTCTACTTCTCCGCCTCCCGAAGACCCCCCGGCATTGTCCAGCACCCTTGTCGACGACGGGGACCCTAGCTGGGTGGATGAATCCCTTGTGGCTGAAGTCACGTCGACGCACGCTAGTCGCAACCCCAACCGGCCTATCATACCTTCCCGTCCTCGCCGATATGTGAAGAAGGCTGCAAATCATCGTGCTTCCACGCATTCGCGCAAGGCAATGAAGGCACAGCAAAAGCAAAGCCTTGCTGACGCAATCAACAACCTGCTGAAGCCAGTGCGCGACGCAGTCCCTCAGCTTGCTCAAGAATACGGACTTGCACAAGCCGAAGTCCTACGACGGATTACCAATGCTTCACGACGGGTCAAAAAACAACGAGCCGTTAACTCGCACAATGCCAAAATCAAGCTTATAATGGCTGAGCTTAACGAAGGTAGTATTCTATCCTATAACGCGCACTCAAATGACTAACAATACACGCAGATTTGCCTGTCGGCCAGAAATATAAACTCAAAGATGTTCACGCAATGATTGCGGAGAATCCGGCGCTGCTCGACGAGATCTCCAAGGAGGATGTCGACGAAACTATCTCTGCAATTAAAACACAACGCGAGACAAAAAAAGCGGGTGTCCGTGCCGACAACAAGTCGGCGACGATGGATGCAGCTGACACCCTCCAGTGGTTTGCGGAGGAGGTTCGTACATGCGCGTCGCGTTTAGAGTGTGTGCTTACCAACTCTGTCTAGTTTATCAGCCTTGAGCAGCGCACCGGCATGATTGGGGCCGCGTTCTTTTCACGCGGGCATATCAACGACTCCATCATTCCCGTTACCATCGAATCCGGCGGCGCCCTTCGCTTTTTCCTCGAGATCTTCAAGAAAGATGGTCCTCAGATCTCCTCCCTCCTCGAGTTGTGGGCAGTAGCGTAAAACGTTCGTCTTTTGGCTCCTTTTTTTTTCTTAATATATTAAACTATTGCGCTAGGAACGATACATGCTCCGAGTGTCCCGGAGATGAGAGTAGAGGCGGCGGCGATGATCCAGAGCAGCTTAGGTATGGTGATCATGAACAAGTGAGACCGTTATACTGATACTCACCTCAGAGGATATTGTTGGCAAGCTGGTTAGGATGAACTTCGAGAGCTTCCCCGAGAAGATCGTCGCGCTCCACAGCGTCACACTGCGTTGGCCCGAGGACACACCATTCAAGCGCTTGTCTCTGCAAAACAACACAGACACTCGGGCTATATATGCGGCATTGAAGGACAAGAGTTGCCGATGGCAACGGCTGACAGCTGAGGAGCTGGTGTCGGAGCTGCGGCGGTTGAAGGATCTGCAGAAGAGCGGCAACCTCCCTGTTGCAAAAGGACGCAAGACACGTAGTGATGTCGGAACGACACGTGCATCGAAATCCAAGAAGCGCAAGGTCGTGGAGGACTCGGAGTCAGAGGGTTCTGGTGGGGAGAAGGACCCGGAGTCGGACAAGGAGAGTGATGATGATGCGACCTCGACGCCAACCGAACGCAAGCGGAAGATGCTCACGGCGCTGTCGCGCGCGACAGCTGCGCGTCAAGCCGCCAAGGCCTCGGTTCATCAGAAGAAGAAGAGAACTGCATCACGGACGCGGGCAGGAGAGAAGGACAAGGGGAGTGGTGGGAGTAAGAAGCGGAAACGAGTTGACGACAATGACGAGGGAGGAAGCGCGCGCGGAAGAAGTCACGCCACGATAAGGAGAATAAGCAGCCCACCAATGATGGGGGTAAGGCTTTGGCCCGCTTGAAGAAGCAGATGAAGAAGACCACTCCACCCACTCAGTCTGTGCCACGCCCTCGCCCCCGCCCTGCTTTCGGCAAGAACCACGTGAACAAAGCCATCAGTCAGCGAGGATTTGTCATAGGCCGGAAAGGGAAGGGCCCGCCGGGCCAGCGTGAGTAAATGGTCGTCATGTTTTTGCTTTGCCTGCTAGTTTTGGTGTTGTCTTGCTGCTAGTACTACCTGAATTTTGTCTACTTAATACATCTAATGAAGCAATCTGAATTTTTGACTCTGGGATAAGGAGGTAGCAATATTTTCCTTTTTTAGCAACTTAGCTGTCTTGTGCAAAAAATACGCGTTTTTGGTGCTGGCAATAATTGCCTTATTAGGCAAACAGGTGATCTTATCACAAGTCATGATATCTTTGGCATATTAAGTGGTAATTATTGCAGATATTGCAGCGAAGGTGTTATATTTGCAGCATAGGTCTTATGTCTCAGAATTATTAGCTTTATAGCAGTTTTATTGTATTGTTTATTGCAGCATAGGGCTTTTAAGCTCATCTCTTCATCTTAGAATGCGCGGCTCAGCGGGCCGTTCATTCTAATATGAAGAGATATGTGGAATTGGTAGGTGGGCTTCGCCGCGCGACAAGGAGGAAGGTTCGCGGACCGCCGAAAAATCAATCATATGCAATCAATTGTCCTTGACGATAGCAGCAACTCGTTTCGATCGAGTAACCTCGGGGTCGCGAATTGCACATATCATGAATATGGACCCCGCGCGCTTCCATCTGCGCCATGCTGCTAAGAGGTAGGATGTGGACCCACGGATTGAGGGTCCAGGTGCCGGACGGCGCCGGGCCCGGCATTGATGGCGAGTCATTATGTTTTTCGGCCACAAAGCGTACAGGCAGTTATTTTTGAGTAGCTTCTCCAGCCAGAAGAGCCCTTGAACACCATCGATATCCCTCGCAAGTTCCGGTGCATTAAATTCAGCGCCTATTCCGTTGCTGAGCTCTCGTGATCGGCCAGGCCACATTTTGGGGAGGAGCGCCGCCGCCGCGTCCGCTGGGACGCTTCTCCAATTCCGAGTCTACCAGCGGCAGCGCCTGTCGCCGAACATGTTCAGCATCGGCCGAACGCCACTGTCTGGCTTGACGAAAAACATGCCACTGTACCAGACACCTGACAGGAAGAGCGGCTGCAAGTTCATGTTCTCGGCACAGGGGCCAAAAGATTGAAATCCAGAAAAAAACTCATCGGTTGGGTCCATGAATAGCAGCGGCTCGTTTAGATCGAGTGGTCTTGGGTATTCCTTGGGATTGGTAGCGCAGGAAAGGCCCGGGCGAGGCCGCTGGCCGTTCATACATGGGCCGCGGCCCGCACTTCAATCTGCATGATGCTGCCGCATGATAGCCAACACTGTCCGCCTGTTATGACGACGTGGATAAAGACAGTGTCAATGGGGTGGACTTGCAAGCTCGCGGCACCAAAAGAGGACAGACACAGACGACTATAGCAGCAACTCGTTTCGATCGAGTGACCTCGAGGTACCACCAGATAGAGCCTTCTTCTTCGCAATTGCATATGGGCCCCGCGCGCTTCCATCTGCGCCATGCTGAGATGCAGTGTGATTCACGTGGGTTCACAGGCATCGATGGATGGCCCGCCCGGCGACGGGCCGATGGTATTATTATTATTATTATTATTATTATTAAGGGCATAAGGTCCCAAATCTGAGTACCGCCCAACTCAAGAGGCAAGCAGGGGTGAGCTGTACCCTCCAGGGAGTACGTTGACCCCCTACCCAAGGGGGGTTCAAGTCTCGAATCATGGATATAGGGTCGGAAAGTTTTTTTCCGACCCTTGGGGGACCCCCTCCCCCCCTCCTGCCATATCAGGTAATATGTTCCCACGATTTGCGTCATGTGACGCCTGATGCAATCAAACAATGGGATAAAAAAAATTCAATCTTTGTGAAACTTTTTTTTGCAAAAGTTTTATATATGTGTATGTGTATATGTGTATGTATATATGTCAGTGATGTTCATAAGGCTTAAGGCCTTAAGTCATAAGCCCTGATGCAATCAAACAATGGGATAAAAAAAAATTCAATCTTTGTGAAACTTTTTTTTGCAAAAGTTTTATATATGTGTATGTGTATATGTGTATGTATATATGTCAGTGATGTTCATAAGGCTTAAGGCCTTAAGTCATAAGCCCTTATATAAGGGCTTACATTAAGGCTTAATTGGTGCACCTCAGAAGCCTTAAGGGCTTAATGTCACATGTCACATCACACAACCTATTTTTAGACAACTAAAATGCCTTATCTTACTCATAAAGCTTAATATACAAGGGGCAAAGCAGTTTATTCCAGAGTTTTTTCACAAAATGTTAATGCATAACTTAATATATAGGCCAGCTTAGTGGCCTCAACATATACTACAACTGATATACAGAAGGGTAGAGCTGCGATCAGTGATTCCAGCTGATATATGGGTAGGGGAGAGCATGATATCAGCCTAATTGTAGTGAATTATTATCTGTAGCTGCACAGAGGACTGTATGAAAAATTTCCTTTTTAGGCAATTAAGTCCTTAAGCCCTATGGCTTATTTAAGGGCTTAAGGCTTACTTAAGGCTTAATCGATTTTGGAGCCCCAAATTAAGGCCTTACGAACATCACTGAATATATGTACCTGGAACCTTCAACCACACATGGCAGGCCATATCACCTCTTTAACATGTTCACCTCTCATCAATTACCTGACGATGGACCTATGACAGAGTGGGCTATCCAAGCTCATGGGCCTGAAAGTATATAGATATAAGTATGAGAGTTGTGATAGAAATTAGAGTGTATATACTATATTTCCAGTATCTTTGCACCCATATAAGGCCCAAATCTTTTATATACAAAAAGTTCTTTTACCCCCCAGGGGACCCCCCCCAGGGGACCCCCCCCTCCCCCCTACCCCATGTGCCTGATAAGGATCTTGAACCCCCCTTGCCCCTACCCGCTCTCAGGAGCTTTACATCCACAAGAACAAAGCTACACCCGCGCTGTCGCATCCACACCCACCAGACATCCTGCAGAAAGGAGCAGAAGTGCGCCGCGGCCGGCCCCAGCAGGGCAGGATCGCATGATTGATCACTCGGAGCGAGTCACATTGAGCCTGATCATAAGATCACGTCGACGTACATAAGATCACGTCGACGTCTTTCTCCCACCCACACTGTAAAATGGTATCTTTCAGTGTAACTGAAAATGATGCTTTTTATTGTGGTTTCAGATAGTCCTGAAATTGGAACTGAAAAAAATATTATCAGTTTGTCCAAAATTTGCACTGAAAGCAGTGATTTCAGCAACAGTTTTACTGGCTACCTAAAAGACAGCTTTGAGTATATAGTGAAAGTAATGCTGAATGCACTATTTTCAGCTCAATTTTTGTCTCTTCTGAAATTAGTCCTTTTGGTGATGCTGATTCTCATGCTGAACTCACTGATTTCAGTGTAAATTTCCCTTCAAGCTGAAAACAAGGTTTCAAGTATGCAACTGAACATTGGACTGAAGTCCATGCATCAGAACATCAAGTCCCCCATAGGGTTCTGATATTGGAAATTATTGGTACAAGTTTCAGTTGCATCCTAAAATGCTTGTTTTCAGCTGAAACTATAATTTGTGCTAAAATCATTTATTTTGGCACGGAAATCAGTGTCCCCAGTAGGACAAATTTCAGATGAGATATAAACTGAGCTGAAAGGAGTGCTTTTAGCATCACTTCAAGCATATACTGAAGACTGTGTTTTCAGCAGCTGCTAAAACTGTTGCTGAAAGCACTATTTTTGGTACAGATGTCAGATAAACTAATAGTATTGTTTTCGGTGCCAATTCCAGTACTGCCTGAAAGTACAACAAAAAGCATCATTTTCAGCTATACTGAAAGATACAGTTTTACAGTGTGACCAGCTCTGCCGCTCGCACCTCCAGAGACACGACGGCATATGCACCTGTCGTTCGCCATCCTGCGCGACCAGCGGTTAACATTGGCGTAGTCGGCGCCATCCTCGCGGCAGAGTGACACGTGGCGGGTCGCACTTCAAGATTATCACAGACGCGCAATCGCCGCAGCGCTGGGGCCGGAGCGAAAAGGCGTCCCTCGGCGGGAGAAGACGCCACTGGGCCGAGGAGCTCGAGCCCTTTTGAAAGGCACGTGTTGCTGGCAGGGCCGAGCGACGAGCGCGGGCCTGGGGGCTCGGGGGCGGGTATGAATCAAGAGTGCCAGTGGCGGGTGTCCGAGTCCGTGCGAACGAACGAAGGAGGAAGGCGGTATGTCTCCGAGTACTCTCCCGGCCCGCCGTCCCCGACCTCAATCCGCCTTCGCAGCGAGAACACCGTCTGGTAAGGACACAAATGCGTAGGAACGTCTGGGTGTCCGAGACTAAGTTCCAGAACCCAGAGGAATTACGGAATCACGACTGCAAGGGGGGTTCAAGATCCTTATCAGGCACATGGGGTAGGGGGGAGGGGGGGGGTCCCAGGGGGGTAAAAAAAACTTTTTGTATATGAAAGATTTGGGCCTTATATAGGTGTAAAGACACTGAAAATATAGTATATACACTCCAATTTCTATGGTTCAGAACCCTCATACTTATATCTATGTACTTTCAGGCCCATGAGCTTGGATAGCCTACTCTGTTATAGGTCCATGGACAGGTGATTGATAAGAGGTGAACATGTTGAAGAGTTGATATGGCCTGCCATGTGTGTTTGAAGGTTCCAGGTACATACATACATACACATATACACATACACATATATAAAAAATTTGCAAAAAAACAGTTTCACAAAGATTGAATTTTTTATCCCACTTTTTGATCGCATCAGTGGTCACATGATGCGAATCGTCGGAACATATTACCCGATATGGCAGGAGGGGGGGAGGGGGGGGTCCCCCAGGGGTCGGAAAAAAACTTTCCGACCCTATCTATATCCATGATTCGAGACTTGAACCCCCCTTGCACGACTGACTCTGATTCTGTGAGCCTATTGCAGCACTGCGCGTTCATCTCCGCCACAGGATTTCCCACCAACAGCTTCTCTGTAGACGTGCCTCGCGTCTATTTTCGAGGGTACATCTGGCGCTGGTGTGCACGGTACCTCCTTCTCTTCCCTCCCTCACAATCTTAAGGCGATACGATGGTCCGTGGCGGTATTCGTGGACGGGGACGGGGACGAGGCACTGGCAGAGGCAGCGTCCGATGGCAGCCATCGCAAAGCGTTGAACAATCAACCAATGCAGAAAGCACTCCACCCGTCGCCCTTCCCGCCGACCGCGATATCATGGCCGGTCTCCGCCCGACGCCGGTCGGAACGCTCCCCGTCCCCCGAGCCCACGCAGGAAACGCCGCGGTCGTTATCGCGGATGTCAAGCAGCTGGGCTCGTGCAACTGGACGGGGGCCGACACGCCGACAATCGTCGTCCCAGGTGCCAACTCTGTTGACTCCCACTACTCTCTTCCCCACTAATGCTGGGTTATAGGGACTCCGCGGGCTTGGGCCGAGCCAGCACTGCCTCTCCAGGTCGAGCCCGACACGGGCGTCATCTGGGACCAGGACGCCCTCTCCGCGCCGGCCGGGAAGACGCTTGTTGCGCTCATCGCGACAGTCGATAAGACGCATGCTATCCAGTGCCGCACTGCGCACGCACCCGAGATGCCGTTTGACTGGGCGGGCGAGCAAATCGACTTCGTCACCGACCGCACGAACTTGCGCAAGCTGCTCCGGTGGATCAACGTCAACGTCCAGCCGCCAGATGACCGCGACCCGGGAGACGACAGGCAAAGGAAGGACTGGCGGATCAACATGCAGCTTGCCCCCGGCGGACGCACGGTGCTCTTCGAGCGCTGGGAGAAGCGTGATTACACGGCGATGAGCGGGTTTACGTTTGGCTTCAACTTCGAGACGGCGTCGACGACCGCGCCGCGTGGCGCACCGCAGAGCTCCTGGCATCATCGGATCGTCAGCTACGTGAGGGCGGTTCATTTCCACGAAAGTAGTATTCCTTACCCATTAGTACAGAATCTCAACGGGCTGAAAATCGTCGTGCGGTTCGAAGTCGATGCCTACATCCCTGCACCCATCCACCGAAGCTCGGCCGGCGCGCGCTCCAGGGCGG
The DNA here is from genome assembly GCF_014461135.1 of Mycena indigotica. NCBI lineage: Eukaryota > Fungi > Basidiomycota > Agaricomycetes > Agaricales > Mycenaceae > Mycena > Mycena indigotica. Next base: position 576,480 of record NW_023503013.1, on the reverse strand, counting down.
ATGAGACCAGCTCGCAATTGGAGGATCTGGCCGCCCAGCTGGCCACCACCACTATCGCCCAGTCGGCGCCCGGGCCGGCAGCAACCGATGTAGAGCATGATTTCGGTGTCTCGCCCACGTCGACGCGCGCCACGGCGTCGCCCGAGCCGTTCGTGCAGGACCACGGGATCACCGTCATCGAGGGCGGCACACACATCCCGCAGGCCGCGCTCGTCGAGCTCACCACCCGCTCGGCCTTCCGCGCACAGGAGATCAACTGGGCGGAGGACTTCCCCCAAATCTTTCTCACGCAGACGCCGCACCATTTCCTCGGCGTGCACCACCGCGGGCAATTTGGCAGGGTTATCAAGCGCCGGCTCGGCGCGGGGGAGCTGGCGCAGGTGGAGCAGGACCTGCAGCCGAGTCTGCTGATGCTCGTCGGCGCGTTGAAAGAGATCGCGGCGCTGGTGCGGGCCGGCGGCGCCCGGGGCCGGCTGACGCTCGTGTGTCGCGCAGGGCGGGTGCAGGTGTATGAGCGGGAGAGCATGGAGAGCGTGCTTCCGGACGAGATGCTGGAGAGGTTTGAGGGGTGAATGCTGGTCTTGTAGGTTGTGTTGATCGGATTCGTATAGCTTGAAAGAAGAGAGAATCCCGTTATGTTTCCTAGAAACTGTTGGACAGCTGCGTTCGAATGTCCGAGTCAAACCGTGCGATGTTCAAGTCGCCGGGCCGGAACCGGTTGCCTTCGGCGCCGGACTCGGACCCGGGCCGAAGCCGGTTGCTGAGGACCGGACTTGCACACTGCCAGAGATATTGATCAGCTTATCCCAGATAGCTGGAGAACTTGGAGCAGACTGAGCACGAACAACTCAGAACTGCTCAATGATGCCATCGGCCCGTTGCCGGCGGGCCATCCATCGATGCCTGTGAACCCATGTGAATCGTGATGCATCTCAGCAGCATGGCGCAGATGGAAGCGCGTGGGGCCCATATGACAACATAAAACACTGGGAAAACGATCTCCGGCGGTGGGCACCCCGAGGTCACTCGATCGAAATGAGTTGCTGCTACTAAAGTCTGGTGTATACCACTGTTCTCTTTTGGCTGAGCTCGCAAGTCCACTCCAAGCCTGCGTTGTCGATGTGTTTACCCGCGTCGTCACGGGAAGTGGCACGTGAGGGGATGGGGTAAAACCCCGCTACACCCGCTACACTGCCGCTGCAGCGTGATGACACCCCCCGCTGCATGTCACACCGCCACTGCTACGACTGGCAACTTGAAGGACTCCGCTACACCATTTACAAGTTAAGCTCCACAAGTACTCGACACTTATTTCCCCGCTGCGCTGACGACACCTGCTTCCCTCAAGCTTTTGTGAACAATGTCCGTTACACTTTTGCTAAAAAAAAGGAAATTCATTATAATATGCTATTAACTTGGACCTAACTCATGCTGAAAGCTTAGTCAGTTGCAAATGATCTTTACCCTAATGATTCATGTCATTTTAGCCCTATTTAACACTGAATGAAAGGATAATTTTTGGTACACTTTTTTTTAAACGAAATTCATGAGAGCATTTAGTTATCCGAGTCGTGGACTCAGATACCTGGGCGTAATAGAAATAGATTTGGAGATATTCAATATATTAGCTAGAGTGTCACAAACAAAGCCGGATCAGATGATGGGCCAACTTAATGAATGATCAAATGATCTAACTTCGTAGTGGTTGATGATGAGATCAAGTTGTATTGATAGGTATGATACAACCGGATGACTATTTCCCAAGAGGTAGGAGGGAAAAGAGAATAAAAGCGCTGGGGGCAGAAGGCCACCAGTGTCCTACTTATATACTAATTCCAGGCTGACTAATACTGACTCACTCTGACTCATACCGACTCACCCTGACTCACGTCATGACTCACTCTGACTCGGATTGATATGACTCAGTCTGAGTCATTGATGGATTGATGGATGATATCATCTAACCCAATATGGTAAGGCTGTGCTAGCCTTCGTTTGGGGTTGGTTGGTGTGATGTGGTAGAGGTTGATGATATCATCAGAAATTGATGATGGGATCAAATGTGCCACTGTCATCAGTGATCAGCCTAGAAAGTGTAACATTACCCCCCTCTTATGATCAATGTCCTCATTGAACCAAGAGTGGTAGCAAGCCACAATCCTATATAAATCAGAAAAGGAAACCAGAAAACAGTCATATGAGAGCGTCTTTGACCCAATTCCTGGTGATCAAACTGCTCTTCTTCTGTATGTGTGGTAAGTCTTGCAGACATAAGCAGACTATGGTTGCCTATGGTGTCTTGTGCCAGTGGTCGGGTGCTGGTCGGAGTTCTGTTCCTCAAGGAATTCTGTGATATACTCCTCAGCATTGGTAAGATTTCGCTGAGGCTCCCAGGTATTCTCACTATGCGGATAGCCTTTCCATTTCACAAGATATTGCCAACCTCTGCCTCTCTTCCGTGACTTGAGGATTTTCTCCACCTCATATTCTGGTTGATCCTGCACAATCATAGGGGCAGGGCGTTCTTCTCGACGGTGAGGTGGTGGTTCATGATATGGGGAGAGCAGCTCTTCATTGTACACAGGATATCGATAGTCAAGTCCTGGTACCTTTAACTGGTATGATGCTGCTCCTACCTTGTCCAAAATCTCATAAGGACCAAGTCGCTTGTCAGACATCTTTGCTGAAGGCCTTCATTGATCCAACTGCTCACTAGCTTCCAGCCATACCTTCTGACCAATCTTAAAATCTGGCGCGGGCTGCCGTTTTCTTATCATAATACTTCTTCATTCGCTCTTTAGCCTTTCTCATAGCTGAGCTAGCATCCTCTCTAACGGCCTTCATCTTTTCAGCAAATTCCTGGGCACTGTCGTTCCGAGACTCCACATGAGTCTCCATTCCTTTCCAAGGGTGGTATCCATGATCAAGATAGAATGGTGAGAACTTGGTAGAGGCATTGACCTTGTCATTGTAGGTAAACTCAGCAAGTGCAAGCCAGTCAGACCAATCAGACTGATGAAAGTTTACATAGATTCGGAGATAATGCTCAATCTCCTGGTTCATACGTTCCGTTTGTCCATCAGTTTGTGGTCTGAAGGCAGTGCTTGGGTTCATCTGAGTACCAAGTAGTTTGTTCAACTCGGTCATAAAACCAGACAAATACCGAGTATCTCGGTCGGAGATAATTTTCCGTGGTATGCCATGATATCGGATTACTCGGTCTCTTGTCAGTTTAGCTACACCTTCGCTATTTAGCCGAGTTGTTGTTGGCTCAACATGGATCCGCTTTGTGAAGACATCGACCCATACCTGAATAGCATTATAGCCATTGCTATCTGGGAGTGGTCCAATCATATCCATGGAAATTGTCTGCCATGGACTCTCTGGTATACTATGAGGATTCAATAGACCATGTGTACGTCGTCGTGGGCGGGTTCTCTGACAGGTTTCACAGGTTCGAATATATGCCTTGACATTATTGCCTAGTCTTGGCCACCAGAAGTTTCGTTCAATTAACTCCTGAGTTCGATACTCTCCAGGATGACCTACTATTGGACCATCATGATGCTGCTCGATAATTTCTTCTCTCAAATTATCATCACGGGGGACATATACCTTGCCATAATAGAGAATAAGTCCATCCTCATAATTCCAGCCTGGTAATGACTTCTCTAGTGCAATCTTTATAGAGGAGTCAATTTGTTTCCCTGCTCTGATCCTTTTCAGTAGTTCTATATCAAGACCTTCAAGCTGCAACTCTGTTGATCGGAAGAGCTCTGGCTTTAAAAGGACAATATCAGTATTATCATCCTTTCCCTGATTATGATCAGCTCTTCGTGATAGGAGGTCAGCCTTCCGGTTCAGGGCACCTGGACGATGATGGAGAGTAAAGTCATATTCAGAAAGCTTAGTTACCCAACGTGCTTGTCGACGATTAAGTTTCTGAGGTTTCTTAAAATATTCGAGGTTTTGATGATCAGTGAAGATCTCGAATGTTTCGCTTGCTCCCATCAATATTGGTCGGTAATCATCCAGTGCAGACATAATAGCCAGCATCTCCTTATCATATATCTCATAGTTGCGTTCAGTCTCATTGAGACTATGAGACATAAAGCCAACTGGTCTCCACACTCCATCCTGCTGCTGACTCAGCACAGCTCCAACTGCACCTTCAGAGGCATCCGCCTCAAGTCGAAATTTGCCACTGTCTGTTGGTAGAGCAAGAACAGCATCTTCTGCAATTCGTGACTTAAGTGCATTGAAAGCTTGGCATTGTTCATCACCCCAGCTCCATCCTATCTTTCCAGTAAGCTTAGTGAGTGGTCGGGCAATCTCACTGTATCCTCTGATAAAACGCCGATAGAAATTGGTAAAACCTAGAAATGCCTGAACTTGTTTAACTGAATGGGGTTCTGGCCAATTAAGGACTCCTTGAATCTTGACTGGATCCATCTTCACTGAGTTGTGGGAGATAATGACACCTAGATATTCAATTTCCTTCTGATCAAACTGACATTTCTCCGGCTTGAGAAACAGTTTATATTGAGCCAGAATTGTCAGAACACGGTTGACAATCTGTTGATGCTGTTCCAAAGTTTCGGTGAAAATGAGGATGTCATCCAAATATACAACAACATGACCATCATTGATGAGATCTCGTAGAATATCATTCATCATAGTTTGAAATGTCGCAGGGGAGTTTGTGAGTCCAAAGAACATAACAAGTGGTTCGAATAGGCCCCGATTTGTCCGGAATGCAGCCTTCCACTCGTCACCTTCTTGAATTCGAACATTGTTATATCCCCAGCGAATATCAAGCTTGGTGAAGTAATGTGCACCTTGAAGCTTGTTCACAAGCTCGGAAATCAAAGGTAATGGATATTGGTTCTTGATAGTCATTTCATTCAGTTTCCGATAATCTTGGACCGGACGCAAAGTTCCATCCTTTTTCTTAACAAAGAAGAATGAGGATGCCATAGGGGACTTGGATCCACAGATACGTCCAGACGACAAGTTCTCCTCCAGGAATTCATCTAACTTCTGCTGCTCCAGAGGTGAGAGAGGATAGACCTTGCAATCAACAGCCTTTGCTCCAGGCTTCAGTTCGATTGCATGATCCCATGGCCTTCGGTCAGGTAGTGTATCGAAAGACTCCTTAGAGAATACAGTTCTGTGGTGTGCATACTGTTCTGGTATCTCTGTTGACACTGGAGTCTTGTCTTTACTGTTAGGGGAACCTCCCTTTCGGCCCCTCGGAGACGCCTCCGATTCCCGGTCCGACTCCGGTTCCGTCTCCGGTCCGGCCCTCCATCTCGCCCGCACAATCACCGATCCGTCAACGCCCTCCCGACGGTCGCCCTGGGACCTCGCCTGCGACGCCGCCCAAGCCTTCTGTGCCCGACAGCGGCAGCTACGGACAAGCAGTATATAGTCAGCTACCTAGCAGGCGGACCCTTAGAGTTTCTTCTCTTTGGATCCTCCCCTGCTAGGTCAGCTTCATTTGTATTCGCTTACCAATGTTCACGCTTTGGATCCTCCCCTGCTAGGACCTTGATCTCAGGCCTCCGGGGTTGCCCTTACAGCAGAAGAAACTCTCTACGGGATCAACCGGACAAGATTGCCAGGTTCGGCGCTGACTCAGGCTCGAGTACGAGTCCGTTCCGCCCTCGTCACCGCCCCTGCCACTTGTCCCCTCCTCCTCTACTCCTGTGGTCCCCGCACCCGTCATGCCGTCCGGAGTCACTCCTACCGCAGACGCCCGGCTGGACTCACTCGAGGCGAAAATCGATAGCCTAACTGAGGCCCTTGCTTTACTCACCAACCAGGCTTCCGCTGCCGCTGCCGCCGCTAATAATGCTGGCGGACCCCAAACACCATCGCCGGAGACGTCGATTCCGACTCCGACTCCGGTCCAGGGCGACTCGAAGCCCTTTTTGGCGACATCAACCTCGCCTCAAAATTGGTCTTGCGACCAAACCCCCCGTTCACCTTCAACGGCGACCGGAAACGCAGCCGCGCGTTCCTCTCACGGGTCCGCACCTACGCCCGCCTTGCCCCTGAGGCCTTCGTGGTCAACGGAGAGGCGAGCGAGGAAAAGGCTGTCCGCTATGCCATGTCGTTTATGGCAGAAGGACCCGCTCAGCAATGGGCGGAGCGCCACGGAAGCAAAGCCCCGTTTCCGTTTCCGTCCTGGGGCTCGTTCGTTTCCGAAGTTTCGACTCCGGTTCGTCGAGGAGAATGAGCAAGATCACGCTCTCTCCAAGCTGGAGACTTCCGCCTATCACATGGGTACAAAGGATGTCTACCAGTACACCGACGACTTCGAGGACCTGATGGACCTCGCCGGATTCGAAGACGCGCTGGTCAAGGTGACCAAGTTCCGCCACGGACTTGACCCCCTGATCAATAACGGAATCACGTCCTCGAACGACCCCCGGACCTCCGGGATTACCTTAGCTGGCGCACCCGGGCCTTCCGTCAATACGAGGCCCTGGTCCGGCCAAGCTGATCAAGTCAGCCGCCCCCAAGACGCCTGGTGGTTTGATTCGGACTCCGTTTCCGGTCAACCGCATCCCGGCTCCGGCCCCTTTCCGCCCGGTGGCTCCGGTCGTGCCACCCGCAGCCCGCGCCCCCCTCCGGCGCCTCCAGCTCCCGTCCCTATGGAGTTGGATCGCACCAGGGCTCGGGGTGCCCCTTGTCGCGCCTGCTTCAGGTGCGGCGACCCAAACCATCTCGCCCGGGATTGCCCCCTCCCCGCCGATGTCCGCTCAATGGACATCCTCGACGAGGTGATCCAACAACTCGGTGACGAGATGTTAGCGGAGTTGATCGCCCGCTACACGGACACAGCTGCCCTGCCGGAGACGGCAGCGGAGTCGATGGCCGGAGAGGATTTTGTCCCCGCGACGAGTGACTGGTGTGCCCTCGTTCGCGTCTATAAATCGTTTTGCCTCTTTGTATGATGAATGCAGTTCCTTGCCCTACAATGAGCCCGAAACGAAAGACACACCCTCTCCTGCCCCCGCCTCGACTCCGTCTCCAACTCCGCCCGCGACTCCGGTCATCGTCCTCCGCCGCCTCACTGCCTGGGAAAAGAAACTGCCCAAGCAGTACACCATTGCCGCTGCCCCTGGGGCGAACTCCCTCCACCTCCCGTTAGAGCTCGAGTCCACCACCAGCGCTGAAGCTCTCACTCTCTGGGCTTGTCGACTGTGGTGCCACCTCCGACTTCATTGACACGAACTATGTTGCTCGGAATGGCATTCCGGTCCGCACCCTCGATCAGCCGATTCCGGTTTTCAATGTCGATGGCACCCCCAATGACGCTGGCTCCATCAAACAGATCGCGGACTTGGTCCTGCGCTACAAGGGCCATGCCGAACGAGTTCAGCTGGCCGTCACCCATCTTGGCAAGCAAGACCTCATCCTGGGGTATTCCTGGTTGCGGAAACATAACCCAGAGATCAATTGGGAAACCAAGGAGGTCAAGATGACACGGTGCCCCCGAATTGCTCGACCTGCCGTGAGGAAGAGCGAGTCGAACGGACCGAGTTGCGGCGACTCCGGTCGCTTCAGAAGCGTCTCCGCTCCGGCCCGTTCCCCTCGGTCTGCGCCATGGACCTTTCTGGGTCTGATGACGGAGACGATTCCGTCTCCGATGACGACTCCGGCCTGCCTGATCTGACGCCGGACTCCGACGACGACGATGACGATGGTCAGCTTGAAGATGGTGACCGCATCTTCTACACCTCGTTCCGCCCCTCGGAGGAGATACGCGCTGGCAGTACTGTCTCGCAACGCCTGGCCGAAGCCTTCGCCAGGAACTCCGCCCCTCCGCCCTCCGAGATCCCGGACTGGGCTAAGGAGTTCCAGGACGTCTTCAACAAGGAGTCCTTCAACACGCTACCGGGGCGGAGAGCCTGGGACCACGCCATTGAACTCGTCCCCCGACGCTAAGCCCACCAACTGCAAGGTGTACCCCATCTCGCCCCTCGAGCAATGCGAGCTCGACGCGTTCATCGAGGAAGGGCTTTCGACGGGCCGGATTCGCCCCTCCAAGTCTCCGATGGCGTCTCCGGTCTTCTTCGTCAAGAAGAAGGACGGCGGACTCCACTTCGTCCAGGACTACCGTGCTCTCAACGCGATGACTGTCAAAAACCGGTACCCCCTTCCGCTGATCAACGACCTCATCAACCGGCTCAAAGGCGCTCGTTACTTCACCAAACTCGGCGTCCGTTGGGGCTTCAACAACGTCCGGATCAAGGAAGGTGACGAGTGGAAAGCGGCTTTCCGGACTAACCGAGGCCTGTTCGAGCCCTTGGTGATGTATTTCGGCCTGACAAACTCTCCCGCGACGTTCCAAACGATGATGAATGACATTTTTCAGGACCTCATCCTCTCCGGAGATGTCATGATCTACCTTGACGACATCTTGATCGCCCATTCCGACCTCCGGAAACACCGGCAGATTGTTCAGGAGGTCTTGCGGCGACTCCGAGAGCACAAGTTGTACCTCCGAGCGGAGAAGTGCGACTTTGAAAAATCGTCAATCGAGTACCTCGGAGTCATCATCTCCCACAACCACGTCGAAATGGACCCCGTCAAGGTCGCAGGCGTCTCCGCTTGGCCGACTCCGGAAAACAAGAAGGACATTCAGCAGTTCCTCGGGTTCGCTAACTTCTACCGCAGGTTCATTCGGGACTTCTCGACCCTTGCGCGCCCTCTTTTCGTGCTCACCAAGAAGGACCAGCAATGGACTTGGGGCGACGGGAGGCCTCCGCGTTCCAAGCGATCAAGGACGCGGTCACCTCGGAACCGGTCCTGGCGATTCCGGACGACACACGGCCTTTCCGACTCGAGGCGGACAGCTCTGATTATGCGACGGGGCGGTTCTTTCACAATCCGCCCCGGACGGGAAGTGGCACCCTGTAGCATTCTATTCCAAAAGCTTAAATGATGTCCAGCGCAACTCACGAAATCCACGACAAGGAGATGCTCGCGATCATCCGCGCACTCGAGGAGTATAGACACTTCCTCGAGGGCGCCGCGCACCTGTCGAGATTTGGACTGACCATAAGAATTTGGAGTACTTCAGGAAGACGCAACACCTCAACCGGAGACAGGCCCGGTGGTCTCTGTACCTCTCCCGGTTCGACTTCACGCTGCACCACAAGCCTGGCCGCGATATGGGTCGGCCTGACGCCCTCTCCCGGAGACCCGACCACGGAGTCGATTCCGACAACTCCGGCGTCGTCCTTCTGCGGCCTGAACTCTTCCACGTCCGCGCACTCGAGGGCGTTTCCGTTTCCGGTCCCGGCTCCGAACTCCTCCGTGACATCCGTGATGCCCTCTCCGGTGAGCCTGACCTGGAGGAGCCCGTCGCACTAGCGGCCCGGCAACTTCTTAAGGTTCAAGGTCAAGCTCGAGGCCCCCCTCCTCACGTTCTGACGAATGGGCCGTCTCCGGCGGTCTTCTCCATTTCCGAGGAAAGATCGTCGTACCAAAAGACAAGGACCTCCGGAGACGCATCATCGAGCTCTGCCATGACACCCGAGTCGCCGGACACGCAGGTCGTTTCAAGACCCTGGAGTTGGTCTCCCGGAACTACTGGTGGCCTCAGATGTCTCGCCATATCGGCCGGTATGTTGCGACCTGTGACTTGTGCTGTCGCACCAAGGCACTCCGGAGACTGCCCCACGGAGAACTGCACCCCACGGAAACGCCCCCGGAACGCTGGCATACCGTCTCCGTCGACTTCATGACGGAGTCAAGCAAACTGCCCGTCTCATCGACGGCAAGTATTGGAAGCGTGAAGCGGAGAAGCAGAGGGAGCGGGAGTTAAGAGATTCTCATGGTGGTGGATCTGGTTCTGGTTCGGGCTCTGGCCATTCCGGTGGCCATTCCGGTGGCTCAAATTCTGGGTCTGGGGGTTCTAAAAAGGACTCCTCTTCGAAAAAATCGTCTGGCTCTTCTGGCTCCTCTGGCAACAACTCCGGAAACGGAAACGTCTCCGGTGGTAATTCAATTCTGGCAACAAGGGCTCCAACAGCTCTCAGCAACAGGCTTCCTCGTCGTCTTCCAACAATAACGACAAGATGAAGACAGCCAAAGCGCATGCTTCCCTTCTTGGTCCTGATGGGAAGTTGAAGCCAGAAATACGCGAGTTCAGAATCAAGAACAAGCTTTGCCTCTTCTGTGGCAAGTCTGGGCATATGGCCAACAAATGTCGAAAGAAGAAGGCTATGTTGGACGCACGCGCCACTACCATCACTCCGGTGGCTGCGTCTCCGGCGGTCGCCACTCCGGTCGACAACACTGAGTCAAAAAAATAGTCAGCGACTCGGTCCCTCTTGCAGCCGAACCGAGCCGCGTTGACTCCAGGTTGCTACCGGAGGTACGTCTCAACGCGTCCGCTCTTTCCTCTTTCTCGATCTTCACGTTTCCGCTCTCGTCCCGTCTCCGGGGGTCCCGGACTCGATCCTGTCAGGAATAGAGTCTGGTTCAACCCCAACTCTTTCCGTCGTACAACGCATAGCGGCGGGATTCAACTCCCGCTTGAGGACTCTTATCGACTCTGGATCATCTCATTGTTTTATATCTGCCTCTATCTGTAAAATGAAGAATCTTTTGCCCTATGCTGTTTCGCCTGTCAAGCTACGGTACCTCGACGGCTCCTCATCAACCATCAACCAACAAATCCGTCTTCTCATCCGCTTTCCATCTGGCGAAGTCCACCTTGTGGAATTCTATGTTACCCATCTGGACTCTCCTTGCGAAATGGTTCTTGGATATAGTTGGCTCAACCGCTTTAATCCGTTGATTAACTGGTCTGAAGCCACCGTCTCTTTCCGTTCCTGTCAGGGGAACCTCCCTTTCGGCCCCTCGGAGACGCCTCCGATTCCGGTCCGACTCCGGTTCCGTCTCCGGTCCGGCCCTCCATCTCGCCCGCACAATCACCGATCCGTCAACGCCCTCCCGACGGTCGCCCTGGGACCTCGCCTGCGACGCCGCCCAAGCCTTCTGTGCCCGACAGCGGCAGCTACGGACAAGCAGTATATAGTCAGCTACCTAGCAGGCGGACCCTTAGAGTTTCTTCTCTTTGGATCCTCCCCTGCTAGGTCAGCTTCATTTGTATTCGCTTACCAATGTTCACGCCTTTGGATCCTCCCCTGCTAGACCTTGATCTCAGGCCTCCGGGGTTGCCCTTACAGTTCCAACACGTCTAGGGAGTCTTTGTCGACAAAACTGGCTACTATTACGCCTGCTCCTGTTGCGATCAGCTCCTCTACGAGCGAGGACACTCCGGAATCGGAATCGACTCCGCCCTCTCCGGTTGCTCCTATATTGCCCCCTTCGCCAACAAATCTTGGTCCTGTATTGGACGATCCGTCTCCGGTTGACACTCCGTCTCCGGCCATAACTCTCACGCGCAAGACTCCTCTTGTCGCGCCCCAAATCTCTCTTGTTTCTGCTGCGGCTTATTGCTGTGTTATTGCGGATAAAGATACGTATCAGTACACTCTTCGTGCAGTCCCTTCTGACGAAGCCTTTGCTCGAGCAGCTCAAGCCGAGCCTGAGGTTAATTGTCTCCCACCCGAGTGAAAGCCTGCTGCCAACAGGAAACACTGAGGGAGACACGCAGCAAGTCAACAGGACCGGGCTGTGGATTCCAAGGACGACGAGGTACAGGACAAGAATGACTACTGATGGTCACACAATGAGTGACACTATGAGTGAGTGTCACACAGATAAACCAGCGGGTTTACACCCTCCCCCTCTTCAGAACACAGAGCACCCTCCAAAGCAATCCAGCACATAAACCCTGAAGACAACTAAAATAAACCCAACACCAGAGAACCAAACCAGATTCGCAACTTGCATATTGCCACAATACACATGGAAACACATCATGTGGGTCGTACCAAGAGCAGGATGCAGGGAGGCAGCCAAAGGAAAGACAGGGGTGTTGGCAAGACAGTTATGAAGAACCAGATAGTGGTTGCTGAATCAGACACCAGTGCATGGAACAGCATCACGCAACTCGAGCCAGAACAACAGACCTGGGGTGGCCAGAAAGAAGAAGGCGATTAAAGCTGAGGATATAATACCAGGGATAGGTGGAGCAAGCAAAAGGGGAGTTGCACGGGGTGGCCAGAAGACGAAGAACCAGGATAGTGAAACCAACAGGTAGATGAATTTCTGTGCCCAATAGGATGTCAGGACAGCAAGGCACATAAGTCCAAAGAGGGCCAGACACCAGATGAAACCAGACAGGACACCAGGACAGCAAGGCACACAAGTCCAACGAGGGCCAGGTATCAGGCGGCAGCACAGAAGCGCATCAACAGGAAGGAATCCAGATGGCGAGAATGAAGATGATGATTAAAGTTCTGTCGTAACATAGAGGAGAAAGACAGTTTGGGTTACCAAAGCGATCTTCTGCGTTGGACTTCTCAACAACGGCTCAAGCGCATCTGAACCAGGAGGAGGAGTAGCAAGCCAGAAAGACCAGGTATGAGTCTACAACGCAGGGGAAGAGATCAGCGGTTGCAGCGTTCAGCCAGTTCAGGGTCAACTTCCAAACAGGGAGATGTTGACAGGAGACAGGAGTGTCCGCCAGGAGACAAGTAAGGGAGTGACAGATAGACACAGACAACAAGAGCTCGTTCTCGACAACGGCCTGGGCGATTCCCACGCTTTTCGAAGGAGGAGTTCTTCATGTGGGGGGGAGCCGACTGCCGAAATATGGGGCAATTTCGTGCACAGGAACCCGAGGAATGACTCGTCCTCAAGATAGCGACTGATGTTGCAGACGACAGCGTGGGAACGTGGAGAGCGTGGGAACGGCGAGATGGTCGGATGACATAAGCGAGCCAGTGTACCAAGTTCGGAGGCAATAGATGCAGTAGATGTGGAGATAGAAGCCAAAGAGCGACAAGGAAATGTGTCTGAGAAGCAAAAAAGCACCAGTGGTAGTTGAAAAAAAAGTGAAAGCCTGCTGCCAACAGGAAACACTGAGGGAGACACGCAGCAAGTCAACAGGACCGGGCTGTGGATTCCAAGGACGACGAGGTACAGGACAAGAATGACTACTGATGGTCACACAATGAGTGACACTATGAGTGAGTGTCACACAGATAAACCAGCGGGTTTACACCGAGTACCAAGACTATGCCGATGTGTTCTCGGAAACGGAAGCCTTCAACCTTCCGCCCCATCGCGAGTTTGATCTCAAGATCGAGACCGTTGATGGTGAAGAACCACCCATCGGACACGTCTATTCTCTGTCTCAGAACGAGCTGGAAGCTCTCCGCAAGTTCATCGACGAGAATCTCCGCTCCGGGTTCATTTATCCTTCGCGCTCTAGTCATGGCGCACCTATTCTCTTCGCTAAGAAGAAAGATGGCAGCCTTCGCCTTTGTGTTGACTATCGCGGACTCAATCGCATCACGAAGAAGGACCGCTACCCGCTTCCGCTGATCTCGGACTTGCTTGACACACCGGGAAAGGCACGTATCTATACAAAACTCGATCTGCGCCACGCCTATCATCTTCTCTGCATCGCACCCGGAGACGAACCGAAAACGGCATTCCGCACTCGCTATGGCTCTTACGAGTTCAGGGTTGTACCTGAAGGTCTTACTAATGCTCCTGCTGCGTTGCAACGATTTCTCAATAGTCTTTTCGCCGACTTACTGGATGTTACAGTTATCGTCTATCTTGACGACATCCTAGTCTATTCAGACGACAAGTCGAAGCATGTCGAGCATGTTCGGGAAGTCCTACGGCGTCTCCGCGAAGCCGGACTCTACTGTAAGTTGCCAAAGTGCGAATTTGGCGTCACGACTACCGAGTATCTGGGCTACATTCTCTCCCCTGACGGCTTTCGCATGTCTCCGGAGAAGGTCTCCGCGATCACGGACTGGCCTACGCCTAGGAAAGTTAAGGATATTCAATCCTTCCTCGGTTTCTGTAACTTCTATCGATGTTTTATCTTCAACTACTCCGACATCACGATTCCGCTCACTCGTCTCACTCGTGCCAACGTCCGCTGGAACTGGTCCACTGAGTGTCAAGAGGCTTTCGATTACCACAAGAAGGCCTTTGTCAAGGCTCCGATCCTTCATCACTGGGTCCCAGACCGCCAAATCACCCTAGAAACGGACGCCTCCGACTATGCTATCGCCGCTATGCTCTCCGTCTCCGGCGATGATGGTGAAATCCATCCTGTGGCTTTCCGGAGTCGCTCTCTGGGGCCATCAGAGCTCAACTATGACACACACGATAAGGAATTACTCGCTATCTTCGATGTGTTTACTCACTGGCGTCAATATCTTGAAGGCGCCCCGATTCCGGTCGATGTGGTCACTGATCACAAGAACCTTGAGTATTTCTCTACTACCAAGGTTCTAACTCGGCGCCAGGTCCGCTGGTCCGAGTATCTTTGTCATTTCAACATGACAATCCGATTCCGCCCAGGTAAACTTGGGGGTAAGCCTGATGCGTTAACTAGACGATGGGACGTCTACCCAAAAGAGGGGGATAAGTCCTATGGAAAATTGAATCCGCAAAATTTTCGCCCTATTTTCACGTCTGAACAACTCAACGCCTCTCTCCGCGCTACCTTCCTTGAAGAACCTGTGCTTCGTGCCTCCGTCATTCTGGATGTCAAGAAGCTTCACGACGACATCCGCGCTCACATCAATGACGATCCCGCTGCCGTCTCCGGCCTTTCCGCCGCAAAATCTGGCAACTCATCGCGCTGGAAACTCGATGACACTGGTCTCTTACGCTACGACGATCGAATCTGGGTACCACTCGTCTCCGGTACGTCTCCGGAGTTGCGACTTACTGTACTCCGACACCATCACGACCATATCCTCTCCGGTCACTTTGGCCAAAATCGTACTCTCACTCTTGTCCGACGCGAATACACTTGGCCAGAACTCAGAACCTTCGTCAAGGACTACTGTGCATCTTGTATCACATGCAAGCGCAACAAGAAGCCAAGGCATCAACCTTATGGTCTGCTAAAGCCTCTCCCCGTTCCTCTCCGTCCTTGGGATTCTATCTCTATGGACTTCATCGAGCAGCTTCCCACATCCGGTGAATTCGATACCATTCTAGTCATCGTTGATTGTGCCTCCAAACAGGTCATTTTGATTCCGTGTGACACTCACATTTCGTCTCCGGAGCTCGCTCGACTTTTCCTCATTCATGTCTTCTCGAAACACGGAGTCCCATCCCACGTCACTTCTGACCACAGAAAGGAATTCGTGTCCTCTTTCTTCCGTTCCCTTGGAGAACTACTCAACATGAAACTCCACTACACTTCGGGTTATCATCCTTCTGCTAATGGGCAAACGGAGCGCATGAACCAAACTGTTGAGCAATATATTCGCATCTATTGTTCTTACCAACAGGATGATTGGCACGAGCTACTGCTGATCGCAGAGTTCGCACTCAATAATGCTCCTAACGCTTCTACTGGCATATCACCCTTCTTCGCGAACAAAGGCTACGATCCCTCTATTACGATTCATCCAGAGCGTGATGTGGCTAATGTTTATGCTAAGGACTACGTCGTCAATCTCCAAGAGCTGCACGGGTTCCTCAAGGAACAGATCAAGTACGCTCAGGAGCAATACAAAGAGACTGCGGACTGGAAACGCATTCCGGATCCGTCTCCATCTATTGGTGATGAAGTCTTTATCTCGAAGAAGTACATCAAGACCAAGCGTCCGACTCCGAAGTTCTCGGAAATGCATTTTGGTCCCTTCGAGATCATCGGAAAGCCCAGTGCTGCGTCCTATCAAGTCCGTCTCCCGAAATCCCTTTCACAAGTTCATCCCGTCTTTCACGTTTCTCAAATCTAAATCCACACACCCAACAAGTTCCCTGGTCGCGAAGAGCCACCACCTGCGGCAATTGAAGTCGATGGAGAAGAACACTTCGAAATCAAACAGATTGTTGACTCCAAGATTGATCGCCGTTTCAAGGGCCCGGCTCGACTCCGCTACCTGGTCGAATGGCTTGGTTACGAGAACACTGATGAACAATTCACTTGGGTTGGTGCACCTGACTTGGAAGCTGAAGAATATATCGAATCCTTCCATCGTCAATACCCCAACAAGCCTAAGCTGGAGTAACGTCACTCAATTCACTCTCACTCCGTTCTGGATCTTCGAGATAAGGAAATTATAATTCTATTTACATTATACATCTAATCGTGTTTCCGTCTCCGAGGCGTCTCCGTCTCCGCTACTCGGCTCTTCCCTTCCCTTTGTCAACCCTCGCCGGGGGCTCCTCGTCCACATCCATCGCATTTTCTTCTTCGACCTCTTCCTGCTCCTCCTGCTCTTCCTCGTACGGCTCGCCCTCAGCATCCTCCGACTCCGACTCATCCGCATCCCGACACTTCTGGCCTTCCCGCTGGATGAAGACATCCCAGTGTTTCAGGGTCTTGTCGATTCCCTGTAGGCGCTCGTCCAGTTGCTCGGGTGTGGTCGACGAGTTGATCGCGCCCGACGTTGAAGCGCAACTCGCGGCCAAGGTTCTGCAGTCCCATGATCACGCGGCTGAGCTGCCGGTGATCTACGCGCTGACGCATCAGCAGATTGGCCATCATGGCAGCAATCCCCGCGTTGCTGAGCGTCAGACCTGACGACTCTGCAGGCGTTTCCGCTGTCGTCTCCGCTGGCGTCTCCGCAGGAGCCTTCGTCTCAACCACTCTGGGCACCACAATCCGTGGCCCCGCAACCTTCTTCTTCTTGCCCTTCTCCTTGACCATCCCAGCCTCCTTCTCGTCCTTGCGGAAACGCAGGGGGAGGGTTTCCGTCTTCGCAACGGGTCTTGAGCTTGCGGCAATTGTCGCAGGAAAGCCGCCCGTGCCAAGTCGTGTTGGGCTTGGGTTCGCTCCACACGCATTGTTTCCCCGTCTTGATAAATTTGGCGCATTTTTCTGCCAAAACGGGTCAGGTTCATAATCGAGAATATTACTTGCACTCACTTTCTTCTTCTGCATCGCCGTCTGCATCGGGCCCATCAGCCTGGGCCTTCTCGGCGTTCTCGGTGTTCTCGGTTTCTTCCGCCTTTCTGGGTTCTTCGGCTACATCAGCCGGCTCGGGCTCCGCGCGGATGACTCAACGTGTCGCATGACCCGGCGGCCAACCCGAGCATTCGCCTCGGCCGTCTCGGCAAGGGTCAGCGGTGCGAGTCCGCGTTCCCGGCGGGCTCTGACCCGATCTCTGGCCAACAAGGCCCGGCCCCGGCGATTTTGTTCTTGAGGCTCGGCCTTGTCTTCTTGCCCTCGGAGCACTGCGGCTCGCTGGCGCTCGGCTCGGCTCCGGTGGTACTCGGCCGCCCTTTCGATGAGCTCTTCTTCGTCGTTGGGAACCCACTGCAACGGCGCCACTACGGACCCGTGCTCCGACGACTCTTCAACTATTGGCTCGTTGTCAACCGGGTCGTCGGGATCATATGACTCCGACCGACCACCCGGTGACGGTGCTCTTGGAGCCGTCTCCGCCAGTAACGCACGCAGCGTTTCCGCTCTGCGGTCCAACTCCTCTAACTCCCTCCGCACATCTACGCGTCAGTTACGACCCGACGGTAACGCGTCAGCCAAGGGGTCTCGGTCCGTTCCACCGACCCATCCACCCACCCTCTCCGTCTCCGACAGCTCTTCGACTCGCTCCACCGCGTTTGCGAATAGGTTCTTGGCCTTCTTCGGCGTTTTGGCGTTCTGGCGTTTGGGTGGCATGGTGGGAAGTGGTAAAGATAGAGAGATTGATGTCAATCGGTGACGTGCTTCTTGTCACCCCTTTCCTTTTTCGTCCTCCTTGCTATTATCACGTTCTCACCGGCTTCCTCGGTGATCTCGGCCTTTCCGGCCTTCGACTCAAAATTTTCACAAGTCCAACTCTGACTCCGACTCTCTCTGATTCCGACTCCTACCTCTACGACCATTGCTCCTGTTTCTTGTGGGCAGGAAACGCAAGAGGGGGATACTGTTATATCCGTGCCGACTCCGGCATCCATCTCCGATATTGACTCCGGTATTTGGTTTTTACACAATGAAGATTTTACTGAGCATTTCCAATTACCCCGACTTATGATCTATGCAATCATCTATGCCTTATTCCTTGTATGCAACTCCTCTTCTACTTTACTTGACTTTGTTCTAATCTTGTTACTTACTTTGTTATACCTTATTCCGTTTCCGTTACTTCTCGTACTATAAATACTTTGATGTATTATCACGTACTTCAGTTTGTAAATTAACGTTGCTGGTCTCTATCTCCCAGCGTCGTCTCGACTCCGCTCTTCTCTTCTTGTCTTGTCTTGGTCAACTGGAAGCCCCGGTCACCCAAACATCCTTCTGTGGTGTTCCGCCCCAAGTGCTCTACGACTTCGATTCCGTCTCCGACTTCGACTCCGACTCCGACTCCGTCTCCGTCCCTTTGGTCGACACGGCACTTAACAGTGATATCAAGCACCGGTACCCGGGTGCCCATTGCTCACATGTCGCGCTGGCGCGCCGGGTCGCTGGATGATGGCGTTGATGCGGGTGATGCTCCGCCTGGCGCCGGACAGCCCGTTAATCACCTGTGGCAACAGGTGATGGATTGCTAATTAGCGTTGCTAATTAGCTGACATTAAGCTGCTCAGCCGCAGTTGCCTCTACCCCCTCTACTTAGAGGGGGGAAAATATATATTTACCACCTCTATTTAGAGGGGGTAGGTGGGCTATATAGGTGTATAGTACCGGTCTAGGATCCTGCTTCTTTTGGGAGTATACTGACCCATTTTCAATCAATTCAGCAGGCCTGTGACCTGTGACCGTTTGGCTGAAATGTTCAATTCAGCTGCAGGCTGAATTTCATGTGACCTATTACCCGATTGGGAAATTCGGCACACCTGAGGTGTGGAAAATTTGAAAATCTTCCCAAATTAGGACACTTTGGGACCAATAAATTTGGCTGTGACCTGTGACCCGCCGAAATATTCCAGCCAAAAAATCTGATGTGACCGTGACCGGCCTAATTGAATGAAATGGGTCAGTATACAAAAAGAGTAGAAGGAGGACTGGCTGGATAGGACTCAGTCCCATGGAATAGGATTCAATCCCATGGAATAGGACTCAGTCCTATTGATTACAGCACTCCCCTGTCAAATGTTGATAATTAAATCAATCAACGAATATTGTCAACAGCAATCAATGATTATATCCACACTCACTACTAATATTTATTACTTTCTACCCTAACCAACCCTAACCAAGCCCTAACAAGTTACAGCATTAACTCAGCACTTTCCCCCACAGCATATATATACGTTCCTTGCCCCTACCCAAACCCTAACTAACCGAACCCTAACTAACCGAACCCTAACTAACTGAACCCTAACCAACTGAACTTTAACCGAACCCTAACTGAACCCTAACTGAACCCTAATCAACACTAACCAACACTAATCACAAGAAAATATTCATTGTTGCAATCAATGTATTATCATACTGTGATGACATTGTCAACATATCAAGTGTCATATATGACATGTGCCGCTTCCAGGTCTTCTGACACAGGACTGAATCCTACTGAAATAGGACTGAGTCCTACTCCATAGGATTCCCCCAGTCCTACTCCTACTCTTTGTGCCATTCCTCTTCTTTTGGTTCGTACCGGTGCCGGTTCACTCCACTGGTAGGCCTGCGTTGCCAGTGCCGCGGTGTCGTCATGCGCCTGCCAGTGGGAAGCACCCCGCGGGCACTGCCAGCCAGCATTCCGTAGGATTGTGCAGATCAAAGTGTGCCGTATTCATCAACAGCAAGCAGCTCTGTGCTACTAAGACCCAGACCCTGCCCTGGGCCGTGATCACTCGATCGAAACGAGCCGTTGCTATCAATTGACAATGCATGGTTGACCCATGAGATTTTTCGCTCTTACCTTTTGATGAACTTTTGGCCCCCGGGCCGCATATTATCAGGATGCACACTCAGTTTTACTAATAAAACTGTGGCTACTGGTGAAGGGCTGTACTCATGAAACCTGGGGGAGCTCATGCCAGCCATGGCCGGAGTATTGTGACAAAAATGTGACATTCAATCAATTGTGAATATCTCAATGAGTTTGACAGCTATGACTAAGCTATTACCAGATATGGAAAGGCAAATCACTATTCTTTCAGGCCGAAGACCCGGATAAACATCTAGGTAGGCCTGTGATCTAGGGCAAAGGTATACATCCTAATTAGGCTAAAATTGATATATCCTGACATAGCCATTGATGGTACTGATGTCCATCAAAAATCGTTCCACATTGATCACTTCCATCATCAATGTCATGATCTAACCCCCAAAAATGAATAAAATGGTTTTTTAAAAAGTGTGACATGCGTGACCCTTGAGCCCTCCCCAGGTTTTATGAGTACAGCCCTTCACCAGTAGCCACAGTTTTATTAGTATTCCTGAGTGAATGAGCTGATATTATAGCCGCTCTCCCTGCCAGGTACCTGGCAGAGCCACCATTGCTGTTACTGCTCTTGCTGCTCGACAGCGCCAATGTTGAACCGTGCGATAGTCGCCGGTGATAGGGACCGGCACGAGCGGCGGGCACTCAGACTCGGACGCCGAGTTGGAGCCTTGGAGGGGACTGGAGGAACATCCCAGAAGCCTGAGGATGTGCCGGATGCAGCCCCACGGCTCTGCCAAAACGCGGCCCAGCTGATGCGTACACGTGGGGGGGCCGGGGCATATCAGGTTAACATTTTTTTGCAGCCCTGAGGGAGGCTCGCGGTTCTACTACCAATAGCAGGGAAGACAGTCCTTCCCAGAATGGTGCTTCCCAGAACGACTTGGTGTCAGGCTTCGATGACGAGGGTGCAGAGGGATAAAATCATAAATGTTTTCAGAGGATGTGCCATACACCGCACCCGGCACACCGCAACTTACTGGGGGATCCTAGTGGAGAGGGATGAGATTTACTGTTGAAGTCCAGTTTTTTAAATTTCACCCATGTGGTGCGGCACGCAACTAAGCCTGAGGCTGGAGTTGTCGTGGCCACAGCGCAGTTATAGATGCGCGGGCTCCAGGTACTACAGCTAATTCGAGATCATCAACTCGGCTGCCATGCCGTGGAATCGCACCGCAGGTTATCAACACGCATACACTGGCACCGCCGGGCCCCGGCAGCACCATAGAGGCACAGATATAAGTGTTCGCAGCCCACTGCAAGCAGCTTTTACCAAAGCCAGGTTTCTGTCAAGCCGGACACTGGCAGCTGGGTTCCAACTATTTTCATTCAAATATTTCAACTTTCGAAGTTTGAACACCGTGAAAATATTATTCGGTGCCAGGCCGCGGCCGGCCGGCCGGACACAAATACAGTGCATGTAGCGCCGGCAGACCACCGTCACTGTCGGAGCCAGAAGTCGTTTGACATCCATGCCAAAGCCAACCACTGGCGCGTCGGGATCCTGATGCCGATGGAGCCCTGGTCAGGCCGAGCAAGGCACCGGAACGGTGATCATGGCACAACCACTGGCTCTTTTTCGCAGAGTCGTTTTTCACGGACATCATGCATATGATTGATAGCTGTGATGCTAGCTGGCGGCCATACTATAAAATGCTCACAATTATAGCCAACGCGAACTTATCGATAAGTACTCACAGACACATGTCACACTGACCACCACCTGCACTGTAGTAGCAGCATGGCGCAGGTGCAAACCACATTGTGTCAAATCTCTCTGGTGCCCCTGAGGTCACTCAATCGATGCGAGTCTCTGCTACTTTGAATGGCTGGTGTGTTCTTCAAGTTTTGGGCCGCGCGGCTGCATAGTAGTGCCCCCCCTTTAGGTGAGCAGATGCAGTCGTAGTCGTGGTCACTCTGGTCAGATAAGTCAACGGACCAAACTCGACTGTAAACACCAACGCAGGATTTGATTCAGACAACACAATAGTGAGAGAACTCACAAGATGATGGGCGCTAAGTAGCGACGGGAACGAGAGTTACGAGACGGGAAGCGGAATATGACAGCAGAGCGATACTTAGCGACGGCGGGAGAGCAAACGGTAAAATAAGTCAATACATCACACGGCAAATTCAAAAATTTCTTTTCCAACAGAAAGGTGAATTGAAATTACCTATTTAAATCCATATTTTCTTGTAAAAGAAATAATATATTTCATTTGGTTGGAAATGTCAGGGGAACCCCCGCTTCGGCCTCCTTCGGACCCTCCGAACGCATCCGAGGCGCATCCGACCGGCGCCCCCTCGGACGCTCCGACCCACCCCGACCATTATCCACGGCCTCCTTCGCCCGCACAATCACCGATCCGTCAAGACCCTCCCAACGATCACCTTGGGACAGAGCCTGCGACGCCGCTCAGGCCTTCTGCGCTCTACGTCGGCAGTTACGGACGACCAGTATATAGTTGGCGCCCTAGCAGGCGGACCCTTAGAGTTTCTTCTCTTTGGATCCTCCCCTGCTAGGTCGGTCCCTCCGTGTATTTCCTGTAGTCTTATTCACGCTTTGGATCCTCCCCTGCTAGGCTTTCGTCGGAGTCTCCAGGGTTGCCCTTACAGCAGAAGAAACTCTCTACGGGATTAACCGGTCAAGATTGCCAGGTTTGGTGCTGACTCAGGCTCGGAGTACGAGTCCGTACCCCCCTCGTCACCGCCCCTGCCACTTGACCCCTCCTCCTCTGCTCTTGTCGTCTTTACGCCCGCTATGTCTACCGGAGCTGCTCCGGACGCTGACGCGCATGGATGGACGCACTTGAGGCGAAACTAGACAACCTCACCAATATCCTCACCCACCTTGCTTCCCAGGCTTCCGCTGCCGCACCACCTCCGGCAGCTCCCGAACCGCCTTCAGCATCTCCGGATGCCCCCGACGCGGATGCGTTATTTGGTGACATTACTGTCGCCTCAAAACTGGTCTTACGACCAAACCCCCGTTTGCGTTTAACGGAGATCGCAAACGCGGCCGCGCCTTCCTCTATACGTGGTCAAAACCTACGCTCGGCTTGCCCCGGAGGCCTTCGTAGTTAACGGAGAGCCGAGCGAAGAAAAGGTCGTCCGCTACGCCATGTCCTATATGGCGGAGGGACCTGCTCAGCAATGGGCAGAGCGTCATGGGAGCAAAAACCCCTTCCCCTTCCCTCGGTGGAGCCAGTTCCTCTCCGAGTTTCGCCTTCGGTTCGTCGAGGAGAACGAACAGGACCTCGCGCTCGCTAAGTTGGAAAGCGGGTTATCACATGGGAACGCGGGATGTCTATGGATATACCGACGACTTCGAGGACTTGATGGACCTCGCTGGCTTCAAGACGCGTTGGTTAAGGTAACCAAGTACCGCCACGGACTTGACCCCTTGATCAACAACGGCATCACCTCTTCGAACGACCCCCCAGACCTCCGTGACTATCTGGGCTGGCGCACTCGGGCTTTCCGCCAATACGAAGCCTTGGTGCGGGCGAAGCTCATCAAAGGGACCACCCCGCGGACGCCTTCGGGGGCTCCGCGTGGCGCATTCCCTATCGCCTGTTCGGCAACGCCGTTCCCCATCCGCCCGGTGGCCGCACCTGCGCCACCCGTGGCCCGCGCCCCCGTCTCGGTACCTCCGGCTCCTGTCCCTATGGAGTTGGATCGTACTAGGGCTCGGGGCGCCCCTCGTCGAGCCTGCTTCAGATGTGGCGACCCCAATCACTTGGCTCGGGACTGTCCGCTCCCCGCCGATGTTCGCCATATGGACATCCTCGACGAGGTGATCCAGCGACTTGGCGATGAGATGCTGGGAGAGCTGCTTGCGCGGTTGTCCGACACCGCGGCCTTAGCAGAGGCGCATTCGGAGGCTCCGGCAGAGGATTTTGTCCCCCGCGACGAGTGACTGGTGTGCCCTCGTTCGCGTCCATAAATCGTTTCACTTGTTTGTATGATGAATCAACTCCCTTGCCCTACAACGAGCCCGAAACGAAAGACGCACCCTCTGCCCCCTCCGAAGCCCCCCTTCGGATTCGCCGACTTGCCTGGGAGAAAAAGCTACCTGGCAGTTATACCATCTCTGCCGCTCCTGGCGTTAACTCGCTGCACCTCCCCCTTGAACTTGAGTCCACTGCGAACGCGCTCAAGCTCTCCCTCTCGGGTCACAACACAGAATATGTCAACCGGAATAATGTGCCAGTCCGAAATCTCTCAGTACCCATCCCGGTCTACAACGTCGACGGCACCCCCAATGATGCTGGGTCTATTCGCCAAATCGGACCTCGTTCTACGGTACAACGGACACTCCGAACGCGTTCAGCTGGCTGTAACCCACCTTGGGAAACAGGACCTGATACTCGGATACTCCTGGCTCAAAAGCATAACCCCGAGATCAACTGGGAAACAAAGGAGGTGAAAATGAGTCGTTGCCCCCTGCAGCTGCTCTACCTGCCGTGACGAAGAGCGGACCGAACGCGCTGAGGTTCGGCGGCTCCGACTCCTTAAATCACGACTACTTGGGGCGCCTTCCCCACTGTTTGCGCTATCGATATCGCTGGCCCAGATGATGCTGACGACGAGCTCGGAGCTGCTTCGGACCCTCCGGAGCCCTCACCAGATCTCGACGGCGACGAGCATCTTGAAGACGGTGACCGCATCTTCTACACCTCCTTTCGCCCAGTTGAGGAGATCCGCGCTGGCAGTACAGTGTCCCAACGCCTTGCAGAGGCTTTCGCCCGTAACTCGGCCCCTCTGCCTTCGGAGATCCCGGACTGGGCCAAGGAGTTCCAAAACGTCTTCGACAAGGAGTCCTTTGACACGTTACCAGAACGAAGGGCTTGGGACCACGCTATCGAACTCGTCCCCGACGCGAAGCCCGCTAACTGCAAGGTGTATCCGATCTCTCCCCTCGAACAGCGCGAACTTGACGAGTTCATCGAGGAAGGACTTGCCACAGGCCGTATTCGCCCTTCGAAATCTCCGATGGCCTCCCCCGTCTTCTTCGTTAAGAAAAAGGACGGAGGGCTTCGGTTTGTCCAGGACTACCGCGCCCTCAACGCAATGACGATTAAGAACCGGTACCCCCTTCCGTTGATTAACGACCTTATCAACAGGCTCAAGGGTGCTCGTTACTTCACCAAACTCGACGTTCGCTGGGGCTTTAATAACGTCCGGATTAAAGAAGGAGACGAGTGGAAGGCGGCCTTTCGGACTAACCGAGGGTTGTTCGAACCTTTGGTGATGTATTTCGGCCTGACAAACTCCCCCGACGTTCCAAACGATGATGAATGACATTTTCCAGGATCTCATTCTTTCAGGCGACGTTATGATCTACCTCGACGACATCCTTATCACACATTCGGACCTCCGCAAGCACCGCGAGATCGTCCGGGAGGTCCTTCGGCGGCTCCGAATGCACAAGTTGTACCTTCGCAAGGAAAAGTGCGACTTGAGAAATCGTCAATCGAGTACTTGGGGGTCATTATCTCGCACAACGATGTCGAAATGGACCCCGTTAAGGTCGCCGGAGTCTCCGCATGGCCTCCGCCCGAAAACAAGAAGGACGTTCAGCAGTTCCTGGGGTTTGCTAATTTCTACCGCAGGTTCATTCGGGATTTCTCGGCCCTAGCGCAACCTCTCTTTGCGCTCACCAAGAAAGACCAGAAATGGACCTGGGGAGACGCCAAGCCGCCGCCTTTCAAGCCATCAAGGACGCGGTCGTATCAGAACCTGTCTTAGCGATCCCGGACGACTCTCGGCCTTTCCGACTTGAAGCAGACAGCTCAGATTATGCGACGGGGCGGTTCTTTCACAACAATCCGCCCCGGACGGGAAGTGGCACCCTGTAGCGTTCTATTCCAAAAGCTTAAATGATGTCCAGCGCAACTATGAGATTCACGACAAGGAGATGCTCGCGATCATCCGCGCACTCGAGGAGTATCGGCATTTCCTCGAGGGCGCCGCGCATCCGGTTGAGATCTGGACTGACCATAAGAACTTGGAATACTTCCGAAAGGCGCAACACCTTAATCGTCGGCAAGCCCGATGGTCGTTGTACCTTTCCAGGTTTGACTTTACGCTGCACCACGTCCCAGGTCGCCAGTGACGCACCGGCGCCGCGAGCGCGGAAGGAAATCGAGCCAGAGGATGGCTTGGGCTACCAAGGCCCGCGGAGGCAAAGCGCGGTTGGCACCGAGCGCTAAGCGCAAGACCGAGCGACTGAAGAAGAACTGGGCGCCGGGGGAGCCTTGGAAATAGGCTGGGTCGGCTTGTCAGCCAAGGAGGGAGAATACTATAAAAGGGCCACGCACCTGTAGTAGATAGGCACTGAATCCCAGACGGATTTCGAGTCACTGGCTCTCGCTTTCAGTAGCGGGCCTTCGCGAAACGACACTGCTTTTGATTGAACGTTGACACTTTGAATTGACCACGCGGCCCACCTACGGGGCAACCTCGGAACGATCGACATACGGACCGGACTCTATTGCGAGCCCGACTTGACTCCCACGCGACCGCCTGACCACCACACGTCCCACGACCGTTGACTGACGCGTTGATCGCTGAAGTCTTTCATCACACATCACCCCACCACACACATCTGAGTTGTTAGCTGGATTGCCACAGTCATATATTTTGACTGGAGCCCCCGAACACGCGCGCATCGACATCGATAACACTGTATTTGAAGAGCCTCAATCTAGGGTTAGGGTTTGATTTTAGGGTTGCATATTCATTGGCTGTGAGTGAGTGTTAGAGTTAGTTGGGTGCTAGTCATCCTTCCTTCCCCATTGCTTCCCTTCCTTCATCCCCACTTCCTTTCCACTTGCCTTAGTTGGCTTTCTCATTTCCTCCCCACCTTCGATTTCACGCGTTTCATCTGGAGCCCACCGCGAGGGGGTTCATCCAGTTTGTATACGACACACCACTATACGCTAGACGCGTATAGCTACGGGTTCAAGAACACCAGCAGATAACGCTAGACAACAAGAACGTGACAAGACACGTGACCGCGCTGAGCGTTGGGCACAAGTTCAAGCAGCACTTAATCGTCGACCATCCGTGACACCTGTGACATCTGTCACACCTACACCTACAGCAGTTGAAACTGAAGAAGAGTCAGCTGAAGAAGAACAATCTACCAGTGTGGCTAGCTATAATCGCTATCTACCTCCTCTCTTTGAGTTTCCTATAGAAGAAGAAGCAGAAACTGGTATTGACTACAGCACCAGAGAATACCATTACTGGCAACCACTGGTTGGTTACACACCCTCTAGCCCATCTCAATCACCAAGCCCTTCTGGTTCATCCTCCCAACACTCCCTTACCTTGGAGTATTTGGAGAGCCTTGCCAACCAAGTAGAGCAGTTGCCTACTGAAAGACCAGAGACCCCTAAACAAGAAGACAACATTGAAGACCCAGAAGTTGACCTTGGAAGTACCAACCTTGAGCAGGTCTTAGGTTTAGATTTTGAAACTCCAGACAACTATCACTACTGGGATAATCTTCTCCCATACCAAACCCCTCTTCCTCATTCACCTTCCTCATCTTCAAGTTCATCATCATCTTCTTCTTCTAGCTCTGATAATCAGCAGACAAACCAACAACAACAGCAGCAGCAGAGACAACAACAACAACCACCACCAAACATGGCTACTCATGTGCCTACCAATGGTACCAATGCTTCTGCCTTCAAGCTACCTAGACCATGGGAGACTGGTGTTCCCAGGTTCACTACTGAAGACAAGAATGATCTTCTAGATTTCTTCCAGAATGTGGAGGATATCATAACATTGGCTGGAATTACCAATGAGCAGGAAAAGAAGACTTTGCTTACAAGTTACTTAGGCTCCAGAAGAAGAGAAGAGTGGAGAGCCCTTGCAGAATATGCTAATATAGCCAAGAGCTTCAAGGACTACAAGGCTGCTATTCTAAAGGTCTATCCTGAAGTTGAAGAGGACAGATCTGGTACCTTGAGAGAGCTTGAAGAGCTCTGTGATGAGTACCAAGGCATCAAGCATACTCAGCATGGACGTCTTACCCGATTTGGAATTAAATATTCCGCTTTGATCAAGAAATTATCTATTGCACCAGCTATCATACTCAACAAGGAGGCTTGTACGAAATATCTCGAGACACTCGAGAGGAGCTTCGCGCGCTCGCTCCGTTCCGCCATGAATACCCGCAACATCTTGAAGGACGATTTGGTCCAACCGGCAGCAGCAGCAGGAGCAGCGGCAGCGGCGGGCGTTGATCGAAAGGAAGATCAGATCAAACTGGAGGAGTTGATCAAGTTAGCGGAACGATACGCTAAGACGAGCGGAGCAGACTCTACCTTTGATGCCGAGATACCCGAAGTTAAGCGCTCTGAGCGCTTCCCGCGAGTCAAGATGGAAGAGCGCGATGTGCGCCTCGACGACCTTGAAGGACAGGTTTCGGGCCTCTGCGATATGGTTGACGCGGGCCAAAAACAAACGAAGTCATCTATCGACGAGTTAGTCAAGGCGTTTCAGAGCCAGCGCACTCACGCACCTCCGCGTGAAGATTATGAGCAATGTCACGGTTCGGGTCGGGCCGTCCGGGCCGTAAGGCCGCACGGGCCCGAACGGGCCCGCACGGGCCCGTATACCGCCGTCCTCCTGGACGCCCCCTCATTCTTCCAACCCCTTCCGTTCACCCCTACGACCCTGCGCAGCGCCCATCCGATCCGCCCTGGGGCCTAGCGCCCATCCGATCCATCCCTAATACCGTAGCGTATAAAAGTCGTACTTACAAGATGTAGTCGCTAGGCTAATATCGTCTATTCTCCGGGCGAATACCCATCTCTCGTGCTCCTCAGACCTCTCCAGGTCGGACCCCCCGACGCCCGATACGGCCCGAGCCCGACGCTGACAGAATATTAGCCTCCCCCACGAACGCAAGAAGCGCGACAAATGTCTACCGAGCACGACAGTACGATGGGCACCCCCCCAAGCCAGGGGGACGAACGTGCCCGATTCATGGCCCTGGGCCATAGCGAACAACAGGAGTTCCTGTTCGCCCATCTGTTCCGAACGAGTCAGGAGATGGAGCAACTCAAGGCGGAAAACACCGCCCTGACGAATCGACAAGTGGTCCTCGAGGCCGAGCTGTCCCGAGTAAACGGGGAATACGCAGCTGTACAGCAGGGAGTCATGCAGAGCTACGATCTGCTCCGCCAAGCCAGAGAGGACTTGGCTCATCGGCCCCACGGGGGAAACACACGAGTAACCGTCTCTCCCCCTAAGGAGTTCACGGGCGACGCCAGCGAAGTAGACGCCTTCCTGGCCGATTGTTGGTTGGCCTTCGAAGCCAACCCGAATGTTTATAACGACGAGGTACGAAAGATTTCGTACGCACTCTCCTACATCAAAGGAGGGAACGCGGTCACGTGGAAGGAAAACGTCTCCCAAGCCATGAAGCTCCGTACCGCCGCAGCTTATACTACGTACGAAGGCTTCGAGAAAGCCTTCATCGCGGCCTTCCGCGGGGAAGCTCACGCCGAAATCGCGCAGCAGAAGATGGAAACCTTCGTCCAGACCAAAGACATGGACGCAACTAGTTATTTCACGGTCCTCGACTCTCTCAACAAAGTCGCGCACTACGACGACGTCAACCTTATTCGCGTTGCCAAGAACTGTATGCTCCGGGGCGTTACGAACGCGGTCTACCGAAAGGACACGCTCCCCGACACCTACGAGGCCTGGAAGGCAGAGGCCATCAAGCAGGACGGCGCACTCCGCCGTTACCGCATTTTCGACGAAAGCCACAAGGTTAACCACCCTCGGGCCAAAACGCCCCCGACGGCCCCCGCCCCCGCCAAGAGCGGGCTCAGCAACCGCAACCCGTTCAACGGGTGGGCCCGAAACGCAGCAATCAGCGCCGCCGGACCGGCCGTGGCCGCACCCCGAGGAAACGGGGCAACCACGGTCGCCGGACCTTCGACGGGGCCCGCACCTATGGAGATCGACCGGGCCCAGGCCCCCGCTACGGCCCGCAGCACTCGCTGCTACAACTGCGGCCAGGAAGGGCACATCAGTCGGATGTGCCCGAACCGGGCCGCATCGGCAAACCAGATCCGGGCTATCTTCTCCGAGTTTGTCAAGGATAACGCGGATAAAGCGGATTTTGGCGATCGTCGCGAGTGAAACCTACGCCCTCGCCGACGTATACCACAAGTGTCTCTAGTTACAACCCGCATAATCGATATTCCGTGTTGCCAATCCAGAGATACGTGGGACCAGACGTAGAAACCAACCCCGAACAAACCCCGCAAACCACCGTTTCCGCCCGCAAGAAGAACCCGCACAAACCCACACGAGACACTCCAAGGCCCGCTTGGAAAAGTTGGCCCGCGGCCAGCGCCGAGAGGCTTGTCGCCCAAATTCGAGACCAGCCCGAGAAGGCTCGTGCGAAACTACAACAATGGATACATCCGGCCCGCCGAGCCGAAAACGGGCCCGAACTAGAAGAGTTCATACGAACGGGGTACGCCCCCGACGTAGCCGAAGCCTTGCGACAACTGCAAGATGCTCCCCCCTTTCGGAAAAGTGAGGGCACCACGGCTACACGGGTAGCCGTCACCCTTCAAGGGGTCAACGACCTCCGCGGGTACTCGGTTGACGCCCTCCTCGACAGTGGCGCCACCTCCGAGTTCATGCACAAACGGTTCGCGGAGGACTCGCAACTGGAACTCGAAGCCCTGCCGCACCCAGTCCCAGTGTACAACGCTGACGGGACGATCAACGCCGACGGG
Organism: Mycena indigotica; assembly: GCF_014461135.1. Taxonomy (NCBI): domain Eukaryota; kingdom Fungi; phylum Basidiomycota; class Agaricomycetes; order Agaricales; family Mycenaceae; genus Mycena; species Mycena indigotica. The sequence goes on along the minus strand of NW_023503013.1, from coordinate 545,726 downwards.
GCGATCACCCACGTTACCCGCTTACGAGTCACCATTCAGGATCACTCCGAACTTCTGACATTCGCCATCACGGATACCGGGAACAGCGACGTGATCATCGGGCATCACTGGCTCAAGAAGCACAACCCCGTGATCGATTGGCGCGAAGGGGCGATCGCCTTCACCCGATGCCCGCCCGAGTGCAAGCGGGCCCGATTGCTGGAACAATGGGACGAAGAGGACAACGAACCCCTGGGCAAAGGGGATCGCCTCTTCGTCACGCGGATTTACGACGAAGGTCCGAACGCGCCCGCCCACATCCGGGCCATGCAGAGCGTGGCCACCAAACTGGCCGCCGCCGCCCACGCTGCCGAGAAGCCCCGAACCACCGAGGAGAGCGTACCCGCACTACCTCGAGGAATTCAAAGAGGTTTTCGAAAAACAGGACTTCGACAAACTCCCGGAACGGAGGAAGTGGGACCATGCCATTGAACTACACCCAGACGCCGAACCCGTCAAAGGGCGCTGCATTCCCCTATCAGGAGAGGAACAGAAAGAGCTTGACGCATTCATCAAGGAACATTTGGCAACCGGGCGGATTCGGCCCTCGAAATCCCCGTACGCATCCCCGTTCTTCTTCGTCAAGAAGAAGGACGGGAAATTACGGCCCGTACAGGACTACCGGAAGTTGAACGAGATCACCATCAAAAACCGATACCCGATACCGCTCATATCGGACATCATGCATAAGTTACGTAACGCCCGGTGGTTCACCAAGCTCGACGTACGTTGGGGATACAACAACATCCGCATAAAAGAAGGCGACGAGGAGAAAGCCGCGTTCATTACCAATCGGGGCCTATTCGAACCACTTGTGATGTTTTTCGGCCTCACCAACTCCCCGGCCACGTTCCAATCCATGATGAACGAATTGTTTTCCAACCTGATTTCCCAGGGTCGCGTGATCGTGTACCTGGACGACATCCTCATATACTCTAGCGACCTCTCCGAACATCGCGCAACGGTGAAAGAGGTCCTACAGATCCTGAAGGACAATCAATTGTACCTGAAACCGGACAAGTGCGACTTCGAGCGGAACGAAGTTGAATACCTTGGTGTGATCGCCGGGAATGGGCAACTTCGCATGGACCCGATCAAGGTCGCTGGCGTGCGCGAATGGCCCCGGCCTCGTAACCTGCGAGAGGTTCAAAGCTTCCTGGGGTTCCTCAACTTCTACCGACGATTCATCAAAGACTTCGGCGCGTACGCCAAGCCACTGACCCGGCTGACCCGAAAAAGACAGCCCATGGAAATGGGGACCGGAAGAAGAGGAGGCCTTTCAGACCTTGATAGACCGGGTCACGGATGAACCCGTACTACACTTCCCTACGGATCACGGGGCATGGCGGGTCGAAGCGGACTCTTCCGATTTCGCCACCGGGGCCGTCCTTTCGCAAGAGCAGGAGGGGAAGTGGGTCCCGATCGCATTTCTCTCCCGAGCTATGAACGACACCGAGCGCAACTACGACATCCATGACAAAGAAATGCTCGCTATCATGCGGGCCCTTACCGAGTGGCGACATTATCTTCAGAACGGGGGAGATAAGCCGTTCAAATCTGGACCGACCACAAAAATCTGGAATACTTCATGACGGCTAAGAAACTGAACCGGCGGCAGGCACGATGGTCTCTCGAACTGAGTGAGTATCACTTCTCTTTGTTACATAAACCGGGAAAACGAACGGGCGGGCCGACGCGTTATCCCGACGAAACGGGTACGACAACGGAAAGGAAGATAATCAGGACATCGTCCTACTTCCTGCGGGGGCTATTCAAGGAACACGCGATCCGCGCTATGCTGACACTAGAGCATACGGAGGGCGACGGGCTGATGGACTCGATCCGGCGGGCCGAATCGGCCACTGAGGAAAAGGTCCTCAAGCTCTGGGAAGACGGAGAACCGGAAGGCTGGGAACAGCACGACGGCTTCAAGACTCGGACGGGCTGGTATACGTACCCCGGCTATGGGACTGCGGCATCGAGTGCTACGGCAACACCATGACATCCCTATCGTGGGACACCCGGGGTGGCATCGAACCCTCGAGCTGACGACCCGCAACTACTGGTGGCCGTCCATTCAAGCCGATTGCCAGGCATACGTGCGAGCCTGCCCGTTGTGCCAACGAACGAAGATATTCCCGAGACGCCCCGTAGGGAACCTTGGTCCCGAATAGCGTGCCGACTCGAGTTTGGCAGCGCATATCAATCGATCTGATCGTTCAACTACCCGAATCCTCCGGGTACAACGCCATTCTCGTAATCGTAGATCGACTGGGTAAAGGGATACGCGTACTCCCATGCACGGGAAACATCTCCGGGGAGGGAGTCGCCTACTATACCGCGATCACGTCTGGAAAGATTACGGATTCCCAGAGGAGGTAACTAGCGACCGGGGCCAGCAGTTCATCGGGCATTTCATGAGCGACTTGAGCAAATTGCTGGGAATCAAGATTCGATCTTCATCGGCATATCACCCACAGACGGACGGGCAAACAGAGCGTGCGAATATGGAGGTCGAGCAATACCTTCAACATTCTGCAACTTCCAGCAGAGCGATTGGTCAGACTGGCTTTCCCTAGCAGAGTTCGCGTTTAATGACAAGGTTAACTCTTCAACGGGATTCTCGCCCTTCTTCCTCACGTTGGGATTCCACCCGAGAAAGGGGTCCGAGGCCCCGCAAGAGGTCCCGACCGAGGCCGCTACGGTGTTTGCCGAACGAATGAAGGAAGCCCGGGCCGATGCGGCCGAAGCTATGAAAGAGGCCCAGGAAACGATGAAGAGATACTACGACCAAAAGCACTCTCCGGACCCGAATTACGCCGAAGGGGATAAAGTTTACCTCCAGGGGACGAATTTGACCAGCGATCGACCCTCAAAAAAACTGGATGACAAGAGGTTCGGGCCATTCGAAGTTAAGCGCAAAGTGGGTAAAACATCCTATGAACTGGTGCTACCCCCAACTTGGCGCGTAAGCCCCGTATTCCACACGGCGCTATTACGACCCTGGAACCCCCCGTAGCGGATCATCAACGGGCCGCCCCACCACCCCCGGCAGAAATGCGGGACGGCGAGCCTCACTACGAAGTCGAGGCCATCTCGCTCGTCTGAAAAGCAAGGACGACACCGCCTAAGATACCTAATTCAGTGGAAAGGCTACCCTCGGGAAGAGTGGACGTGGGAATTGCGGGACAAACTGGAGGGCGCAGAAGAGGCACTCGAGGACTTCTATACTCTCAACCCGTTCGCCCCCGAAGAACTCGTAAACGGCCGATGGAAAATCCAAAAGCAAGACCAGGGGACGGACCCATAGGGCGTCGAGGCGCCGCCCACAACGGAGGGGGTGATGTCACGGTTCGGGTCGGGCCGTCCGGGGCCGTAAGGCCGCACGGGCCCGTATACCGCCGTCCTCCTGGACGCCCCCTCATTCTTCCAACCCCTTCCGTTCACCCCTACGACCCTGCGCAGCGCCCATCCGATCCGCCCTGGGGCCTAGCGCCCATCCGATCCATCCCTAATACCGTAGCGTATAAAAGTCGTACTTACAAGATGTAGTCGCTAGGCTAATATCGTCTATTCTCCGGGCGAATACCCATCTCTCGTGCTCCTCAGACCTCTCCGAAGTCGGACCCCCCGACGCCCCGATACGGCCCGAGCCCGACGCTGACAAGCAACGCGACCGTGCCCAGAACTCGTACGGCCAGCAGGAGCGGCCTTATGGTCGAGGATATGGTGGATATGGCGGCGGAATGAACCGCGGCGGATATGGGGGTGATCGTGGTGGAAGTAGCGGCTCGACCTGCTACTACTGCGGCGAACAAGATCATTTCGCTCGCGACTGCCCGCGCAAGCACCAGCACTTGATGAAAGGCTGGATCGTCGTTGAAGACGGTCGCCAGAAGTTGTCGGATGGGAATTTGATTCCTCCCGGTCCGACTCCCGCAGCGATCCGCGTGGAAGAATATTGGCAGCGCAAAGGCGCAGCTGGCCAACATATGTACTCGGAGGGGTACGGTGGAGTCAACGACGACGAATTCGACCTGCTGCGTGATGAGGTTAGAACGATGCATGTTAAGCTGAGCCAACTTGCCAATAAGAATGTGGCACCTCCTTCGCCAGCGCGATACGCAGCGCAACCCGCCTTCATGATGACGCACAACGGGCCGATGCCCATCACGCAACCTGCAGCGGCACCGGTGCCGAACCAGATGGATGCGGCGGAGTTTGGTCGTGCCGTATGGAGTATGATGAATGGCCAGATGGGCCAATCCGACCAGTTTGCTCAGCAACGCAAGAAACCAGCAAAAGGAAACGACTCACAAGGGCTGGGTTTTTAGATACCTCCATGAAGGGGGACCGGCAGCGTAAACGGCCTCCTGAGAGGGATCCGAGCAATGAATCTGGAGAGGAAGATGAGTTAGCGAATGACGACGAGGACGACGAGGCGCCGCCTCCGCGTCCAAAGCCGAAGCCCAAGTTGAAAGATAAAGAGAAGGAACTGAAGAACTTACCCTTCAAGTTTGTGCCAGTCGGCGGTGAGGCTCGAACTCGGCCACCCCGAGCTAGGCAGCCCGAACGTGAAGATGAGGACGCAGGACGTTCTTATAAGCTGAAGGCACCAATCCAACGTGATGGACTTACCGATGAGATTCTCGAGCGCATCAACGCTACCGAGGTGACGATTAAGTTGGGCGACCTGTTTGGTCTTAGCAAAGACCTCCGCGAGCGAGAAAGACTGCGACTCACCCGAGTCCGCGAGCCTGTTGACGGCACCAAGGATGTGGCTGGCCACGCGATGGCATCAAACGCGGCACAGTTGCTGCCTGAGGAAGAGTTTCGGCTGGACCGAGACGCCGGTGGACATGAGCGACTTACCAGGAGTCGCTGGTGTCTTCATAGTTAGCTCCGACATAGACGGTGTACCTGCCGGCTCGATGGTCGCGCAGGACCCGTACTTGCAGTACCTCGACGGGCTCGAGGAGGACGAGAAACCTAAGCAGATTTACGTGGCGCGCGATTCGGAACCACTGAAAGTCACTTACCCGCACATTAATTCCATTGGACCGGTCGAGTGTGTCCTCGATTCCGGTTCGCAGATCGTTTCGATGTCGTTGGAGACGGCGCAGCGGTGCGGCCTTATGTGGGACCCAAGCATCAATATATTCATGCAATCTGCGAATGGTCAGTTAGAGAAATCGATGGGGTTGGCACGCAACGTTATGTTTCGCTGGGGCGAATTAACGCTGTACCTGCAAGTTCACGTTATACGCGGACCCGCGTACAAAAGTCTTGCTGGGGCGCCCATTCGACGTATTGACGAAGAGCCGTATGGTGCATGAAGACGAGCACCAAGTCTTGACGGTGACTGACCCGAACTCGGGACGGAACTGGACAGTTCCGATCTTCGACCGAGTCCGTGGTGAGGCCGGCGCAGCGAGAGAGAAAGAGGCCGGGCCTTCGGGGCCGTCAGAAGCTAACATGGTACGGGATTTTCACACACCTTCGATGAGTTGGCCGGGTTGGGCCAAGGAGAAGAAGTCGCGGTGTTGATCGGGTTTGACGACGATGGAGAGGCTCGCATAGAGAAGCTTTACAAACCTGTAGGAGGCGTCATGACTTCAATGAAGACTGTGGAATCCTACCTTTGCGCGCGTCTAAGCCGTCAGCCCCGAGCTTCAGAAAGGACCCAGCAGCGAGCAAGTTATTTGAGGAGTTTCGCCAAGGCCAGAGCGATCAGGAAGACGGCGAGCCAAGCCAGGTACTGGCCAACGTGGTAGTGGAGCCGGTGAAGAAGCGCCAGGGCGCGCGCGCGCGCTGACCAGAGGAAGGCCGGAGAAGCCGTTTGGACCACGCACATGGCGGCAGAGAGTAAAGAGCGGTGCGTGTGCTGTCAATCGATCGACTATATTGCGCCGGTGAATCAAGACGGACCGACCGGTAACCCGGACCCGACGGCGATCAACTCGGTGTTCGCGGGCAAGAAATACAAGCCGGTAGGCCTCAAGGTCCGCCCGGTATATACCGAATTGCCGGACCGGTATCGCATCAAAAGAAACATACAGGGTGATCCTTTGGCTGGACTCCCTCCATTAAATCCAAGGCCTAAGGGCTATACTGGAGGCAAGAGATATACAAAGGAGAGGGCTGAAGACATGGAGAAAAGACACTCTGATTTCCTCCAACCTGAGGAAATAAAATTGATGCATGAGTTGGTCAGCAACCATGAAGATGGCTTTGCATGGGTGGAGAATGAGAGAGGAGATTTCAGACATGACTTCTTCCCACCAGTGGAGTTCCCAGTGATTGAGCATGAGACCTGGGTGGAGAGGACTATTCCTATTCCAAGAGGTCAACTGGAGGAATTCTGCAAAGTGATCAAGAAAAAGTTGGATGCTGGAGTCTATGAGCCCTCTAATGCCTCATATAGGAGCAAGTTCTTTGGAGTTCTCAAGAAGGATGGCAAGAGCATAAGACTGGTTCATGCTCTGGAACCTCTGAATGCTGTCACCATAGCACACTCAGGAATACCACCAGCCACAGAGGAGTTGGCCAATCACTTTGCAGGCAGGGCTTGTGGAGGATGCTTGGACCTCTACTCTGGCTATGATGCTAGAGATATTGCTGAAGGGTCAAGGGACTTCACCACCTTCCAGACACCCTTTGGAGCTATGAGACTAGTGAAGCTGCCTATGGGTTGGACCAACAGTGTTCCCATCTTTCATGATGATGTGACGTATATTCTGCAAGACGAGATACCACACGTGACGCAACCGTACATCGACGACGTACCCCTGCGAGGACCTGGATCCAGATACGAGCTTCCAGATGGGACGCCTGAACCTATTCCAGAAAATCCAGGCATCAGGAGATTTGTCTGGGAACATTTCCAAAATTTGAACAGGATTGTTCAGAGAATGAAGTACTGTGGAGGTACCTTCTCAGGGACCAAGTCCATCCTATGTGCAGAGAAGTTCCATGTGGTGGGACACTTGTGCTCATTTGAAGGGAGAACTGCAGATGCAGACAGAGTTGGAGTCATTGCCAGATGGGGACCATTGAAGGATGTCTCTGATGTCAGAAGATTTCTTGGAACTGTGGGAGTCCTGAGGATGTTCATCAAGGACTATGCCCTCTTGGCTCGCCCTATTCAGAAGTTGGTCAGGCAAGATGTGGAGTTTGTCTGGGGTGTAGAACAGGAGGAAGCTATGGCAAGACTCAAGGAGGCTTTGATAAATGCCCCAAGTCTCAAGCCATTGAACTATGAGTGGGAGTCAGACATAGTGATGGCAGTGGATACGTCCTGGATGGCCGTTGGCATTCAGATCTACCAGTGTGACCCGAAGGACCCGAAGAAGCGTTACTATGCCAAGTTCGCATCAATACCCCTGAACAAGAGGGAGGCGGAGTTCTCACAGCCAAAAAGAGAGCTCTATGGTCTGAAGAGAGCCTTGGATGCCATGAGATATTGGCTACTGGGTTGCAGGAGACTGGTCATTGAGACAGATGCCAAGTATATTCAGGGCATGCTCAACAATCCTGGAATGGGTCCAAATGCTACTATCAACAGATGGATTGAACAGATCTTGATGTTCAAATTCAAGCTCAAGCATGTGAAGGGTGCAAACTTCCCACCAGATGGGCTGTCAAGAAGAGAACCTCAGCCTGGAGATGAAGTTTGGCCACCTGATGAGGATGGTCTGGAGCCAAGTGCACCACCAGAGGAGCATGAAGACTGGGACTACTTCTCTGAGCAGCCACTGGATTTTGAAGATTTCAAGGCAGATATTGACACCAGAGGAGGTTATGTGCAGGAAACCTCTGATTTGGCTCAATCCATCAATGATTTCCAAAAGGAGTTAGGACAAGCTAGAGAAGAGAGCAGGGCTCATAGCATCTATGTTCAGCAAGTCTACAAGGCAGAAGGCCTGGAATTGCCTGCATATCTCCAAGCAGACATTCCTGAGGACAAGTTGCTGCCAGATGAAGCCCTAAGAGATGAGGAGGCTGAGAGAGAGCCATATGAAGAGAATCACAGAAGTCAGGGATCCAAGGCCCTAGATGACAAAATGGCAATGGTTAGGAGTTGGCTGTCAGACACCATGAAGAGACCTCCTGGAATGAAGGACAATCTCAAGTTCAAGAGATTTGTCAAGTTGGCATCAAAATTCTTTCTAAGCAAAAATGGAAAACTTTACAAGCGTGGGAAAGAATCGATGCATCAGCTGTTTGTGGAGAAACATCACAGGATGTACATGATCAGGGCAGCACATGACTCACTGGGACACAGAGGAGCATTTCCTACCAAAGCACTATTGGAGCTCAGATTTTGGTGGCCAGATCTGGAGGGAGACGTTAGATGGTACATCAAGACATGTGACTTATGCCAGAAGAGGCAACTGAACTTGCTCAGAGCACCACCAGTAGTGGCTGCCATTCCTGGAATTTTCCAGAGGATTCACACAGATGTGATGTTCATGTCAGAAAAGTCAAATGGCTGTGGGTTTGTGGTGGATGCAAGATGTGCCTTGTCAAGATACTTAGAGGCTAGGCCTCTGAGGGACCAAAATGCCAAGACTATTGGATTATTCCTGCTGGAGGACATAATATGCAGATGGGGTTGTCCCAAAGAGATTGTCTCTGACAATGGGTCACCATTTCTGGCAGCCATCAAGTGGCTAGAATCCAAATATGGCATCAAGGGTGTGAGAATTGCACCATACAACTCCCAGGCAAATGGCATTGTTGAAAGAGGACATTGGGACTTGAGACAGTCACTCTACAAGGCTACAGGAGGAGCTCTCAACAAATGGTACTGGTTCTTCCACCAGGTACTATGGGCAGATAGAGTCACCATCAGGAGAGGCATGGGCTGTTCTCCATATTTTGCAGTTTGTGGAGCACACCCCACCCTACCACTGGATTTGGCAGAGGCAACATGGCTATCAGAATATCCTGATGCCATCATTTCCACAGAAGACCTGATTGGACTACGTGCAAAATCTCTGGCTAAGCACGGCACTCATGTGCAGGAAATGAGAGACAGAATGCAAAAAGAGAGGGACCAAGCTGCAGAAGACTATTTGGAAAAGTACAAAAAGAGCATCAAGGACTACAAGTTCAAACCTGGAGATCTAGCTCTCATCAGAAACAGTGAAGCAGAGGACTCCCCAAGTGCCAGAAATAGGACTCGTTGGTCTGGACCAGTTGTAGTGGTCAGAAGAACCAAGGGAGGAGCCTACATAGTGTGTGACATGAATGGGGCAGTCTGGCAGAAAAAGTTTGGACGATTTAGGCTCATTCCATACCATCAAAGGCGCAAATTGGCCGTGGGAACTCAGATCGAGGACTTAGTAGATGCCTCCGAGCAAGTCCTTGACGAATTAGAAGAAGAATCAGAGCAAGAACTTGAATATCACGGTCCAGATCTTCAGTTTGATGGCGTCAAGTTACGCATCAACGATGCCGAGGGTGCCGGAGCCCTGGATGGGCCATTATCACCACTATCAGACTTGAGCGAGGACGTGCCGGACGAATTAATGGACCCGGTTGATACCGAAGACGATTGGCTGACGGGCGGAATTCGCCGCACCAAACGACCACCAAAGCCGAGAGAGCGGCAATGGTTTGGCCAGAAGTTTGACCCACGAAAATGGACTCAGAGGTCCTGAGTTCGAGAACACGCCGAAATACAAGAAAATACAATTTATTAGCCTGGTCATCCCGACCAAGGCAAGCACGGTACATGGACTATAGCAAGTGACACAGCAATATTGGTGAGGCTACGGATTATCGAAACACAGCAGTCGTAGCAAAAGGGATGGAATGATGGTACAGGTGATGCAGGCATATCGTCGGCGCCGCGCGCGTATATGGATGAGCGAAATGCAGAAAGTGATGCACGGAAACGGTACACAGGATGCGAAAGCGCGAGAAACGATGCGAGATGCGAAGAGTCGTCAATACAAGTTGGCAAGAGGTGGCTGATAGTCCACCAGGTCGTCGTCAGAGGTGGTGTCGTCAAAGGGATAATCAAAGTGTAGGTCAGGCAGCTGCTGGACAAGGCTTAGCGGCGCATAAAAGCAAAGAGGAAACGACATACCAGTTCATCAGGTATCGTCGAACCAAACGGAACGGGATCCGGACGCCCTTGGATCTCCGAAACCTCCAGCTCGCACTCCTTCCGGAATCGTCGGCAGGCCATCAGGTGCAGGTCGATAGAGGCCAATCGAGCGTGAAGGACTTGAAGTTGGCACGACTGGGACAGCGTGAGGATACGCGGAAGCGGACTGAAGTTGTGCGGGGGTTGGAAAGTAGCGAAAACTAGAGGCTTAGCAAGTCAGATAAAGGCATAACAACGAGCAGGAACGATGAACCTGGATACTGTTCAGAGAAAGGGCCAGCGGTAGGCGACGTCCAACCAGAAGGGGCAGCGCGAGGACGAGGAGTGTCAACGCGAGGACCATCGATGGGTTTGTTGCCAGATCCACGAGGAACCGGTTGAACGACTGCGCCATAGCGTTCAAACTGGCTGCGATATAGGCTGGGTGGCGAACGAGTGTTGGTTTGAACAGGCGTAGGCGGCAGGGCTGGGATATAGGCCGGAGCTCCACCAACAGAAGCGCGATATTGCGCATAATAAAAATTCGAAGTGGGAGCCTTACGAGGGGCCGGTGCAAGAGGATCGAAAGCCTTGGACGGAGGAGGAGAGCGCGTTGGGAGAACTACACAGAAAACAGTCAGAAATCAGGAATAAGAAAAGAAAACCACGCACCAGAAGGATTATGGAACGAGGAACCAGGAGAGAGAGACGAGAAACGAGGAGGCACAGGCTAAAACAATAAATGACTCGCAGAAAAGGACGGACGCAAGTTAACTCACCGTATCTTCAGAGGGAGTCAAATAAGGCGAAGCAAAACGCGGCTAGGGAGGCCTATGAGTAGGAAACGGAGGACCATAGAAGAAAAGAATATACCTTGGATTCTTCAAAGACATGAAGCTCCTCGGCGGATTTGACCGCTGTAGCAGCCGCACGGTCGCAATTATTGCCCAAAGTAAAGACATCCGCGAAAGCCCGCAAGGCCTGATGCAGGTCGAAATGCTGGCCGCCGTCGGCGAAACACGTCCTCGGTGCAGCACCGGGACAGCTCGCGGATAAGGTCACCAGGAACGAGCCCGCGGTAAGAGCGAGAGAGAGGCACATAATGGCCTCGGAGCGACACCTAGAGAATATAAGCAAGGAAAAGTCTGCACCGAAACAATGGCACTAAACCGCGATTGTCACGGCCTCGACTTTGGCTGGCAGATAACCGACGTCGGAAAAGAACGAGGAAGATGGGTCGCGAAGGAGAATGATGCGGGATAAGAGGTCGTCAAGTATGGGGCTGGTGAGAGGTTGTTTTGGGGGGGTAGCGATGGCGCCGCCATCGCAATATTATAGAAAGAAGGAACGAGGGAGGAGACGAGCGACCACTGAGGACAGTGGATTTATAAGTGAGGGAGAGGTGGCTGCGCCCGCGCAAGAAAAGAGCCCAGAAGAAGAAGGACGAAGGCGGAGGAAAATTTAAACTCAAAAGAAGCACGCATATTAATCGCACCAGGCGAAATACAATTGAACGACAAACTAGGAATACAGGGTACGAATGGAAGCGTACTAAGAGGCTACTGGGCAACGACGGACAAGATGATAGGTGGAGTGGCAGTAGAAGCATCGTTTAGCTGGTTGGTTGGGGAGAAAGACCCGCTTTCTCGCCTTCGGAAGCCGCGGGTTGCCACTGCTCAGAGGAAGCATAGAAGGTTTCCAGCTGCCATATGAGGCAGCGCCGTTCGCGCCCGAGTCGGTCAAGATGACCCTCGACGTACGCGAGTCGCCGTATGACGGCCTCTTCAGAGGGCGGCGCACAGTACTTGAAGGAGCGCCGGGGATCAACGGAAGATTTCCCTGAGAAACCGATCAGAGAAGCTAGAGCTGTGTGAGAAGAAGCTCACCTCGTTTGGCACGTGGCGCGAGAGTCGGGGATGACGACGAGCTTGGAGCACGGGCTCGTTTGGGCCGCGAGATAGATGGGCTGGAGGAACGAAGCGTCTTGCGCGTGTCTGGAAGATGCGGGACACCTGGGTTTTCGAGATCGGGATCGACGCCGGGGACGGAGGCTGATGACCGATCAGATCAAGCGAAGATGTCAGCACAAATGACTCACCGGGACAGGAAGCGCCTGAACGCGGAGAGTGCTGAAGCGAGTCAAGAGCTCGGAAATGGGCGAAACTACAGCACATACTGAGCATTATAAGGATGGCCAAAGAGAAATATAGAAGGACGTACCCAGAGTAGGAGAATACGGGGCGGAAACATCGACTTGGTCAGCTGGAATCAAGCCAGGAAGATCGTTAGGTGACGCAGGAAGTGGTGGGACGTCGGCCGCAGCTGGAGCTTGAATACCGAGAGGATTAGCCTGAGGACAGTCAGCAGGCAGACGACAAGCAGGAGGAATAACTCACCTGCCAGCAAGCCAAGTTAGTGACATAATCAGCTGCGTCGGTGGCTTGAGAACGAGCGAGACGCCGCAATCGAGTGACTTCAGAACAAAAGGCCACGATATCCGTCAAGAGTCGGCCGAAAGGTCCCCAGCCCGAAAACCATTCCGGTACAAGGCGTTACGAATGGCAAAGACACAGTCCCCAGCATCGGGATTCTCGACAAATGAAGATAGGCGGTTGCGAAACGACAGCTATGAGTAATGAGAAGCAGGCCAATAAGAAGTTCAAGAAAGACATACCAGGGAGTTCGCGAATTCAACAAGTACAGGGTCACGGTCGGCCGGGTCGTTCGGGAGACGATGACGAAGACTGTCATGAGTAGCCAACACTGAGGCCAGCTCAGCGGGAGATAGATAAGAAGAAGTGGTGGACATGTTCAGCACCAGGCGGAAGAGATGAGTGGCGAAACGAGAGACCGCGCGGAATTTATAGGTAGGCTGAGCCGCAGCAACAGCTCAGGCTCGAGGAATACTGCGGCTGGGTAGGCGCTGAGCCAAGCTAAAACTGACAGCGCCGAGAACCACGAAGAAGCGCAGAATGCAATTGACAAAATAGTGCTTCCATTAAGGACTGAGAAGGTTACAAGGACGACAAGAACACCAAAAGATGACAGCGATATTTCTGTCAAGCCACCAAGCTACTGGATCTGAGAAGTCGACAATTCTATAATTCGCTGGGCGGCGGCAATCTTCAGAGAAGGGTGCATAGCCCCGGAAGCAGCGAGAACGGCAATGAACTGCCCCAAAAGCTCGCAATCGTCACAAGAAGAAAGGAACGCTTGGTAGCCAGACATGACTAGACCATCGAAAGCGCCAGTTACCACCTACGAAACGAAGATGAATGGATGAGGTTAGTCGATTAACGGACAAACCTGAAAACGTGCGATGGAACCCTGCAAAATACCATTCAAACGAAGGACGGTTTTGTCATAAAAAGTGTCTAGGCATTAATGAGTCAACGTCTAAGGTAGATATGGAGACGAACCAGCCTCGGCGGCGTCAATAATACCATGAGAAACTCGGCAAGATAAGTCGAAACGAAATTCGGACAGTTCAGCGCTCCGGAACGACAGGAGAGCGTCGAAGAAGACAGTGGGATTGGTGAAGCAACAGTTGTTGGAGCCAGCCGCAGCGCAGGGCCCGCAAGGAATACCCATAGAACGGAAGACGCAAGGCAACCCGAATTGTCGACAGTGCTCGCAAAATTGTAGGATCTAAAGAAACCGTCAGTCAAGAAGAAATGTAGTGGAATGGATGAGGCTACGTCGGGGACGGTACTTCATGGCGCGCTCGACGGCAGGAGATGAGACAGCGAACGGGTGGTCCGAAAAGACAGGAAAATGGGGACAGCCCTGTTCGTCGACAACCAAATGAGGCACAGGTGGAACGGTGCAGGGCTTCCAGTGAAGCTGGGAGGTCTGTGTCTTGGCAGAAACGAAGGTATCGGCTCCCCAAGAGGGTGAAGAAGTCGAGGAAGTGGTTGTAGAGACTACCGGCGAAAGCCGGAAACCTGACAAGCTGCGAGAAAAAGGCATAAGAGTGTCAGGGGAACCCCCGCTTCGGCCTCCTTCGGACCCTCCGAACGCATCCGAGGCGCATCCGACCGGCGCCCCCTCGGACGCTCCGACCCACCCGACCATCGTCCACGGCCTCCTTCGCCCGCACAATCACCGATCCGTCAAGACCCTCCCAACGATCACCTTGGGACAGAGCCTGCGACGCCGCTCAGGCCTTCTGCGCTCTACGTCGGCAGTTACGGACGACCAGTATATAGTTGGCGCCCTAGCAGGCGGACCCTTAGAGTTTCTTCTCTTTGGATCCTCCCCTGCTAGGTCGGTCCCTCCGTGTATTTCCCGTAGCTTTTATTCACGCTTTGGATCCTCCCCTGCTAGGCTTTCGTCGGAGTCTCCAGGGTTGCCCTTACAGCAGAAGAAACTCTCTACGGGATTAACCGGTCAAGATTGCCAGGTTTGGTGCTGACTCAGGCTCGGAGTACGAGTCCGTACCCCCCTCGTCACCGCCCCTGCCACTTGACCCCTCCTCCTCTGCTCTTGTCGTCTTTACGCCCGCTATGTCTACCGGAGCTGCTCCGGACGCTGACGCGCATGGACGCACTTGAGGCGAAACTAGACAACCTCACCAATCTCCTCACCCACCTTGCTTCCCAGGCTTCCGCTGCCGCACCACCTCCGGCAGCTCCCGAACCGCCTTCGGCATCTCCGAATGCCCCGACGCGGATGCGTTATTTGGTGACATTACTGTCGCCTCAAAACTGGTCTTACGACCAAACCCCCCGTTTGCGTTCAACGGAGATCGCAAACGCGGCCGCGCCTTTCCTATACGCGGTCAAAACCTACGCTCGGCTTGCCCCGGAGGCCTTCGTAGTTAACGGAGAGCCGAGCGAAGAAAAGGCCGTCCGCTACGCCATGTCCTATATGGCGGAGGGACCTGCTCAGCAATGGGCAGAGCGTCATGGGAGCAAAAACCCCTTCCCCTTCCCTCGGTGGAGCCAGTTCCTCTCCGAGTTTCGCCTTCGGTTCGTCGAGGAGAACGAACAGGACCTCGCGCTCGCTAAGTTGGAAAGCGGGGTTATCACATGGGAACGCGGGATGTCTACGGATATACCGACGACTTCGAGGACTTGATGGACCTCGCTGGCTTCAAGACGCGTTGGTTAAGGTAACCAAGTACCGCCACGGACTTGACCCCTTGATCAACAACGGCATCACCTCTTCGAACGACCCCCCAGACCTCCAGGGACTATCTAGGCTGGCGCACTCGGGCCTTCCGACAATATGAAGCCCTGGTGCGAGCGAAGCTCATTAAGGGAACGGCTACCCCGCGGACCGCCTGGGAGCTCCGCGGGCGCCTTCCCCATCACTCGTTCGGCAACTCCGTTCCCCATCCGCCCGGTGGCCGCACCTGCGCCACCCGCGGCCCGCGCCCCGTCCCGGTACCTCCGGCTCCCGTCCCTATGGAGTTGGATCGTACTAGGGCTCGGGCGCCCCTCGTTGAGCCTGCTTCAGATGCGGCGACCCCAATCACTTGGCTCGGGACTGTCCGCTCCCCGCCGATGTTCGCCATATGGACATCCTCGACGAGGTGATCCAGCAACTTGGCGATGAGATGCTAGGAGAGCTACTTGCGCGGTTGTCCGACACCGCGGCCTTAGCAGAAGCGCATTCGGAGGCTCCGGCAGAGGATTTTGTCCCCCGCGACGAGTGACTGGTGTGCCCTCGTCGTTCGCGTCCATAAATCGTTTCACTTGTTTGTATGATGAATCAACCCCCTTGCCTTACAACGAGCCTGAAACGAAAGACGCACCCCCTGCCCCCTCCGAAGCCCCCGTTCGGATACGCCGACTTGCCTGGGAGAAAAAGCTACCTGGCAGTTATACCATCTCTGCCGCTCCTGGCGTTAACTCGCTGCACCTCCCCTTGAACTTGAGTCCACTGCGAACGCGCTCAAGCTCTCCCTCTCGGGTCTGGTCGACTGCGGAGCCACTTCGGACTTTATCGACACAGAATACGTCCAACCGAAACAACGTGCCAGTCCGAAATCTCTCAGTACCCATACCGGTCTACAATGTCGACGGCACCCCCAATGATGCTGGGTCTATTCGCCAAATCGCGGACCTGGTCCTACGATACAACGGACACTCCGAACGCGTTCAGCTGGCCGTAACCCACCTTGGGAAACAGGACTTGATACTCGGGTACTCCTGGCTCAAAAAGCATAACCCCGAGATCAACTGGGAAACAAAGGAGGTGAAAATGAGCCGCTGCCCCCGAAGCTGCTCCACCTGCCGCGACGAGGAACGGACCGAGCGCTGAGGTTCGCCGCCTCCGACTCCTTAAATCGCGCTTACTTGCGGGCGCCTTCCCCACCGTTTGCGCTATCGATATCGCTGGCCCAGACGATGCCGACGACGAACTCGGAGCTCCTTCGGACCCTCCGGAGCGCTCACCAGACCTTGACGACGACGAGCATCTTGAAGACGGCGACCGCATCTTCTACACCTCCTTTCGCCCAATCGAGGAGATTCGCGCTGGGAGCACCGTGTCCCAACGCCTTGCAGAGGCCTTCGCCCGTAACTCGGCCCCCCCGCCTTCGGAGATTCCGGACTGGGCCAGGGAGTTCCAAGACGTCTTTGACAAGGAGTCCTTCGACACGTTACCAGAGCGGAGGGCTTGGGACCACGCTATCGAACTCGTCCCCGACGCGAAGCCCGCTAATTGCAAGGTGTATCCGATCTCCCCCTTGAACAGCGCGAACTTGACGAGTTCATCGAGGAGGGACTTGCCACAGGCCGTATCCGCCCTTCGAAATCTCCGATGGCTTCCCCCGTCTTCTTCGTTAAGAAAAAGGACGGAGGACTTCGGTTTGTCCAGGACTACCGCGCCCTCAACGCAATGACGATTAAGAACCGGTACCCCCTCCCGTTGATTAATGACCTTATCAACAGGCTTAAGGGCGCCCGTTACTTCACCAAACTCGACGTTCGCTGGGGCTTTAATAACGTCCGGATTAAAGAAGGAGACGAGTGGAAGGCGGCCTTTCGGACCAACCGAGGGTTGTTCGAACCTTTGGTGATGTATTTTGGCCTGACGAACTCCCCCGCGACTTTCCAAACGATGATGAATGACATTTTCCAGGATCTCATTCTCTCAGGAGACGTCATGATCTACCTCGACGATATCCTTATCGCGCATTCGGACCTCCGTAAGCACCGCGAGATCGTCCGCGAAGTCCTTCGGCGACTCCGAATGCACAAGCTGTACCTTCGCAAGGAGAAGTGCGACTTGAGAAATCGTCAATCGAGTACCTGGGGGTTATCATCTCTCACAACCACGTCGAAATGGATCCCGTTAAGGTTGCCGGAGTCTCCGCATGGCCTCCGCCCGAGAACAAGAAGGACGTCCAGCAGTTCCTGGGGTTTGCTAATTTCTACCGCAGGTTCATTCGGGATTTCTCGGCCCTAGCGCAACCCCTCTTCGCGCTCACCAAGAAAGACCAGAAATGGACCTGGGGAGACGCCGAAGCCGCCGCCTTTCAAGCTATCAAAGACGCGGTCGTCTCAGAGCCCGTCTTAGCGATCCCGGACGACTCCCGGCCTTTCCGACTTGAAGCAGACAGCTCAGATTATGCGACGGGGGCGGTTCTTTCACAACAATCCGCCCCGGACGGGAAGTGGCACCCTGTAGCGTTCTATTCCAAAAGCTTAAATGATGTCCAGCGCAACTACGAGATTCACGACAAGGAGATGCTCGCGATCATCCGCGCACTCGAGGAGTATCGGCATTTCCTCGAGGGCGCCGCGCATCCGGTCGAGATCTGGACTGACCATAAGAATTTGGAGTATTTCCGAAAGGCACAGCACCTTAACCGTCGACAAGCCCGATGGTCGTTGTACCTTTCCAGGTTTGACTTTACGCTGCACCACGTCCCCAGGTCGCCAGATGGGCCGTCCCGATGCTCTCTCTCGCCGGCCCGACCACGGTATCTCCGACGACAACTCGGATGTCACCCTCTTACGCCCCGAACTGTTCCACGTTCGCGCGCTTGAGGCCGTCACCGTCTCTGGGCCTGGCTCCGAACTTGTCCGCGACATCAAGGAAGCGCTATCCGGTGAGCCTGACCTAGAGGAGCCCGTCGCGCTTGCGGCCCGGCAACTCTTGAAGGTCCGAGGTCAAGTTCGGGGCCCCCGCTCATCACGTTCGGACGAGTGGGCCGTCTCCGGCGACCTCCTGTACTTCCGGCGCAAGGTTGTAGTCCCTAAAGACAAGGACCTAAGGAGGCGCATCATCGAGCTCTGCCACGATACGCGAGTCGCCGGACACGCCGGGCGGTTCAAGACCTTAGAGTTGGTTTCGCGCAACTACTGGTGGCCGCAGATGTCTCGCCATATCGGACGCCACGTCGCGACCTGCGACTTATGCTGCCGCACGAAGGCCCTCCGAAGGCTTCCGCATGGAGAGCTCCATCCGACCGAAGTCCCGCCCGAACGTTGGCACACTGTCACTGTAGACTTCATTGTCGAGCTGCCCGAGGCCCATGGGTATGACGCGGTTATGGTAGTGGTCGACGCCCTCGGAAAGCGCCCCCACTTCACTGAGTGCCATACGACAATAGACGCGGTCGGAGCTGCCCGCTTGTACTATCGGAACGTCTGGAGGCACCACGGAACCCCCGAGAAGTACATTTCGGACCGTGGCTCGCAGTTCATCGCTGACTTCACGCGCGAACTCTGGCGCTTAATTGGCGTCAAACCGGCTACCTCCACGGCTTACCACCCGCAAACCGACGGACAAACCGAGCGCGTTAACCAAGAGCTCGAGCAGTACATCCGGATCTTCACCAACTACCAACAAGACGACTGGGACGAGCTTATCCCTGCCGCTGAGTTCGCCTATAACAACCACGTTCACTCCTCCACTCAACAGGTACCCTTTATGACGGACACTGGCCGGCTTCCCCGAATGGGTTTCGAGCCAGGCGCCCGCTCAGAGTTGGAGTCGGTAAACGAGTTTCGCGATCGGATAGCTAACGGCGTCTCCGAGGCAAAGGCCGCACTCGTTAAAGCCAAAGACGAGTATAAACGGTACTACGATCGGAAACGTTCGGACGCTCCGAAGATTCAAGTTGGTGATAAGGTTTGGTTGGACGCCTCTGACATTAGAACGACTCGGCCCTCCGAGAAGTTCTCCCACAAGCGCCTTGGACCGTTCAAGGTGCTCGCAGAGGTTAGCAAAGGTGCCTACAAGCTAGACCTCCCCCGCGTTACTCCAAGCTCCACCCCGTCTTCCCCGTTGTTAAGCTCGAGCCCGCTCAGGACGACCCCTTCGACGGACGAGCCGGCTACGACGAACCGCCCCGAACTAGAGGACGGAGTTCCCGAATGGGAAGTCGAGGAAATCTTGGATGCCAGGATAAGGTATAAGCGTCTTAACTATTTCGTCAGGTGGAAAGGCTACGATGCTTCACACGACTCGTGGGTTCGGTTCGACCGTGTCTTTGCGCCAGACAAGATTGCGGACTTCTATCGGAGATACCCGGGTAAACCACGGCACATCGCCTCAGCAACCTTCGACTCGCTGCCCTTCCGTATTATGCGTCGGGACGCCGCATTCAAAGGGGGGTGATGTCAGGGGAACCCCCGCTTCGGCCTCCTTCGGACCCTCCGAACGCATCCGAGGCGCATCCGACCGGCGCCCCCTCGGACGCTCCGACCCACCCCGACCATCGTCCACGGCCTCCTTCGCCCGCACAATCACCGATCCGTCAAGACCCTCCCAACGATCACCTTGGGACAGAGCCTGCGACGCCGCTCAGGCCTTCTGCGCTCACGTCGGCAGTTACGGACGACCAGTATATAGTTGGCGCCCTAGCAGGCGGACCCTTAGAGTTTCTTCTCTTTGGATCCTCCCCTGCTAGGTCGGTCCCTCCGTGTATTTCCCGTAGCTTTTATTCACGCTTTGGATCCTCCCCTGCTAGGCTTTCGTCCGGAGTCTCCAGGGTTGCCCTTACAAAGAGAGAGAAACGCAAATGCATAATATGAGCGGAAGAACTGCTTTTATAAGGCCCCGAACGAATACAAACACGGAAATGGAAGTACTGGACCGGCCAGCAATACACAAAAATATATTACAAAAGCGGTACACGCAAGGGCTACAGGTTCTAGTCGGAGAAATGAGCGTCTAACGCTAAACGAATAACACGGCCAAGGTGTTCGGAGTTGCTAGGGAGAGCAGCAAGGTCGGCGTATCCAGCGGAGGAAAGGTTACGGAAGGATTTAGTCAACACCTGCGAGCAATCAGTAAAAGCAAGGACAAGCGCGCAAATAACGGACCTCGAAAAGTGCGATAGCACCTTGAACAGAGCGGTCTGCGTGCTCGACAGCGCGATTGAAGCAGAATTCTGGAAAAGATGAGTGAGCAGACAAGCGGGAGAAGTAGTGAACGCACGGCGTTGTTCTGGGTCAGAAATTTGGCGAGCCAGCTCGCGGCATATCCCAACAATCTCCTCTTCACGCCACTCTGCGACCGAACGAAGGAAGAAATCGGGGTCAACGAAGCAGCAATCGTCCTTGGCAGCAAACAAACAGTTTGTGCAAGGGGCGCCGTTCGAACGAAAGCGGCAGCGAAGGTTGTTCTTGAGGCAATAATCGCATTTAGCCATAGCCTGGTAACAATGTAAGGAGAAGATAGTGAGAGAGGTAGACAACGACGCACCGGGGAACGAAAGCTAAGGGCTCACTGCACTTCACAAGAGTTGGCGGCAGATGGGTGCTTGTGAAGACGGGGGAGAACTAGTTCGCCATTAGGACCCGTCGAGGAGACGAGAAGAACAGTTGGCGAAGGCACTTGAAAGCCGGCAACGGAAGGTCGCGAATTAGCGGTAGAGGCGAAGCTCGGGTCAACCGAGAAGAGCGCGTCGTCGATATAGGTGGGATAAGAGATAGTGGGCATGGTTTTGAAGGGGAGAAGAGGCTATCGAGTGGATTTATAAGGAGCTGACGCCGCGAGAAGATCTGGCCGCAGCAAGATGCCGATCAGAAGAAGACACGGGCTTCTAAACCTGAGTGGGGACACTCAGAATTTTTGAAAAGGGGAGATGACGCACCGGCGCCGCGAGCGCGGAAGGAAATCGAGCCAGAGGATGGCTTGGGCTACCAAGGCCCGCGGAGGCAAAGCGCGGTTGGCACCGAGCGCTAAGCGCAAGACCGAGCGACTGAAGAAGAACTGGGCGCCGGGGGAGCCTTGGAAATAGGCTGGGTCGGCTTGTCAGCCAAGGAGGGAGAATACTATAAAAGGGCCACGCACCTGTAGTAGATAGGCACTGAATCCCAGACGGATTTCGAGTCACTGGCTCTCGCTTTCAGTAGCGGGCCTTCGCGAAACGACACTGCTTTTGATTGAACGTTGACACTTTGAATTGACCACGCGGCCCACCTACGGGGCAACCTCGGAACGATCGACATACGGACCGGACTCTATTGCGAGCCCGACTTGACTCCCACGCGACCGCCTGACCACCACACGTCCCACGACCGTTGACTGACGCGTTGATCGCTGAAGTCTTTCATCACACATCACCCCACCACACACATCTGAGTTGTTAGCTGGATTGCCACAGTCATATATTTTGACTGGAGCCCCCGAACACGCGCGCATCGACATCGATAACACTGTATTTGAAGAGCCTCAATCTAGGGTTAGGGTTTGATTTTAGGGTTGCATATTCATTGGCTGTGAGTGAGTGTTAGAGTTAGTTGGGTGCTAGTCATCCTTCCTTCCCCATTGCTTCCCTTCCTTCATCCCCACTTCCTTTCCACTTGCCTTAGTTGGCTTTCTCATTTCCTCCCCACCTTCGATTTCACGCGTTTCACCAGATGGGCCGTCCCGATGCTCTCTCCCGCCGGCCTGACCACGGTATCTCCGACGACAACTCGGATGTCACCCTCTTACGCCCCGAACTGTTCCACGTTCGCGCGCTTGAGGCCGTCACTGTCTCTGGGCCTGGCTCCGAACTCGTCCGCGACATCAAGGAAGCGCTATCCGGTGAGCCTGACCTAGAGGAACCTGTTGTAGATAGAAACTAAATATAATACTCAGACGGTGTTCGAGAGAACGTCTATGTTATTTACCTAAATATAATACTAGAAACATGATAAGTAAGGAAAAGATAAGATAGCTAAAGATCATACCTCAGACGGTGTTCGAGAGAACGTCTGAGGTCAAGTACAAATTTAGTTGCTTAAATACGGAGTCCAAAGGCTGCGCAATCAGCGCCCATATGACTACAGATAAGTAAAAATGGAGAAATGAGTAAGTACCAGTCATTCCCAGCACTGCGCTGTCGCGCCCGCACTGCACGCAGCAGTCGGCTCGGCTGCGGCCGGTTGCTATTCCAACACTCCCCCTCAAGCGGAGCGGAGTCCCAGCTCGACTGCGAAGTGCTTCGCCTTGACGCTTGGCAGCGGCTTGGTGAGCGTGTCTGCAATCATATCGGATGTCGGACAGTAGATGAGGTGGATGGAGCCGTTGGCGATGATGTACCGGATAAAGTGGTACCGGATATCAATGTGCTTGGTGCGCGCGTGGTACTGGTGCTCCTTGGCAAGCGCGATGGCAGATTGGTTGTCAGAAAAGAGAGTCGTGGGAGCGGAATCAATGGGAGGATCGGCATACGGGCCGAATACTTCGGAAATGAAGGAGCGGAGCCAAAGGCCCTCCTTCGATGCGTGAGTAGCAGCCACATACTCAGCCTCCGTGGTTGAGAGCACAACGAGCTCTTGTTGTTTGGAGTTCCACGACACAGCCCCGCCATCAATCAAGAACGCGAATCCGGTGATGGCGCGGCGCTCTTCTTCTTGACTCCCATCTGCGTCAACCCAGCCGGTCAGCTCGCGCGAGGTTTCGCCGTAGGTGAGTGCCCAGCTGGCCGTGCCCTTCAGATAGCGAATGACGCGCTTGGCAGCGTCCCCAGTGAGCTGGTCCCGGGTTCTGTGAGAACTTGGACAGCTTTGTCACCGCAAAGGTGATATCTGGACGCGTACCGAGCGACGCGTACATCAGGGAGCCGACAGCCTCCTTATACGGGACGTTGCGCATCACAGCAAGTTCTGGCGACGTCTGGGGCGATTGGGACGAGGAGAGGTTGGCGTTGGGGTCCATGGGGATGGAGAGCGGTTTCGCGTCGTCAAGATTATAGCGGCGGACGATAGAGTCGATGTAGGCGGTTTGGGAGAGGGACAAGGTGCGCTCCACGCGGTTTCGCTTGACCTCAATACCCAGAAGCCAATGGATTTCTCCTAGATCAACAATCTCGACAGATTTTTGAAAACCCGCCTTTATCTCGTTCACCAACGCGACGCTCGTGCCGCCAATCGTGCAATCATCGACGTGCACCGCTAGAACCACAAAGCCGGACTCGTTTCGCCGATAGAAGACGGCCTGGTCAGTGCTGCAACGCGTAAGTCCCAAACTCTCGCATATCTCTGCAAATCGCTGATACCACCGCCTCCCGCTCTGCTTTAGACCATAAAGCGTTTTTATTAACCGCAAAAACCTTGCCAGTGGAGCTGTCGTATGGAAAGCCCAGAGGTTGGCGCATGAAAATGCGCTCTTCGCTGGTGAGTTCTCCATTCAGATACGCTCCCTTGACGTCAATCTGATGGATTTCAAGGTCAAGACGGGCTGCGAGGGCGAGGATGGTGCGGACAGACCCGAGACGAGCAACAGGCGCAAAGGTGTCGAAATAGTCGACGCCTTCAACTTGGGAGAAGCCCTGCGCGACAAGCCGGGCTTTATATCGCATAATCCGCCCAGAGGCGTCGCGCTTTATGCGAAAAACCCACTTGTTGCCGACGATGTTGGTATTCTGAGGTGCGTCCACTAACTCCCAGGTTTTATTTGCCTCCAGCATGGCTAACTCCACCCTTATAGCCTTCTCCCAATGCGGCCAGTCAGGCGAACGGCGTGCCTCTGCAAGGCTGCGCGGTTCCAGCCCTTCGGCCTCGCTGACATCAGCGACGAAGCGCGTACTCGACAGCACTCGTTGCTGTCATGTCATCCTCGTCAGGGACTTCAACAACGCTGGCACGCTGGGTCTTCGGGAAGTAGTTCTCGACTTCCGTGCGCGGGCGTGTCGAACGACGAAGCGGGGGCAGTGGAGGCGAATCAGGAGGTGGAGTTGCTGGGGATGAGGGCGTGGTAGCGCCAGAGTCCGGGAGAGGGATGTTGGCAGCGGGGACGGACTGGGGCTCGACTTTGGGCACGACGGGTGGCGGATTGGAAGCAATGGGCGGGTTCATATTCGATGAAGCAGCAGGAGGAGACGGCGGCTCGTCATACTCCCCCTCAATCCCACCAGTCGGATTGTTATATGGCGCAAAAATCACGCTGCGCTCGACCGACACTTTCCGCTCGCCAGGCCAATAGATTCTATGGCCTTGGCTGTTACCATCTAAACCCATCCATCGACCTTCCTTCGCGCGCGGATCGAGCTTCGACTGCCCGACAACGTCCATGTGCTGATGGACATAGCACTTGCAGCCCCATTCATGGGCATTGGACATGTCGGGGGCTTTGCCGTGGACAGCCTGATAAGGCGTCATTCCGCCGATAGCGCGCGTCGAAGTCCGGTTCTTCAGCCACACCACATGGCGAAGACACTCCCCCCATAAAAACTTGGGCAGTTCGCTCGCGTGCAGCAACGCGCGGACTTTCTCCATCAAGACCCCGTTCAGCCGCTCCGACACGCCATTCTCCTCTGGCGTATCGTGGACCGTGAGCTGCTGGACGGTACCCTGCTCCTCCAAGAATTTGGTCATCTCCCCGTTGACAAACTCGCCGCCATTATCGGAATGGAGCACCTTGATGGTGACGCCGCGCTGCGTCTTCATCTGGTTGGCGAATTTCTTGTAAGCGGGGGTCGTCTCGGATTTGCGACGCATCAGCGTCAGATGGGTTTCGCGTTTGGCATCATCGGTGAAGGTGACGAAGAAGCGGTGGTGGCCAAGGGTCTCGACGCGGGCAGGGCCGCCAACGTCGGAGTGGATTACATCGCCAAAGTTAGTGGCTTGCTCCCCCTGGCGTGTTTTCGGGACTGACTGACGCTTTGACTTAGCGTAGACACAAGATTCGCACCAGAATTTTTCTTTGCTCGCCGCAGCTTGGAGTTTAATTCCGGAAACCAGTCCCTTTGACACCAACGCCTTCGCAATCGGCAACGACACATGGCCAAAAACGCGATGGAGCTCGTGCTCGGTCAGCACTTGCTCGACCGGCGCCCGCACTTTCGGGCTCGTGTACGACTTTGTACAAGCCCTTCGTCGACCTCGGAATCACACCAACGAGCGCCCCGCTGGGATCGCTGATGCGACATTCGCCACCGCCGAATACGATGCGGTAACCCGCTTCATCAAGACGGCCAATGGAGATGAGCGTGTAGGCGATGTCGGGGGCAAACAGGACATCGGTGAGCTCGATCTTCGAGGTCTTGCTGCCGTTTGGGACATCAACTGACAAACTCCCTCGGGCAGCGGCAGTAAAACGCTGGCTGTTGGCAGCAGCGAATTCTTTGGGTTGGATGGGCACGAGATTAGCGAACTCGTGCTCAAACGGTGATAGATGTTGGGTACAACCCGAGTCGTAGAGCTCAGTTGGCGCCGACATCTTTTCATCAGCATACATGGCCTGCGCCGCCGTGCTGCTTTCCCAGTCGTAAGGACCATTAGGTGCGTCAAAGCCTGATTCCTCGTCACTGTCGCTGACGCTCTGCAAATCTGGCAGATCGTCCAATTCGCGGAGTCAGATCCGCTCAACGAGAAGTTCTCGAAGAGGTCGTCATCCCAAGGTGAGATCCAATTCGGCGCGAATGGATTTTCGATAGCGTGACTGTCTTCTAGGTCCAGCAACTCAGGCCAAACACCTAGCAAGAACTCGCGCCGCTCCTCCGAAACGCCCGAGTCGGCCTCGGAGTCGGAGACGCAAACAAGCGACAGCTCGGGAGACTCTTCCCAGCCGCCGAAGAACTCTTCGTAGTCGAAGATGGTGTGGTCAGCAACACGATGACCACTGAAACTTGAGCTGTCGAATGGCTCGACGCTCCACACGCCGTCGTCCTCGGACTCAACGGCATTGGCGGATCCGGAAGCGGCTGGCTTCCCCTTCCCTTTGCCCGATTCATTTTGCTTCGGGCTGGGGCATTTGGACTGGACGTGTCCACGGCCCCCACAGTTCCAGCAAACGCCTTTCGGGCGTTGCTCGTTTCCCTTCCCATTCCCATTCTGGGCCGGACGCGATGAGGAGGAGCGGGAGTTGGAGTTGTAAGAAGCTTGGGCGCTGAGCGCGACACCCGTGTCTTCGCGCGAACGCGACTTCTTCGCTTTTCGGTCCGCCTCAAGCCGGTCCCATTCCTCCAACGCAAGTTGCGTGAGGAACGATGGCGCCAACGACATCGCTTGTGTTGCGGAGGTATTGCCCGAGGTGATGGACAACGATGTTGGTCCAGCACTGGCGCTACCTGCCGTAGTAGCTGCAGCGGCGGCACGCGTGGCAGCAAGTGCAGCTTTCGCCAAGTTAGCGATTGTCGAGAGGTATTTCTGGTAAGAGCGGGGGAGGGAATTAATGATTCGTGTGCCGTACTGACTGTCCGACAGGGAAACACCAACAGCAACGAGAGCTTTGTGCTTGAGCTCTAATTGCTCAAGGTGGGTGCGGACGTTGCCATTCTCACCGCAGTTGCACGCGTCGAAGTCGGCTTGCATAGCCGCAACGACGTGCGCTGAGGGCAGTGAACTTGTTGGTGATGTACTCCCACATGTTCGCGACCGTTTGCTGATTGTCAATTAACAGCAAGGTCGTGTCTTCAAGACGCTGAGCCAAGTAATTGTGCGCTTGGTCTTCGGCAGTGACCCAGGCATCGATTTCCGCCTGCGCAGCGGGCGGAACTGGCCTTGTCGATGTGCCGTCAAAGTGGCCGAAGAGAGATTTCGACTTGGCGAAGAGCTTGAAGCGGTTGGAGAAGATGAGCCAGTTAGACCCATCGACAGCAAGAACAGGGATGCGGGAGATGGAAGCGAGATCGGCAGTAGTAGACATGGTGTAGTTTCAACAGCAAGTTAAGTCTGCAGTGGGTGAGACGCGGGGCCCAATAACCTGTTGTAGATAGAAACTAAATATAATACTCAGACGGTGTTCGAGAGAACGTCTATGTTATTTACCTAAATATAATACTAGAAACATGATAAGTAAGGAAAAGATAAGATAGCTAAAGATCATACCTCAGACGGTGTTCGAGAGAACGTCTGAGGTCAAGTACAAATTTAGTTGCTTAAATACGGAGTCCAAAGGCTGCGCAATCAGCGCCCATATGACTACAGATAAGTAAAAATGGAGAAATGAGTAAGTACCAGTCATTCCCAGCACTGCGCTGTCGCGCCCGCACTGCACGCAGCAGTCGGCTCGGCTGCGGCCGGTTGCTATTCCAACAGAACCCGTCGCACTTGCGGCTCGGCAACTCTTGAAGGTCCGAGGTCAAGCTCGGGGCCCCCGCTCATCGCGTTCGGACGAGTGGGCCGTCTCAGGCGACCTCCTGTACTTCCGCGGCAAGGTCGTAGTCCCCAAAGACAAAGACCTGAGGAGGCGCATTATAGAGCTCTGCCACGACACGCGTGTCGCCGGACATGCCGGGCGGTTCAAGACCCTGGAGTTGGTTTCGCGCAACTACTGGTGGCCACAGATGTCCCGCCATATCGGACGCTACGTCGCGACCTGCGACTTATGCTGTCGTACGAAGGCCCTCCGAAGGCTTCCGCACGGGGAGCTACATCCAACCGAAGTCCCCCCCGAGCGCTGGCACACTGTCACCGTGGACTTCATCGTCGAGCTCCCCGAGGCCCATGGGTATGACGCGGTTATGGTAGTGGTTGACGCCCTCGGGAAATGCGCTCACTTCACCGAATGCCATACGACAATAGACGCGGTCGGAGCTGCCCGCTTGTACTATCGGAACGTCTGGAGACACCACGGAACCCCCGAGAAGTACATTTCGGACCGTGGTTCGCAGTTCATCGCTGACTTCACGCGCGAACTCTGGCGCTTAATTGGCGTCAAGCCGGCTACCTCTACGGCTTACCACCCGCAGACCGACGGACAAACCGAACGCGTTAACCAGGAGCTCGAGCAGTACATCCGAATCTTCACCAACTACCAACAAGACGACTGGGACGAGCTTATCCCTGCCGCTGAGTTCGCCTATAACAACCACGTTCACTCCTCCACTCAACAGGTACCCTTTATGACGGACACTGGCCGGCTCCCCCGAATGGGTTTCGAGCCGGGCACCCACTCAGAGTTGGAGTCAGTGAACGAGTTTCGCGATCGGATAGCGAACGGCGTCTCCGAGGCGAAGGCCGCGCTCGTCAAAGCCAAAGACGAGTATAAACGGTACTACGATCGGAGACGATCGGACGCTCCGAATATTCAAGTTGGTGATAAGGTGTGGTTAGATGCCTCTGACATCAGAACAACTCGGCCCTCCGAGAAGTTCTCCCACAAGCGCCTCGGACCGTTCAAGGTGCTCGCAGAGGTTAGCAAAGGTGCCTACAAGCTCGACCTCCCCCGCGTTACTCCAAGCTCCACCCCGTCTTCCCCGTTGTTAAACTCGAGCTCGCTCAGGACGACCCCTTCAATGGACGACCCGGCTACGACGAACCGCCCCCCGAACTAGAGGACGGAGTCCCGAATGGGAAGTCGAGGAAATCTTGGATGCCAGGATAAGGTATAAGTGTCTTAACTACTTCGTCAGGTGGAAAGGCTACGATGCTTCGCACGACGACTCGTGGGTTCGGTTCGACCGTGTCTTCGTGCCAGACAAAATTGCGGACTTCTATCGGAGGTACCCAGGTAAACCACGGCACATCGCCTCAGCGACCTTCGACTCCTTGCCCTTCCGAACTATGCGTCGGGACGCCACATTCAAAGGGGGGGGTGATGTCAGGGGAACCCCCGCTTCGGCCTCCTTCGGACCCTCTGAACGCATCCGAGGCACATCCGACCGGCGCCCCCTCGGACGCTCCGACCCACCCCGACCATCGTCCCACGGCCTCCTTCGCCCGCACAATCACCGATCCGTCAAGACCCTCCCAACGATCACCTTGGGACAGAGCCTGCGACGCCGCTCAGGCCTTCTGCGCTCACGTCGGCAGTTACGGACGACCAGTATATAGTTGGCGCCCTAGCAGGCGGACCCTTAGAGTTTCTTCTCTTTGGATCCTCCCCTGCTAGGTCGGTCCCTCCGTGTATTTCCTGTAGTCTTATTCACGCTTTGGATCCTCCCCTGCTAGGCTTTCGTCGGAGTCTCCAGGGTTGCCCTTACAGGAAACAGAAACAAAAATAGTTACTTTTTGCATCCCTTTTAGCTGCAAAAAAAAGTCATACTCTGCTCATGAAAGGTCATCTAAAATATGGCCTTTCTGCATGTCTTTCTGTCTACTAAAAAAAGGTGAACTTTTTGAGCGAATGGAAAGCTCCCTGGAAATTCCCTCTTTCAAACTTCCTTTTTGGGCCACACAAAGAACTCATTTCAATGACGCAGAAAGGTGCACAGAAAGATGTTCTTTCTTTCTGTCTTTTGTTGTTGCACAAAGATGTTCTTTCTTCCTGCAAGAAACTCAAAAGGAAAGTGCTGCTTTTGCTACACCTTTCCAACTCAGCAAAAGATAAACTTTTTGTGAAAACAGAAAGAACAAGGGAAGTAATATACTTATTCATATAAGGCAAGATGTCACACCAAATTCAGCCCTGGGCTGAATTGCACATTAACACAGCCGTGATTCAAAAATGTTTAGGTAGGAAGTCCAATCTGATAACTCAATATATCCTCCAATTTTTCTTTTCAAAACAAGTCTATCTTCCTAGAGTTTTATTTGTTATCTTTCCAAGTCATGAAAATATACATCTTTTTTGTCCACTATTTATCATAAATAAATCCTACTTCAGGGCCCATTTTTGGGCAGAAACCCCAGTATGAAGTAAAATGATTGCTGGTACAGTTTTTTTTTGGTCCGGCAGCGTAAGTATTAGTACACTCATATATAACCTGAACTTATCAATAAGTAAGTACCCGCCTGGCATCAGGGACAGTGGGCCATCCCTGCCGGCGTTCCATGCACTTGAACTCGTGTACGGGCCGGCCGGCCGCTGCCCGGGACCGGGGCACGGCCAAAAAATCTACAGTGATATTGAAAGCGTTGCATAGCAGCGACTCGTGTCGATCGAGTGACCTCGGGGTTCCCGGGCAAGTTCATGCTATATCATACAGGCCCCGCGCGCTTCCGTCTGCGCCATGCTGCTATATCGCGGCGAGCGGTGGCCACTGCCAGTGTATCGTTGGCCGTGCCCCGGTCCCGGGCAGCGGCCGGCCGGCCCGTACACGAGTTCAAGTGCATGGAACGCCGGCAGGGATGGCCCACTGTCCCTGCCAGTGCTGAGCCTGGCAGAGCAGGAGTCGTTGGACATCCGTGCTGAAGCCGACCACGGAAGGTGCCCCCGCGTCGGACTCCGCCAACCGCGGGCGGCGTGCCGGGAAGACCGTAGACGCGGGAACGGCGATCACGGGCGGGAGCGCGGACCGGCGCACCCACTGGGTCTTTTTTTCCACGAAGCCGGCGGGTGGCCTATAGAGCATACCTCAGTACTCGTAGTTATCGCCAACCCCGTGATCGATCAATAAGTGCCCGCATGCCATCGATACGCCGGCAGTAAGCATGCGGCGTGCGGCGTTAACCACTGGCACCACCTAAGCCTGCTTTACAGCAGTGGCGCAGACGGAGGCGCGCGGGCCCACCGACACATCCATCATGATGGCCTGGCACCCCGAGGTCCCTCCATCGAAACGAGTTGCTGCTATACGCCTGAGTAAGCCTCAGTGTTTTGCGCCGCGCTCCTTTCTCTGACGGTTTTGGCCGGTACTGCCAGTGGCACGGGTACTGGGTGACCACTGCAGATGCAACCCGGGCCGTAGCCGCGGTCGTCGGCCAGATAACATATCAAGTAACGGACCGAGGTTGACTGCAGACGCAAACGCGGGATTCGATTCAGAACACGATAGCTAGAGAAAATGATACAGGCGGGTACTAGTAGAGGGACGGGAAGCGGAAGACGACAGCACAGCGATAGCGATAGCGACAGCGAACGGGAGAGCAGAGTAGTAGAAATCCATCGACAGTGTTTTTTTTTCGACAGTGTGGTGCACTTGCACATTGTCGTTTTGGGGTCAGAAGACCATCACGAACGTCGCCTCCCGCGCTTGGGCCGGGGCCGGGCTCGGCGTGTGCCAGTGCTCGACGACCTCGTACTCGACCTCGTCCTCGCTGTCGGGCGCCCAGCCTTCTGCACCGACCACGCATCAGCGCCAGCTTGTTTTCTGACAAAATTCAAAAACGCACCGTGGCACGCCGGGTCGCCGACGCCGACGCCGAACTCGGCCGCGATGCTCGCGCTGATCTGGATCTCTTCCGAGTCGGGCTCCGGTTTCTGTGCAGAGGTCAGGTGTACCCAAAGAAAGAACAAGACGACGCACGACACTGGCATGCGGCCGCGCACAGCGCGCAGGGCTCACCGAGCGGTCGCGCTCGTGCACCGTCCACTCCGCGTCCTCGCCCTCGTCCTCGTCCGCGGGCTCGGCCAGCCACACCGGCGTCGGCGCCGGGTCGATCGCGATCGTGCGGCACTCGGGCCGCGGCAGCTCCCCCGCCGCCGCCCGGGCCGGCGCCGGCGCCGAGGCCGACGACGTCGAAGCGGAGCACGACGGGCGCGACGTCGTAGTACGCGCTGAGCGGGTCGTACGCGTAGCCGGCCGGCGCGCGCGGGTCGCGCACGAGCTTGTGCAGCTCGACGTCCACGCGCGCGCGCGCGTGCGCCGCGGGCGCGAGCAGCCAGCCGGTCGTGCAGCGCCCGCCGAAGTGCGTCGGCGCGGCGCAGCGCCGCAGGAGCGAGACGCGCTGCGTGGCGGGGACGCGCGCGTCCATCACGAAGCGCTCGGTGGGCGGGTGCTCGGGCCGGAGGGCGGGGGGCGTGCAGGTGATGATGCAGAGCGCGGTGAGCGGGGCGGCGCGCTCGGAGGTGACGAGCAGGCGGAAGGCCTGTGCATGCCAGTGGTCAACAAACAAACAAACAAAGGGTACAACGGCGCACCTGTCCTGGGGGGATGTAAGCGGTGGCGGAGACGACGTTGAGCTCGACCTTCTGGGGGCCGACGGGGAGGACGTTGTTGTGCTCGTCGAGGAGGACGGCGTGGACGCGCCCGCCGACGTGCGCGCTGTGCATCGCGAAGACGGCAAAGTCGCGCTCTGTGCCCGTGCTGTTGTGGCTCCTGTTCATGTTGTAGTTGTGGTGGGTGCAATGGCAGCCCCTCCCGCGGCTGCGCTTTATGCCCCCGCGCGCGTTTGGCCCCCGCAATGCGAACACCCGTTTTCGGCGACGCTATCACGACCCGCATTCGGCCGTGGGAGGCGCCGCGGGGGGACCGCGGGGTCTGTAACAAAGGCAGGCGTGGATCCGGCGGAGACCCAGCTGCGCGTTTAATTAACGAACTGACCGTTTGGCTTTCTAGAAGCGCGGCCGCCGATCGCAGATTCGAGTTATCGCTCTGACTCGTCGATATCCTTCGGCCACATTTCTCGCCGCTGCGCTGAAGTGAGCACAGGCACGCAATACCGCCCCGATCGATCGCTTTACCTTTCCCTGTTCGATGGCCAATTCACCCGTGCAGGGGACGCAGTTTCCTTTTCGGGGCGCCTCGGCGCAGCAGGCCCATTATCCATATCGATTTCATTTTTATTTTTGGTGGTCACGGTGGGCTTGGAAGATAATCGATGGAGGAGATCATGATGGCGTGTCGCTGCAGGGTGGATCGTGATTGGCCCGGGGCAGGCCCACGTAAAATGAAAAACGAAGCGTGCGTCTTCAGATCTAGAAGATACAACTTGTATCTTCTAGATCTTCGCCATTGACATCCTTTTGGACCTTGTTTTGGACATCCAATATGCCGCGGCGCCCCGCCGCCTCATGGTAATAATATGCCGCGTCCTGTGCGTCGGTCAGTTTTCCGCGGACTTCGAGCGCAGTCTATTGGCGAACGCACCACCTTAAACCGCTCCTCGTCCCCGTCGACCCTATCCAATCTCGGACACGTACGCGTCTGCGCCGCCGATCTTCCGTGTATGCCAGTGGCCGTCGTGGCGATAGTGGTGGTTGGGGAACGACGTGTGACCGGCGTCGGCGCCCTATGATGATGATGACGTGGTATCACGCTGCCACGTGCTTGCCTCAAAACTTGCTCAAAACTGTCATCAGCGCCCCCCGAACATAACAATGTCAGCGCAGTCGCCTCCCGAGCCGCCGGCCCGGGTTGCGTCTCCGCCGCGCTCCTACCCAGTCCTCACGCTGCCCGCCGAGATAACCGGGCACATCTTCCACCACTACCTCCCGGAATACCCCGCGGCGCCTCCCCCCGCGGGCCGCGGCTCCCCGACGCTGCTGAGCCACGTGTGCCGCGCCTGGCGGGCCCTCGCGCTGTCGACGTGCGCTCTGTGGCGCGCGATACCGCTGCCGAGAGACCGGAAGGCGGGGTGGATGCCCGCGTGGCTGGCGCGCTCCGATCTCGTGTGGGACTTCGTCTGGGTGGACGTCATGCGCGAGCACGCGCGCCTGGACGTCCTGAGCTGCGCGGTCGGCGGGTTCCAGCTCGAAGACGGGCCCGCGTGGCCGGTGCTCCGGCACCTCGAGCTGCGCATCGTTGCGGACAGTCCCGAAGACATGGCCGCGTCCCCGAGTATCGACGCCTCATCTCCTCGTATCAATGCGCCACTCCTGAGCTCAGCTATCCTCTGGAGCTTCCGGTACTCACCGCGGCTCCTTCCATGGCACCAATTGATGTTCATCGCCTTGATCGGCCAGGACCCACATCGATGCACGCAGGTCATTCAGCAAACCCCCAATCTCGTTTATTGTGAACTGTCATCGAGCCTTTCAGTGTCCGATGTTGCGCAACCCGATATCAGCCTGCCGCACCTACAGCGGCTCATCTTGACCGTCTATGGCGCGGTGTCATCTGGTGGCGCGCCGTCCGTCAATTACCTCCACTCTTTCGTTGTCCCGGCTCTGCGACGCTTGACAGTGGACGAAGCCCTCCTCCGAGTCGGCTCCGGCAGCCGAGCCGGTCAAATCAACGCCCTCGTCGACAAATCGGGATGCACGCTCGATGAGCTGTGCATCATCGACCGCCGGGAAGACGGTGCATCACTGGAACTTGAAGACGGCCCTTGGTCCGAATCTATCCGGCACGTCTCGCTGGATCTGGACCGCACGACTCACAACTGGAACCACGCGAACAAGGCTGGCGGTGAGATCGCGGACGTGGCACGGAGGGCTATTTATGGCCACCTGAGGCTATCATGATCGTCGAACTTGTAGCCACCTTGGCTGATGCTCGCAAAAGGCTGGACATCGACTTGCGTGATCTTTCTATGTGCTTTCTACTATAGACTTTCCGATTTTCTTTTCTCGCCGCACTTCAAGTTGTCACTTGTTGCCGACAACTTGGAGACCACAAGGACAGGCCGTCACGGTGGAGGTAACTCGTGCGTTGGCGTTGGCGTTGGCTGGGCTTACACTTTGAGACCATATATTCTGTTAAAATTCTTACATTTTTTATGTTTTGCACGATTTTCATTTTCTGTAGCGCAACTAGGGTCGGCGCAAGCGCCGAAGACTGAGACCTTGCTTTCCCCTTTAGCATCAGCCATCTAGTACTGTAGTATTTCAATCAATTCTGCAGCCCTGTGACCTGTGACACATGTGGCAGAAATGTGCAATTCAGCCAAGGGCAAAATTTGGTGTGACCTCCTGCCTTATATGGCAGTTCTGCGCGCCGGAGGCGCGGAAAAATTTGGAAATTACCATTTTGGGATGGTTTGGGACCAAACATATCTGCTGTGACCTGTGACAGGCAGAAAAATTTCGGCCAAAAATCTCAATGTGACCGTGACATGATTAATTGATCGAAATACTACAGTATATGAAAACATCTTGCCACAGGTGAGGGTGCTGCAATTAATTTTCACCCATGCCAGGCATGGACATTTAAGCTTATATACTTGTAAAGCTGCAATATGTATCATGGGAAAACCATCAGCAGCTATCTTCTTTCTGTGTACTACAGGTGTTGGCACTTGTCAATACACTTGGGTCTTGGAATGACATTGATTTTTTGACTGTCAGGCTTTTGCATGTTTGGCCCCCTTGGGCCTTCACTACTAAATCACAATCAACAGAAATATGGTTCATCCTATCTATTGACACTTCATCACCAGACCTGACCCTACACATCAATTGGTCCTCACAGTATATTGGCTGTGTCACGCACATGCACATCAAACACACTACACCAATGACTATCTCACACTTGAGGCCTGGGCTCTTCTCTATCCAACATTGCAGTCTGTCACCTAGTAGCGCCTGGCCCGCAAGGGATGTACGATCGTCCCCTCTGCGGCCAGGAATGGGGGCGAGGGGGAGCAGGAGAGGCCGGGGTGTCCGATCACCCCTTTGCAGGCCCGCACATATAAGCGTGTGATAGCATACCAGATAATCTATTGCTTAGATCGTCTGAAGAACTACTTCTCTCCGTGCAAGGAGGAACCACCAACTCATCGGGCCCAACATGACCCGATTTGAACCTTCGTCTACCGACAGCGACAAGGGATCGAGTTAACGAGCCCTTTTTGGTTTTGATCTACCCTGCTCGCCCTACTTGTAGGCCCGACGATCTGTCTGCTCTGTTCTGGGTGTTCGTTCTTAGGAGAAGACCTTGCATGGCCCGACCCACAGTCTGACAACGCTAGCGCCAGAGCGGACAGGCCAGGTCTTATCCGTGACACCTACTCACCAATGAAACATTGACTTAGCACCAGTGTGCAGACAGCTTTGATGGGACCAGCAAATGGACAACTTACCAGCTACACATCGACCTCGGCTGTCATCTGAGCAGATGATGTGACAAAGTTACATCATGCAGGTCACTGGCCAGGCCTGGCTGGAGGTCAGCACGCCGCACAGGTTAGTTTACGGCACTGAGCTCAATCTGGAGTTACTAGTAATTGCTGGGTGGTAGGTCATTTATGGTCACAATTGAGGCAGGAAAGAACACTGACCAGTGATTTTGGGGTAATCTGATCACATGTCTGACGGCCGTAATGTCAACAGCCCTGACCATAGCATGCCTGTAAGGGCAACCCGGAGGCCTGAGATCAAGGTCCTAGCAGGGGAGGATCCAAAGAGAAGAAACTCTAAGGGTCCGCCTGCTATAAAGCTGACTATATACTGTACCATTATATTCAGTTCGCCAGTCACAGGTCACAGGCCTGTAAATTGGCAATTTTTTTCGCCATGGTCACAGGTCACCGAGTGGATTGGCGAGCACCCAAAACGTCACAGTTTTTGTCAAATTTTGGCCCAAAAAAGCCATTTTCGCCTCCGCCGTGAATAGATTTGATTCCGCGGCGATCCGTTCCCTGACAGGCTGTCATTCCCATGTACACATTTTCTATCACTACCACCACCTTCGTCGACGCTCCAAGGAGTTGTGGGGCTACTACGGTACGCTGGCTACCTACTCTTCATCTGACAAATCCTCATCAAAGTCGTTCGCGTGCCGCCAGAAAAGCTTTGACGCGTATCTGGTACTGGTCAGCCTCACACGCTTTCCACGGCCGAGCTTCTCCTCCCCTTCTTCCCCGACATCTTCTTCGACATCAACCACGACATGCAGCTCTGCATCAAGATCTTCCGCGTGGTTAACCGACGCAAGCCCCACCACCATCTGCCTTAGCTCGTACCCGGCGGCCGCCTTTTGTCTTCCGACTAACAACATGGTCAACAACCTCGCGCGTTGGAATCTCCGAGTCATCCACCCCCATCTCTTCGTCATCATATGGAGCCGAATCCTCCTCGACTTTCTCGCCAGCTTTGGGACGGAAATCATGCGTGGATTTGGTGCGAAGGTCATTCCAAAGCTGAGGGTTAGTTTTGTCGAGGTTGCAAAGGCGTTCGCGGGTCTCAAAAGATGTTAGACAGTCGTAGGAGAGGTTGGAGCCACGGATTGTGCACATAGCCCAAGCCTATGCTGCGTTAGCATGGTATCTTAAGGCTGTTGGTGTGTTATACCTTCGTCACCAATTCCTTGCACTGAATTGCCTGAAAACCCTTCCAGATCCACATAACACTGGCATTACGTAGAGTGCCAATCGTCTTGTCGACGTCCATGACCTTCCCTTTTTCCCGCTTCTCTAGCAGTGACTCGACTAGCCATTCATGGTACGCCAATTTCACTGCATGCTTGAATGGTCGGTTGATACCCACGTCTAGCGGTTGTCCAACGCCAGTGCATCCACCAGGAACGAAGTCGACAAGGATATTAGGATGATTGGTGCGCATATAGTCCATGAACTCGGCAGAGCGATGAACTGACCAGACATCGATTAGCCAGAGCGATTTCTGGGCATCAGGAAGCTTTTTCGCGGCCTTTGTCGCAGTAATATATGGCACCAGTATGTCCTCCACAAATTCACGCATCGTCTTCTGACTTGACCAATGGTTTCCATATTTTCCAGATGGAACGAAACGGAAGCCAGCTGCGTCACAGTCCCGTCGATGCGGAGCACTGTTGGATGGTGTAACAGTGTCGGAGGATCCTCCGTACACGCATTGAATACCGAGCACGCCGCCCGCAGCGGTGACTGATATCAGCGCCGTGAAGGCGCGCTTTTCCTCATTCCCAACTACGGCAACTTGCTTCGAGCCTGTCGATGCATAGGTCATTCGCGAGCCTGGCATGAAGATGACGCCTGTCTGGTCAGAGTTGACTATCAACTCGGCAGGGATGTCGTATTCCTTGATTGTGTAGGCGCGACGGAGGAAAGCTGTATCGCATTGGTCTTCCCAGTTGACAGGTAATTTCTGCGCTGCCTTCGTACCCTTCCGAATTGACCAATTTAGTTGTTGATGGAGGTATTTGCGACAAAACTCGTCTGAGGCACGAAAGTTGGAGCCATCTTTGAATCGCTGTTCGAAGAGCTCGGGCCTTCGAAGCTTGATGACAGCGATGATGATGCAGCGAACAGATGTGAGAGAGAGTGGTGCACCAACGGTACGAAGCGCTTCAAGCTGTTCATTGATTTCCTCGACGATTTCCGGGTAAGGCGCCTATGCTTTATCAGCAACGTTTTATGATCAGCCACTGACACTTACCAGGATTCCACGACGACCGCCTTTATTATGACCAGGCTCTGCCTCTGCTGCTCGCTTAAGCACTGCATCTGACCAACCATAACCCCACGTCGTCTCTACAATCCATCCCGCAACCGTGTTTGGCTTCAAATACTGGAAAAAATCGCAATCTCGTGCCTGTAGCTCCTTGCATATTGCAGTTGGACTCCACAAAACAATTTTCCGTTGGGCGGCTGTGATTGCTGACCATGCGAAGGGTGTTTGCCAGAAGATATTCTGTGCTCGTCGCTCCGGCTTCTTCTTTTTGGCACCTGTAGGCTTGCGATTCTTCTCTTTGATCTTTTTGCTGATTTTTCGTCCAGGCCGCGAAGCCTCAGCAACGTCACTACGCGATGGACCAGTAACGTCTTTCAGATTTGGCTCGAGCTGCGATTCGGATCGGTAAGGGAGTATACACTGCCCAAAGAAGATACTAACTTTTCTTTGCTTTTTTCCAGGGTTAAGAAGCTCTTCTTTCGCTCGTCGCTTTGCTCGCGAACGCTGCTTGCGCTCATTCTGTCGGGCTTTCCTCTCCGCATCCGCATCCGCCTTCTTCCACCGAGCTACCTTGGCCTGTTCCTCAGCCTGCTCTTTCCGTTCCTCGGCCTGCTTGGCAGAAACATCCTGCTTTTCTTTCAACGTCAACACCTTCAATTCACCCCATCCAGGCATCCGAAACAGCGGAGCAATGGCCTTTCCCGCAGCAAGTGCCTTCTGCGTTGCTGTCTGTGCTTTCTCTTTGACCCGCTTCTTCAATGGACTTTTACTCGGTGTGTCTGTCGCTCGTTGTGAATGAGAGTGTTTTCCCGTCTGGCTTGGTGGTGTGACAGGCTGCTCGAAGGACTGTCGTGGGCTGGTTGGAGTTGGCGATGGACTGGGAGATGAGATAAGGCAATGATTTGCTGGACGGGATGGCAGAGGACAAATGAGGTGTGGCGATGGGGATGAGGGACGACCAGAACAGTTGCTTTCACTTTCACTTTCACTTTCACTTTCACTTTCACTTTCACTTTCACTTTCACTTTCACTTTCGCTTTTGCTTTTGCTTTTGCTTTCGTCTTTGCTTTCGCCTTCGCCGTTGTTGTCGCTTTCATGTTTGCCGCCATCTCCAATCTGACTGAACGACAGATTTGAGGAAGCTAATGAGCTCGTATCCAGATCTTTTGGCTCTCTAAAGGTAAATTTGAAGTTCTTTGCATCGCTTTCAAACTTTGCAAGCTGAATCGTCAATTAGATTTGTTCTGTCATGCCTGACTCGGGTACTCACCTTGCTCCAATGTCGCTGCACGATCCGTAGGAACATTTTCAATCGC
This sequence comes from Mycena indigotica, assembly GCF_014461135.1. NCBI lineage: Eukaryota > Fungi > Basidiomycota > Agaricomycetes > Agaricales > Mycenaceae > Mycena > Mycena indigotica. Next base: position 506,009 of record NW_023503013.1, on the reverse strand, counting down.
TCGTTGGCCATGGCGCTGGGTGTTGTGTTCTGGAAAGGGAAGCGGTCAGCGTCGAGACAATGTTTGAGAGCGTGTGCGGCCATGACTCCGCAGGAATGTGTGTCATTCTGACAAGGGACGGGTATGTTCTTCCACTGGAATTTCCGCCCCATGTGCTCAACAATCCACCAGTCGTAGGCACTTTTTATCTTCTCTGGGACAGCATCTCCCATTGAGTCACCGTAGGCCACTGTACCCGCTTCGCTGTCAACGACGATGGCCACCCAGTGGTTGTTGTGGACGTTGGCAATCGTTCCCAACCGTCGACGCATACCCAGCCCAAACTGCTGCCCAACTTTCCGAATCCATGGACTCTTCGTAAGGTCTGCACGATAGCTATCTCGTCGTGAGAATGCTTCACAGAGAGCTGTTGTAAAGAAGGTGATTTCGAAACCATCCCCCGCGTCCCGGTCAAGTGACAAGTCCTTTGCAGCGAGGTCCATGAGAGTGTTCGTGTGGCCAGATTTGAGCCATTCGTTGGTGAACCAACGACTCAGGTCTGTTATCGGGTCTTCGTCATTGAACCCAAGCGCCTTCCCACCCCAGCCAAGCCGTTCCAGCACACGAAGAGCCTCGTCAGCTCGGTATGTGATTGCATCATGTTCTCCCATATATTCACGGCGTCCTCGAAGCTTTGACACAGCACTCTTCCAGGCCTTCTTCGCCTTAACTGCTGGTTCGAGCTCAGCCCAGAGCGGGACGAGCCAAATGGGATAAAGGATGTCGGATTGGCTGATATGAAGGAGCCGGAGTGAAAGGAGGCTGGGGTTCTCTCGCATGTGTTTGACAAGCGAGTCAATAAGCGCCAGTGGTGGGAGGGGGATCGTGGAAGCGTCGAAGTCAGTGACCGTCGGAAGAGCCTCCGACAGGTACTGCGACGCGTCATTCTGTGCAGTAGAGCCGAGCTGCTTGGGCAGGGAGGTGTTGAGAAGCTGCAGAATGGGGAGAGTTGCTGGAGGGACAAGCTTATCGTGTTGCACTACTGGAATGCAACGCGTATCCGAGAGGGACGCCATTTCACGATTGTTGTCGAAGGAAAAAATGTTACGTGAAGGGTTTCCATATTAGGCATGCTGCGTCATTCTCGAGTACTAAGCTGACAGTAATGTTCTTCTCGACTACTTAAGACATCTTTGCTGCCTCCAAACATGTCTCAAGGCAAAATCCGCCAAAGTGAGGCAGTTTGGCAAAATCTTTGAAGATGTCACACAATTTTTGACTCATTGGCGAGACCTCCACTTCGGTTTTTTGGTCACAGGTCACACCCCGTAGCGAACTGAATATAATGGTACAGTACTGCTTGTCGGTAGCTGCCACTGTCGGGCACAGAAGGCCTGGGCAGTGTCGCAAGCAAGATCCCAGGGCGGCCGTTGGGAGGGTGTTGATGGATCGGTGATTGTGCGAGTGAGATGGAGGGCTGGACCGGAGTCGGAATCAGAATCGGAGGTATCTCCGAGGGGCCAAAAGGGAGGTTCCCCTGACAGCTGGTCAAATCAATGGCTGGCTGGCATCCCTACCTATGCCACAAGTTGGGCTCAGCATTAGGCCTGACATGTTTTGGACCCTATAGGCATACACTCAGATTAATCTATTATCTGATACAGAAATTGTCAATTAAACTTGATTAAGCAGGATGGTGTATAATACAAAAAGTGTGACAATATATAGTGGGAAATATTTCCCCAAAGTGACTACCATACACACCATAGCTGAAAATGATGCTTTTTGGTATCCTTTCAGATAGCACTAAAATTAGCACAGAAAACAATACTATTAGTTTATCTGACATCTGTACCAAAGGCAGTGGTTTCAGCAACAGCTCTATAGCAGCTGCTGAAAACACAATTTTCTGTATGTACTTCCTTTCAGTGCAGTTTATGTCCCATCTGAAATCAGTCCTTTTGGTGATTCTCATGCCAAAATGAATGATTTCAGCACAAACTTCAGTTTCAGCTGAAAACAAGGATTTTAGGATGCAACTGAAAATTATAATTTCAATATCAGGCCCTGCAGGGGACTTGATATTTTGGGACTATTAGTACAATTCTCAGTTGTGTACATAGAAAGCTTGAACTCGAATGTACTGTAATAATTTATTCAATTCGGTGTTGAAAAACCACATGACATTGGCACCGAAATTAAATTTTTGGCGCTGCCTAATAATTTGTGTGACCACCGAAAAAATTCAGCATATTTTGCGGCCCAGAGGGCCGCCGAAAATCTTTTGACACTCTGATGGTCATCTGACATTTGACATCTGAATCGCAAGTTGTGACAAACCGAAATATTTTGGCACTAGAGGTCTGGCGTGATATGTGACCACCGAATTGAATAAATTGATACAGTACGCTAAAATCAGTGATTTCAGCATGAGAATCAGCATCACCAAAAGGACCCATTTCAGAAAATGTAGAAATTGACCTGAAAATAGTGTATTGAGCATTACTTTTGCTATATACTGAAAGCTGTGTTTTAAGTGGCCACTAAAACTATTGCCGGAATCACTCCTTTCAGTGGAAAATTCTGAACAAACTGATAATATTCTTGTTAATTTCAATTTCAGAACTATCTGAAACCACAATGAAAGACATCATTTTCAGCTACACTGAAAGATACTATTTTATAGTGTGATAGGGACTTGTGCATGTCACGTCTCGGCCATCAAGAAGTAACGTCAGCGTTACTATGTAACAGAGTGACAGACAATTTTGCAAAGAACAACCACACATTTGTGGGCGCTCCTTACAACCTTTTGTTAGCGGTAGCGGGAAGAGCGGACGCGCGGTGATGCGCATCTCGCATGTGATTGCGGGACCGGCCGGAGCCCGGGTTAGGGCTGTGCCGGAGTGGCATATATATAGTGCGGTCCGCGTGCCTGTTGGGCACGCTTTTATCTCCCCTTCGTCTCCTTTGTACCCTCGGGTAGTGGTTAAGCTACTTGTCTGTGGAACCCGATCGGAGGCGTGCGGCCTGGTTAATAAGCGCCGATTTCTGACACCTTTCTTGCACTATTGTACAACACAATGTCAGCGGAGTCGACTTCTGAGCCGCCGCTTGCGTCTCCGCCACGATTCTACCCAATCCTCACTCTGCCCAACGAAATAACTGGCCATATCTTCCACCAATACCTCCCGGAATACCCCGCGGCTCCTCCTCCCACTGGCCTCGGCTCTCCGACGCTGCTGAGCCACGTCTGTCGCGATTGGCGGGCCCTCGCACTGTCGATGTGCACTCTGTGGCGCATGATACCGATAGACCAGGCCGCGCTGTGGCTCCCCGCGTGGTTAGAGCGTTCTGGTGAATGTTGAATTTCGGCTCAAGCTCCCCCTAAACTCGTGTGAAACGTCGTCTGGAAGCACATCATGCGCCAGCAAATGCGTGTTGAAGTCTTGAACTCTTCGGTCAGCGGTCCCCAACTCAAAGAAGGGACATTCTGGCCAGTGCTGCAGCACCTCGAGCTGTACATCTTCCCAGATGGCCCCGAGGACATAGGCACTCTCCGTATCGACGCGCTGCTCCTGCGTTCGGCGATCCTCTGGGGCTTCATGTATCCAGCACAGCTCCTTCCGTGGCACCAGTTGACGGTCATCGCGTTGATCTGTAAGGACCCACAGGGATGCACGCCAGTCCTCCAGCAAACGCCCAACCTCATTTATTGTGAACTGTATCTGAGGCTTATCGGGGTGCCGGAGGCTCAGGCCGTGCAACCCGATATCAGCCTGCCGCATCTACAACAGCTCATCATGACCGTCTACATGCTGCCATTTCATGGCGCGCCGTCCGTCAATTATCTCCGCTCTTTCGTTGTCCCATCTCTGCGACGCTTGACAGTGGACGAAGCGCTCCTCCGAGTCGGCTCCGGCAGCCGAGCAGATCAAATCAATGCCTTCGTCGACAAATCGGGATGCAAGCTCGATGAGCTTTGCATCATCGACCGCCAGTTAGGCGGCGCATCATTGGAACTCGAAGACGGCCCTTGGTCCGAATCGATCCGGCACGTTTCGCTGCATCGGGATCTTGCAAGTCATCAGTGGAGCAACCAGAAAAGCGCAGAGGACCCACGGAGGATTATCTATCGCCACTTGTCTTCCACTCAGGATCTTGGCTGACCTTTATACACTGGCATCTTGCTTGATCTTTCAAGTTCACTGCCCGACGTTCACCAGAAGCAAACCAGATCAGCGATTGCAAAGGTATTCATTTTGGTTCAGTTCAACGACAACAACAACATGATAGCTAGCGGGATAGATGGATGGATAGCGAGATGGATACTGGAAGACGATAGCAGGACGACAGCGGGGCAGCAGAGGAGTAAAATACATGTAAAGCTTTTTTTGTGTCAGAAATCAAGTTCAATGCGGGTTGCGCTTTTGGTTTTGGTGCCAGTTCAAAAGACGATCACCAACGTACCCTTCGGGTTGTATTCCGGTGCTCAACGACCTTGTCCACCGAGTCATCCTCATACTCCGACTCCGAGTCGATCTCGTCGTCGCTGTCCAGCTCTGAGTCTTCTGTACCGAACTGGGCTGCGTTGATCACATCGGGCTCCATTATCTTTACCAGGGTTAGTTATTCACTGGGCAAGAGGAAGATGATGCATGACACGGGGCTGCGCACATGCACGGCGCCACCCGTAGAGGGGGCAATTTGACAAATGTCTAGCTAAAGCTAGCAGAAAACTTGTCAAAAAAAGCCAGCTATAAGCAGGCTAGCAGTAGTTAGTAACACTTGACAAATGCTAGCACTTAATTTTGAAATAATGACTTAATTGAATATTGATATTAATAATATGACTAATAGGCACTATATATGGTACTTTTAACTCCTTTTCTTCAGGCCAATGTCCCGGTATATAATGAATAAGGCTAAAACCCAATTAGGACTAAAATGATGTAACTTGATGTAGTGATTGAAATCATTGATGGCAATCAAAAATCGTTCCACATGGATGACTTTGCCCCACGGACTTCAATTACATCATGATAAGCTACCTAATAAGGTCAATAGTAATTAAATAAAGTATTAAAAATATAGTCACAAAAGTGACACTTTCAGCCTCTGAGCAAAGCTACCAGATTTGACAAGTTGTTCACTAGCAATAGCTAGCTACACTTGTCAAAAAACCCCACCTACGGCTCACGGCGCACAGGGCTCGCCGAGCGGCCGCGCCCCCGCCGGCGCCGCTCCCGGACCGTCCACTCCTCGGGTCCGGCCAGCGGCGCCTCTCCAACAGTGCCCACGCCGACGATCTTGAAGCGGAACACCAGCGGCGCGACGCTATAATACACGTTGATCGGATCGTGCTCATATCCCCCCCGCTTTCGCAGGACGCGCACGAGCTTCTCCAGCATCACCTTTACGGTGGGACATTTCGCCTGGCCCCCGGGCACCGGAGCGAGCAGCCAGCCAGTGGTGCAGGACTGTCCGCCGAAGTCCCCGGGTAACTTCGGAGCGCCAGAGTCGCGAGATGCGCTGGGACGCGGGAACGAGCGGCGCGTCGTCCATCACCCAGCGCTCCTTGGCCGGGTGAGAGGGCCAGAGGGAACGAGGCGAGCACTTGATGGTGCAGAGCGCGGTGACCGGGGCGGTGCGCTGGGATGTGACACGTACGCGGAAGGCCTGCATATGTTGGAATGAATCAATAGAAAGAGATGACCAAGGCGAACCTTTCCGGCGGGGAGGTGGACGGTGACGGTCACGGACAAGTTCAGCTTCTTGTCCGTCTCCATGACCCTGAGCTTTTGCGGGCCGACGGGGATGACGTCGTCGTTTTCGTCGAGGAGGACGGCCTGCACGTGCCCGCCGATGTTCGCGTAGTGCATGTTGAAGATGGCCTTCGCTGAGTTGCCAGTGCGATTCCGAATCATGTTGGGGTATGTGCAGCCCCTCCCGAGGCCCCAGCACTTGAGATCCCCCAGCGCACAGCCCCCTCTATGCGAACACCCGCTTTGGGCGACGCTATCACCCGCCGCATTCAGCCGTGGGATTGACACTATTGTTGGGGGCGGGGGGCCGCGGGACTACCTCGACCCCAGGTATGCGAACACCTGCTTTGGGTGATGTTATCACCCCCCGCATTTAGCCGTGGAATCGACACCATCGCTGGGGGGGGGCCGCGGGACTGCCTTGAGGCGCGTCGTGTGATCGCTCTATACATGTCAGGCAGCCAATTTACCAGTGAAGGGGACGCGGTTGCCTTTTCGGGGCGCCTCCACGCAGGAAGCCTGAGGATGAGTATCGATTTCATTTTGGTGGGCGTGGGCACGGGGCGTTCAAGACTTCAAGTTGGCAGTCACGACTTGAAGATAATCGATTGAGGAGATGAAATCGCTGGGCATCGCGGTCGTCCGTAGTCGCTACAGGGGGGAGCAGGGTGGACAGTGATTGGGCAGGCCCACGTAAAATGAAAACGAAGCGCTGGCACAAAGCACAAAGCAGACAGTGACACGCTTCTCTTCCAGTCTTCTTCTTCTCCATCTTCTTGGATTATGGATATCCAATACCGCTACCTCGACTTCTTCAAGTTCGCCAGGGCCCGTGAGCGTCGCCGGCGCCGGATGCGGTTTAGCGCGCTGCCAGGGGACGCGCCAGCGGAAGCGGCGTCGCAACGTCGCACGTCACGGGCGCCGTCAAATAATATTTGTCGTGCAGGCTAGTACTTATCCGGCGCAGGAGGCGTCTGGAAGAGGCAGGTCTGCCTGAATGGGAAGGTGCAATTGGTGGGTGTAATTGGTGGGTGATGAGGGTGTGGTGGGCAATGGGTGATGAGGGTGCGGTGGGCAATGGGGGGAGTGGGCAGCGCTCGCGCGATTCCCTAAGACTAAGGCCGGAGGACGAAGGGCGGATGAGCAGAAGGGCTTGCTAAGAACGGGGCGCTAGAACACTGCGGAAAGCAAATTCCGCGGTCCGCCCTCAGGCTTGGCGGCGTTTCCTTTATGTATGGCGCGCCACACGCCTTGCACGACGAGACGAGACGAGACGCGTCGGGGCAAGAGGCGACACGCAGACGATCAATCAGCCATCAGAGCTTGCCAGTTTCAGCGCGGCGCGGCCGATGGCCGGCGGGTTTCACATGGGGTGGCGCATGCGTCGGGCACGTCGGGTCACGCCGGATCGGACCGCTCGGGTGCTTACGCATCGGAGGACCGCCTTGGCAGCACCGCACATGGTGGAACCAGCATTCGCGATGCCGACAAGACGACAAGTACAGGCCGTGGAGCACGTCACTCGGTGGTGCGCAGCTGAGCACTGGGCGGTGGAGCGGAGGCATTACTGGGCTGGGAGGGAGGGGGTGATTGGGCAGGGTCTGGTGCCACGCGACACGCGCCGCTAAGCGAGTGTTCGATCGCGATGGCGACGAGGCACAATTATTTCCCCACTGGGGGAGCGCAAGCAACAGTGGGGGATTGGGCGGGCGCAGGCGCGGGCGACGATGGGGGCTGTAGCGGCGGAGAAGCAGGCTGGGTGCGAGACGGCTGTCGGCGTGGGTGCCCGAGGTCGGAAGGTATTAACCTGGAAGAAGCATCGCACGATGCACGAGGACGACATCGTGGGAGACCGGCTTACGCGATGTGACGGTGACGGTGACGGTGACGCCCCAGCCAATCAAGTCGCACGCACGCGCCGGGTTGCCCTCAGCCACCTCCCACCACCACGACCACCTCTCCTCGCGTGCGCCCCCCGCCCCCGCCCGAGATGTCGACGCCGATTGCACTCCCGCCGACGCACCACAGCGAGGACTACCAGATGGGCTCGTACGGCGGGCCCGGCTCGAGCTTCAGCAGCAACAGGTATATGGGCTCCCCGATGTCTTGGCGCCCGGGCAGCTTTGGCGCGCAGTTCGTGCCCAGCCAGTCGCCCACCGCCATGCTCGTGGGCTCGTATGAGTGCGTTGTGTGCTGTTGGGTGTTATGTCGCTGACAATGGTGGTCTAGCTCCTCCCGCTCCCCCCAGACGAACGACTCGTCTATAGTGAACGCGTGGAATGTGTTTGATAGACAAGGGGAGCTGTGTCGCAACTACTCGTGTTGCGGGACAGACCTGCCCGACCTGCACGCTCTCCTCGAGCACTTTGAGGACGTGCATATCATCGTCAAAGACCGCACCCAGCCGCCCACAGTCCACATCCCCTTCAACCCCCAGGTCGACTCTTCCCCCCTGCCCCCAACAACCTACAACCCCGCTGACGAGATGGACCTCGGGCTCGACTACGCCTACGAGCAGGTCGACGACAGCTCCCCCCCGCCACTTTCCACCGCCCCCACCAGCCCCGGCACCTCCCGCGCCCCATCACCTACCCCATCACCCACCTCTGCCCAGCGCCCCGCGCTCAACATCGGCGTGGGCTTCCCGGGCATGCAGCCTTTGTCAGCATCATCTGCCCGCCCCTCGTACAATGCCGCATTCAACAGGTTTGGACCGGGGGGAGGAGAGGACACCGAGTCGGGTCCCACTGCGTCCGTCGCGCCCGGGCTCGTGTACGCGCCAGAGCCGGAGGACGAGCCCCAGCCCGTTGTCGTCGCATCCGGCACAGCCACATCATCGACTCATCAGACGACGGGTCCGATGAAGCAGAAGTCGTCTCGCAGCTCGTCGTCGAATCCGCCATCACGTGTCCCGACCCCGTCGTCGTCGTCGTCATCGATGGCAGCGGCGCTCGCTGCTGCGGCGGCGGATGTTGCGAGTGCGTCGATGTTGCTGCCGCATAAGCCGTTCCGGTGTCCAAAGCCACATTGCTCCAAGTCGTATAAGCAGGCGAATGGGCTGAAGTACCATATGACACATGGACAGTGCAGTTATGCGCCTGCGAAAGATGTGGAGGCGGTCAGGGCGTTGTTGGAGCGGAAGAGGGCGCAGGCGGCGCAAGCTTCTTCTGCGAATAACTCGGAGGACGATGTTTCGACACCATCAACGCCTGCTGCGACTCCGGCAACGACAACTTCTTCCAGCTCGCCCAAGTCGTCGTCCCAAGCGAATAGTACCGCCAACACGCCCACGCTGTCGCAGGCGGAGCTTAACGAGGTGGAAGCGCGGATGCGGCCCTATGCGTGTGGCGTCGGCGATTGTGCGCGGCGGTACAAGAACATGAATGGGTTGAGATATCATTATCAGCATACGGGCGACCATGGAGCGGTTGGGCTCAGTCTGCTGGCTGGCGGCTTGCATGGGTGTCTTGCGCTCAAGACCGGGACCGGGACCGGTGGGCCGGCGGCCTCGGTGAGCGCTCCGGCGACGCCGACTGTGGGGAATGGGAATGCAACGTCGTCGACGTATGCGTGGGGAAGCACGCTGTTGCCGCATATCCAGGCTGTCGCGTCTTCGTCGACTGCTGCTGCGGCCAAGACGAAACAACCAGCGTCGGGCTCGAGACCGGGGACTCCGGCGTCGTCGGCGGTTTCGGCCAAGCCGACGCCGGCCGCAGCTCCGCCGAATAAAAAACGGAAGGCGGGACCAGGGGCTGGGATGACGACGTTCGCGGTGAAGCCTGTGCAGCCGCCGCAGAGACAGGCGTACCCCCAGCAGCAACAACAACAGTGGTATGCGGGTGCGAATGGGCTTGATGTCAGTTTGGGGTGAGCCCGCCCTGCCGCTGCCGAAACACCGAAAAAAAATGCAAGATATTCTCTTGAACACGCAAGATAGAAGGCTACGTCTTGCCGTGCGTATATAAAAGTATTATATGTTCCCTCTCTCTTTCCGCGCTGCGTGTGCGTCTCTGTCATTGTTCTAATCCCCCCCACCCACTGCCTGTGTTCTTGTCCCCGTTTCGTACACTACCTCTCCTCCCGCTAGATATGCACCGACCGTGCCGATATGATAGATGTCGTAGTATTCACCCCGCGTACTTATTAGATATTCGCCCCCACTCCACTCTCCACTCTCCCTCCCTTTCCTATGCTCCATCCACTCGAGCGCCGATGACCGCTCCTTCCCCCCTCTTGTTTGTTGTCTGCAGCTGCCCGCGATGGGCGAGATGTTGCGTACGTATTACTGTAGTAGTTGCTTGTACTTGCCCGTGCTTGAACAGTGAACTGTGTGTCCCCGGCCTGCGCGTCGGGTCTTGATATCAGATAGCATGTGCATGTATGTATAAATAGCGCAGGGACGCTGCCAAGACAGTGACGGCGGGATACCCACCACCTCAGAATCGAATCGAATCGCGATCGGGAACGCATCGTGACAGGCGCGGGCTGCCCGTGTGGGCGTAGGCGATTAATATTTGAATGAATCACTGGGGTCACGCGATCGTGTAACGGCAACGCGCTTTGCTTCGTCCGTCATGAGCAGGAGCACCGTCGCAGGCCGGTTTCCCGCTGCAGCCGTGCCAGCGGTCCGTTAGTGGACACGCGTGGGTGCTAGTGGCAACGCGCGTTGCGGGTGCGGGTGCGGAAGCAGAACTTGCAATTGAAGGAGAAGGAAGAAAATTTTCTTGGTGGGCCGGCCCGGGGGCGGTAAGAGGATTCAAAGGGGAGATACTGTGGTCCCGACTGCCGCTGATGCTCATAGCCTATAGGTTAGGAGTCTTGACCTGACATACTGGGATGGCGATATCGAGTCATACTCATCGACCTCCGAAGCCTTGTCAATGACCGGTCCAACGCCGCCGATCTCCGTTCCTGCATTTTACTTCTGCGCTTTTTCCATGACAGGCGGGGGCTGACGCCTCGGAAACGCGACGACGAGCATCAAAACCGAGGACAGCCCCGCGCCCAATCACTCGTTGCCCACGGGAACGCGGGAAGGCATCAGCTCGTAAAGCGGGATTAATTGCCTCCCGGAAGCGGAAGGATGGCAGAGATAAAAAGCAGGAACGCTCGGGCGGAGTCCTCAGCAGTGCTCTCTCCCTTTCCCGCTTTTTTTCTCCCGCACACCTGTCTTTTTTTTTGTTTTCTTCTTCCCTCCCTGTTGACCAGGCTTTCTTTTCTCGACATGAAATTCACGACGAGCAACTCCCTCTTGACGGCCGCGACCGTGCTCCTGGCGTTCTCCGCCCGGGCATCTGCGCATGCAATCTCCATGTCCGTCTCACCACAGCGTCATCCTGGTTGCTTACCCACTTTTTTTTCCAGCCCTGCCCTCGGGATCCAGGGCACCGGCCAGCGGTCCGACGTGCAGCGGCCGAGCGCGGCGAGCCCGTGCGGCAAGGTCGACATCGCGAAGAACCTCGACAGCTCGCCCGCCACGGCCGCCGCGGCGGACGGCTCGGTCACGATCCAGATGAAGGCGTTCAACCCCGGCGCGGACGGCTCGCTGCAGGTCGCCGTCCAGGTCGACGCGGACGGCACCGGCAAGAACTTCGTCGCCGGGACGGTCACCAAGAACGGCAACCCTGTAAGTGTTTTTTCTTTCTTGTTCGTGTTGGGTGGGTTTGTGATGAGAGGGCTTTGTAGAAGCCCAAGGTCGGGGATGTGGACACGATCGTGTTCAAGCTGCCGGACGGCACGAAGTGCACGGGCGGCGCCAACAAGAACCGGTGTTTAGTGGTGAGTAATAAATATATACTTCAAGTAGTTTCGTCCACTCGATCGCTGACGCTTTGTAAAGTCTGTCAAATCCACACGCGGATTCGGGTCTTGCACCGTCGTCACGCAGGGCGGGGCCGGCGCCGGCAACGACGGCAACGGCAACGCCCCGCCTGCCGCCAGCGCAGCCACCATCAAGGACAAGAACGGCGCCACCAAGACCGCGACCGGGGCCAAGGCCACAAAGACCGGCGGCGCAAAGAAGCAGAACCAGAACGGCAACAAGAACAAGTTCCAGATCAAGAAAAAGGTGGACGACCTGTGCGCCGCGCAGAAGGCCAAGGAGCAGTTCAACGCGACGAAGAGCCGCACCGCCACCGCCGCCGCCCCCACCGAGACGCAGTTCCAGGTGAAGCAGAAGATCGACACGCTGTGCAAGGCGATGGCGGCGAAGGAGAAGGCCGCCGCGGCGAAGAAGAAGGGGAACAGAGGTCAGTCTTTGTTTTTTGTTTTGTGATGGGTTGTGTTTAGGTGCTGAATGATGGTGATAGCTGCGGTGGTCGCCCTCGCGCGGGCGGTTGCGAGGGAGGAGGAGATGCTTGACGATGTTGATGAGGACGACTTGGAAGTTGACGGCCACGAGGACGACGAAGAATAGAAGACCGGTGTGCTTATTTTTGTGTACTTTTATCTGAATAAGATCCTTGGAGATGCTGTCGGGACAACTCAGTCGCTGAGAGTGGTAAACTTTGAAACAACGCCATCTCAGCTGGATCATATGATTACTACATCGTACTTCAAGTTGGTATTTGAGCAGGAGTTATTTGTTGACAATGAGCTCCTTTTGTCTCTTTTACTTTCTTCAGCCCAATTCTCCAGCTTGAAGGCAGACAGAACATAATGCTGTAATACGTGGTAGCAAGGGGTCGGCTGAAATAATGAGTACTCTTCCTTGGGTGTGTGCATCAATGATGCATCATTACCTTGAGGAGGAGTATTGCAACTCAGAGTCTGATGAATCGCACGTTCATTTTGGCCGTCCCGCACAATTTAGGCTTGTTTAATGTAAATCAAGTGAAGCGAGAACAAATTTGGAGAATCTATAGAAAGTACCGTAAGTAACTTGAAATCTGCAGTCTTTTGCGAGCAGCTTACAGCATCAGTCAAGGCACTAGGAGTTCGAAGATAGGTGGCGGTAGATCATCCTCCGTGACACGTTTGCGCTGCGACCGTCGCTCCAGTCATGAGTTGCGAGACCCGGATCCAGCGAAACGTGCCGGATAGATTCGGACCAAGGGCCGGTCTTCCAATGATGGGCCGTCTTGCCGGCGGTCGATGATGCAAAGCTCATCGAGCTTGCATCCCGATTTGTCGACGAAGGCGTTGATTTGACCGGCTCGGCTGGAGCCCGGGCCAATGCGGAGGAGGGCTTCATCCACTTTCAAGCGTCGCAGAGCTGGGACAACGAAAGAGTGGAGATAATTATTGGACGGCGCGCCAACAAATGACACCGCGCCATAGACGGTCAAGATGAGCTGCTGTAGGTGCGGCAGGCTGATATCGGGTTGCGCAACTTGAACATCGGACACTGAGTTCAATGACAGTTCACAATAAACGAGATTGGGGGTTTGCTGAATGACCTGTGTGCATCGATGTGGGTCCTGGCCGATCAAGGCGATGAACATCAATTGGTGCCATGGAAGGAGCTGTGATGAGTATCGGAAGCTCCAGAGGATAGCTGAGCTCAGGAGTGGCGCATTGATACGAGGAGATGAGGCCATGTCTTCGGGACTATCCGCAAAAATGTGCAGCTCGAGGTGCCGGAGCACCGGCCAAGAGGTCTCGTCATCGAGCTGAAACTCGCTGACCGAACAGTTTAAGACTTCCAAACGCTTTTGCTGGCGCATGACGTCCACCCAGACGAATTCCCACACGAGCCCAGGAGGAGCTTGAACGGAGATTCGACATTCACCGGAACGCTCCAACCACGCGGGTATCCAATCCGACTTCCAGTCTATCGGTAGTGGTATCGCGCGCCACAAAGTACACATCGACAGTGCGAGGGCCCGCCAGTCTCGGCAGACGTGACTCAGCAGCGTCGGAGAGCCTATGCCAGTGGGAGGAGGAGCCGCAGGATATTCCGGGATGTATTGGTGGAAGATGTGGCCGGTTATTTCGTTGGGCAGAGTGAGGACTGGGTAGAATCGTGGCGGAGATGCAAGCGGCGGCTCGGGAGTCGACTCCACTGACATCATGATTGTGTACAAGAAAGTCGTAAGGAGCAGCCACGCGCTTCAAATGCGTCAATTCGAGCTTGTGGTTGTTCTTTGCAAAATTGTGTGTCACTCAAAATTGTGTGTCACTCTGTTACACATAACGCTGACGTACTTGTTGATGGCCAAGACATGACATGCACAAGTTGTCTCCGGCTCCCAGCCAAGCTCAGCTAACGCTAACGCACGAGTTACGTGCTCTACGGCCTGTCCTTGTCGTCTTCGAGCTATTGGCACCGCGAATAGACATTACGAAGGAGTCGAAGAAGCAGAAGAAGTTAGAACTTCAAGACAACTTCAAGAAGGCGAAGTAGGAAAAGAGTCGAACCAATGGTCCAAAAGCGCAACCCGCAACTTCAACTTGATGCACAAAAAAGCTTAACATGTATTTTACTCCTCTGCTGCCCCGCTGTCGTCCTGCTATCGTCTTCTAGTATCCATCTCGCTATCCATCCATCCATCCCGCTAGCTATCATGTTGTTGTTGTTGAACAGTAACTGAGCCGAGTTGAATACCTTTGCGATTGCCGATCTGGTTTGCTTCCAGTGGTGCTGAACGTCGGGCAGTGAAAAGATCAAGCCAAAATGCCAGTGTCTAGATGTGCGATACTCTGAGTGGAAGACAAGTAGCGATAGATAGTCCGCCGTGATTCGTCTGCGCTTTTATCCTCGTCCCAGTTATGGCTTGCGGGGTCCCGATCGACCGAGACGTGCCGGATGGAAGGGGACCACGGGCCGTCGGAGAGCGACGCGCCATTCTCGGGGCCGGGCCGCAGCCGGCGGTCAATGATGCAAAGCTCATCGAGCTTGCAACCCGATTTATCGACGAAAACATTGATTTGACCGGCTTGACTGGAGCCCGGGCCAACGCGGAGGAGGGCTTCGTCTACTGTCAGGCGTCGCAGAGCTGGGACAATGAAAGAGTGAAGATAATTGACGGACGGAATGTCGCCATATGGGTAGACGGCCAAGATGAGCCACTGGAGACGCGGCAAGCTGATATCGGCCTGGGGTCGCGCGACGCCTGGCACCTCTTCGAGGTCCAATGACAGTTCACAATAAACGAGATTGGGTGTCTGCTGGAGGACCAGCGAGCATTGATGTTGGTCCCGGAAGATCAAGGCGATGACCGTCAACTGGTGCCAAGGAAGGAGTTTCGATGAGTACTGGAAGCCCCAGAGGATAACGGAACGGAGGAGGGGCGCGTCGATATGCAGGGTGGTTACGTCCTCAGGCCGAGTTGGATCAATGTGCAGCTCGAGGTGTTGGAGCGCCGGCCAAAAGGTCCGTTCTTCAAGTTGGGAACCGCTGGCCGAAGAGTTCAAGTATTCCAAACGCTCTCGCTGACCCATAATGTGCTCCCAGGCCGAGTTGTGCACTTTGCCGGCAAGATGAGGGGCTTGAACCGAGAGTCGACATTCACCGGAGCGCTCCAGCCACTTGGGTATCCAACCGGATTCCCATTCGATTGGTATCGCTCGCCATAGAGTATGCATTGACAGTGCGATGGCCCGCCAGTCGCGGCAGACATGGCCCGCCAGTCGCGGCAGACATGGCTCAGCAGCGTCGGAGAGCCGTCGCCAGTGGGAGGAGGAGCTGTAGGATAATCCGGGATGTATTGGTGGAAGATGTGTCCGGTTATTTCGTTGGGCAGGGTGAGGATTGGGTAGAATCGTGGTGGAGACGCAACCAGCGTCTCCGGCGTTGATTTCATTGTTGCAAGAGAAGCCTGAGAGTATGGAGCGAACACGTGGGTATGCGTAGTTCGAATTCAACTTGAAGCTCTGAGTCGTTTGTTCAAAAGTCTGTGCACTCTGACCTCCGAGCTGATGATAGTTTGAGGCAAGCGTTTGGCAAGCACGTGGCATACCACGTCATCATTCATGTGGCACATACCGCCGACGCCGGCCGCCTCGGCGGATCCGCGATCGCGGGTTAAATTGCTTCCCTTGCGTTCCCACGGCCGGTCCACTCTCTTTCCCCAACCACCACTATCGCAAATAGTCCACGCGAGGATGAGCACACCCACACGGAAGATCGGCGGCGCAGACGTGTCCGAGATTGGATTTGGCGCGATGGGGATTGCGGCGTTCTACGGGGCGACCGAGCCGGATGAGGAGCGGTTCAAGGTGTGAATTTACCAATAACACGAAGTATGCTGACGTTTCATACTACAGGTGTTGGATGCGGCATATGAAGCGGGTTGTCGCCACTGGGACACTGCGCACATCTACAACGACAGCGAGGAATTACTCGGAAAATGGTGCCTTTCTTCCCTTATGTTTTCGCGATACTGATGAGGCCAAGGTTTAAGCGGACGGGGAAGCGGAGCGAGATCTTCCTGGCAACCAAATTTGGGATTCCGGCGGACGGCAGCGGGCCGCGCGGCGACCCCGCATTCGTCCGTGAGCAGTTCGCGACATCCATCCAGCGCCTCGGCGTCGATTATGTCGACTTGTATTACCAGCACCGGGTGGACCCGAAGACGCCGATTGAGGTCACAGTCGGCGCGATGGCCGAGCTCGTCAAGTGCCCCGTTGTTCTACATCACTTAAGCGTGCTAAATCGTCACAAGGGAGGGTAAAGTGAAGTATCTTGGGCTGTCGGAGTGCTCCGCGAAAGCGCTACGACGGGCACACGCCGTACACCCAATCTCGGCCCTGCAAATCGAGTATTCGCCGTTTGTGCTGGACATCGAGGACCCCAAGGTCGGCCTGCTGGCCACCGCACGTGAGCTCGGCGTCACCGTCGTCGCCTACTCGCCTCTCGGCCGCGGCCTCCTCACCGGCCGATACGTACGTGTTCCTTGCTTTCTGTGCATGATATACTCACTGTCGTCCAGAAATCGCCAGAAGACTTTGAACCGGGGGACTTCCGGCGCACGATCCCCAAGTGAGTTCTTTTCGTGTCGATGATGTCATCTGATTAGATTCTGATAAGATACTCGGCGGCAAACTTCCCCAAGATCCTCGAGGTCGTGGCGCGCCTGGAGAAGATCGGCGCGCGGCACGGCGCGACCGCGGGGCAGGTGACTCTCGCGTGGATCCTCGCGCAGGGCCCCGAGTTCGTGCTCATCCCCGGCACCAAGAGTATCAAGGTGAGTCCGAGTCAGAAGTCTGATTTTTTTCTGGTTTTACATGTCTGTTTGCTGGTCGCTGACCGATGGTGCAGTACTTGACAGAGAACATCGGCGCGTCGAAGGTGCAGCTGAGCGCCGAGGAGGTCGCAGAGGTACGTGCGATCGCGGAGGAGTGCGAGACGGCGATTCCCGGGACACGGTATGCGGGCCAGCGCATGGAGTGGCTGCTGCTGGATAGCCCGGAGCTGCAGAAGTGAAGTAAATACAAGACGAAGAAGTGGTGGCTACAGAACATGTACGAATATGACTCAACATACGAATATGACTCACCATGTGAAAATGACTCGGATACTCTGGATGATCGATTCAAGTTCCCGCCATCGATATGCGTGAAACGGGCTCCGGCATTCAGCAGCATGGCGCAGATGGAAGCGCGCGGGGCCCATATCAGTTGTATTCTTTGATCATAAGCTGCAACCCCGAGGTCACTCGATCGAAACGAGTTGCTGCTATAACTCGATCTCTCAGCTCTCCCTGACTACGTCATAGACTGTTACCCTTTTTTTTCGGCGACGTTCGAGCTTGAGGGTGTGCTGTCAATGCGCAGCAGTCTTGCTGCGAACATATACAGTTTGAGTGGCCGGTGAACGGCAGCACGTCCAGGTCGAACCGTGAAACGCGTACGACGAATCGACGTGATGATGATGACCAAGTTGTGACTCGTGACTCGTGACGCATGCATAAACAACCACCAACGGTCCTCCAAACACTGCTACGCCGACTCACTGGCACAGGGTAACTGGAATGGTTGATGTAAACTTCTCAGACAAGTCGAACTTGTACGCATACGCCACAATGCCATACTTCGCTCGCGCGAAACCGGTCTAATGTGTATCATAGCCCATTTCACCTCTCAAAGAGAGTCGCTGATCAAGGCCGAAATCTGCATATCTTCTCTTTCAGGCCAGACGATTGCTTCACTGGCAAGGATAGGCGCTTGCTCGTGAGGGTGGTCGGAGGTAAGGATATTCCCGATTTTTCCAAGTTGTTCAAGTTGTCACTCAATCTCACGCTACAGGCTTCAATCTCAAACGGACTCCGCTCACTGCGGCCACTTTCTATCGTTGGCTCGGACTTCCAGGGTGTGACCCCCTCAACCGCAGACCACTCCAAGCCAAGGTGCTTCTGCGTCCCATCGAACTCGAAACAGCTGATGTTTTTTGTTATGCTCTTCGACGCGTAACAGGGCCGGCAATTCCTCGCGAATCTTCTAGCCTGCTTCAACCAGGTACATACGGCCTTTTTTCTTCTGGTGCGCGTCAAGATTTGTCCAAATTTCGTGTGCTCATTTACTGGCATCTTGTGCTGTGAAGACAGAGTCAGACCGTTGGGGCCAGTGGTGGGGAGTGAAACACTTCGTGCGGATTCGTTTCGCAAGCAACTCGAAGAGCCAATGCTCTTTGACGTCTTCGGAAACCAGGCACGTCTCCATCAGCACTTATGCCGGGTGCCAGTGCCTTGTTACCTCATGACAGAATATTATCCCTGACTCCCTGGCGACACTGGCGCACAAACGCGATCAGGGATGCTGCTGTATCACTGGTCGAACAGAGTCAACCATACTTGCGTGGATTTGTCCACCTTTAGCGTCATGGAATCTCGATCCGGTACGGTTCACAATGTCTTTTCAGGAAGCCGCAAGCAGCTGATAAGTGGGCTTTCTAGTATAATACAGGGAATTTTGATCGATACGAAGTCCTCGACAATATCATTACAATTAGCTCAACACTGGCCGACTTAGTTGAATGCAACTTGATTAGTGTGGATTTCGAGGTTCCTTGTTTCCGAGTCACCATTTGTACTAACGCGTGCTGACCTGTTGGTTCCAGGATGATGCACGTATTATCGTTTTTGGTGATCTCCCCGGGCCGGCTAGCATCTCCGAGTCGGTGATATTGTCTCCCGATTCCTGTCTTTGGCGTCCCAATGCTTCGGCCGCAACATTTTGGGGTATGCATTTTGACCAAACCCTGAGCATATACTTTCCTGCAGGCAATCCACTCGACGACTACTAGTACTCCCCTGCCAAAGGCTACAGCGTCAAGAAGTGGAAGGAGGAGCTACGAGATAACCCCGATCTGCGTGACCCAAAATGGAGGTCTGAATTTGGAAAGGAGGTAATGCAAGTGTACATTTGGCAGAACTTGGCCGAGGATGGGAGTGAGTCTGAGTGACCAAGCGGTCGATGGACGGGGAACTGGGCACTGGCGACAACGGAGAATAAAATAGGTATACGGGTATCTCGTACTTACTAGTAGTGTTGCTGCATATACAGTGTAACCTCTACTGTTCGGATGGCTGAATCGCAATCACTCACGCCTAAGAACTGCCGTCAGTTGTCTCATCGATGAATTCCGATCGTAGACATGCTGTAGTTGAGGACGTTCCACTGACAGAGCTTTTTCCCTTTACTTTATGGATGTAGAGTAGGTGCGCAGGAACACGCCCTGGCGATATAGTCCCAGGAAGTGGCCATTGCCATGAGACGAGAGTAAGTCTTGAGTAGCGCAGTTAGCACAAGGCGGACGGCTTTTGAAGCACCCCTGGTCGTAAGGAATTGGAAAATTTGTTGGAAAGACAAGTTGCGGTTCTTCCTCTAGACACAGGCCCATCTGCTCAGGTTGAATGGAAAGGCAAATTCTGTGTGATATACCACTAGCATTCACCATACATTCCAGACAACTTGACGATTTATCACTGTTTAGGTCGTCGTCAGAGCTATGAGACATTGAGCCGTTTGCCGGCGAAGGACTTGGCATCCGTGAGTATGTATTTCGAGTGCGAAGGACGACCCAGCAGACAAGTGTATGGTTGTGCCGCAGTCTCAACCTGGAGAGGCGGTGGTACTGCGAGTCGAGTTGCAGTGTTACATAAGCCAGAAACCCATTTCTTGACCTTCATAATGCTCAATCATCCTGCCCGTCTGGCATCGCTCAATGTCGAATGCACTTACTATCATAGCCTCCTTCAGCTTGGATCATGTTTTCTCAGATGATCATGCAGGTTTTTCGGAGGAGAGATTCAAGGCGGGCCGCTGGTATCATCCTGGTGTCCAATGGCGTCAGTCAAGTCGTGGTCTATTCTGGTGCGTTGTCTGCTTGTCAGTATCCAGAGTAGCTCCTCAAAGCTTTCAAGCATGCAGCTAAAGCAGCCCCTCGTCGCGAGCACAATCTTTTCCACCCATCTTGTATCCGCGCTCTTCGAAAGGACCTACCGGTCTTCTCCACTGGCCATTCAACCGCTGAGCATGCTCTTCCGCGCTGCCTCGTACGATCCAGACAACACAACTGTCTTCCTCGTCTGCCCCACCGGTTCTGCAGTCGCACATCCCGGCCCGGTAATATACGACAGCGCGGGCGAGCTAGTCTGGGCAGACCTCTCCATTGGCGCGTGTTTTGACCTCGACTTGCAAACATATCGTGGCGCGCGGGTGCTCACTTTCTGGGTCGGGAATGGGAATGCGGGAATCGGCAAGCAGACTGGGAACGGGACAGGGAAGATATTCGATGAGCAGTATGAATGGGTGGTGAATGTGTCGGCAGAGAACGGGGGCGTTTGCATTGTCATGAGCTTTGCATTGTGCGGCCAGAGAATAAGACGTCACCAGCGTATAATCCAGTCCCGGTATTCTTCTACTTTGCACTGAGGGAAGGTGCGGACTCGTCAATAGGCGGATCTTTTAGAGGTCGGTGGGCCAAGGGAAGGATGGTACCTGAACGCTCTTGTACAAGAAATCGATAATCCAACAAGAAAGTGGTCTTCAATTGGACTTCATACGACCACATTGAACTCAGCGAGTCGTACAACAACATTTCGCAAGCTGGCGATGGACTGTCTCCCCAATAAGGACTCTTTTGGCAACTATCTCATCTCTGCGCGACATACCAAGACGCTCTACTACTTATATCCATGGAAGCGACGGCCATATTATCTGGCGACTCGGCGGGAAGAACAGCTCTTTCCCACTCATCGGAAACGACACGGAGAACCATCGCTTCCATTGGCAACATGATGCAAGATGGCGTGGTCCTGATATCCTCTCGTTATTCGACAACGGAGCAGCCATTTTGAGAGTGGGGAATACGAGCACGTATGTGGTCGATGGGCCTGCATCGGGGAAGTCTTTCCAGCTGGATTTGGAAAAGAAGACGGTCGAACTTGTCAAGCAATTCTTGCCTTCACCTTGTGTGTGTGTTCTATATGCTGTTCTCTCCCGCTAAAATTGAGTGTGATACAGACACTGGCCCCAGCTTCTACCCAGATGTATGACTCCGAAGTCGTTATTGGCTATGGCAGTCGACCCTGGCAGACAGTCCACGATGTAACAACGCAACAGTTGCTCTTCTCCGCCGTCATTGGCCCTCACGATCCAGCGCAATGGCTTGGCGGGATCGCCAACTACCGCGTCCATCAAACAAATACACGAGAATTTGTCGGCCGACCACGCACAAAACCTTCGGTCGTTATCGACAACGATGAGGGTGAGATTTTGGTGTATGTTTCATGGAATCGCGTGACGCAGGTGGCATGGTATGAGCTGCGGACGGGACATTCAGAAGGGGCTATGGAGAATGTGCTGAGGACAGTGAAGAAAAGCGGGTTTGAAACTGTGATTAGCGGGGAGGGGAGCAAGGAATACGTCCAGGTCGTGGCGCTCGCGAATGATCGAAAAGTTCTTGGGTCCAGCGACATTGTGCAGATCAAGTTGACCCTGGAATTTGTGGCCCAGACATTCGGAGGGTAGCAACATATTTGGAAGCCATTCGATTGCATGCTTGTTGATTACACTCAAGTGCTTGTTCGTTCACGCCACACGACTCTTCTGCTTTCACCGACTACCAACGGGTAAACGGATATTATGGCTTGTGGGAAGCGAATTATCGGGTAAGTGTGACTCGACCGCTAAACAACTTGTTCACCTTCAACGATGTCGTTTGACTCCTCGCGCTCGTATTGTTCTTATCTTATAAGACACTGAATATCGATACTGAGCTCTCTAATAGCTTTCTCATGTCTCAAAGAGCTGCAGACCAACGGCGAAATATGCATGTCTTCTCATTTCATTTTTTTCCGCAAGTCAGGCTGGCCGGAGGTGAGGACTCATGCTATCATTCCTGATTGGCTTCGGTCTCAAGAGCTTTATTCAGGTCTCAATCTGAACCGAATTCATCTCACCGCAAAGACTTTCTACCGATGGCTTTGTCTTTGCCACACCTTGGTTACCGGAGAAGATCTCGAAGCAGCGGTCGTACTACGGAAGATACAACTAGCCACCGTGGATGTGTCGTTCTACTCCCTTGCAGCGATACAAGGCCCCCCTATTCCACGCGATTCTCTTCAACTCATTCAACCCGGTATTTATGGAATTTTTTCTCAAGGTGGGTGGTGTTCCGTTGACACATGGTTTTCGGACAAGGCTGAGATGGGTTGCGCAGACGGAACACCATTCACGAGTTATGTCTCCAGCGCAGTAAGCTTTCGGACGTCATTCAAAGCTCAAGAAGATGAGATGGTGAGAAGCACCAAATCGCCTGAGTTTCGAGCGCATGTTCGTAAATGTTCCCCTTTTGCGCTCCTGACTGAAATATCAGTCCAGAATCAGATCCCGATGCACTTGAGGACCCTGGCTGGTGCCCGGGACAGAGGGAAATGCTTCATTACAGGCCAAACTCATCTCCCAACGCAATGTGTTTGGATTATCCCCCCTCTTGCAACGTTCAATGGTGGCTTGGTAGATCTTCGCATTTACATACCCCCCTCATTGTGATGATATTTATGCTTAGTTTGATCCCATGGACCTCGACAAGTCCAAGGTTGTCGACAATCTGATTACGATTTGCTCCGTTTTGGTCGATCCCTTCATGCACAACTTGTTTTCCGTTGACCTCGAGGTAGTCGTCATCGTACTGCACAGTTGCCCTCGCTGACCTAGCCTAGGACAATGCCCGTATCATCGTCTTTGATGACCTTCCGAGCGGAGTGCCAACGTTGCCCTTGCGTTTACCGACCCTGCCTTCACCTGCATCGACGGACTTTTGGAAGTCCAGTTTCATAGTTACTTTAGGTAACTTTTTCCCCGCGGGTGAGCTAGATGAGGATGGTAGCCGCCGCACACGAAGCGGCAATGCGGGCCTGTTGATGGAGGAGCTGCATGACGACTGCGCTGATTTGGACGACCCGAAGTGGCAAAGTGACGTTGGGACGGAAGTGGTGCAGGTCTACATGAACTTGAACTTACCGTCGAGGAGGGAGCTTCTGGAAGAACAAGCAGGAGACTATGGCTCGGAAGATGAGTTCGTGTTGTCTGATGATGAATGAGGACAATTATGACGCGGACCGATACTAGTCTTAGTATGAAGGTGAAGTACTAGTGCTGCTGGGCCAGTGCCTTGTACTAGTCTTAACTTCGTTTTGGGTAGACTTGGATTGGCGTTGGGCCGCTGTCAAGTCGAGCGCAGTTCTATGCAAGCAAGAATACGTAAAATCTAGCGAAACGGAACGTACGCGCAGCAAGTGATCATGACCCTCGCGCCAACGAGAAGCTGGGGAAAGCTGTAAGGTAATGACGACTCGGATATCCGTCGGATCAGGCCATCACGTGCATGGCTGCGGGCTTCACTCGCTCCGCAATGTACGCCGTATGTATGCAAAACGCGACATGCGTGGTGTGGGACACTTTTCAAGTTAAAAACACACTGATACCTGCGGCACCAGTTTCCTTCCTCTCGTCAACTGCGCGCTTGTTTCTGACGCGGCTCCACTGTCGTCATGTCTTCCTCTATACCACTCGCCATGCCCCAGCCACGACCACAACCTCCGCCTGCCGCATATCTCAATCCCAGTGCGAACCATGATGGAGAATACCCAGAAGATGATAGCCCTGCACCCTCATATTCCCTCACGCCCACCAACATGAACTCGAAAACATGGCCGGACAGTGCGAACACGGTCGAGGCTGCCCGCTCGATCACACGAACTCCGAGCCCAACGCCGAGTGAGGTGGACCTCCTGAATGGTATTACACCGAAGAAGGAGAGGTCGACGGCCCAGGTTATACGTGCGTCTTTTTGTACTTTTCTCTCTCTCTCTCTCTGATTGAATAGTATTTAGGGCGACTGCTCATTATTGCTATTATCGTCGTCGCAATCGTACTCATAGAGGTCTATCACGACAAGATTATAGACGGGCTGAAGCCAGTGACCCGATGGCTGCATGGGTGCGCCACGTCTCGACCCTTACTTTCTAATTTCTGACGAAATTAAAGTTTGAGGGGAGGCTGGGTGATACCAATCATTGTCCTCATCGCCCTATCATTTCCCCCAGTACGTGCTCTGCTTGATATAATCCCGCCTTGCACCTGATGAATGGGCTAGCTATTCGGACACGAAGTTGTTGCGATGTTATGTGGTCTTGTGTGGGGCCTTGGCGCGGGCTTCGGGATCGTGGCTGCGGGCACTATTCTGGGCGAAATACTCACATACTAGTATGTCCAGCATCCCTCCCGTTATATTCACTGATTCCCCGCCTTCATTAGCGTATTCCGTTATTTGTGTAGCGCCCGCGCGTCCAAACTCGAGCTCACGAATCTGCAATATGGTCTGCTTGCGCATACTATTCGCAGAGGCGGGATTTGGGTTGCCATTGTAGCGCGTTATAGTGCGTTACCTGGACATTGTGCATTTGATTCCTCGTAAAAATATCTTGGTTGGCTAATTTATCTGGGCTTTAGTAACGACCGCCGTCTTTGCAACCTGCGGAATGGGATTCTGGGTCTTCCTTGTTGCTGCTGTTGTTTCGCTCCCGAAGCAGCTTGCCATCGTCTATGTCGGGTTCGCGCTCGGTCAAAATGGTGCGCCTCATATTCGACCGTTGATATAAACTCACTCTTTGTAGAGGACAAGAAGAGCAACACAATCCAAAAGGTCGTCATCGCGGTGACGGTGGTGGTAACCGTTATTGCGATGCTGTATATTCGCAGGCTGATGGGCCAAGCGCGTCCCGAGTTGGTTTACGCGCGGAGGAAGGCGAGGCAGGCGAAGCTGCAAGGAGAAGTAGAGACTGAAGCCCATGATCACCCAACTGTCTGAAGTTCCTTTGGGTTAAATATTCGATGGAGAACACATTGTATCTTATGAATTTTGCAGACCTAAATCACCTAATACCATCCAATTGAAGGAGTCGTTTCATCGACCGTGGCGGATCACGACGCGATCAGTCACGGACTCACGCCGCACCACAGCCTCAGTGCAGATCCTTGTACGCAATAAAATAAAAACCTGACTCGCGACGATGCGGCTCCGTTTCCACCCCCGCAACTCATGCCCAAACGTCCTGCAACCTCAGAGCCCGGTCCCCCAGCAAAGGTGTGTCCGTTTCGTATGCCTTTACATGCAAAGACTGAGACTTGTTCGAGCTGGCCGTCGTAGCCCCTGACTTTGTCCTCAACGTCGACGACGGAGAGACGGTCTACCAGCACTGTCTTCTTCTTTCTGGGAAGTGCAATAACCTGGGCAGCGGGGAGGAGGACTTTGTGTCCGTGCATGTTACGGACAGCTTTGGCCGCCAAACGGGCCAGAGCTGGCCGGCGGTCGCGGGGCGGTGGAAGGCGCTTGCGATGCTCGCTCCCGGCAGCAACACGGTGGAGCTGACGCTGCACCATGCCGGTGCGGTCTCTCCTGCGCACTCTGTCAAGCTGGTCTACCAACCCCTCCTCCAACTCCCCCCGCTTCATCTCGCCATCATGGTCGCGAAAGACTCCCCCCTGCTCATCGACTGCCCCCCGGCCAAGTACGGCGCGATTTCCACCGCCCACAGCACGCTCGAGGCGGCGGTTGCCAAGTTCCGGATGACGGCCTATATGTGGCAAGCACAAACGGCTGAAGATTTCCGTCTGAAAGGGCTCGGCCGAAGGTCGTTCCGCCTGGACGAAGAATGGGCGCGCGACACAACATCCCGCGCTGGCTTCCAGAGCGACCCCGCTGCCCGGCAACCCACCGGCGCGGTCCCGAAAATCCACGTGATCCGCTCCGAGAAGACCGTCGCCCAGCTCCGGGATGCAGATGTCGCGCAGCAGAACCAACATGGCCAGCGCAGAGACGATTTGCACAAGTACTTTGAAGACGCTCTGCGTAGCCACGGGTCGCCGTTCAACTCTGCCGAGCGACCTGTTGTCGCTGGCCTCATTCTCGATGCACATTACTCGATCGAGCAAGATCTTATTCTGGGTCATGCAGCATTGGGATGCCATAAGCCGAATGGAGTGTCTTTGGGTGTGTTTGGGAGCCATCTCACGTATTCCTGGCCGCGGTTTTTAGAGGAAGTCCCTGCGTATCTGCTCGACAGGACCCCCACGGGAGATACAGTCGGCAACGACAACGGGGAGTGCAGCACGATGAGAGAGGCCTGCTGGGTTGGACAAGGCGCGTTCTTGCACGAGGTCGGCCATGCGTTCAGCGCGGATCACACGAGCGGGATCATGGCCCGCGGCTACTCCCGCCATTGGGCACGTAATTTCATCGCCCATGAAGAGACGGCGAACGACGCGGTCTGGGATCTCCAGGATGCGCTCAAGTTTCGCGTCTTGGAGCACTTCCTCATGCCCGGCGACCCCGTCCTGAGTCATGAAGATCGACAAGCAGCGGCGGACATCACGTGCGAGCTGGCAAAGGACGACGAGCCCGTTTTACAACTCACTTGCAAGGCCGGCATCGCGCAGATTCAGGTTACCACCCCCGAGAAGACACGGGTTGTTTACCAGTCCCCGGCGCTTGCCAACACGAGTCTTGCTGCTAGTATCCAGGAGACCATCGCAAATGCGACATGCGAGGACGGGAAGACTTTCGCCGTCTCTTTCACCGACCTAGAGAAGCAGTTCGACCGGACGAAGCCGCTGTCGATGTCGATCCTGGGCCTAAACGGCAAGAAGCGGGTCTGCGACGAGGTCTGGAAGATGCTCGCTGAGCTGCCGTTCATCCGCGTGCCGGGCACCTCGGTCGTCCTCCGGAAGACGTCTGTCAAGTCGGGCTGGGACACAAGCGAGCGGTTCTGGCACTGGGCTATGCTGCTGCAGCGAAAACGCGCCGACGGGTCGCTCGCGCGGGCAACTGCGATTGATCTGCGGGTCGGGGCGATCATGGACGGCGCGGTTGTGTGCTACGAGGACGGGACGGAGGTCAACTGCGGGCCGGTGACGGGCTACGGCGGCGGCCGGCACACTTTCGGCGGGCACGCGTCCGAAAAGGGCGACATTCCGGCCGACGCGGGCATCGCCAAGGTCGAGGTCAACGGCGGCGGAGACCATGGCTGGGGGTGTCTTGCGGGCATCCGGATCACGCTCGACAACGGCGCCAGTTGGGGCGAGCTTAATGGTGAGGCCACGGCCACTTTGCAGCCAAAGGACGACGAGCGGGTCGTGGGGCTGTTTGGGAGGAGCCAGCTTGGGTCGGGGTACACATATGAGTTTGGGATTATTACAGTGAAGAAGGGCGGGACGCTGCCAGAGGGGGTGTATGATATGCCGGAGCTGCAGAATGTCGAGGGAGACAATGCTGGTGTGGAAATGGATGATGAGTCGGGGAATGATTCAGAGGAGGAGTAGGATAGGGAGGAGGAGGAGTGAATCTTACCCTAAGCCTAGGCTGCGTTTGTAGCTAATAGAAGAACTAATTTAGATTGGAGGCTTGATCATCCATTTTAACTTATGTTGATGTGCACCCGCCTACTTGAATCGTTTTGGACTGCTTGTCGTTCAAATTCAATTTTGCTTTATGTCTATGTCTATGTCTATCTCAGCACTTGGAGTTAGTAGTCTACGGGGAACACCACGCGGCTCGGCGGGGTCCACCGATAATTAAACCGCTTCCGCAGTCGCACGACCTCGTCGCCAATAGCCCTGTCGATTCCCTCGCCCGTCTTCCAGCGCTCGTCGCTGAAGTCACCGTCCTCCGCCAGCTCCATCATCAGCTCATCAATTATCGTCTCCGAGTAGTCGCCTCTGATGTCTCCGCCCTCGAAGTGCACCCGCAGCGTCCACATAAAATGGTGACGCAGGAACTCAGCGGCGAGCGCGTGGGCGGTTGCCGGGGTGCATACCGTGTTGGACTGGACAAGCGAAATAAGCTGCGCGTTGACTTCGGGATCAGGAGACAAGTCGGCAAACACCACGGTCCTATGGACTTGGTTCTCCTAGGCGAGAAGTTTAGCGGCTTCTTGCCGGGGGCAGTCAACCAATGGCTGTATGCCAGTGCACTCACATCGTAATCGACGCTGAGCGCGTTCCTGCGGAACGCGTCGACCAGCTCAGACGAGATTGTGATAACATTGTCGACAGACTGGGGGTCGTTATGAATGATGAGGCTCAAAGAATGAAAGCACATGCCTCTCCAGTGACCCCGTTGGCAGGGATGACGATAACCTGCACGGTAAGAACATCCGTTCGGCCAGTAAAGAAGCATCGGTTGTTGTCGCGTTGCTTAACCTGCTCTGCAATGGGAGCAGAAATGTGCATCTTCAAGTGTGTTGAATAAGACTGCCCGCGAAACAAGAAAAATGTCGGGGGGACGCACATATTCTGTGGCAAGAGCCTCGATCTGTTCTCGGGAGAGTTTTCCATACTTATTCTCCAGAATATCTTGCAAAGACCTGACTATATCCGGCTTGCCAGTGGCCTCAAGCCAGTACACCTTGTCCGAGCCTGAGGGTAAAATGAGACCTCGTGTGCGCCGTCAATGAAGATACCGTTACCAGGATAGAATGCGGCATATACGCCTGGGGGCATCACACCCTCGGCGTCGCGTGCGATGGCCGGCCCAAGGGCCGCGCGGTCGTTCAAGCCGTAATGGATGGGGTAGCGCTCTTCCACTTGGAACACTCGCAGCACGAAATCGTACGCCTCGTCGGGATAAGCGCTTCCAGCCACGATCAAGTCCAACCAGCGATAAAATGTCCGGATTGTCATTCCCGGGTGTTGATCGAGGTTCCAGCCTGCGCAAAAAGATGTTAGTCCATGCACCAGCACCGTGGCGGTGGAAAGGCGCACCCCCAAACATGAAAATGCTGTAGTTATCTGGATCGACGGAAAAGAGGAACATATTTCGCCGGTCGGTCGTCGACTTCTTCGACAGCTTGAACTCGTAGCTACCCACTTGTTTAAATGGCAACATATGAGCACAATTGAAAAGCCTACTTCTCACTGGCATGCTGAGACATCACGCTGCAGAAGGGCCGTTTGGAGCTGGGAGTGAAGATTATAGGAACGACGAAGCTGCTTCTAACAAGTTTTTAAGTCAGCGGTGTGTGTGCTCGTGGCGACGTGGCCAGCCTGTGGGAGTTTTCAATCAAATAATAGTGACGTGTTTCGATCATCTAAATTATTATTCGTGGCCACACGGTGACTCGGACACTTGAATGAGTGAAACGGCAGCAAACTTGAAGGACTCTGACTAAGATGCACAAAATTAGTTTTAGCACTACTGGCAGCCTGGCACTAGCAGGCACCAGTGATTTGGCCTGCCAGTGGATATATTCGAAGAGTCAAGAAGCATTCAAACTCAACTTAGAGTCTAGACCGTGATGGCGGACTCGGAGTTGTTAGTACCGAATAATGGCCACAAATTAATCACTGTGGCCACCATTAGTAACTGTGACAGGTGGCCATTAGTAACTGTGACAGGTGGCCACACGAGACTCAAGAGGAGTATTTAAGTCATGGCCTGAGGGCAAGTGCGACATACTAATCAAGAACTCCTCGATCAAGCTTAAACCAACTTGAAGTTGTCATTATAGCCTGAGAGCCTCAGGTAATACACCCCCACACTGGTGAGTTTAAATGAATTCCAACTCTGAGTCAACACATTAATAAGAATGTTAACTTAGACACAAGCTAGAATCAAGCAACATTCTAGGGCCACCAAGTTAAAGGGTCTCTCACTGGCATTGTGACTTGTGAAAGCTTTACTGCCACACAATCATGCCCAACTTGAAAGCCTCGTCTTATAGCAGGAATTATATAAATGCAGATCAACGGGATGTGCATATATGGGCATCTGACTGTTTTAAACCTATTAGGCCCACCAATAATAGCCCCCCCACATCAAAGACAGCTCCAAGTCCAACACCTCAACAGACAGTTGACAATGCTATTAGTGGGGTTTACCAAACTCGTTCCACTGCTGTTCATGCAATGCCATTGGTTGAGAAAGACTTGCTGATTGTTGGAGGCAAGTGATATTACATTCCACTTGCAAATCCAAAGCTAGGCTAACTTGTATTGCTATAGGTTGCTATTCATTCCTGTCTGAATGGAAAGCTCAGAAAAATCAACCTAAGGATTTGGCAACCACCTATCTAACTGGGAAGGAACTATACTTGTATCTTGATGAAATGATCGGTGCTGTCAAATTAAATTCTCAGCTTGCCAGTGAGAAAGCAGGTTAGTTCTATGGTTCTGATTTTTTGATATTTCATAACATATGTTTATATAGAAGGCTATATTTTGGTAAAAAGCAAGACAGAATTATTTGACCTTGATTGGTCAGATGCACAGTTTTCTAGTTTCCGGTCCATTTTGAAGAAAATAATAGAGCAGAGGATCTCAAATCTGGATATTGTTAAATCAGACAATAGTCCTGTGGAACCAGGCCATTATATTATTTTCCAGAAGACCTACAACTATGCAAACACTCTTATACTCAAGGGCTGGCGTCCAGTTTGCGAAGAGACTATTATTGTCTCTATGACACAGGGAGATGGCCAATCAACGCGTGTAAGTCAATAAAATCATTTCCATTGATAAAATCACTGATAGGCCTGACAATATCAGAGTGATGAACTGCCAAGTGATGTTCGTGATCGAGATATGATGTGCTGTATAACAGGAAGTCTGGTTGAAGATAGAGACAGAGGGCCAAACTTTACAGGGTTACATGCAGCTCATGTGCTTGCGGTGTCTTGGGCTCACAAAGTATGTCTAATTAATCTCCACTTCTAGCACTGATTACTGTTTTTAGGCACTGAGTTTGACACCACTTGGAGTTCATGAGCATATTCGGAAGATATTTGGTGCAAAATTGAACCAGGACCCAATTATCAATGCTCTACTTATGCTGTCTCACCATCATGCTTGCTTTGATGATTATCAATTTGGCTTTTGGCCAGAGCCAGTAGCAGAAGGCACAAAAGAATTTGTCTACCGGGGATATCGCTTTGAGAAAGGTGGAGCACCATTGCTCCATTCCCGCTTCTTTTTGCAACTTTCTCCTACCATGAAAGGCCTTCAGGGGTCAGAGCTGATTGTCTTCAATGAAGTACTGAAGATTCACTTCCGGACCTGCCTACGCTGGCATGTCAAGGGATTTGGGAGACCAAAGGTGGTACGGAAGTATAAGAAGAAACCAGAGTTTGAAGGATAAAGCAGATAATCAGATATTAAACCCAGGCAATTGATGCTATAGAGGGTTAATACTCAATGACATTGTATGCAATATATAGAGAGCCGTACCTGTAAATATTTGAAAAATGTCCCCGGATATAACCAGGCAGTGGTTGGGTCCAGCACAAATGCCTATGCTGTCCGACCCTCGGCCTTCGTCGTCATCACTACTGATCCATCACGATCACATGCGTTGATCATCGGAGGAGCCGTTGCTCACCTGCCATACTTCCCACCCATCACACATCTGCCAAGCTGTCAGGGGAACCTCCCTTTCGGCCCCTCGGAGACGCCTCCGATTCCGGTCCGACTCCGGTTCCGACTCCGGTCCGGCCCTCCATCTCGCCCGCACAATCACCGATCCGTCAACGCCCTCCCGACGGTCGCCCTGGGACCTCGCCTGCGACGCCGCCCAAAGCCTTCTGTGCCCGACAGCGGCAGCTACGGACAAGCAGTATATAGTCAGCTACCTAGCAGGCGGACCCTTAGAGTTTCTTCTCTTTGGATCCTCCCCTGCTAGGTCAGCTTCCTTTGTATTTGCTTACTGTTATTCACTCTTTGGATCCTCCCCTGCTAGGACCTTGATCTCAGGCCTCCGGGGTTGCCCTTACAGCAGAAGAAACTCTCTACGGGATCAACCGGACAAGATTGCCAGGTTCGGCGCTGACTCAGGCTCGGAGTACGAGTCCGTTCCGCCCTCGTCACCGCCCCTGCCACTTGTCCCCTCCTCCTCTACTCCTGTGGTCCCCGCACCCGTCATGCCGTCCGGAGTCACTCCTACCGCAGACGCCCGGCTGGACTCACTCGAGGCGAAAATCGATAGCCTAACTGAGGCCCTTGCTTTACTCACCAACCAGGCTTCCGCTGCCGCTGCCGCCGCTAATAATGCTGGCGGACCCCAAACACCATCGCCGGAGACGTCGATTCCGACTCCGACTCCGGTCCAGGGCGACTCGAAGCCCTTTTTGGCGACATCAACCTCGCCTCAAAATTGGTCTTGCGACCAAACCCCCCCGTTCACCTTCAACGGCGACCGGAAACGCGGCCGCGCGTTCCTCTACGCGGTCCGCACCTCGCCCGCCTTGCCCCTGAGGCCTTCGTGGTCAACGGAGAGGCGAGCGAGGAAAAGGCTGTCCGGCTATGCCATGTCGTTTATGGCAGAAGGACCCGCTCAGCAATGGGCGGAGCGCCACGGAAGCAAAGCCCCGTTTCCGTTTCCGTCCTGGGGCTCGTTCGTTTCCGAGTTTCGACTCCGGTTCGTCGAGGAGAATGAGCAAGATCACGCTCTCTCCAAGCTGGAGACTTCCGCCTATCACATGGGTACAAAGGATGTCTACCAGTACACCGACGACTTCGAGGACCTGATGGACCTCGCCGGATTCGAAGACGCGCTGGTCAAGGTGACCAAGTTCCGCCACGGACTTGACCCCCTGATCAATAACGGAATCACGTCCTCGAACGACCCCCGGACCTCCGGGATTACCTTAGCTGGCGCACCCGGGCCTTCCGTCAATACGAGGCCCTGGTCCGGGCCAAGCTGATCAAGTCAGCCGCCCCCAAGACGCCTGGCGGTTTGATTCGGACTCCGTTTCCGGTCAACCGCATCCCGGCTCCGGCCCCTTTCCGCCCGGTGGCTCCGGTCGTGCCACCCGCGGCCCGCGCTCCCGCTCCGGCGCCTCCAGCTCCCGTCCCTATGGAGTTGGATCGCACCAGGGCTCGGGGTGCCCCTCGTCGCGCCTGCTTCAGGTGCGGCGACCCAAATCATCTCGCCCGGGATTGCCCCCCCCCCCCGATGTCCGCTCAATGGACATCCTCGACGAGGTGATCCAACAACTCGGTGACGAGATGTTAGCGGAGTTGATCGCCCGCTACACGGACACAGCTGCCCTGCCGGAGACGGCAGCGGAGTCGATGGCCGGAGAGGATTTTGTCCCCCGCGACGAGTGACTGGTGTGCCCTCGTTCGCTCTATAAATCGTTTTGCCTCTTTGTATGATGAATGCAGTTCCTTGCCCTACAATGAGCCCGAAACGAAAGACACACCCTCTCCTGCCCCCGTCTCGACTCCGTCTCCGACTCCGCCCGCGACTCCGGTCATCATCCTCCGCCGCCTCACTGCCTGGGAAAAGAAACTGCCCAAGCAGTACACCGTTGCCGCTGCCCCTGGGGCGAACTCCCTCCACCTCCCGTTAGAGCTCGAGTCCACCACCAGCGCTGAAGCTCTCACTCTCTGGGCTTGTCGACTGTGGTGCCACCTCCGACTTCATTGACACGAACTATGTTGCTCGGAACGGCATTCCGGTCCGCACCCTCGATCAGCGGATTCCGGTTTTCAATGTCGATGGCACCCCCAATGACGCTGGCTCCATCAAACAGATCGCGGACTTGGTCCTGCGCTACAAGGGCCATGCCGAACGAGTTCAGCTGGCCGTCACCCATCTTGGCAAGCAAGACCTCATCCTGGGGTATTCCTGGTTGCGGAAACATAACCCAGAGATCAATTGGGAAACCAAGGAGGTCAAGATGACACGGTGCCCCCCAAATTGCTTGACCTGCCGTGAGGAAGAGCGGGTCGAACGGACCGAGTTGCGGCGACTCCGGTCGCTTCAGAAGCGTCTCCGCTCCGGCCCGTTCCCCTCGGTCTGCGCCATGGACCTTTCTGGGTCTGATGACGGAGACGACTCCGTCTCCGGTGACGACTCCGGCCTGCCTGATCTGACGCCGGACTCCGACGACGACGATGACGATGGTCAGCTTGAGGATGGTGACCGCATCTTCTACACCTCGTTCCGCCCCTCGGAGGAGATACGCGCTGGCAGTACTGTCTCGCAACGCCTGGCCGAAGCCTTCGCCAGGAACTCCGCCCCTCCGCCCTCCGAGATCCCGGACTGGGCTAAGGAGTTCCAGGACGTCTTCAACAAGGAGTCCTTCGACACGCTACCGGAGCGGAGAGCCTGGGACCACGCCATTGAACTCGTCCCCGACGCTAAGCCCACCAACTGCAAGGTGTACCCCATCTCGCCCCTCGAGCAACGCGAGCTCGACGTGTCATCGAGGAAGGGCTTTCGACGGGCCGGATTCGCCCCTCCAAGTCTCCGATGGCGTCTCCGGTCTTCTTCGTCAAGAAGAAGGACGGCGGACTCCGCTTCGTCCAGGACTACCGTGCTCTCAATGCGATGACTGTCAAAAACCGGTACCCCCTTCCGCTGATCAACGACCTCATCAACCGGCTCAAAGGCGCTCGTTACTTCACCAAACTCGACGTCCGTTGGGGCTTCAACAACGTCCGGATCAAGGAAGGTGACGAGTGGAAAGCGGCTTTCCGGACTAACCGAGGCCTGTTCGAGCCCTTGGTGATGTATTTCGGCCTGACAAACTCTCCCGCGACGTTCCAAACGATGATGAATGACATTTTTCAGGACCTCATCCTCTCCGGAGACGTCATGATCTACCTTGACGACATCCTGATCGCCCATTCCGACCTCCGGAAACACCGGCAGATTGTCCAGGAGGTCTTACGGCGACTCCGGGAGCACAAGTTGTACCTTCGAGCGGAGAAGTGCGACTTTGAAAAATCGTCAATCGAGTACCTCGGAGTCATCATCTCCCACAACCACGTCGAAATGGACCCCGTCAAGGTCGCAGGCGTCTCCGCTTGGCCGACGCCGGAGAACAAGAAGGACATTCAGCAGTTCCTCGGGTTCGCTAACTTCTACCGCAGGTTCATTCGGGACTTCTCGACCCTTGCACGCCCTCTTTTCGTGCTCACCAAGAAGGACCAGCAATGGACTTGGGGCGACGGGAGGCCTCCGCGTTCCAAGCGATCAAGGACGCGGTCACCTCGGAACCGGTCCTGGCGATTCCGGACGACACACGGCCTTTCCGACTCGAGGCGGACAGCTCTGATTATGCGACGGGGCGGTTCTTTCACAATCCGCCCCGGACGGGAAGTGGCACCCTGTAGCATTCTATTCCAAAAGCTTAAATGATGTCCAGCGCAACTACGAAATCCACGACAAGGAGATGCTCGCGATCATCCGCGCACTCGAGGAGTATAGACACTTCCTCGAGGGCGCCGCGCACCTGTCGAGATTTGGACCGACCATAAGAATTTGGAGTACTTCAGGAAGACGCAACACCTCAACCGGAGACAGGCCCGGTGGTCTCTGTACCTCTCCCGGTTCGACTTCACGCTGCACCACAAGCCTGGCCGCGATATGGGTCGGCCTGACGCCCTCTCCCGGAGACCCGACCACGGAGTCGATTCCGACAACTCCGACGTCGTCCTTCTGCGGCCTGAACTCTTCCACGTCCGCGCACTCGAGGGTGTTTCCGTTTCCGGTCCCGGCTCCGAACTCCTCCGTGACATCCGTGATGCCCTCTCCGGTGAGCCTGACCTGGAGGAGCCCGTCGCACTAGCGGCCCGGCAACTTCTTAAGGTTCAAGGTCAAGCTCGAGGCCCCCGCTCCTCACGTTCTGACGAGTGGGCCGTCTCCGGCGGTCTTCTCCATTTCCGAGGAAAGATCGTCGTACCAAAAGACAAGGACCTCCGAAGACGCATCATCGAGCTCTGCCATGACACCCGAGTCGCCGGACACGCAGGTCGTTTCAAGACCTTGGAGTTGGTCTCCCGGAACTACTGGTGGCCTCAGATGTCTCGCCATATCGGCCGGTATGTTGCGACCTGTGACTTGTGCTGTCGCACCAAGGCACTCCGGAGACTGCCCCACGGAGAGCTGCACCCCACGGAAACGCCCCGAACGCTGGCATACCGTCTCCGTCGACTTCATCGTAGAGCTTCCCGAAGCCCATGGGTACGACGCGATCATGGTCGTCGTTGACACCCTCGGAAAGCGCACCCACTTCTCGGAGTGTCATACGACGGTCGATGCAGTAGGGGCAGCCCGCCTCTACTACCGGAATGTCTGGCGGCACCATGGGACTCCGGAGAAGTACGTCTCCGACCGCGGCTCGCAGTTCATCGCGGACTTCACCCGAGAACTTTGGCGTCTAATCGGCATCAAGCCCGCCACGTCCACCGCGTACCACCCGCAGACAGACGGTCAGACAGAGCGCGTCAACCAGGAGCTGGAGCAGTACTTGCGGATCTTCACCAACTACCAGCAGGACGACTGGGATGAGCTGATTCCGGCCGCGGAGTTCGCCTACAACAACCACGTTCACTCCTCCACGCAGCAGGTCCCCTTCATGACGGACACGGGACGGCTCCCGCGCATGGGCTTCGAACCCGGAGTCCGTTCCGCCATGGAGTCAGTGAACGAGTTCCACGACCGGATCGCCACTGGTGTTGCTGAAGCCAAGGCCGCTCACTAAGGCCAAAGAGGAGTACAAGCGCTACTACGACCGGAGACGGACTCCGTCTCCGGAGTTTAAGGTTGGCGACCGTGTTTGGCTGGATGCCTCTGACATCAGGACGACTCGCCCCTCGGAAAAGTTCTCCCATCGCCGCCTTGGACCGTTCAAGATAGTCGCGGAGATCAGCAAAGGTGCCTACAAGCTCGACCTCCCTCCGCGCTACTCGAAGCTCCACCCGGTCTTCCCCGTCGTCAAGCTCGAGCTCGCCCAAGACGACCCCTTCGACGGACGCCCGGGTACGACCAGCCCCCTCCGGACCTCGAGGACGGAGTCCCGGAGTGGGAAGTAGAGGAAATCCTGGACGCAAGGGTGAGGTATAAACGGCTGAATTACTTCGTCAGATGGAAAGGCTACGACGCGTCGCATGACCAGTGGGTCCGCTTCGACCGCGTCTTCGCCCCGGAGAAAATCGCGGAGTTCTATCGTAAGTACCCTGGCAAACCACGGCACATCGCCTCTGCAACCTTCGACTCGATTCCATTCCGGTCTATGCGTCGGGACGCCGCATTCAAAGGGGGGGGTGATGTCAGGGGAACCTCCCTTTCGGCCCCTCGGAGACGCCTCCGATTCCGGTCCGACTCCGGTTCCGACTCCGGTCCGGCCCTCCATCTCGCCCGCACAATCACCGATCCGTCAACGCCCTCCCGACGGTCGCCCTGGGACCTCGCCTGCGACGCCGCCCAAGCCTTCTGTGCCCGACAGCGGCAGCTACGGACAAGCAGTATATAGTCAGCTACCTAGCAGGCGGACCCTTAGAGTTTCTTCTCTTTGGATCCTCCCCTGCTAGGTCAGCTTCCTTTGTATTTGCTTACTGTTATTCACTCTTTGGATCCTCCCCTGCTAGGACCTTGATCTCAGGCCTCCGGGGTTGCCCTTACACAAGCGCCATGCCCACTGTTGCTCAGCCACCATTGATGGCGTATCAATATGACATAAGCGCTGCTTGTTGCGCCTGCCCTGCTGCTGCAATGCACATATACTATGAAAGTATTGGTATTATCTACTAGCTTCCTTTATAGATTAGGCCTAGCAGATATATTTTAAGCACCCATGTTGCAAGCACAAGCACAATAGGTAAAAATGATGTAACATGCAGGTTTTACCACTCAATTCTCAGCTAAATGAATACCAGTGAAGGGCAAGAGTAACAGAAGTATGCAAGATGACATATAGTGCTGGAAAGGGACTCAGGAACAGGTGGGACTCAGCATTGAGTGTAGTCTCGTACCCTGCCGCTCTAGAGGGAATCTGTTAAGTGCCGTGTCGACCAAAGGGACGGAGACGGAGACGGAGACGGAGTCGAAGTCGGAAACGGAATCGAGATCGTAGAGCACTTGGGGCGGAACACCACAGAAGGATGTTTGGGTGACCGGGGCTTCCAGTTGACCAAGACAAGACAAGAAGGGGAGAGCGGAGTCGAGACGACGCTGGGAGATAGAGACCAGCAACGTTAATTTACAAACTGAAGTACGTGATAATACATCAAAGTATTTATAGTACGAGAAGTAACGGAAACGGAATAAGGTATAACAAAGTAAGTAACAAGATTAGAACAAAGTCAAGTAAAGTAGAAGAGGAGTTGCATACGAGGAACAAGGCATAGATGATTGCATAGATCATAAGTCGGGGTAATTGGAAACGCTCAGTAAATCTTCATTGCGTAAAAACCAAATACCGGAGACGGATATCGGAGACGGATGCCGGAGTCGGCATGGATATAACAGTATCCCCCTCTTGCGTTTCTTGCCCACAAGAAACAGGAGCAATGGTCGTAGAGGTAGGAGTCGGAATCAGAGAGAGTCAGAGTCAGAGTTGGACTTGTGAAAATTTTGAGTCGAAGGCCGGAAAGGCCGAGATCACCGAGGAAGCCGGTGAGAACGTGATAATAGCAAGGAGGACGAAAAAGGAAAGGGGTGACAAGAAGCACATCACCGATTGACATCAATCTCTCTAACTTGACCACTTCCCACTATGCCACCCAAACGCCAGAACGCCAAAACGCCGAAGAAGGCCAAGAATCTCTTCGAGTCCGAGGTGACGCAGGTCGAGGAGCTGTCGGAGACGGAAAGGGTGGGTGGATGGGTTGGAGGGACAGACCGAGACCCCTCGGCTGACGCATTACCGTCGGGTCGTAACCGACGCGTAGATGTGCGGAGGGAGTTGGAAGAGCTGGAGCGCAGGGCGCAGACGTTGCGCGCACTGCTGGCGGAAATGGCTCCGCGAGCACCGTCACCGGGTGGTCGGTCGGAGTCGTACGATCCCGACGACCTGGTTGACAACGAACCGATCAACGAGGAGTCGTCAGAACACGGCTCCGTGGTGGCTCCCATGGTGTGGACACCAGCAGACCACGATGCGCTGCTAGAGATGGCGGCAGAGCACCACCGGAGTCGAGCCAAAGACCAGCAGGCGGCCAGATCCCAAGGCCAGAAGAGTGAGGCCGAGCGCAAGGCCGAGAAGGAGAGGCGGAAGGCCGAGTTGGCCAGAGAGCGGTTCAGAGCTCGCCGCGAGCGCGGACTCGTGCCGTTGACGCGTGCCGAAGAAGCCGATGCAAATGCCCGGGTCGGTCGCCGAGTCACGAGGCGTATCAATATTCGCCCGTCGAGCCCAATTCGGCTGATGTCGCCGAAGAACCCAGAAAGGCGGAAGAAACTGAGAACGCCGAGAAGGCCCAGGCTGATGGGCCCGATGCAGACGGCGATGCAGAAGAAGAAAGTGAGTACAAATAATATTCTCGATTATGAACCTGACCCGTTTTGGCAGAAAAATGCGCCAAATGTATCAAGACGGGGGAAACAATGCGTGTGGAGCGAACCCAAGCCCAACACGACTTGGCACGGGCGGCTTTCCTGCGACAATTGCCGCAAGCTCAAGACCCGTTGCGAAGACGGGAACCCACCCCTGCGTTTCCGCAAGGACGAGAAGGAGGCTGGGATGGCCAAGGAGAAGGGCAAGAAGAAGAAGGTTGCGGGGCCACGGATTGTGGTGCCCAGAGTGGTTGAGACGAAGGGCTCCTGCGGGAGACGCCAGCGGAGACGACAGCGGAGATGCCTGCGGAGTCGTCAGGTCTGACGCTCAGCAACGCGGGGATTGCTGCCATGATGGCCAATCTGCTGATGCGTCAGCGCGTAGATCACCGGCAGCTCAGCCGCGTGATCATGGGACTGCAGAACCTTGGCCGCGAAGTTGCGCTTCAACGTCGGGCGCGATCAACTCGTCGACCACACCCGAGCAACTGGACGAGCGCCTACAGGGAATCGACAAGACCCTGAAACACTGGGACGTCTTCATCCAGCGGGAAGGCCAGAAGTGTCGGGATGCAGATGAGTCGGAGTCGGAGGATGCTGAGGGCGAGCCGTACGAGGAAGAGCAGGAGGAGCAGGAAGAGGTCGAAGAAGATGATGCGATGGATGTGGACGAGGAGCCCCCGGCGAGGGTTGACAAAGGGAAGGGAAGAGCCGAGTAGCGAAGACGGAGACACCTCGGAGACGGAAACGAAACGACGAAGATTAGAGTCGTAAATGTAATATAGAATATAATTTCCTTATCTCGCAAATCCTGTGTGACGTTAATCCAGTTTGGGTTTGTTGGGGTATTGACGATGGAAGGATTCAATGTATTCTTCAGCTTCCAAGTCAGGTGCGCCAACCCAAGTGAATTGTTCATCAGTGTTCTCGTAACCAAGCCATTCGACCAGGTAGCGGAGTCGAGCCGGACCCTTGAAACGGCGATCAATCTTGGAGTCAACAATCTGTTTGATTTCGAAGTGTTCTTCTCCATCGACTTCAATTGCCGCAGGTGGTGGCTCTTCGCGACCAGGGAACTTGTTGGGTGTGTGGATTTCGATTTGGGAAACGTGAAAGACGGGATGAACTTGAGAAAGGGATTTCGGGAGACGGACTTGATAGGACGCAGCACTGGGCTTTCCGATGATCTCGAAGGGACCAAAATGCGTTTCTGAGAACTTGGAGTCGGACGCTTGGTCTTGATGTACTTGGTCGAGATAAAGACTTCATCACCAATAGACGGAGACGGATCCGGAATGCGTTTCCGGTCCGCAGTCTCTTTGTATTGCTCCTGAGCGTACTTGATCTGTTCCTTGAGGAACTCGTGCAGCTCTTGGAGATCGACGACGTAGTCCTTAGCATAAACATTAGCCACATCACCCTCTGGATGAATCGTAATAGAGGGATCGTAGCCTTTGTTCGCGAAGAAGGGTGATATGCCAGTAGAAGCGTTAGGAGCATTATTGAGTGCGAACTCTGCGATCGGCAGTAACTCGTGCCAATCATCCTGTTGGTAAGAACAATAGATGCGAATATATTGCTCAACAGTTTGGTTCATGCGCTCCGTTTGCCCATCAGCAGAAGGATGATAACCCGAAGTATAATGGAGTTCCATGTTGAGTAGTTCTCCAAGGGAACGGAAGAAAGAGGACACGAATTCCTTTCCGCGGTCAGAAGTGACATGGGATGGGACTCCGTGTTTCGAGAAGACGTGAATGAGGAATAGTCGAGCGAGCTCTGGAGACGAAATATGAGTGTCGCACGGAATCAAAATGACCTGTTTGGAGGCACGATCAACGATGACTAGAATGGTATCGAATTCACCGGATGTGGGGAGCTGCTCAATGAAGTCCATAGAGATAGAATCCCAAGGACGGAGAGGAACGGGGAGAGGCTTTAGTAGACCGTAAGGTCGATGCCTTGGCTTCTTGTTGCGCTTGCATGTGATACAAGATGCACAGTAGTCCTTGACGAAGGTTCTGAGTTCTGGCCAAGTGTATTCACGTCGGACAAGAGCGAGAGTACGATTTTGGCCAAAGTGACCGGAGAGGATATGGTCGTGATGGTGTCGGAGTACAGTAAGTCGCAACTCCGGAGACGTACCGGAGACGAGTGGTACCCAGATTCGATCGTCATAGCGTAAGAGACCAGTGTCATCGAAGTTTCCAGCGCTGATGAGTTGCCAGATTCCGGCGGAAGAAAGGCCGGAGACGGCAGCGGGATCGTCATTGATGTGAGCGCGGATGTCGTCGTGAAGCTTCTTGACATCCAGAATGACGGAAGCACGAAGCACAGGTTCTTCAAGGAAGGTAGCGGAGAGAGGGCGTTGAGTTGTTCAGACGTGAAAATAGGGCGAAAATTTTGCGGATTCAATTTTCCATAGGACTTATCCCCCTCTTTTGGGTAGATGTCCCATCGTCTAGTTAACGCATCAGGCTTACCCCCAAGTTTACCTGGGGGAATCAGATTGTCATGTTGAAACGACAAAGATACTGGACCAGCGGACCTGGCGCCGAAGTTAGAACCTTGGTAGTAGAGAAATACTCAAGGTTCTTGTGATCAGTGACCACATCGACCGGAATCGGGCGCCTTCAAGATATTGACGCCAGTGAGTAAACACATCGAAGATAGCGAGTAATTCCTTATCGTGTGTGTCATAGTTGAGCTCTGATGGCCCCAGAGAGGCGACTCCGGAAAGCCACAGGATGGATTTCACCATCATCGCCGGGAGACGGAAAGGATAGCGGCGATAGCGTAGTCGGAGGCGTCCGTTTCTAGGGTGATTTGGCGGTCTGGGACCCAGTGATGAAGGATCGGAGCCTCGACAAAGGCCTTCTTGAGATAATCGAAAGCCTCTTGACACTCAGTGGACCAGTTCCAGCGGACGTTGGCACGAGTGAGACGAGTGAGCGGAATCGTGATGTCGGAGTAGTTGAAGATAAAACGTCGATAGAAATTACAGAACCCGAGGAAGGATTGAATATCCTTAACTTTCCTAGGCGTAGGCCAGTCCGTGATCGCGGAGACCTTCTCCGGAGACATGCGAAAGCCGTCAGGGGAGAGAATGTAGCCCAGATACTCGGTAGTCGTGACGCCAAATTCGCACTTTGGCAACTTACAGTAGAGTCCGGCCTCGCGGAGACGCCGTAGGACTTCCCGAACATGCTCGACATGCTTCGACTTGTCGTCTGAATAGACTAGGATGTCGTCAAGATAGACGATAACTGTAACATCCAGTAAGTCGGCGAAAAGACTATTGAGAAATCTTTGAAACGCAGCAGGAGCATTGGTAAGACCTTCAGGTACAACCCTGAACTCGTAAGAGCCGTAGCGAAGAGGGAATGCCGTTTTTGGTTCGTCTCCGGGTGCGATGCGGAGGAGATGATAGGCGTGGCGCAGATCGAGTTTTGTATAGATACGTGCCTTTCCCGGTGTGTCAAGCAAGTCCGAGATCAGCGGAAGCGGGTAGCGGTCCTTCTTCGTGATGCGATTGAGTCCGCGATAGTCAACACAAAGGCGAAGGCTGCCATCTTTCTTCTTAGCGAAGAGAATAGGCGCGCCATGACTAGAGCGCGAAGGATAAATGAACCCGGAGCGGAGATTCTCGTCGATGAACTTGCGGAGAGCTTCCAGCTCGTTCTGAGACAGAGAATAGACGTGTCCGATGGGTGGTTCTTCACCATCAACGGTCTCGATCTTGAGATCAAACTCGCGATGGGGCGGAAGGTTGAAGGCTTCCGTTTCCGAGAACACATCGGCATAGTCTTGGTACTCGGGTGGGAGACGATTAACCTCAGGCTCGGCTTGAGCTGCTCGAGCAAAGGCTTCGTCAGAAGGGACTGCACGAAGAGTGTACTGATACGTATCTTTATCCGCAATAACACAGCGATAAGCCGCAGCAGAAACAAGAGAGATTTGGGGCGCGACAAGAGGAGTCTTGCGCGTGAGAGTTATGGCCGGAGACGGAGTGTCAACCGGAGACGGATCGTCCAATACAGGACCAAGATTTGTTGGCGAAGGGGGCGATATAGGAGCAACCGGAGAGGGCGGAATCGATTCCGATTCCGGAGTGTCCTCGTCAGAGAGGAGCTGATCGCAACAGGAGCAGGCGTGATAGTAGCCAGTTTTGTCGACAAAGACTCCCTAGACGTGTTGGAACAGAAAGAGACGGTGGCTTCAGACCAGTTAATCAACGGATTAAAGTGGTTGAGCCAACTATATCCAAGAACCATTTCGCAAGGAGAGTCCAGATGGGTAACATAGAATTCCACAAGGTGGACTTCGCCAGACGGAAAGCGGATGAGAAGACGGATTTGTTGGTTGATGGTTGATGAGGAGCCGTCGAGGCACCCGTGGCTGTAACGTTTTAGTTAAATGCCCCACTACAGAGCCTGGCACGGATTCAAAAATGCCAAACTCCTGCTAGCGCCCCACTGCATCTAGCCACTTTACGCAAAATGCCCCTGCCCGGCTGTAAACTGGCCGGGCAATGGCTCCCCCGGCCCATCCCATCACCGCAGGTCCATCAAAATTGATCTGGGGCAGCCAAAACTTGATCTGGGGCCGCGGGTGGAGGCGGCCCCTAAAGAATCCACTGGGGTTGGTGAAAAAAATACCTGATGGTGAGTGATGCCACTGATGGCTAGCCCAGAAACACCTGATGCTGGGTGATGCCACTGATGGCTAGCCAAAAACACCTGATGGTGAGTGATGCCACTGATGGCTAGCCAAAAAAAAAAAAAATGATGATGATTGTTCACCAGTATTAGACTAATGGGATACCATTTAATTTAATTAAAAGCATTATTTTCATTCAAATCAAATAAATAATGATGGTAATATAATAATAGCAATAATTATCCTTGGTTCAAATTTTTTATTCATTTTTCTGAATATATTCAATAATTAGTCTCTCAGGTG
Source organism: Mycena indigotica (assembly GCF_014461135.1). Taxonomy (NCBI): domain Eukaryota; kingdom Fungi; phylum Basidiomycota; class Agaricomycetes; order Agaricales; family Mycenaceae; genus Mycena; species Mycena indigotica. The sequence goes on along the minus strand of NW_023503013.1, from coordinate 461,588 downwards.
AGCTCTGGGAATAAATGTAAATAATATACACTTTTTTCCCCAGCAGATATCATATCTATAATTTGATTATATATTTATTCCTCCATCCAAAATATCCAAATATCCAAAATATCCAAAATATCCAAAATATCTAAACCATCTAAAATATCTAAATCGCTATATCTAGTTCTCCTCCTCAACCACTATCCGCACAGCCTGCGCTGCTGAAAGATTCCATCTCGCATAAAAGGCCGCCGAAATCTCCTTATACATGGCCACCTGACGTAACGCGTATGCCCGAAGTCCCCCCACTAGGCTGGGATCATCAACCTCCCGCATCTCGGCCCTAGCCAGCCAGATAGCTTGCAACTTTGCCAGGCTGCGCAACACCCGCTTCATCTCCTCTCTCAGAAGCTCGACCTCCTCTGTCCATCGATCTCGTCTTGCCATCGCCTTCGACCATTGAACTCGTACAGCTGCAGTTGAGTCAGTGCTACATATCCCACAGCAAGCAGAAAAAGGCGTACCATCATGGATTTCCCGTGCATCTACATTGCCTCCCACAAACCAAATCCAAGACATGGCCGTGGCCGTTCTGGCCAGTGATGGCTCTGTCCGAACGCCGCCGCTCCCCACCGCGAGCCAATTGGGCTCTGGCTGCCACATCGTTCTCCAGTTCCTCAAATCACGCAGTCAAGTCCTCGTCCCGCAGCTCCTTAAACTCGGGTGCGAAATCTACACCCTCCAGCCGAATCATCGCTAGCCGAGCTTTGCGATACTTGCGGACATCACACATCTTTTGCTCTTCGATACGGCCCAACAAGGTATTTGCCTTCATTCCTCCTCGTTGGCCAACGACCTGGGAGTTGCGGAAAAGCCTGAGATGCATGATAGCATGGATGCGCCGCACGAATACTCGCGATAGCGTCCGCGCACTGTCCTCGTCGCAACGTGGATTCCACTCGGCCTATTCCCTTCATAGCCACTTCCGCAAGCTCCTCGCGCGTGAGGTCTGACGGAAGCCACAGCTTGATGTGCTCAGCCGTGACTGGCGGTAGATCTGGGTCGCGGAGCTCCTCTTCCTCCGTCCTCAACTCCTCCACCCCCGCCATATACGCCTCCTCTAGGGATGAGCACGGGTCCGGCTGACCCACGCGGGTTGGCGGGTTTGAGCCGTGCGGGTACGGATCCGGGTCAGCCACACCTTGACCCGTGCCTACTCAGTCTAGCTGGCTTATGGCGATTTCCTGTCGGCTTTCCTGTTTCAACTTTACCAAGGGGTCCCGTGTTCAATTCTGCCTCCTGCTTCTCTTCTTCCTCGGTATTATTTGTCGCTAAATTCTCCCTCCACCTTGCAACCCGGCGGGTGACCCGTACCCGGAGCCGCGGGTCACAGATCAGTGGCTGTGCAGGTCTGGGTCCGAGTCAGCCTCCGGACACCCGTGGGTTGACCCGTGCTCATCCCTAGCCTCCTCCACCTTTTGGATCGCCCCAAGCTTCTTGAAGAAAGAAGCGCGGAGTTCGTCAAGCTGACTGGAACGATCGGCCGTCAAGGTTTTTGTGGTCGAATCCCTGATAATACGTGCTCTGCAAGAACTTTAGCATTGCCACGCGTTCGATACTTAAGCAAAACGACTTACTGTAGGTCCTCCAACTGAAGCTTTGCCTTAACAAAGGCCGCCATCGTCATCTTTGCTTGCGTCGCTGGTGCGCTCCCGCTTCGAACCTCTTCCAACTCTATCTTCTTCAGCTCTGCTAGCATTTCCGCTTCGCTAGGTCCCCCTGCATTTCTCGATCAGCCATTTCGGCGCGCAATTTGAGACAACTTTTTTACCTTTCTTCCCATTCCGCAGCATGTACGGGTTTGGCTTCGAACGATCGGCTTCCCAATCGTCTACCTTCTTCTTCCACTGCCGTTTGCGACGCTCATCAAGACTGTCATCCATCTCTTGAAACTGCCCCGTTTGTTGGTCTCGCTCCGAGATCGCCACTAAGAGCTTGCGCGATAGAGCTTCGCCTAATACATATTAGGCTTGCCGTTCCCATTATTATCGCGCAGTAGTGCTTACCTTGGTTGATGTTCTTCTCGAAATTTATGAAGTCGATCTTGTCTTCAATCATATCGTGGCGGTTTCCTTCTCCCATCTCTTTCGTCGCAAATGAAACTGGATTCAGGATAGCCCAGGTTCTTTCGATGCCTTCCCCATCCGTCCGCCCCACGCCCTTCAGGTAGCTCAACGAGTTTTCTGACTGACACGTTGGCTCGTGAGCGACCGCATGCCAAACAGGCAGGGCATAGTCGATTTTGAAGACATCCAAGTTCGCAATGGAGCCCTCGCCCTCGATTGTAATGCCCTTGGCGCGCTCGACAAGATATTGCTTCCATTGGCAAGCAATATCGTACGACAAGACCAGGCGTTTGACACTGGTGTAGCGTAGGGGCGGATACAAGAATATAGTCCATATTTGAATACCTTAACTTCATCAGTATCGGTAAATGTCTTGAATCCCGCACTTACCGCTCCCCCTTCTGCAAGTCTCCAATGGACTTGTGGGCGAACAAGGCCGTGTCTCGCACAAACACACCCTCCAACACCAGAAACACGCAAGCCGGTCGTGTCACGCGTGTTCTTTTGTATAAGAGCGGCAAATGCTATACACGAGCTAGCCTAAACGAAAGGTTAGTAAGATATCGCGGCTGTTTCTTGACAAACGAAACGTACATCAGTTTCGGTCACGTAGTTCCGTAGATGGTTCTTGTATGCAGTGTTTTCGACGAAGTATCCAAGGCCTGAACCAAAGGAAGGGTCCAGCCGCTCGTTCTTGCGTATCCGATTCTTCATTCGAAAATTAGCGTCAATGGCCAGCAGTAGCGAGTCCAAATGCCTGTCGTATGATTAGCAGTGGAACTTAACGTCTTTTGGCTGGACAAACGGCTGCGTTTCAGTTCGACTTTCCCATCCAACAGGGAGATTGAAGTCAGGCGAAGGGCAAGCCCAGCATTTGACTGCAATCTCGCCCGGTTTGGTGGCCTCAAATCCGCCTGGCTCGTGTCCTCGTCCCTGCTCGTTTCAAGCGTTTCGCAAAGTTATATTGACAGGCCATGCGGCTGAACGCCTTATAACGATCCTGCGCATCATTAGTGGTAGCCTCGCATATTCACAAACAAATACACGGACTGCAGTCTTGCCCATTCGTGTCGCATCAGAAAAACGCTCCAAAGAGCCGACAAAATCGTGTGCGTTGAGGTTGCCAACGACCGACAGCATGCGGAAGTGTTCTAGCGCGCGATATGTCGCACATGTGGCGGGGTTCACGGTTGTTGCTGGATACCAAGCGTTGTCCATCAGTTGTGCGACGTGATCTTGCTGGAGAGAGAAGGTGCAGCCACAATACTGAACGTTGAGCGTGAAGACACCCCCGAGGTCAAGCACCACCAGTCGATGTGTCGGCTCGGGAAGCGGACAAGGAAGCCCACGGTGACCCAACTGATACACCATCCCCAGAGCATCTCCGGGTTTGCTGGCACCCATGTCAGGCAATTGGTGCATGCTGACTTTCGTCCAAAACCCCCCGGTCCATTCCTATATTCGTCAGATTGCGTGGGCGTAGATAATGCAAACACACCTTCAATGTGTGTAATGGAGTCAAGCGGTGCCTCTCCCGCACACATTGCTCGCATTGGAGGAACTCCCCGCAGTCCTCGCAACGAAAGATTCGCCTGCCGTCGCCGCCCAAGGTCTCGTCGCAGCAAGGGCATCGCTTCCCCTCCGTATAGTCATTATTTCCCTCTCGGCGAATCAAGCCATCCAGGTATAGTTGGATTAATGGTCGCCAGAGCAAATTGGGATTGTCCTTGGAAAGTATTGAGACATAAAATGATACTCAGTACAACGACTCACTGAGCTGTCGTAACGGCGACGTTTCAATCCATCGTCTTCAGGGATCTCCCAAACTAGCGTCGAGACAGAGTCTGCGATGGCAGAGTCGACACCAAGTTCTTCTGGCGCAGGCAGCCAAGAAGAGAATTCATCGTCAACCGCCTGAGGGTGTGTTGCCACGGGCGTGTTTCGAGGGCGCTCTGAGGCCTCAACGTTGATGAGACGACTCCTCAGCCGGTTGCCGTCAAGACTAAGGTCGTAGCCTTGGTCTGCCTCGAACTCCGCGTCTTCCTCGTCTTCTCCCATGAAAAAATCATCGCGTTGGCGTCTAGACATGAAAGGGGGGTCAGGCAACAACCAACTGCAGACTTCTTCAAATCGCTTACCTGGACGCGTTGAACGGGAACGCAGTTCAGGCTGGGTTCAGGGGCATTGGGGAGAGTGGAAGTGACGAAGTTAGCGCAAAAGTCTTGGCATCAGGTCTAGACTCCGCCTGTAACACGTGTCGTCTGGTCTGGACCCGGAATCTGATCCGGGTGGTCGTCACAAGGCATGTCAACAACACTTGACTGTGCGCCTTTCGTGCGCCTCCTCCAACCCCAATTCCAACCTTCACTGCTAGCGGCAGCATCTTACCTTGGCATTTGAGTATTCCAAGTGGGCGAGCTATGACGCCTTTCCATCCTATCTGTGTGCTAACGCCACCTGCTGACGCCGCCAAGACCAAGTACTTCTTGGACCTGTGGTGATCTCCCATCCCTGGCGAACAACAACCATCAAGATCCGAGTGGTATGATACTTTGATCATGACTTTTGCGAGCCGGTGACGAATACCGATTGACTAACTACAGGCTCGTTACAGTACTGGGCTCAGTCGACGCTCCAAATTCGGCGCGCATTACCTTTAACGTGTTTCAGTGTCCGAGAGCAAAAAAAAAAAATGGCAGCAGTAATGCTCACCAGAATTGATACGACTCTGCATGGAGGCGAGGGCTTCAACCCAGCCCCGCTCCAAGCTCTCCCCATCCCCGTCAGTGATGCTGGTGTGACGACGATCGTTCGACTGGTGCGCAGACGCGTGCCAGTGAGTAATCATATGCCGGAGAATGGGAGCGGGGACAGGGGCTGTGGTGCGGACCTTCCAACGGAGGTATCGGTTTATTTTGAGTGCGGAAAGCCATTGGCAACTGATGTCATAACTCGCAGGCAGGCGCAGAACGTTCGTGGAGACGTCCCTCTCAAACTGCTCACCCAGCTGGATATCGTGATCTGAGAACAAGTAAACCACCCACTAAAATAATGAAAAAAAGAAAAAACAAACCACGCGAGGGAGTGGGAGTTGGAGCAGACATGGTAAGTGTTGTGCGAACGCAACGGACAGCCCCTCGAGGTATTTTATACTGTTTTTTGGCCTGTCACGCACCCTGTCGCTTATACTTATTCCACAGATCCATTTGGACAAAGTTTTTTGCATCATGGCACGACCGGTCTTCTGATTTTCGTCTTGCACCCACCCACTATGTCCTCTGCAAAAAAAGAGAGGTCATCGACCTCTCCCAGGACGCCTCGAGCGACAACGAACCAGCTGCGCCTCCCACGACTCTAGCCTCTGCAAAAAAAGAGGTCATCGACCTCTCCCAGGACGCCTCGAGCGACAACGAACCAGCGGCGCCTCCCACGACTCTAGCCTCTGCAAAAAAAGAGGTCATCGACCTCTCTCACGACACCTCCAGTGACGACTCGGAGGAGGAACCCAGTATTATGCGTTCGTCATCTGCTGTATCTCTCTATCCGCGGCGTCTTAACCGTTTACTAGGGAAAAGGAAAGTCGACGGCAATGAAGACTCGGAGCACTCGCCCCAGGTCAGAGCTCGGCTCATTAGATCCCCGCTCGCGCCGGAAAATCTGGAGCTACCCAGTGAGTCGCCATTTTTCGGGCCTGGCTGTCCGCAGGTGGCAGCATCCTCGGTCGTATCCTGTCCACCATCCCCACGGATCTGACGCGACTTCCCTGCATTATTGATATGCTTCTTCGGGAGCCTTTCAAGTCTGGTTTTGCTCTATACGCCCTCGGCGTATACGATCACGCACGCAGGCCCGCGGCAGAGCTGCACCGAACTCTCGACCCTTGTATGCATTACTCCATCATACTGGTGTCGTCTCACCCGCTCCTAGCTACGGAACTCAGCAAGTACATTCGGTTGGACCTTCCTGCCCGGCCTTGGCGCAAAATTGTGCAAATTGCGGATCGCGCTGCCGCATATATTTGGGAACGACTGCCGGACCGCTTGGATAGTTTCGCGAAGGAAGACACTGACAAACCCGATGCGGCGCGCGACAACATTCCCGTATCCCAATCCTTGGCCTTGCAGAGCATCAGTGAAATTGCGGTCGTGCTCGCCAACACGCTCTGGGGACAGCACACACCCTACGCCGTCCAAGTTGTTGTAAGGGCAACCCCGGAGGCCTGAGATCAAGGTCCTAGCAGGGGAGGATCCAAAGAGTGAATAGAAGTAAGCAAATACAAGTGAGGCTGACCTAGCAGGGGAGGATCCAAAGAGAAGAAACTCTAAGGGTCCGCCTGCTAGGTAGCGGAACTATATACTGCGCTCTTGACGCGCCAAGGTTGATCGTTGCTCCGTGCAGTATGCCTGCGCCATGTCGCAGGCCAGGTCCCAGGGGGATCGCCAGGCGGGGCGGCGATGCGCCTGACGGAGGCGGTGATGCGATCACCGGAGTCGGAACCGAGTCGGACCGGAATCGGGATCGTCTCCGAGGGGCCGAAAGGGAGGTTCCCCTGACATCACCCCCCCTTTGAATGCGGCGTCCCGACGCATAGACCGGAACGGAATCGAGTCGAAGGTTGCGGAGGCGATGTGCCGTGGTTTGCCAGGGTACTTACGGTAGAACTCCGATTTTGTCCGGGGCGAAGACGCGGTCGAAGCGGACCCACTGGTCGTGCGACGCGTCGTAGCCTTTCCATCTGACGGTAATTCAGCCGTTTATACCTCACCCTTGCGTCCAAGATCTCCTCTACTTCCCACTCCGGGACTCCGTCCTCGAGGTCCGGAGGGGGCTGGTCGAGCCGGGCGTCCGTCGAAGGGGTCGTCTTGGGCGAGCTCAAGCTTGACGACGGGGAAGACCGGGTGGAGCTTCGAGTAGCGCGGAGGGAGGTCGAGCTTGTAGGCACCTTTGCTGATCTCCGCGACTATCTTGAACGGACCGAGGCGGCGGTGGGAGAACTTCTCCGAGGGGCGAGTCGTCCTGATGTCAGAGGCATCCAGCCAAACACGGTCGCCAACCTTGAACTCCGGAGACGGAGTGCGTCTCCGGTCGTAGTAGCGCTTATACTCTTCCTTGGCCTTAGTGAGCGCGGCCTTGGCTCGGCAACCCCAGTGGCAATTCGGTCGCGGAACTCGTTCACAGACTCCATAGCGGAACGGGCTCCGGGTTCAAAGCCCATGCGGGAAGCCGTCCCCGTGTCCGTCATGAAGGGGACTTGCTGCGTGGATGAGTGGACGTGGTTGTTGTAAGCGAACTCCGCGGCCGGAATCAGCTCATCCCAGTCGTCCTGCTGATAGTTGGTGAAGATCCGCAGGTACTGCTCCAACTCCTGGTTGACGCGCTCTGTCTGACCGTCCGTTTGCGGATGATACGCGGTGGACGTGGCTGGCTTGATGCCGATTAGACGCCAGAGTTCTCGGGTGAAGTCCGCGATGAACTGTGAGCCACGGTCGGAGACGTACTTCTCCGGAGTCCCGTGATGGCGCCAGACATTCCGGTAGTAGAGGCGGGCTGCTCCTACTGCGTCGACCGTGGTATGGCACTCGGAGAAGTGGGCTCGCTTCCCAAGGGTGTCCACGACGACCATGATCGCGTCGTACCCATGGGCCTCGGGAGCTCGACAATGAAGTCGACGGAGACGGTATGCCAGCGCTCCGGGGGTGTTTCCGTCGGGTGTAGCTCTCCGTGGGGCAGTCTCCGGAGCGCCTTGGTGCGACAGCACAAGTCGCAGGTCGCGACGTACCGGCCGATATGGCGAGACATCTGAGGCCACCAGTAGTTCCGGGAGACCAACTCCAAGGTCTTGAAGCGACCGGCATGTCCGGCGACTCGAGTGTCATGGCAGAGCTCGATGATGCGCCTCCGGAGGTCCTTGTCCTTGGGCACGACAATCTTCCCACGGAAGTGGAGAAGACCACCGGAGACGGCCCACTCGTCGGAGCGTGAGGAGCGGGGGCCTCGAGCTTGACCTTGGACCTTTAGGAGTTGCCGGGCCGCTAGTGCGACGGGCTCCTCCAGGTCAGGCTCACCGGAGAGGGCATCGCGAATGTCGCGAAGAAGTTCGGAACCGGGACCGGAAACGGAAACACCCTCGAGTGCGCGGGACGTGGAAGAGTTCGGGCCGCAGAAGGACGACGTCGGAGTTGTCGGAATCGATTCCGTGGTCGGGTCTCCGAGAGAGGGCGTCAGGTCGGCCCATGTCGCGACCGGGCTTGTGGTGCAGCGTGAAGTCGAACCGGGAGAGATAGAGGGACCAGCGGGCCTGTCTCCGGTTGAGGTGCTGCGTCTTCCTGAAGTACTCCAAATTCTTATGGTCAGTCCAAATCTCGACGGGATGCGCGGCACCCTCGAGGAAGTGTCTATACTCCTCGAGTGCGGGATGATCGCGAGCATCTCCTTGTCGTGGGATTTCGTAGTTGCGCTGGACATCATTTAAGCTTTTGGAATAGAATGCTACAGGGTGCCACTTCCCGTCCGGGGCGGATTGTGAAAGAACCGCCCCGTCGCATAATCAGAGCTGTCCGCCTCGAGTCGGAAAGGCCGTGCGTCGTCCGGGAATCGCCAGGACCGGTTCCGAGGTGACCGCGTCCTTGATCGCTTGGAACGCGGGAGGCCTCCGCGTCGCCCCAAGTCCATTGCTGGTCCTTCTTGGTGAGCGCAAAGAGAGGACGCGCGAGGGGCCGAGAAGTCGCGAATGAACCTGCGGTAGAAATTAGCGAACCCAAGGAACTGCTGAACATCCTTCTTGTTTTCCGGAGTCGGCCAGGCGGAGACGCCTGCGACCTTGACGGGGTCCATTTCGACGTGGTTGTGGGAGATGATGACTCCGGGTATTCGATTGACGATTTTTCAAGTCGCACTTCTCCGCTCGGAGGTACAACTTATGCTCGGGGTCGGCGCAAGACCTCCTGGACGATCTGTCGGTGTTTCCGGAGGTCGGAATGGGCGATCAGGATGTCGTCCAGGTAGATCATGACGTCTCCAGAAAGGATGAGGTCCTGGAAAATGTCATTCATCATCGTTTGGAACGTCGCAGGAGAGTTTGTCAGGCCGAAGTACATCACCAAGGGCTCGAACAGGCCTCGGTTAGTCCGGAAAGCTGCCTTCCACTCATCACCTTCTTTGATCCGGACGTTGTTGAAGCCCCAACGAACGTCGAGTTTGGTGAAGTAACGAGCGCCTTTGAGCCGGTTGATGAGGTCGTTGATCAGCGGAAGGGGGTACCGGTTTTTGACGGTCATCGCGTTGAGGGCCCGATAGTCCTGGACAAAGCGGAGTCCGCCGTCCTTCTTCTTGACGAAGAAGACCGGAGACGCCATCGGAGACTTGGAGGGGCGAATCCGGCCCGTCGACAGCCCTTCCTCGATGAACGCGTCGAGCTCGCGTTGCTCAAGGGGCGAGATGGGGTACACCTTGCAGTTGGCCGGCTTAGCGTCGGGGACGAAGTTCGATGGCGTGGTCCCAGGTTCTCCGTTCCGGGAGCGTGTCGAAAGACTCCTTGTTGAAGACGTCCTGGAACTCTTTAGCCCAGTCCGGGATCTCGGAGGGCGGGGGGGCGGAGTTCCTGGCGAAGGCTTCAGCCAGGCGCTGCGAGACAGTACTGCCAGCGCGTATCTCCTCCGAGGGACGGAACGAGGTGTAGAAGATGCGGTCACCATCTTCAAGCTGACCATCGTCATCGTCGTCGTCAGAGTCCGGCGTCAGATCAGGCAGGCCGGAGTCGTCGCCGGAGACGGGATCGTCTCCGTCATCAGACCCAGAAAGGTCCATGGCGCAGACCGAGGGGAACGGGCCGGAGCGGAGTCGCTTCTGGAGCAGCCGGAGTCGCCGTAGCTCAGTCCGTTCAACGCGTTCTTCCTCGCGGCAAGTGGAGCAGCCGCGGGGGCACCGCGTCATCTTGACCTCCTTGGTTTCCCAATCGATCTCTGGGTTATGCTTGCGCAGCCAAGAGTACCCCAGGATGAGGTCTTGTTTACCGAGATGGGTGACGGCGAGTTGAACGCGCTCGGAATGGCCTTTGTAGCGTAGGACCAAGTCCGCGATCTGGTTGATGGAGCCAGCATCATTCGGAGTGCCATCGACGTTGAAGACCGGAATCGGCTGCGCCAGGGTGCGGACCGGAATGCCATTCCGAGCGACGTGGTTCGTGTCGATGAAGTCGGAGGTGGCACCACAGTCAACAAGCCCAGAAAGGGAGAGCTTCAACGCACTGGTGGTGGACTCTAGCTCCAACGGGAGGTGGAGGGAGTTTACTCCAGGGGAGGCAGCGACAGTGTACTGCTTGGGCAATTTCTTTTCCCAGGCAGTGAGGCGGCGAAGGACGACAACCGGAGTCGCGGGCGGAGTCGGAGACGGAGTCGAAATGGGGGCAGGGGAGGGTATGTCTTTCGTTTCAGGCTCGTTGTAGGGCAAAGGAATTGATTCGTCATACAAACAAGCGAAACGATTTATGGACGCGAACGAGGGCACACCAGTCACTCGTCGCGGGGACAAAATCCTCTCCGGCCATCGACTCCGCAGCTGTCTCCGGCAGCGCAGCTGTGTCCGAGTAGCGGGCGATCAACTCCGCTAACATCTCGTCACCGAGTTGTTGGATCACCTCGTCGAGGATGTCCATTGAGCGGACGTCCGGGGGAGGGGGCAATCCCGGGCGAGATGGTTTGGGTCGCCGCACCTGAAGCAGGCGCGACGAGGGGCACCCCGAGCCCTAGTGCGATCCAACTCCATGGGGACGGGAGCTGGAGGCGCCGGAGCGGGGGCGCGGGCCGCGGGTGGCACGACCGGAGCCACCGGGCGGAAAGGGGCCGGAGCCGGGATGCGGTTGACCGGAAACGGAGTCCGAATCAAACCGCCAGGCGTCTTGGGGGCGGCTGACTTGATCAGCTTGGCCCGGACCAGGGCCTCGTATTGACGGAAGGCCCGGGTGCGCCAGCTAAGGTAGTCCCGGAGGTCCGGGGGTCGTTCGAGGACGTGATTCCGTTGTTGATCAAGGGGTCAAGTCCGTGGCGGAACTTGGTCACCTTGACCAACGCGTCTTCGAATCCGGCGAGGTCCATCAGGTCCTCGAAGTCGTCGGTGTACTGGTAGACATCCTTTGTGCCCATGTGATAGGCGGAAGTCTCCAGTTTGGAGAGAGCATGATCTTGCTCGTTCTCCTCAACGAACCGGAGTCGAAACTCGAAACGAACGAGCCCCAGGACGGAAACGGAAACGGGGCTTTGCTTCCGTGGCGCTCCGCCCATTGCTGAGCGGGTCCTTCTGCCATAAACGACATGGCATAGCGGACGGCCTTTTCCTCACTCGCCTCTCCGTTGACCACAAAGGCCTCGGGGGCAAGGCGGGCGTAGGTGCGGACCGCGTAAAGGAACGCGGCGGCCGTTTCCGATCGCCGTTGAAGGTGAACGGAGGGTTTGGTCGCAAGACCAATTTTGAGGCGAGGTTGATGTCGCCAAAGAGGGCTTCGAATCGCCCTGAACCGAGGTCGGAGTCGGAATCGACGTCTCCGGGGGTGGTGTTGTTTGGGGTCCGCCAGCAGTATTAGCGGCGGCAGCGGCAGCGGAAGCCTGGGTGGTGAGAAGAGTAAGGGCCTCAGTTAGGCGGTCGATTTTCCCCTCGAGTGCATCCAGCCGAGTGTCAGCGTCAGGAGTAGCTCCGGAAGGCATGACAGGTGCGGGGACGACAGGAGTGACAGAGGAGGAGGGGACAAGTGGTAGGGGCGGTGACGAGGGCGGAACGGACTCGTATTCCGAGCCTGAGTCAGCGCCCGAACCTAGCAATCTTGTCCGGTTGATCCCGTAGAGAGTTTCTTCTGCTGTAAGGGCAACCCCGGAGGCCTGAGATCAAGGTCCTAGCAGGGGAGGATCCAAAGAGTGAATAGAAGTAAGCAAATACAAGTGAGGCTGACCTAGCAGGGGAGGATCCAAAGAGAAGAAACTCTAAGGGTCCGCCTGCTAGGTAGCGGAACTATATACTGCGCTCTTGACGCGCCAAGGTTGATCGTTGCTCCGTGCAGTATGCCTGCGCCATGTCGCAGGCCAGGTCCCAGGGGGATCGCCAGGCGGGGGCGGTGATGCGCCTGACGGAGGCGGTGATGCGATCACCGGAGTCGGAACCGGAGTCGGACCGGAATCGGGATCGTCTCCGAGGGGCCGAAAGGGAGGTTCCCCTGACAGTTGTTCGCTCCGAGTTGATCGTCGAAGGCTCTGCCGACCCACCCGAGCTCAACGATTCAAAGTACGACTTGTGCTCTATCTGTTCGCATGTCAAGTCGCACGCAGTTCAGTGAGTGTCATTTGATATTTTCAGATGTAACGGCAGCTGACACATTGTAGGCTATCCTGCGAGCACTCGTTCTGCTACGTCTGCATCCGACTATCCTTCAATTGCGATTTCCTCTGTCCAAAATGCCACCGTGTTCAATACCAGGCGCCATCGCCCTGTCACGACGAACGCGAACGTATTCGGAAGGCCATTTTTCCCGAAGTCGACAACTCGCAGGTCTTGAATATGTGGTCGGGACTTCGCTGGCCTGTTCGACCGACTCGTCAAACGGTGTCATGCGACTGTGGCATTGCTGAAACATGCGTGTGCGAGGGCGGCTTTTCAACTTGTCAGTGCCTTGCAGTGTCTGTCTGTCGCTGCCTTCGCGTCTGTCAATGCCCGCAAACTGGTTGTGTTTGTGAAAACGAGGAAGGCGACGAGTAGTCAATAGAGTTCGATAAAATAGTGTTATGTATGTGCACAATGCATCTATTCATACTGTCTTCTCCTTTTTGAGTGTCAAATAAGCTAGATAGGAAGGGACAAGTGAAAATGCCGAACCGAAACAGCCACCACATTGGTCCCGGCATGTCCGGAAACTATCACGCACACTCGGTCCTATCACGCACACTCGGCGTAAATATCACGCACACTCGGCCGAGGTCGTCCCAAAACGTTGATTGCTGAACCCGGTGCGGTCCTCCTGAGGGCAAATAAACCCATGTAATAAAGACTTTCAATAGTACTTGATACTTCCTCCATATATCTAGCGCGATAAGAACTGTATGAGCGAGATCGAGCTTCTGCATTCAGGTCTGGATGATATCAATAACACCGTTACATTCTCTCTTTTGACCACCACTTTTCTTCGAGGTCCGCTTGCGACGACCCCAATTTTGACGCCATATCGTTTCCTGCAACTTCCTCGTGCGCCTCGCAGTCCTTAAAACACTTCTAGTGGTCTAAATGGTCGCGAATTCAGATATCTTTTGGTTAAACTAGACCTATGTCAGAGTCGTCATTCGCAAATGATCACCCTCCAACCACAGCTTCCAAATCTCGCAAACGGCTGCCTGACAGTACAATGGAGGCACGCAGACGCGCCTCAGCTAAATACAGAGCCAAGTACGTTCTCTAAGGCACCAACACCTCAGAATTGTGTTAACGAGATTCATGAATGTGACAGATACAAAGACGAAATCCAAGAGAAGGGTCACGAAAGAATGGCCTTGCGACGCGCCCGGTGTCGCGAGGACCCAATTCTCCTCGAACAACAGCGCGCTAGGGTCAAGATGGCCAACCTCAAGTACCGTCAGTCCTACGCGGAGGATATTGCAGAGTACGACCGTGGCCGTCGAGCAAAGTGTGTGCCACCAGCGTGCATACACCCTAGAGCTGCTCAAGTCTTTATACAGAGCCTTCCGACAGCGATATGGTGATGAGGCGTACTTGGAGCGGGAACACCGTCGGAGGATCCAACTGCAGGAGATGGCAGAGGAGGCGGAGCTCCGGGAAATTGAGCTGCGAATGAGGCGGGAGAGTGAGGCTCATCGGCTGGCTAAACGAGTTCTTCACCAGGAAATGGAGGACGAGGATTGCGAGCGGCAGGCCCAAAGCCAGCAAAGCAGACCTTCCAGTTCCGATGATACCTTTACATTTTCTAAACCCACTCCCCGACGATTGTTTCAGACATAGCTTCAATACAGTGTTCAGAGGATGGTGTCAGAGGATGTTTTTTTTTTTTAATAAAAAGAACAAAAACTATCAACTACGGTTGGCGCACAGCAACATTGCCCTCGTGAAGCGCCTCCATATATTCCGTCTCAGCTTCATCCCAAGTGGCAAAAGAGTCGTGCACGGCTCCTTTGACGCCGAGCACGTTGAGGAGAGCTTCGATACTGTCAGAGAGAAAGACATTAAGATCGCTGTAATAGAAGATTTGAATAGCGACTCACCTTGCGGGGTATATGCCGGGATGAACTCCGACAAATACGACGTACCAAGGGTCTGACGGGTGGCGGGGTGAATGGCCGATTAGATCGTCTTGATGACGAACGGGCCGAGGGATGATGTCCAACCCAACGGGAGTGCGGGTGAGAAGAGTGGATGTGGACGTCCATCCCGCCTGCTCAGCGAAGTCCAGAGCACTCTGGGCTGCAGATCGGCTTGGAAAACCCACAAAGAGCGAGAACCGAAACCCGTCAACATATTGTCGAGCCCCCGTCTCTCCATCCCATTTATTCCACACGCCAACGGCTTTGCCTCGAAAGACAGCGTATGCTGCGACCTTGAAATGTCGTTTTTTCTTGCGTGATTTGACGACAGCTTTCGAAAAACCTCCGGCTACGCCTTGCGTTAAGGCAGCCGCTTGATGCCAATGAGAGGTGACGTCGGGGGCTGTAACATTTGACTCGTAATGGTACAGTCGACGGGAAGACTTGGATGGGCGATTGTTGGCTGGGTGTGGGGGTGCTGTGGGAGGGGTTCTGGTGGAAGCGGCAGTCGATGGGGCTGGGGAGCGTGAGGGTGCCGGCAGCCTTGGCGTTGTCTTAGCCGAGGACGAAGACACTGCTGGTGGGTCTATCGATTAGCAGGATGACAAGCAGTCAGGTGTGGGCCAACGCACCAGAGAGGCGCAGTTGCCTGAGACGGAACACTTGCTCGTTTAGCTCGTCGTCAGTGTAAATGGTGATAACACTGTCATCGCTGGCATTGTCGCTGCCGGGCGTCATAGGCATCGCTGTCGCTAGCGGCCTCGTTGGCGGCGAGAGTTTGAGGACGTTTGATCAGGCGACGCGGCATAATTTGAGCCACCAGCACGGCAGACAGTGAAGAAAAGGCATGGTGGTGGAGATCATGGTGGTCCGCGTGATCAGGCCTGCCAAGCGAACGCCCGTCAATGTGATTGTATTGTAGATAAAGAAATGACAACGGTAGATAACGAGCAAACGGGCATCCTTCCAATCACGCAGATCTCGTGGCGGAATCCCGGTCCGCTGCGACCACTGCTGCCAACGCATCGGGGGAAGGAATGGGCGGGTAAACACGGGACCCGTCGGGGTAAAACGTGGATTCCGCCACCGCGCCAGGAACAAAGTATGTCCAATCCCCTTTGACTTTCAAGAGAGCAAAGCAAGCCCTAGTGTGTTGTAGTCGTCAAGAAATCATAAGACAGAGTTAAGACTTACTCGATGACCATGTCGTCGATTTCCACCAGGTCCGAAGGCTCGATGGGGACCAGCGGAACCGACCACAGATCCTGTCGCGATGGGCTATTGTCGGCCAATGACCGCGCGGCCCGGGCGTGTTTGACGGCAAGGACATTACCAAGTGGTGGTTGATGGACAGAGTCGTGATGGTCGAGCAACGCAGCGATTGAAGCATTGCGGACGGGAATATCCGCGTCATCATCCAGATGAAGGCATGTGAAGAGGAGCGAGACCGGGCCGACGGAAAGGAGTTGGTATGGGCGGATGCAGAAGGGGCAAGAGACAGGATTTTGGTCGAAGAAGGGGAGCTCGTGCTGCCTAGCCGCTGCCGCCAAGTTGTTGACCGGCCATGACACCAGCCGTGGAGTGGAGTTGTCTTGGGGGTAAAGCAGAGCAACGGCACTATTCGTTGGGTTTATCTGGTAAATGGTTAAGATGGGTCTGAAAATCAGACAGGACGTACGCCACTGTAGGCGTGAATCGAACGACGCGGTTGAGAGGTGGGAGGAGAAGCCATGGGAGGCATTGTGCCGGCCTGGCCCCTTTAATATGAAACGGTTCACCAAGTCCTTGAGCTTGGCTGCATGATAGTGGGATTCACAATCACAGGCGCGCATCACGAGGTCGCTTGGCTGACGGCATCCTTTTTTCGTGCTTCCACTTCCACACCCTAGATCTTGTTTTCTCTGGCACCGCCGGTCAGTCATCCCTTCTTCCTTGTACTGTTGAGCCCAGCTGACAGGATACAGGAAGCCAAACGTAAAAAAAAACCAAAGCAGCTCTCTCGCATTACGCGCCGCAATTGTAAGTCATGTCGAAGCTCGCATGTTACCAGGGATTGAATGTCTCCCACCAGCTGACATGGCCAACGACGTCGCGAAGACCACCAAAAAGGCGAAGACCGTCGATGGCGCGAAGCAGAAGAAGACAAAACGAAAGGATCGCCCCGCCGTCCCGAGCTCACCCCAGCGGCCTAAAAAGTCGACTTCTTCCCCACGAAAAACCGCTTCTACCCACCGCGAATCTCTCAAAGAAACCCTCCTCGGTACCACGAAACGCAAACGGGCGACAAAACGCATTGCCCCTGAACTGAAGAAGAACGAGAAAGGCTGGGCAGATGGCATTCGAGAGGAATACATTTTACGCAAGCACATCGCTGGGTACGGGGAGGCCAGACAGAAAACCGTCGCCATCGAAAGGGCTTATCTCAACAACGTCGTGAACGAATACATCTGGTGTGTACCTTGGACCGTCGACCCCAAGGCCCAACCTCCTCTCCCCATGCCCAAATGGGCGCCAGGCTGCGTATACGACAAAAACTTGCTGACGCCGGACGAAAATGTCGCTTTAGCCCAGTATACCAAGGTCATGAAGCAGGTAGGTCATTAGAGCTTAGCGTCTTGCTCCCTCTAACTAACAACTGCTTGCAGAAAATACGCCGCTGGCTAATATACCGCAACGAGGTTCTTGGAGCGTCGCCCAAGGCTGAAAACGACATCTGGACCATCCTTTTGGCTAAAGCAAGCGGTATCCATCCTCCCCACAAAGCGCGCCAAGGCTACCAGCAGTTTATGCACGAAAAAATACGCCGAAGAAATCCATCCTACTGTTCAGAAGGAGTGGGATGCACGCAATGGCGACGGCGACGGTGAAGCTGCAACAACTCCCCCGACCGCCGCATTTCGCGCAGAAGTGGCGCGCAAACTCTTCAAGAAGTTGTCTCTTGAAGTTCAGGTGGACTACCGCGGCCGAGCGAAAGCTGAATCCGCCGCCAAACGTGCAGAATACAAGGAGAAGCTTCGCAACTGGCCCCCCAAATCTCCACAAGACCGGCAAATGTGAGTTTCGGTCATTCTTCTGCGATTGCGTTTGTTGTACAGTGATTGATTGAAATTCCTTTACAGTGCTATCAACAACCTGGGCCGGTTTCTTCGGCGTATCATGAAGGGCCTGTCGGAGGCAACGGGACTGCATGTATTCTTCATGGCAGGTGGCCCAATTCCTCAGTACGGCAGGAGCTTGCGTACTGTGCAGTAAGTTCCAACGTTCGGCATCAAGCGCTCATTGCTGACGATGAGTTTAGTCTCTCCTATGGTGCTAATCAAGCGACGGTACCAGTTTCATTCCCGAATTGGGACAAGGAACGTTTCAACGTCGGCTTGCTGGGACTGATGAAAGACTATCTCAAGACGGCATTCTGTGCGTAAATTTCTCCATGCGACAGAGGCTTGGGTAACCTACACGTTGTAGCCGACGAAGATTGCACTGCCTCAGCGCTGCCTCGCGAAGACCAAGTTCCAGCGCAAAGAGCTGCTCCCTCCCGTCCCAGCAATAACGCCAACGACGTCAGCCCTGCCGCCCCTTTGAATTTCGAACCAGTCGAGGGAGACGCTCTCAACAACGTCAAAAGCGTCGACAACGCCTCACTGCTGTCCTTGTTACGCTTGGACCCAGATGAACAAGACGACGATGAAAACAACGATGAGGAGGATGATATCGACATCGACAACGACGAAGATGACGAAGATGACGACAACGACGATGAAGATGATGATATCTTTGCCGATGTCTTCAAGGGCATTGACGCCCCAACTGCCGACGAGACCAACTTTATGGAGGTGGAAGAGGACAACAATCAGGCGAAGCCTAAGCGGAAGTCGGCGTCGAAAGCGAAGGCAAAGGCGAAGTCCAAATCCATCCCAGCTTTATCAAACACTCCTGCTCCACCAACCACGACCGCCCCGGCACCTTCCCAGTCGAGGATTCCTGCGGTTTCAGGAAGGTCATTGAATGCTAGTGCTGGTGGTGCGACTTCCTCGACAAATGCAGCAACGACTTCTGCTACGACTTTGGCTTCCCCCCCCGCCCGCGACATCCTCGATAAATGAAGCGACATCCGCTGCCACCCCCTTGGCTGCCCCCCCTGCACCCGTTTCTACCAGTCCATTGGCTTCCCCCCCTGCGACATCCTCGATAAATGGAGCGACAACCCTTGCTACTCCCTTGGCTGCCCCCCCCTGCACCTGTTTCTACCAGTGCCGCTGATCTGCATTCGCGGCCCAACAATGAAGCAATGGATGTCGATGAGGGAGAGGGTGGTACTGGTACTGGCGCTGGTGGTTTGCCGATTGCGCCTAACCCTCCGCCCGATGCTATGGAAATCGATGGAATGGAGACTGTCGGCGACAGGGGGGCAGCGCCACAGACGATCGAGGCGATAAAGAACGGGGTCCCCGCCCAAGGAAAATGGCTCGCCAAAGTGTTGGATGAAATGTCGAAGGAGACTCTGGACCCTGCCTTCAATAAGCTGCTCCACCATCTTGTGGAGGTGGAGCGGGCATATGGGTGGCGCAATGGCCTTGGAAAGCTGGCGGCAAAAGGGAGACCACGACAAATCGGCGATTGGATTCAGAATGCGCGGGTCGCTACCGCGGCGAAATGTAGCATCAGTAATCTGGCCGCTTACAAACTCCAATGGTCAACGTGGTGGTCAGCAAATCAGCCACGGTGGCGGTTGACCGAGGTCGGATCCCGTCCCGCTCACCCCCCTGAGGATGCGCAATGGGAGAAGCTTGTCGCACCGGGTCAAAATGGCATGACTAACTTCGTTGCTGGGCTGTATTTCTGGGGATGCAAGGAGAAGGCTGAGGGTGCCAACTTCTCGGAGGACTGGTTGTCGGCTGTCGAAGATGTGACCTGGGTGCTCGAGGGTCTGAGAGCTACAGCGTCTTCTGGCCTTGCGTCGTCTGGACCTTCGTGAATATACTATTTTTTTGTAGACGGACATAGTGTTTGGACATTTGTTTTGTATTATTCAGAAAGCTATTGCGTGCTTGGGCCTTGTGCAAGAGGGGAGAGTCAAATGTGTGCTGAGGAGATCTGGAATGACTTGTCGATAGTTGACAAAAGAACTTGGTAGGAAAGTAGTACATTGATGGCATCAAAATATAATTGAAGTGTACTTATCCTGAAAGAGCCGTAGCTTGAAAATAGCATCCTTAATGTCTTGTCGAGTAAAGGGGAAAAAATAATTGATGGCATCAGTTTATAATCAGAAAGGTGTGCCCTGGTCACAAAATGCTATATGAAGTGTACTGAGCAAAAGAAAGAAAAATGATGGGATCAGTTGGCAACAAATAGGTGGTTCTGAATATAATGGCCATATTTGTACCAAATGAAAAAATTAATAGAAGTTAGATACTAACATTGATGGCATCACTTGGGAACAAGCTATTTAATAACTGGGGAAAGAATCAAAAGAAGAAATAAGGTATATGAAGTATTATAGTAGATAAAATCAGCCATCACTGGTATTAGATTAGCCATCACTAAATATAAAGGCATATTCAAGTGGATATGAGGTGCCATCACTGGAATCAAGTGTGCCATCACCAAACCTGAAGCTGGTGTGATGTCCCATCACTGCTAGAAGGTGTCAATCACTGGTATTAAGCTAAATAGGTAAAGAGATCAATAGGATCAGAGCATCATGAATCTGAGAATCAAATGAGGCCGGCATCACTGAATCTGGCCCAGCATCAGCCTCCCATCAAAACTGTCCTAAAGGGGTCATTTCCGGCCGGGGGGGCACCTTTTCTGGGGGGTCTGCATCTTATGAAAATGTGCCTATAGCACTGAGGATGAGGCTGGAGTTAGGTATTTATGAAACTGCACCACCCCCTACTACTAGGGTATTTTGTCTAAATAGTACCACCACGGCTCGTCGAGGTACCGTAGCTTGACAGGCGAAACAGCATAGGGCAAAAGATTCTTCATTTTACAGATAGAGGCAGATATAAAACAATGAGATGATCCAGAGTCGATAAGAGTCCTCAAGCGGGAGTTGAATCCCGCCGCTATGCGTTGTACGACGGAAAGAGTTGGGGTTGAACCAGACTCTATTCCTGACAGGATCGAGTCCGGGACCCCCGGAGACGGGACGAGAGCGGAAACGTGAAGATCGAGAAAGAGGGCGTGAGAAGAAAGAGCGGACGCGTTGAGACGTACCTCCGGTAGCAACCTGGAGTCAACGCGGCTCGGTTCGGCTGCAAGAGGGACCGAGTCGCTGACTATTTTTTTGACTCAGTGTTGTCGACCGGAGTGGCGACCGCCGGAGACGCAGCCACCGGAGTGATGGTAGTCGCGCGTCGTCCAACATAGCCTTCTTCTTTCGACACTCGTTGGCCATATGCCCAGACTTGCCACAGAAGAGGCAAAGCTTGTTCTTGATTCTGAACTTGCGTATTTCTGGCTTCAACTTCCCATCAGGACCAAGAAGGGAAGCGTGCGCTTTGGCTGTCTTCGTCTTGTCGTTATTGTTGGAAGACGACGAGGAAGCCTGTTGCTGAGAGCTGTTGGAGCCCTTGTTGCCAGAATTGAATTACCACCGGAGACGTTTCGTTTCCGGAGTTGTTGCCAGAGGAGCCAGAAGAGCCAGACGATTTTTTCGAAGAGGAGTCCTTTTTAGAACCCCCAGACCCAGAATTCGAGCCACCGGAATGGCCACCGGAATGGCCAGAGCCCGAACCAGAACCAGATCCACCACCATGAGAATCTCTTAACTCCCGCTCCCTCTGCTTCTCCGCTTCACGCTTCCAATACTTGCCGTCGATGAGACGGGCAGTTTGCTTGACTCCGTCCAGCGTATTAGCATAGACGTAGTGCATCATGTCGTCCTTGATACGTTTAGGAAGACCGGAATAGAAGGTATGTCGGAGAGCGGAATCACCCCAATTGGTGATGAGAGCGAGGGTGTCGAATTGGATAATGTAAGTGGTGATCTTATCACCGGACTTCATCGTCACATTCCGGATTTTGTCCTCCGCGTCGCCAACCGGGTCCTGAGGACCAAAGTTGTCCTGGAGTTCCTTGATGAACAAAGGAAAATTGCCGTCCCAAGCCGGAATCGCAATAGCCTGGCCCTGATTCATGGCATACAGGTTAGGCGTAAAACGCCAATGCGTTTCCGCGCAGATACGAGGTGATGTAGATTATTTTCTCGTCATCAGTAGAGAAATCTTGCTCACGCTCGGCAAAGTGCATATAGCACTGGGTGAGGAAAGGGACGAGCTTCGCGGGCTCGGAACCGTCGAATGTGTCCGGTGCCCGGAGAAGACTCCGATTGGAACGGGGCGCAGCATTGTTGCGCTGAGGAAAATTGGTGAGGAAATGTTGGAAATTTTGGAGAGCGCCAATCATAGCGCGTTGAAGATCACGGCCCGGAGAGCCAGCTCGAGGGACTCCGGCACCACCACCTCTACCAGGTGGCCCACCACCTCCACCTCCGCCTCCTCCGCCTCCTCCACCTCTAGGGGGACCCCAGAATGGATTTCCAGATCCACCAGGGCCGCCACCAGGACCACCAGGACCGCCAGGTCCACCACCGCCAGGAGGTCCACCTCCAGGGAAACCAGGAGGGGTCGTAGATCGACTAGATGGCGAAGTCAAGAACGGACTCGGCTTGCCACTAAGAGTCGGAGAGCGGTTGCGGTTTGGTTGATCTTGACCGGAATCGTTTCCGTTTCCGGGGCGACCTTGAGCAGGGCTCATGGGCCTGCTAAAAGCGTGCCGATACATCGGAACTGGCTCGCTTTCTTCTTCGATGTCGTGAAGGCGTGTGGGAGTGAGGGGTCGGTAACGAAAAGTAGGAGAGACGGGAGGGGAACTGACGCTAGAGAAACGACCCGTGTTTGGATGCGGGGTCGTTGGCATAGGGATAGTACTTGGATCAGGATCCTGCGGAGACATGACAAAACCAGGCCGGAAAGGGTTGGTCGTGCCAGTAGGTGTCCGAGGAACGGGAACAGGAACCGAAGTGACAGGAGCGCCAGCGTTGTAGGTGAAGTTCGCCATAGGCGAAGTGAGAGGAACCATTTGTTCGTAGAAGCGGGATGAACGCCGTTGACCAGTATTGGCGGGGTCAATGTTGTCAGAAGAGAGGCGTACGTTTGACATGGTCAAAAGGAAGTGAGTTTGTAAATACTGTTAAGTGCCGTGTCGACCAAAGGGACGGAGACGGAGACGGAGACGGAGACGGAGACGGAGACGGAGTCGAAGTCGGAAACGGAATCGAGATCGTAGAGCACTTGGGGCGGAACACCACAGAAGGATGTTTGGGTGACCGGGGCTTCCAGTTGACCAAGACAAGACAAGAAGGGGAGAGCGGAGTCGAGACGACGCTGGGAGATAGAGACCAGCAACATTAATTTACAAACTGAAGTACGTGATAATACATCAAAGTATTTATAGTACGAGAAGTAACGGAAACGGAATAAGGTATAACAAAGTAAGTAACAAGATTAGAACAAAGTCAAGTAAAGTAGAAGAGGAGTTGCATACGAGGAACAAGGCATAGATGATTGCATAGATCATAAGTCGGGGTAATTGGAAACGCTCAGTAAATCTTCATTGCGTAAAAACCAAATACCGGAGACGGATATCGGAGACGGATGCCGGAGTCGGCATGGATATAACAGAATCCGTGCCAGGAGTTTTTCGTCCCATGATTTTTGCGGGTTTGATGCACAGATTCCCTCTAGAACGTCTGGGGCAGTTTGTATCAGGTTGACCACATGCTATCAAAAACCCTTATCTTTGATTATTGCGTGCATCAAAATCGACTTTTTTTGGGATCGGAAAGCCCCTGAGTGCCGACTGAGACGCTCCGACATTTGAAAATGGGTCAAGACTTGCATGGATACACTCACTGACCAGGACTGGGTAGCCACTCCGCTTTGTAAACTCCATCTGTATCGCCTGTCGCCTCTTTATCAAGTTATACTGCTGTTTCTTTCTCGCACACTTTCGAGCCTTTTTGAGGCGGCAGTAAGATGCCAGCTGGATGTGCTCATGCGGCCCAGGCTCCGGCGCTGGGTCGGGCGGCTCCTCAGGTGGCAGCGTGTCGGGTCCCGCATCCAGCTTTGCATCAAGGCAAGAGGTCAAGTGATTCTGTTTATGGCTGATCCGGCCGCTGATCGTGTTACATCAGCGTCCTAATTGGGCGACAGGCCATCCGCCTGAGACAAACTACCCCAGACATTCCGGTCGCCATCCCTGCACTTCTCTCACAAAGCTCACGTGCAGGATCGGCTGAAACCGGAACGTCGGGCTTCGAGACTACATTGAGTGTGTATTGATGCAGGATAACACAGTCACATGATCTGTATTCCAAGCGTGTTTCTACCTGTATGTGGGGGGCTTACCACTACTATGAAGAGGTAATATGCATATGAAGATATTTAAAAATGGATTGTACAGTTTGCTTGGCCCATAGCAGACCAGACCTTCCAGTGGCCTATATAATATTCTGTTTATTCTCCCCTTGTATACACTGGGAGGATGACTCTTTATACCTTAGGAATGACATGAGGTGGAGGGGACTGCATAGTAGTCCATCTCAAACTCAAATTTTATCCCCAATACTAGTCAAGAGGCTGCAAGGAAAGCATAGTATGTTCTCCTGATTGCTCATCAAAATATTTCTCTTTCCTTCATTCTGGCTTGCCATAGTCCAAATTTGTGTTGGGAGACCATAGTCAGGTGTTCCTGACCATAGAAGCCAAAAGCAATGAAATTTATTAGTGGAACATAAATTGTAGCAAGTAAAAAGTATCAGGCCATACATGTTTTTGAACTTCTTGCCTACTTTTCACAACCTTGCAAATTACTTCTTCCCTCTTGCCGGTAAAAATCCAGGAAATATTAGTGAGCATCCAAACACAGTCACTCACAAGCAGTACTCATTTCTGGGATCATTGGGCCAACGGGAATGTC
Organism: Mycena indigotica; assembly: GCF_014461135.1. Classification (NCBI taxonomy): domain Eukaryota; kingdom Fungi; phylum Basidiomycota; class Agaricomycetes; order Agaricales; family Mycenaceae; genus Mycena; species Mycena indigotica. The sequence goes on along the minus strand of NW_023503013.1, from coordinate 437,203 downwards.
ATTACAGTTAATTTAGTGGCTCCTACTTTTGGAGGCGAGTTTACGACCTTTTGAGGCGAGTTTGCGACCACGCTTCCGTGCTGATTTCCGTGGTCCAAACACCGTCAATCACAGATGCGGCAGTTGATCTGACATTGACATCTATTCAAATCTGGCCTAATGTCGACATGTACTCAACAGATCCCACATTTCTCTCTTCTCTGACTGCTTCCCCAGGCCCAGGAGCCAGCGCAAAGGCAGGCATAGCGTGAATGGTTTGGTGCGGACGGGACGGCGGCGTGGGTTTGAATTCCATAGAGATCGTGTAGTGGAATTTTGAGTGGGTGGTGAGCACCCGGCCTCAGCGCGGTCCATGCACGGCATCGGCGCGCGCAAGTGCGTAGCTGTGTGGCAGGTATTGACCTGGTAAGCAGGTGGCGGGCCCGGGGATGAAGCGGCGGGTGTGTGAGTGTCATGAGCTCACGACGATGAGCAAAGGCAGGAGCGTGTATGCGGGCGGCGCTGTAAGGAGCAATACGACCAGCGGCAGCAGTACCAGGTCGGAGGGTCGGGCCGGGCCTGGCGGATCCCCTGCTTCGGGGCACAGGGAGCTAGCCATGCTTGCAAGCACGGATAGGACGCTCAGGCAGCTAGGGGGAGGTGGCGGCGAGGAGAGTTCCAGGACCGTTGCCAAGGTTGCCGGGTTCGCGGGCAATTAGCCAACTGGTGCTTGCAGCAGTGGGAGGTGCGGGACACAAGCATGCCCAGAGGCAGTACATGAGTCATGTGTGACACAAGACGCGCCAAGCGCGGAACCAGCAAGGGTGGGCGGGGCAGAGCGTCAGGCACCAAAGCAACTGTTATGCTGCTTATAACCAGAACAACCGGCGCCTGGTTAGAACCAGCTGTCGGCTGCGTATCCAAGCATCCATGACGCTTGCATAATTGCCGGATGGCGGAGGGTGGCCTGATGATAGTGCTGGTGATGCAGATCAGCTGCGTCATGTAGGTGCCTGGCGATGCCAAGTGGATACAACCGGCGCCTGGTTGTATCCAGGTTCTGTGAAAACGTTACCCCCTGGTTGTATCCAGGACACTTTCCAAAGGTGTTCAGCCACGGGTGTATATAGAGTGCAATTGTCAGGGGAACCCCTGCTTTGGCCTCCTTTGGACCGTCCGAGCGCATCCGAGGCATATCCGACCGGCGCCCCCTCGGACGCTCCGACCCACCCCGGCCCTCGGCCCCAGCCTCCTTCGCCTGCACAATCACTGATTTGTCAAGACCCTCCCAACGATCACCTTGGGACAGAGCCTGCGACGCCGCTCAGGCCTTCTGCGCTCTATGTCGGCAGTTATAGACGACCAGTATATAGTTGGCGCCCTAGAAGGCGGACCCTTAGAGTTTCTTCTCTTTGGATCCGGTCCCTCCGTGTATTTCTGTAGCTCTTATTCACGCTTTGGATCCTCCCTTGCTAGGCTTTCGTCGGAGTCTCCAGGGTTGCCCTTACAGCAGAAGAAACTCTCTACGGGATTAACCGGTCAAGATTGCCAGGTTTGGCGCCGATTCAGGCTCGGAGTACGAGTCCATACCCCCCTTGTTAAGGCTTCTCACGAGTGTCACGGATAAATACCTGTACTCTACCTGCAGGTAATTTAGGCTTCAAAACCAATACCTGCATTTGCAGCATCCGTGGGAAATGGGTACCTGTACTCACGGATACAGGTACCTGCACGGGTTATCCACGGGTATTTTGAAGTAAATGTTAGGATACTGAGGTATATTGACAATATTAAGAGCTTATATAGGATATAGTATCCAGTAATATACTGATATGGACACCACAGGGCATAAGAAGACTGTAGTGACTGGAATATATGGAAGATAATGAAAATTGAGATCTTCAAGAGTCATACCTGTACTCTTGGCATCCGTGGGAAATGGATACCTGTATCCGCAGATGTCAAACCTGCGGATGTTCTCCTGCAGGTACCTGTGCAAACATCCGCGGGTGTTGACACTCGTGCGGAGCTTTACCCCTTGTCACCACCCCTGCCACTTGACCCCTCCTCCTCTGCTCTTGTCATCTTTATGCCCGCTATGTCTACCGGAGCTGCTCCGGACGCTGACGCGCGCATGGACACACTTAAGGTGAAACTAGACAACCTCACCAATATCCTCACCCATCTTGCTTCTTAGGCTTCCACTGCTGCACCACCTTTGGCGGCTCCCGAACCGACTTCGGCATCTCCGAATGCCCCCGACGCAGATGTGTTATTCATTACTGTTGCCTTTGCGCTTAATGGAGATCGCAAACACAGCCGCACTTTCCTATACGCGGTCAAGACCTACGCCCGGCTTGCCCCGGAGGCCTTCGTGGTCAACAGAGAGCCGAGCGAAGAAAAGGCTGTCCGCTACGCCATGTCCTATATGGCGGAGGGACCTGCTCAGCAGTGGGCAGAGCGTCATGGGAGCAAAACCCCTTTCCCCTTCCCTCGGTGGAGCCTATTCCTCTCCGAGTTCTGCCTTCGGTTTGTTGAGGAGAACGAGTAAGACCTTGCGCTCGCCAAGCTGGAGAGTGCGGGTTATTACATGGGAACACGGGACATCTACGGTTACACCAACGACTTCGAGGACCTAATGGACCTCGCTGGATTTGAAGACGTGTTGGTTAAGGTGACCAAGTACCGCCATGGACTTGACCCCCTGATCAACAACGGCATCACGTCTTCGAACAACCCCCCAGACCTCTGTGACTATCTGGGCTGGCGCACTCGGGCTTTCCGCCAATACGAAGCCTTGGTGCAGGTGAAGCTCATCAAAGGGACCACCCCGCGGACGCCTTCGGGGGCCCCGCGCGGTGCATTCCTTATCGCGGTTCGGCAACTCCGTTCCCCATCCGCCCGGTGGCCGCACCTGCGCCACCTGTGGCCCACGCCCCCGTCTCGGTACCTCTGGCTCCTGTCCCTATGGAGCTGGATCGTACTAGGGCTCGGGGTGCCCCTCGTCGAGCCTGCTTCAGATGTGGCGACCCCAACCACTTGGCTAGGGACTGTCCGCTCCCCGCTGACGTCCGCCACATGGACATCCTCGACGAGGTAATCCAGCAACTCAGTGACGAGATGCTCGCAGAGTTGGTCGCCCGCTACTCTGATACGGCTGCCCTAGCGGAGGCACATTCGGAGGCTCCGGTAGAGGATTTTCTCCCCCGCGACGAGTGACTGGTGTGCCCTCGTTTGCATCCATAAATTGTGTCACTTGTTTGTATGATGAATCAACTCCTTTGCCCTACAACGAGCCTGAAACAAAAGACGCACCCTCTACCCTCTCCGAAGCCCCGTTCGGATTCGCCGACTTGCCTGGGAGAAAAAGCTACCTGGCAGCTATACCATCTCCGCTTAGTCTAGTAGTTACCGCGCCCTGATGGTAGACGTCGCGGGTTATTATATAAGCTTCCCTTTTAGGAATCCACGTGAGCAGCGACGCGCTACGATTAAAGCGCGAACAACACCGTATCGACGCGTCAAATGAGTGTAAATCAGTAGGAATAGCTATACATGGTCTCAAAATCTACATTTTGTAGCCTCTATCACTATAAGCTGAATATTTTGAGCATTGTCACACGTTACCCAACAATCACCGCACTCCCACCACTCCCGCCTTGCCATGGCGCCTTCTCGAGGGCAGCGCTGGAACACCCTAGATGGGCATTCCAGAATCTAGTGCACACCCAGCGACGCGTCGAAACTCGCTCGATTGGCTCACAACGCGTTGATAGCATGTGGCTTGTTGTGTCAGGTGACTGATATTATCTAACAACTTTTGACAGCCTCACATCAACGCGGTAACCAACAGACCCTATTTTTTCGCAGGGAGTTTACGACCGGTTAACGGAACATTCGGGTCTGTAAAAGAGACAAATCTCCGCTGCACCTGGGGCTAACTCGCTCCACCTCCCTCTGGAACTTGAGTCCACTACAAACACGCTGAGCCGTAGTGGTAATATTTAGGCTAAAAAGCTCTAGGAATAACTAGAATAGCAGTAGCCTAGAAATCTAGATATTCCTAGTCCCTATGTTTTAGTAGTGTTAAAGCTCCGCACGAGTGTCAACACCCGCGGATGTTTGCACAGGTACCTGCAGGAAAACATCCGCAGGTTTGACATCCGCGGATACAGGTATCCGTTTCCCACGGATGCCAAGAGTACAGGTATGACTCTTGAAGATCTCAATTTTCATTATCTTCCATATATTCCAGTCACTACAGTCTTCTTATGCCCTGTGGTATCCATATCAGTATATCACTGGATACTATATCCTATATAAGCTCTTAATATTGTCAATATACCTCAGTATCCTAATATTTTATTCAAAATACCCGTGGATAACCCGTGCAGGTACCCGTATCTGTGAGTACAGGTACCCGTTTCCCACGGATGCTGCAAATGCAGGTATTGGTTTTGAAGCTTAAATTACCTGCAGGTAGAGTACAGGTATTTATCCGTGACACTCATGAGAAGCCTTAATACTGTAGTGTAATTACTATAATATTATTCTTTATTTATTTATTTTCTGCCTTTATATTGTCTTAATTTTGATGGGGATTGTGATCCTTAATATATATTATTGATGTGGAACGATTTTTGATGGCCATCAGTAGTTTTGATCACTGTGTCAATCTATATCATTTTGGTCCCAATTAGAATAATCCTGAACACAGGCCTTCCCCACTATATACCGGGTCATCGGCCTGAAGAAAAGGAGTTAGCATTACTATATATAGTATTTTTAGCATCAAATCTATCAATTTGATGTATTAATAACCCATTTCTAAAGTCTTTCTTGGCTGGGAAAAGTCTTCCTAGAGTTTTAGGCTACTGCTATTCTAGCTATTCCTAGACCCTAGGCTAAATCTTACACCTACGGGTGTCAATTTAGCTGGATCACCGCTTTTTGATAGGATTAAAAGTCCCCCAGAAATTAGAAAAATCAAGAAAAAATTATTGCCAGTGTTTCCCAAAATCTGACATGCCTAATTGATTAAAATAATACAGTATATTCTGTCAAACCCTGGGTTCAAGAAATCTTTTTCTTTGCCATTTAAACCTTTTATCCTGGCCCTGGTTGATAAGATAAGACAAGGAGGAGATAATATGGACGATAAGATGGTGATTGGATCATCAGATGTTGATGTTGATGTTGATTGACAGCGTGGAGTTGGACATGAGGCAGACAGCATGTAAAGGCATGGCTAAAGTATGATGTCATTGCCTCTCGTATTAGGCATGGTAAACACATGGTAGTAGTGTATATAAGTAGAGTAGATTTCGTCTTGTACCCCAGTCTTCGAATTCCATCATCTTTACGATATCTTTTCACGGTGCTTCTTGCTTGCCTTCACTAGCCAACTGGCATCCTCTGAATTGGTGTTGTTTGTGACATATTCAATTATATTCAAGCTTCACGAGCCTGTACATAGCTCACATAATCCATCTGTAAATTATCTCCCAACCACTGGTTATAACTGTTTGTATCACTGGTTTTGCAGTCATTGAGGCATGTACATTTGTCATCTGTAAGGGCAACCCCGGAGGCCTGGGATCAAGGTCTAGCCGGGGAGGATCCAAAGCGTGAACATTGATAAGCAAATACAAATGAAGCTGACCTAGCAGGGGAGGATCCAAAGAGAAGAAACTCTAAGGGTCCACCTGCTAGGGAGCTGACTATATACTACTTGTCCGTAGCTGCCGCTGTCAGGCACAGAAGGCCTGGGCGGCGTCGCAGGCAAGGTCCCAGGATGACCATTGGGTGGGTGTTGATGGATCGGTGATTGTGCGTGCAAGATGGAGGGGCCAGACCAGAATCGGAACCAGAATCAGAATGGTCTCTGAGGGGCCGAAAGGGAGGTTCCCCTGACATCATCATATGTTTGACACTGAAGAACAGCCTAACAGGGACTCTGTATAGAGATGCTTATTCAGCATTGGCCAGGATTGGTAACATGGCCTGAATTTTCTACAACAGTCTTTTAGTAAATATTAACTTAAACAAAACACTAGGCTCAATGTTCATTATACCTTCAACCAGCTGAGAGTGTCATCAAAGTCCAGGGCAACAATTTAAAGGTCGGCTTCAGCCTTTCTGTTGGGGCTGGATGCAGATGTTGTCCACCTGATTAACTGTCAAAAGCCATTAGCCTTGCAAAGACTGAGTCTGAAGATGTAGAGCTTGTTGGTGTATTTGAATATAATCAATTAGTATAATATATTATATTCATAATCACGGATATTCAGTGGGTCTGAATATGCCAAGGGCATAATATAATTATATTTACTTGTATATATTCAAAATATATTCTAGCATGATATAATTATGGACAGCACTAGTTGACACTGATGCTTCAGTATATGAGCAAGGCTCTAAGCGGACACTTTGTCACATTGGGTGCTTTGCACAAAGACAACAACCCAGAGCTGGATTTTTTAAAAGACATCAGATAGGAAATGGGCATCTAATTTCTAACAAATTGGCGCCACACATAAGGTTGGATTTACCAAATAAGGTATTTGGATGTGCTTTGCAATCAGGGCCGTCAAGCTATCTCCACGGATTTGCACCTCCATCTCTGCTGTAAAAGTCCAGCTTTGGGTGACTGTTTTTTGTCGTAAAATCCTCTGGGTGAATTTTGTGTGATAGTGAGCAGATCGTGATAATGGGGGTGCACTGTGCCATAGGTAGGCCAAGTGCCAGTGTGAGCGAAAGAATCGGCCCGGATCACATCTGCTTTGGGACGAGTTATGGAGCGACTCGGATATCATGATCGTGATCTGCCATCTTGGCTTCGACGGTCGACCATCGAAGCGCGCGCGCTGTTCGCGTCCCCGTTGGCCGCCTATATCGATGAATCATCGAAGGCTATTTGCGTGAAGCTTGTTCCGCGCTATTCTTAGCGGCCAGTGGCCACTCGGGATGCGATCTCTTCCATGAACGACGACGACGACGAGCGCGCGCCTCTGCTCCCTCCTCCCCCTCCTCTCTCGCATCCGCTGTGGCTCGTCGCCCCGCTGGCTGTGCTGTGCCGCGTGGCGGTGTGCTCAAGGGCCTTGTGTGTGGGTGGCACTACGACTCGGACGCGATCGACACGCCTGGGCCCGAGTCGTGCGCGGTGCCCGAGGTGGAGGCGCGCTTCGCACGGTTCTTGTCGCTGGTCGCGGTGCTCGACGGGCTCGGCGGTGTGTTCCCCCTCCGTCCGCCCTTATAATAAATAATTATATTTTATAGGCCTCGCGGGGACGGCCCTGCTGACGCTGCTCGCCGCCTCCCGGGGCCGCCGGCCCGCGCTCGCCTTCGTCGTCCTCTCCGGCCTGCTCACCGACGCCCTCGCGCTGGTCACGCTCCGCACGCGCACCCTCCCGGCGACGCTCGCGTGGCTGTGCGTCGCGACGCTGTCGCAGCCGACGCACGCCGCCTTCGCCGCGACGCTCGTGCTCGTCGACGTCGTTGACGCTGAGACGCGCACCGCGGCGCTGAGCGCCCTGGCCGGCTGGGGCGCGCTCGCAGGCGTCCTCGCGTTCCCCGCGGGCGGCGCGCTCACGACGCACGTGGCCGCCGGCCGGCCCGGCGCGGTGTACGTCGTCGCGGCGGGGCTGTGGGTTAGTGCGGCGGCGTACGTGTGGGCGCGCGTGCCGGAGACGCGCCGCGGGCCGGGCGGGGAGCAGGAACAGCGCCGGGGGGTGATGGAGCGCGTGCGCGCGATGGGCGGGCTGCTCGGGCGGCGGAGCCGGGTGGGGTGGCTCGCGGCGCACGCGCTGCTCGCGGGGACGGGCCTGGGCTACGCGCTGCCCGCGGCGCTGACGCTGCTGACGGCGCGCGACGGGTACGCGCCGGCGGACACGGGCCGAGTGCTCGGCGTGCTCGGCGGCGTGCAGGCGCTGGTGCTCGCGGTGGGCGTGCCGTGGCTGAGCGGGCGGCTGGGCGGGAGCGAGGTGGCGCTGGCGCTGGGGTCGTATGCGGTGGAGTGTGCGGCGTGGCTCGGGTTTGCGGCGGCAAGGGGGCGGGCGGGGCAGATGGGCGGTGCGTGTGTTGTTTTGCGGGGAGGATGAGTTGCTGAACTGGTGGTGCAGCGATTGTGGTGGCGGGCCTCGGCGCGGGACACGGGCCGACTGTCCGGAGCATCGTCGCCGCGAGCGTAGCGCCCGCGCAACAAGGTCCGTCACCCTCTCCCACCGATTGCCTACTGACCGACCGGCAGGCGAGGCGCTCGGCGTGTTCGAGAGCGCGTGGAGCCTCGGGCTGCTCCTCGCGCCGCTCGTCATGGGCACCATTCTTGCGCGGTGTGTCTTCCGCGTCTTCCTTTCCCTTCCCCCGAGCACTGAACGGCTGTAGGACGATCGGGACGCGCCCCGGGACGGTCTTCTACGTGCAGGCGGTGCGTCCTCCTCGCCTTCCCTGGCGCTACTTTGGGACGCTGATGTGGACTGTGGACAGGCCGTTGTGGCGGTCGCCGGCGCCGTGCTCCTCGTCGGGACGCGCACTCGGCGCCGGGCGCAGGTGGAGCTGCAGGAGGACTCAGCCGACGAGTGAACACGAGTCCGCGCTATGAGGTTGATTAGAAAACAGGGACTTGTTTGTTAGGTTATAGAGAATGTTTAGACGGGGTATGTCTTGGTCACGGGCTGTCGGCCACTCAGAATTCAGCTGCAACAAAACGCCGGCCCAGAGCCGCCATCAATCAGCGGCGTGTCAGCCACACGGGTAACACGTGTCACCACACCCGCTGCCCAGGCCCCACCCTGTACCTGGACAACCTTCAAAAGCGCGACTGCCAGTGTCGACGACAAACCGCAGACCACCAGCAGACTCAGCACGCACCCATGTACAAGGAACCTGTGTACCAGCAATCTTTGTGAGTGTCGTGTCTTCTTAAAAATACTAAGTATAGCAACTATTACCCCATAGCCCCGTTGGCCACCACTTCCTACGCTCCAAGCGCGCAACAGAGCTCGGGTGGACCTTCTTCCTGTTCCACTTCTATGATTATCCAGCGATATCTCTGACTGGCGGTGAGTGAGCTCTATAAAATTTCCGGAATATGCAAAACCAACCCTACCCAGGCTGGAATCTAGACATCCATCACGGCATGACCGCAAAGAAGTTCTACCGCTGGATGGACATCATCATCATGGCCCGTGGCGATGAGCACACCTTCGAGCTGCGGCCGATCAAAGTCCAGCTATTTGACATCGCACGTTACGGCTACGACCACGCGGCAGGGGACCCCGTTCCACGCCACGCGGATATCGTCCTCCAATCGGGTGTTTATGGGCCATTTTATCCATCCGGTGCATAATTCTTTGGTTTTTTTCCCTCAGTGTAGTTGCATAGTGCTGATTCTTTCTTAGATGAGACAGAGTCCGACAAGCCCGAGCCATACAAGGGATTCGTTGGCACCGACTGTCCTCGACTGTTATCTTATACACAGCTTTTCAAGAAAATGGACAGGCATGTGAATCCAGAGACATGTGCGAGCAAGGAGGTGATTGTCCTCTCTTGGTCCTCTCTCTCTCACCATGGCTGGTCTCTGAGTCTTGTCCAGAATCAAACACTGATGACTGAGCATATCAAGAACCACGTCAGGACCCGTGATGGGGGCAGATGCTTCTTCACTGGGAGAACTGATCTACCAACAAAGCTGATCTGGATCATCCCACCGCGCCTGGCATTGTCCCTATTTGAAGGCGATGTGAGTATGGTGATCGCCTATCAGCTTTGCTGCTTATCGTGCACAGAGACTGGAAGCATATGAGCAGAGCAACTATGAGGTCGCAGATAATGTGATCACGATTGACGAGGCCCTTGTGGAGTCATTCAATCGCAATGCATTCAGTATTGATTTTCAGGCAGGGTCAGTCTAATTGGGACTATCAGAATGTTAATTGTTGTGCAGGACAACAACCACATTACCATCTTTGGTGACCTTCCAGATGATTTCCATGCCAAGATATCGACCCTTATGCTAGTGGCCATCCCAGCATACTCCGAGAAGTTTTGGCACGAGAATTTTGAATGGGCGTTGAAGGCAAATTTCCTGGGGGGTGACATTGGGTGGGAGCATCCCATCCCTGTCAGGAACAACCTCCGGGAGAGGCTCGTGCGGGAGAACGGGTTCAAGCTTCCAGAATGGAATATCCAGGGCACACTGGAGCATGAGGTTCTTGAAGTTTATTATCTCCACAAGAGCATGTGGAAGAGCAAGGAGCCACCAAATGAGGGATAAAGCTTAGAATCACTGCCAGTTTATATCCCTTATACAAGTCAAATGTGTTAGTGCTACATACTTTCTTATACAAGGTCAAATGTTCACAAATATCAGTGTAAGTGTAAGGGCAACCCCGGAGGCCCGAGATCAAGGTCTAGCAGGGGAGGATCCAAAGTGTGAACATTTGTAACTTGAAGCAAATACAAATGAAGCTGACCTAGTAGGGGAGGATCCAAAGAGAAAAAACTCTAAGCCTTAGAGTTTCTGTCTAAGGGTCTGCCTGCTAGGGAGCTGACTATATACTGCTTGTCCGTCGCTGTCGCTGGGCGGCGCAGAAGACCTGGGCGGTGTCGCAGGCAAGGTCCCAGGGCGACTGTTGGGAGGGCGTTGACAGATCGGTGATTGTGTGCGCGAGATGGAGGGCCGGACCAGAGTCAGAACCAGAATCGGACTGGAATCGGAGGCGTCTCCAAGGGGTCAAAAGGGCCGAAAGGGAGGTTCCCCTGACAGTAAGGGCAACCCAGAGGCTCTGACAAAAGCCTAGCAGGGGAGGATCCAAAGCATAAATATATGGAGGGACTGACCTAGCAAGGGAGGATCCAAAGAGAAGAAACTCTAAGGGTCCACCGGGTGCCATCTATATACTAGTTGTCCATAACTGCCGATGTAGAGTGCAGAAGGCCCCTGAGCAGGTTTGCAGGCTCTGTTCCAAGGTGAACATTGGGAGGGTCTTGATGGATCACTGATCAGTGATTGTGGAGGCAAAGGAGGCTGTGGGCAATGGTCGGGATAGGTCGGAGCATCTCAGGGGGCCCTGGTCAAATGTGTCTCGGATGGGCTCGGACGGTCCAAGAGAGGGCGGGGGTTCCCCTGACAGTATGATATTCTTGCTTCTTTGATGTTGCAGACACGTTTGGATCCAGGGCCAAAGATGGTGACAGCTTCAAGCATGTGAACGTGGAAGAGCTCTGGTATAACTATTTAGTTGTCATTATTGCCGAACCTAAGGTTTGGCTCTATAGAATCATGTTGAAACCAGCCCCCCCATATCGGGAATGGCTGTGCCATTCTATAACCTTTTTGGGACAAGCCACGTCATATCACGTGGTGCTCTTCGGCTCTTCCGAAAGGTTCGGCACCTGCCGCTTGCGGCCTTATCCCTCCTCATAGATTACTTAATGAAAGTTGTCCATATAGACAAAGTATACAACTTTGATTTTGTGACAATCTGTGACATTTTCGGATGATTATACTGTCAAAGGGTAAAAATTTCCTTATTTGGAAATCTGTCAGGTCATCACAGGTCTTATGACTAGTGTAAGCAACTATAGGTGGAAATTTCCTATTGGGGACCATGTGTCACACAGGTCACATAGCTATATATCACAGAGCACTTGTACTGTTCCTAGAATTATTGACAATTATCTATGTACAGCATGTAGCAACTGACAACTTGCACCAGATATAACTTGTAGGCTCTCTGAGGTCTTAGTACTTGTATTTATTCATACCTCTCCTCAATAATTATTCATTTATATGGGAACCGAAAAAATTCACTGTGGCTTATCAGTGTTATTCTAGCAGGTTGTCACTGATAATTCTCAGTATCTGGTGGGCTAAACAGATGAACGTTCGAGCGTGCACGATGTTGCCCAGCAGTTTCGTTGGCAACAGGAACAGGGGCTCCACCTATCGCCACTAGCACATCATTAGCGGTCGCTGCAGCCGCTGCTTTGTTGGCAACACAGTTTGCGCTGCTTTGAAAAATGTTGTAGTTTGGCAGCGGAGAGATCTATTTGCTGTTGAGGCTGGCTCTGCGCTGGGTGCCTGCAAAGAATGGGAGGTGTTGGGGGCTGTCAACGCCAGAGCCAAGGCAGTAGCATCCACCCCCACACCAGACTCCACTGAAGTCTGACCTGGAGTAATGAAGACGCTAGTGTGCGGCTCAGCCACACCTGCACCTGGACTTTTAAACCATTAACACCGCTAATTATGACCCAATTCTAGGCAGAACTGACCCCTCATTGCGCCCATTCTCGATAGCAGTAGCTCCATCGACCCTGGGAATATCAGGGAGAAGGAAAGGTGGTGCCTCTGCAGACGCTTGGAGGTCATAGTCTGCCAGGAACTGGATGAGGTTTTGATTCAAAGTGGCCATTGGGATGCGGTCGCAGGTAAAAATATTTGGCCTTGCTCAGTGCTTTTATCGTGCTTATGCAAAAACCCTAGCTCCAATTTTTTTTTTTTTTTTTTTTTTTGTCTCTATTGCCCTGCTCTGCCTATCTCTTAGGCAGGGTGGAACATGTCTTAGCTGGGCCGTCGCCACTGTCTCGCGAGTGGGCATGGCCACCTGACCAGCATTTTCTCCTAGACCATATGCCCTTGTCATCGGTGTCTCCAGCGGACTCATATGCGTCTATGGAGCTCGTGGGTTACACCCACCAAACCCTTTATCGTGGTCTTGTTAGCGAAACGCGTAGTCAGAGATAATTGATAATTGATAGACGTAGCGTAGAGTGTACGATTTGGCGTTATCAATTGATAATGTGTTTAGGGTTCAGTTCAGTTCGTGCGACGACACCCAAATATCAAACAATACTCCAAGTCAGTTGATTGAGTCTTCTCTTAGAATAAGAGAAGATGAGATAACAAAAACAGTAAAGTTACTGGAAAAGAAAATAGAAATGGTAATCTTGGTATAACCTCAGATTCAAGGCTTTCTCCGTATAACCTCAGAGTAAGGCCTCTGTTTAACCCCACAGTCCAGGCTTCTCTGTATAACCTCAGAGCAAGGCTTCTGTTAACCTACAGAGTAAAGGGTTCTCCGTATAACCTCAGATAAAGGCTTCTGTATACTCACAGAGTAAGGGGATCTCCGTATAACCTCGGATTAAGGCTTCTGTAATAACCACAGAGTAAGGTGTAGTGAATGAGACAGTGTCAATTCAGGTAGTATCTGATACAAAAGAGGATGTGTAACTACTAGGGAAGTGAGCTGTATTTATACCTTTGGGCAGAGTTATGCTGAGTCATCATGAGTCAGTATGACTCTCCAAAGTTTGAATTGTTTGTTCAATTGTTCTGAATTGCACAGTCAATGCACAGTCAAGAACAATTGAAATGAGTCATTCCAAGTCAAAAGTTTATTACTAAACTCTATTGTTCCTGTATGCACAGTCAAATGCACAGTTTGCACAGTCAATGCACAGTCAATGCACAGTTTGCACAGTAAAGCACAGTTGATGCACAGTATGCACAGTTGATGCACAGTTGATGCACAGTATGCACAGTTATGCACAGTCAATGTACAGTCAATGCACAGTCATGCACAGTTGATGCACAGTCAGAAACAATTATGGTGAGTCATTCTAAGTCAGATGTTAGAATGAATCACAAAAAGACTTCTTGTTCTGGATTGCAGAGTCAATAACACTTTGATCACAGCATGTTCAATGCATTTCGGAAAATTGATAGGATTAATGATGTGATCAAAGTGATACAAACAATAAATAAGCACTTTTTCCCAAAAAGGAAATATTTAAGTATATTGAGGCTCCAATATAAATAGATTCCATCACAGGTCTGCCCCCCTCCGAGTCTGCCGTTTCATCTGGGCTTGGTGATAGGCTCCCAATAGAATTTTTCACTACTCTGAGTTGCTTCTTGTACAGTGGTCCTCAATTACTGCTGCCTCTGGACACAAGTGTACTTGTATATAGTATTATATCCATTCTAACTCATCTCACACTCTCGTGTTTGCGAGAGAGCCATTATTGGCTCATCGAATTTTATCGATGGTGGTGGTTAGGGGAAGAGAATTCTGTCTAATACTGTCACATTTTATTCAATTCAAATGCCAAAAGTAGTGTGCCATTTAATACAGAAATATGAGTTCAAATTGTTTTATAATTGGGAAGTTCTTGGAACCAGAGGTGCCTAAATATATATATATATAAAATGCCTTTTGGGGAGAGGATTTTGAGCAAAATGGTGTGACATGTGAAAAAAATTGAATCTACACTTGATTGGAATAATACAGTATGTTATTATCTCCATTCTTGCTGTGTCACACATATTTTCAAACATTTGACCTTCTACAAAGGCAGTAGATGGCACTAACATATTTGGCTTGTCTTCTATAAGAGATACTGGCAGTGATTCTAAGCTTTATTTATCATTTGGTGGTGCCTTGCTTTGCCACATGCTCTTGTGAAGATAATAAACTTCAAGGACCTCATGCTCCAATGTGCCTTGAATATTCCATTCTGGAAGCTTGAACCCATCCTCTTGCACAAGTCTCTTTCTGAGATTGTTCCTGGTAGGGATGGAATGCTCGAATCCAATATCACCTCCTAAGAAATTTGCCTGCAAGGTCCATTCAAAATTCTCATGCCAAAACTTCTCGGTGTGTGCTGGGATGGCCACTGGTGTAAGAGTAGATATCTTGGCATGCAAATCATCTGGAAGTTCTCCAAAGATAGTAATGTGGTTATTATTCTGCATGACAATCAATAGCCTGATAATGTCAATCAAACCCAGCTTGCCTGAAAGTCAATGCTGAATGCATTGCAATTGAATGGCTCAACAAGGGTTTCATCGATTGTGATCACATTGTCTGCCACCTCATAGTCACTCTGCTCATATGCTGCCAGTCTCTGTATATGATAAGCAGTGAAACTGTTGTGTAATCATACTCACATCACCCTCAAATAGGGTCAAGGCCAGGCGTGGTGGGATAATCCAGATCAGTTTTGTTGGTAAATCAGTTCTCCCAGTAAAGAAACATTTCCCCTTATCACGATTTCTAACTTCATCCTTGATGTGCACAGTCATCATTGTTTCATTCTGCACAAGACCAAGATTAGCTTTCATATCTGTTGAAAAATAATATAATCACCTCCTTGCTAGCACATGTCTCTGGATTCACATGGATGTCCAATGTATTGAAAGACTGAGTAAAAGATAACATTCCAGGGCACTCAGTGCCAATAAATCCCTTATATGGCTCTGGCTTGTCAGACTCTTTCTTATCTGGTGAAAATCAGTTATATTAGACAATTAAGCTGAAACAAGGGCAAAGAAGCATTTACTGAATGGAAAAAACGGCCCGTAAACACCAGATTGAAGGATGATATCCGAGTCTCGGGGGATAGGGTCTCCTGCCTCATAATCATAGCCATAAGATGCAATGTCAAATAACTGGATTTTGATAGGTCGAAGCTCAAAGGTATGCTCATAGTCACGGGCTATGATGATATCCATCCAGCGATAGAATGTCCTTGCTGTCATGCCTGGATGAAGATCTAGATTCCAGCCTGGTTACAATTAGTTTCACATAGCATATTCTGAAAATTTCAAGCTCACTCACCACCAGTCATAGTTATTGCTGGATAATCATAGAAGTTGAAGAGGAAAAAGCTCCATCCGAGCTCTGTTGCCCTCGTGGAGCGTAGGAAATGGTGGCCAACAGGGCTGTAGTTGAGGTAATCAGCAAGCAGTTCCAAGTTGGCTTTCCTCTTGGTGCCAGATGTAGAGTCGATGTCTACATGTACGACCGAACAAGCTTCAGCCCGAGAAAACACAGTACTCACAAAGATTGCTCATACACAGGTTCCTTATACACAGACATTGGGCCCGGGGGTATGCTGCCAGTGCCAGTGTTAACGTTCTGCTGTTGGTCTCCGACCCTAGCAGTTGCGCTTTTAAATGTTATCGACATCACAGGATGTGTGTGGTGTGGCGCTGGCCACACGGGTAAGCGCTGGCCACACGTGTTACCCGTGTGTAATAAGCCGCTGATTGATGATGTCTGTCGGTCATTCCGTGTTTTGCTGAATTTAGTTTTTGATGACCTTAGAGTGACCAACGGTATATTTCGGTCAAGGCTCCGTTAAATTAAGGCGGCCAGTGCCAGCCACTGTGACACGGCGTCCTAACTTGAAGGAACTCCACATTCATTTTGTTTCCAAGTTTGTCATATAATATGAAAATTATGCAAAACACCGACTCGGAATGTGCGGTCGTGGCCAAAAAATTTCCTGCTGTGGCCACTGGTAGGCTCTGATGGGTTGTAATATTAATACTTGCTGCCGTATAAATACTAGCGGTCCTCGTACAACACTAATTGCCACTGGAAAACCACCCTGCTGGGTCCAAGCCCTCAGAAATCATCAATACAAACACTAGCCTCTAACTACTGCTCTCACCAACCTTGACCTCCCAAATGTTCCGCCTGAAGACAGCTTTTACGATTAATACGGGTGGTGAACACTATAAAAATCGTGACCAACGTGATGTGCATATCTGGGCTTCTGCCCTGGGCAGAGATCAGCAAGTGCACCTCATCGGGGGTGAGGACAACGCTAAACCAAGTGTGCATTATCAAGCTTATGCTCTAGGTTGCTATTCGTTCCATGATCACGAAGAGGTCCAACACCGCCAAACAAATAACGACGTTTATCTCTTTCTCAAGCACATGATCCGTTTTGAAGCTCTCAAGCCCCCCAAGGGCCAGAAATGGCCTGGAAACCAAGCAAGTGCTATTGACCAACGTGCTGTTTGATAGTTTCGATACAATTGCTAATGCTGATGTGACTGTGTGTAGATTTGACCTATGTTCTGGTCAAGTGCGAGACCGATATTCTCCAGGAACTGGATAATTGCATCAAGAGCCGGACGGACATACCAAGTCATTTTCAGAAACTTTCCAAGACCACTCTGCGGGAGTCTGCGACGCATATAGTTGGTCGCGATGACGAACCACTCATGCCAGGGCATTACATGCTTTTCCAAAGAATGAACCCCCACGGACAAGCAGCGAACCCGAGACTCCAACCTTGGTTCCCGGAACTCCATAAACTCATCATTGTGTCGCGTGAGGGTACAGATGAAGCAACTAAAGGGACACGAGTGAGTGTCCAAATGCCAATTGTCAACGAAGATATACAGATGTGTATTGCTATAGCGCGATGGATTGCGTGACGAAGTGCGGATCCGAGATATGATTTGTCGTGTAATCGGCGACTTGATTAGAACTAGGAATCGAGGTGACAACTTCAAAGGCTTTCATGCTGCACATATTCTTGCCGTTCTCTGGGTCCTGAAAGTAGGTCTTAATCAAGCCGCTTGCGACAAGGATAATAAATCGACACACAGGTACTGGAGCTACTTGCAATCGACAATGTACCGGAAGCGTTGATTAAAGAGTTCTTTGGTGAAGACCTCAAGGATGACCCAAACCTCAATGCTTTGCTGATGCGGTCTGACTTGCATGATCGCTTCGACGATTATCAGTTTGGGTTTTGTCCAATCGAAGCCGGTGGTAGACAAGACACTCCCGTGAGTGAAGACGGGAAACCGGAGGTCGAGGTTGACTTGTGGGGATATCGATTCGAAAAAGATGGCGCCCCGGGTCTTCCACCTCGCTTTCCTCTGTACAAGTCTCAGGGTACATCCAAGAAGCTTCGCGGCAATGACGATCCGGAAAGGCAGGCGCGGAAGTCCACATTGTTCAAAGCATTACTCAGAGCCCACTTTCGGACTTGCGTTCTGTGGCACGTAGCCGGTTTCGGATGGGACAAGTAAGTTGGTGGAGAAAGCTGCAGTTGTTGGGAGCCGGTCAACGAATATAGAATCTTTAGAGAATTGTACTGTGAACGAAACAATCATTTGTTATGAGTTGCCAGCGAAAAAATTTCAATCTCCAAGCATTATCGTTTGTTTTCGTCGCCCCGCGCTTTCAAGAGCTTGAAGGCACCCCCCCGGCCGTGGCTTCGGGAGCAAAAGGTGACCCGGGGCTGAAAAAAGTCAACACGGGCAAGAACATGCAGACAGGAACGTCATACTTTTCCATTCACGAGGTCTGATAGCAGTCGCGTTGGCGTACAAGAGACGATAAGGAATTACGAGGACACACCTCCAGTTTCGCCGAGCGTCGATATCGTCCTCACATTGTCGTCGTCCACGGTCAGCGAGCCTTGCCGAATTTGAACGTTGAGGTCGCAAGTTAGAACAACTCCCTGATTATATATTCGTAGCGTGAGTCTCTGTGGGAGGCGAGAAAATATTGGACAGCTCACAGGATGGCTGAGGAAAGTGGTGGTTGTCGCAGACAATGTCGTCGTCACGGTTGGTCGGAGTTTCGTCGTCCGTTTGGCGAGACCACAGACTTGAAGTTTAAGCATGTCCCCGAGCCAGTGTTTATACACAGGGGAAAGAGACGCTGAAAAGTCCAGTCTTGCTGCTTCAAGCGGTGAGTTGTGACGGCTGCTCCTCGCTCGCGATGCTGACCTTGTTACAGCGCTCCACGGGCTGACCAGCGGTGACCCCGCACACGTTTGCTTCCATCCTCCGCAGAATCTGCGCGCGTTAACCTTGCTCCCTTGCCGCGAATGACAAGTCTGCGGCAAACTCAGCCCCGGCTCGTTTCCCACTTGCTCGACAGCTTCAAAATGGTGGGTTTAACATTGGGCCAGTGGTTTCCGCTCACTTACCTCGTTCCAGGGCCACGCATTCCTTCTTCCCGCCGATCCTGCACGTCGCCCTCCCGCATCAAATCCATGCCGTCCAGATTCCCAGTTATTGGTGAGTAGTCGTCAGTCTTGTCGTTTTGACCTTGGTCCTAGTTTTCTTGGTTTCAGTTCGTTGGCTCCTCGGTCTGGCCGAGTTTTACTTGCTTACCTGGTCCCAGGACCGCCATTTCCTTCACGCCAGTCCCACCAGACCACCAAGCCATTCCCAGCACCCTTCAAATCTGCTGCGCCGCCTTGGTTACTTTTAGGCACGTCAGCTCGCCGTTGCTCAGACATTTTCCTCGTAAGCAGTCTGGTGGTTGTCGCCGCTTTAGCTGACCCAGCTCCTTCTACAGCGTCCACTTCAGCCGGTTCCGGGGTTTCTGGAGGCGTTGACTGTGCCGGACGGCGGTAGATACCAAGTAGCTAGTTTGAGATGCGGCGGCGGGCCCCGGCAGGTCAGCTTGCCGTTCAAGTTGGCGGAAGCGGGGACGGCGAATCTGGGGGGGAGACATGGCTGTGGCGGGTCGGGGCATTGAATGATTGTTAGCGTTGGACGGAGGCGGGATGCGGTCGTCGTAGTAGACGGAGAGAGAGAGGAAGGGCACGTGGTTCGCTGGGATCTGCATCGTCTTATCTTTTTTTTCCTTCGTGACACCTATAGCCGGTCCTCCAGCTGGCCTCCAGCTTGAGAGTGGACTCAAAAAGCTCAAATTGTATCACATTGAGTCTTGACTCAGCGTACATTGGCACTAACACTAATCGGGTTGTTCTATGTTCTACGACTCAACACTGTCTGCTCCTTGTGCACACGGATCACCTCCTGCATCACCTCCTGTCCAAGGAGGGCCCGCCAGTGCCGCCTAAACGGAGTGCGGGGAGTGGCGCCGCCGCGCAACTGCTCCAAGCACTTAGTTGCATGCTGAATTACATCCGGAGGGCCGGCTTGGCCTCCAGGAAAGTACAGGCTGAGAGTGCGATCGAAGTTCCTGCGCCAGAAGTCTTGCACTGTCGTTGTAGGCAGCGGAGTCTGTAGGTTTGTAGGCAATAGTCTCGATATATCATCTGTGATCTTGTCAAAGATGATAATCCGTGCGTTGTCCTGGAAAATGACCATGTTAGGGAATCTTAATTGAATGCATGAAGATAAGTAACCTCAACATCAACACTGATTAGGTTGCGTTGGAGCGGGTCCACAAGAGCCGTGCATACTGTAACAAGATTGTCAACATGTTTATACTGATCGAAATTGACTGGGTTGGTCTAAAGTTCATGTGAGTACTCCGAATGATGATGAAGT
Organism: Mycena indigotica; assembly: GCF_014461135.1. Taxonomy (NCBI): domain Eukaryota; kingdom Fungi; phylum Basidiomycota; class Agaricomycetes; order Agaricales; family Mycenaceae; genus Mycena; species Mycena indigotica. Next base: position 417,159 of record NW_023503013.1, on the reverse strand, counting down.
GGAAAACAGGACGCCATCGACGAAGTACGAGGACAAAGGCGGATAAATCCAAACAATTTCGGTTGGAAGGTCAGTCCGACCAGTAATACAGCATCGCCGCTGGTCGCGGCTCTGAACGCGTGTTGATAGATCAGCGGGGATATCGTTCTGGTTTCATAGTACTATCAGCCCTGACCAATGAGGAGGAACACGACATAGTACCTGCCCGGGGTACTTGTTGCTAAGCACCGTTTCTTCATCACGGAAAGATTCCGCCTCATATTCAGCGCATCCAAGAGTTTGCAATGAGTATGGTTCTCCATCTGAGTTGTCTGTGAGTGAACCGAACAGCCCTGCAGTGGAGGTATACCCATTGAGAAAATGCCGTATGTTCCAGGCTCAAGCGGGTCACTCGAGTCGCGAGCGATTGGAGGGCCTTCTACGCCTTGGACCATGAAAGGAACAGTCTCGATGGTTTCAAGTGATATCCGCCGCAAGACCACCTTTTCCTTGATGGGTTCTCGACTGACGGGGCTGCTACAGCCCGAGAATTCCAACCAGCGATAGAAAGTAGCTGCAGTCAATGGTATCTGGTTTAGATTGAAACCTGTGAGCCAAAGATTAGGGATGTCCGCAAATTTTCAGAGCTTGAATCATACCTCCAGCCAGTATAGCTTGCGGTTTGTCACGGCGCGGATAGTCAGGCTTGATCATAATCGAAAAGACGTGCATGTTTCGGCCTTGCTGGGCAACTCTCTTGGATACAAGAAACCTGGAATAATACTCAAAGGGAGTTCCAGTATGTTGGGGTGAACCATACGAGCCAGTGGCGTCCATGTCGAATTTAAGTGACATTGTCAAGTCGTGGTCGAGCAATAAGTGGCGTCACAGGCGACGTCACGCTTTCATGAACTCTGAGGTCCCTTTTTATACTCAAAGATGACAGCATTGGGAACATTCGAGAACTACTTGCCAGTGACTCAAACATTGGGCTGACTCTTGAGCTTAGACTCGTGTTGAAATCTGAGCTGAGGCTGTGGCCACGTGTGCCCCAGATTCATGATGACTCTCAGGTTGCTGTGTACTAGTACATGCTGATGCGGCGTTCAATAACGTTCAATTAGCAACAACTAGCCGCCAATTTCAATGGGACTTCAATTGAGTCCACATCGGACGGTCGCATGATGACCCAGAAGTTGACAACTTGAAGACTGTGGCTCAAACTCTGGGGCGAAGACTGCAGTCATTGGTTCAGACTCGGAGTCAGCCATCGCGGCATCTTCAAGTTGCACTGACAAACAGCCTGATCCTGTCCGAGTCACCAAGTGCCGCGTGGTGGAATGGGAATGGCACTGATCAGTGATGTGGCCATAAGCAATATTTGTACCGGTTCTCTGGTCCACATATAAAAGAGGCCTAGGAATCCCTGTCTCTTCCTCACGGCACCCACTACTAGTTGCCCGTTGTCTGTTGATATTACTTGAAGCCTTTGACTTCAGATGGCAGCCTACAGCCCACAAAATTACGTCAATCGCAACGAGAGGAATATTCACATATGGTCAAGCCAAACAGGATATCAGGGCATGCGATATATTGTCGGAGGTTCAATTTCAATATTGTTTAAATTTCAAGTTAAGGCTGACACCAGATTCCGTAGGATGTCACACTTGGCCAAGGCCGCCACTAGCGCTAGCGTTGCACCGCGAGCTACACTCAGCGATCGAGGGACTAGAGCACAACTTGGAATTCTGGTGGCCACTGACAAAGCACGACCTCTACAAATATCTGGAAATCATCACCAGAAAGAATCCCGGCTTCAAATGGGTGCTTTTTGGTCCATACGAATTTAGGGATCCCATTTCTCAGCTTGAACAACTTCTTGGAGATATTCCTGCCTTGGAATTCACCCGACTAGTCCAAGACATTATAACTAATGCAGCGGCCGGTCAGTTCCAGGGTATGACGGACGACATTGAAACCGCGGCAGTGGCAGGGCAATATCTACTGTTGATGCAATCTGAAAGCCACGAGAAGCTTCTTCACCCCGTGAAACCTGAATTGATCTACTCTTCTCTACAGTCAATGAGCAGACTGGCAACGGCTCAAAATGCAAGTGTTGCCAGTGGGGTCACTCTACAGTCTCCGATTCAGAGTCTCTCGCAAACTGTCAGTGGCACTCTCGGCTCAGGCTCAAACACGGTTGGAGACACAACCAAGGCCGGAAGAACCGACCCAGATCCAGACGATGACATTGACATAGACGACGAATCGGGGTCGGATGATGATTACTCGGATGATAGTGACGGCGGTGTTCTCCCTGCCAGTGGCAAGAAGCTTAAGGCTCGCCGAGTGAGGATTAATTCAACTCAATATGGGACATTCCACTAACTCTAAACTTTAGAAAGCTACGCACCGAGTACATTGTCGCCAACGCGACTTTCGATGCCGCATATCTGGATATGCTATCCCAAACAGGCCATGGCCACGTGGTCCAGTTTATGAAGGATTCAACGCGTGCCATATTGTGGCCCATGCGTTGGACGGCAGGGTAAATTTTCACTTCTAGCCATGCTTTTCGTAATCTGAAGAGTCAATAGTTGCAAGACATTGCTAGTCAAAAAGTTATCGATGCACTCTCGACTAACAGAGGCATCGACACTGTTGAGAATGGAATAATGATGCTAAACTTCTTTCACTCTTTGTTCGACGCCAACCACTTCGGTATTGATAAAGCATCAAACGGACTGAAGATATACACATTTGAGCGACGGGCTGCTACAATTGTTGGAGCAGGCCGGTCGATTTTCCCGCCGCTTACGATACCTCAAGACTATCAGCCACAACCATATAAACCTACCACGCGCAAGAAACATTCCGAAGTCAATAAGGTTCTTCTGCGCTTTCAGTTTGAGCTATGTGTTCGGTGGCATGTTTGTGGACTTGGCCGAGTGACCCCGGGTTCTTAGATATCAAGGGATGCTTCAAGGCTTGTAGCCATGTCATATAGGTCCAGTTGTCATAGTTGAATTAGAATTCATACAAGTTCAATTGTTTGTTAGTTCAGTGCCAAGTACCCTTCAAGTCGATCAGTAGGTGGATTGGTCGCGCTGAGAGTGCCGCCCACCTAGTTATCACAGTCGACCATGGCACCAACTGGCGTTCATTCGTACCATTCCCCGCTCCCTGTTCCTCGTCGTCATTCCTATCTCTTGTTCCAAATTCCAAGTTGCCGCAGTCGCGGTTGTCGCAGACAATGTCGTTGTTGGTCAGTGTTTCGTCGTCCTTTTGGCGTGACCAATAAGATTCCAGACCTGAAGTTTCGAGTTGTGTATGTCGCCGAGCTAGCGGTTGTGCGCGAGTGGGGAAATGAGCCGCCGGGAAGTCTAGTTTTGGGTGAGTTGCAAGTGCTGCTCCCCGTTCGCGACGCTGACCTTCCTACAGCGCTTTGCCTCCGCACTCCCCAGAATCTGCGTGCGTTGACCTTGCTCCCTTGCCGCAAATGACAAGTCTGGGGCAAGCTCAGCCCCGGCTCGTTTCCCACTTGCTCGACATCTTCAAAATGGTGAAGCTTAATGTTAGGATAGTGATTTCCGCTGACTTACCTTGTTCCAGGGCCACGCATTCCTTCCTTCCCGCCCATCCTGCATCGTCGCCCTCATCAAATGCCATCCAAAATTCGAGTCCTGTTATTGGCGAGTTGTCGTCAGTCTTGTCGCTGCTGAGATTGACATTGGATCTAGTTTTCTGGTCTCAGTTCGTTGGCTGCTCGGTCTAGGTGAGTTTTACTTTAGGCGACTCGTTTGACCTGCTTACCTGGTTTTAAGCCTGTCATTTCCTTCACGCCAGTCCCACCAGACCCCCCAAACCATTACCAGCACCCTTCAAATCTGCTGCGCCGCCTTGATTACTTTTAGGCACGTCAGCTCGCCGTTGCTCAGACATTTTCCTCGTAAGCAGTTTTGTGGTTGTCGGCGCTTTGCTGACCCAGCTCTTGCTGCAGCGTCGAATTCGGCCCGTTCCGGAGGTTCTGGAGGCGTTGGCCGTGCCGAACGGTAGACACCAGTACCAAGTAGCGAGTTGTGAGATGCGGCGACGAGCCCCGGCAGGTCGACTTGCAGTTCAAGTTGGCGGAAGCGCGGACGGCGGGTCTAGAGAAGGGACACGGGTGCAGCTGGTGGGGGCATTGCCGCTCTCAGGCTGACGGAACCAGATGTGGTGCTGGTTGAAAACGAAGAGAGAGAAAGGGCGGCGGTTGTTTGTCAGCCGGCACGTGGATCGCCGGGACACCGGCCCTGCCAGTGTCGAGCGCAAGCTTGTTTTCGTGCTCGGACAAGGCTGCCGCAGAGTACGTGTGGTCTCTTGATTTACTGACTGACATTACTTATCTCCAGCGGACTATTAGTGTTCCGGCCGGTAAGCTCCGAGTTTTCTTGAATCACCGTCAGTCAGACTCAGTCTTCTTATAATTACCAACGTGCAGCTCGACGGACATGCCCAGGGCTTGGATCCGTGCAGTTAAATCCACAGGTGAGTTTGTGCGTCACTGTGTCATTTGGCGTCCTTACATTGTGCCAGGAATTGACCGCGGCGTGTGTCGGCTGCGTGTGCGCCGCGACACGAGTGTGCGTGAGCCGCGCGAGGACGCGTCCGAAGTTCTTCTATTAGCTACAAACACAGCATACGCGACTCACTCCTCCTCCGACTCATCCTCCATTTCCACACCAGCATTCATCCCCTCGACATTCTGCAGCTCCGGCATATCATACACCACGGTACCTCCGGAGATCTCATCGATTGTTTTATGAGACAGTAACCCTTCAGTTATTGTGGTAGCTCTACCACGGGGGACATAGTATAGTTACCTCGTGAGCTCGGCTATTTGGTAACAGGGAGGGCCAGGGGCGAAGGTGTAGATACTTAGTATGTACACCGGGATAACTTCTGGAAACCGGCGTTCGTCATTCGGACCGTGCCGTGTATCAATCCAATCCAATCCGGCAGCCGCTTACCTTGTTCCAGCGCCCCAAATTCTTTCATTCCCAGTCTTCGTCTGCCATGGCCCAGCGCCTCCGGCTCGCCTCTTGCGAGTAGTCTTCTCGTTTGTCGCCGAGGCCCGACTTGCTGAATCAGCTCCTCAGGCAGTGCACAATTCCGCAGGTTCCGGGGGGTTTTGAAGGCGTTGGCCGTGCCGGAGGGCGGTACATACCAGCACCAAGTAGTTAGTTTCGAGATTTTCGCGGCGGCGGCCCCCGGCAGGTAGATAGGTCGGCTTGCCGTTCACGTCCAAGTTCGCAGAAGCGCGGACGGCGGATCTGGGGGCGAGACACGGCTGTGCGGGTAGCTGTCAGCGTTAGTAGACGGAGAGAGAGAGAGCAGTGGCCGTTTGTCAGCGGGCACGTGGATCGCCGGGACCCCGGTCCAACTCTTCGGCGGAGTTTTCGCGCTCGGCGCTTCAAGTCCGACGCTGTATACAGTGAGTTATGCATCGCTCTCGTCAGTTGGCATGCTTACATTGTGCCAGGCATCGAACGCGGCGTGTGTCGACTGCGAGAGCGCCGCGACGCGTTGACGGGAGGGTGCGTGAGCCGGCGGCACGGGGACGCGGCCTAGGTTCTTCTTCTATCAGCTACAAACGATACCAAATAAACACTTGGGAAAGTGTAATTATGCAACCAATTGGTTCTTTTTCTTCCATTAGCTACAAACGCAGCATGATGTCTACTAGAGTAATATTCACTCCTCCTCCTCCTCTGAATCACTGTTCGTCCATTTCCACACCAGCATTCATCCCCTTCTTCCCCTCAATATTCTGCAGCTCCGGCATATCATACACCACCTCCGGCAGCGCCTCGCCCTTCTTCGCCGTAATAATCCCAAACTCAAACGTGAACCCCGACCCAAGCTGACTCCGCCCAAACAGGCCCACAATCCGCTCGTCGTTCTGCGGCTGCAAAGTGGCCGAGGCCCGGCCATTAAGCTCGCCCCAACTGACGCCGTTGTCGAGCGTCATTCGGATTCCCGCAAGAGACCCCCAGCCATAGTCTACACCGCCGCGGTTGATCTCGACTCGGGCGATGCTCGCGCTGACCGGAATGCCGCTCTTTGAGGAGGCGTGCCCGCCGAACATGTGCCGCCTGCCAGTGCCGTAGCGCGAGACCGGCCCGCAGTTGACTTGTGTCCCGTCCTCGTAGTACTAAGTACACAACCGCGCCATCCATGATCGCCCCGACCCGCAAATCAATCGCTTTCGCACGCGCGATCGACCCATCTGCGCGTTTTCGCTGCAGCAACAAAGCCCAGTGCCAGAACCTCTCTCTTGGGTCCCAGTCCGACTTGACAGACGTTTTCCGGAGGACAACCGAAGTGCCCGGCACGCGGATGAACGGCAGCTCAGCGAGCATCTTCCAAACTTCATCGCAGACCCGCGTCTTGCCGTTGAGTCCCAAGATCGACATCGACAGCGACTCCGTCCGGTCGAACTTTTTCTCGAGGTCGGTGAAAGCGACGGCGAAAGTCTTCCCGCCCTCGCATGTCGCATTTGCGATGGTCTCCTGGACACTAGCGGCGAGACTCGTGTTGGTAAGCACCGGGGACTGGTAAACGAGCAGTGTCTTCTCCGGGGTGGTCACCTGAATCCGCGCGATTCCGGCCCTGCAACTAAGCTACAGAACGGGTTCCGTTCTTCTGAATCCTTTACCAGCTCGCAGGTGATGTCCGCCGCCGCTTGCCGATCTTCGGGACTCAACACGGGGTCGCCGGGAAGGAGGAAGTGCTCCAAGACGCGAAACTTGAGTGCATCCTGGAGATCCCACACCGCATCGTTCGCCGTCTCTTCGTGGGCGATGAAATTGCGGGCCCAATGGCGGGAGTAACCGCGGGCCATGATCCCGCTCGTGTGATCCGCGCTGAACGCATGGCCGACCTCGTGCAAGAACGCGCCTTGGCCAACCCAGCAGGCCTCTCTCATCGTGCCACACTCCCCGTTGTCGTTGCCGACTGTATCTCCCGTGAGGGTTCTGTCGAGCAGATACGCGGGGACTTCCTCCAAGAAGCGCGGCCAGGAATACGTGAGATGGCTCCCAAAAACACCCAACGACACGCCATTCGGCTTATGGCATCCCAAAGCTGCATGACCCAGAATAAGATCCTGCTCGATGGAGTAATGCGCGTCGAGAATGAGGCCAGCGACAACCGGTCGCTCGGCAGAGTTGAACGGCGACCCGTGGCTGCGCAGCGCGTCTTCAAAGTACTTGTGCAAGTCATCTCTGCGCTGGCCATGTTGGTTCTGTTGTGCGACATCTGCATCACGCAGCTGGGCGACGGTCTTCTTGGAGCGGATCACGTGGATTTTTGGGACCGCGCCTGTTAGTTGACGGTCGCTCTGGAAGCCCGCGCGGAATGTTGTGTCGCGCGCCCACTCTTCGTCCAGACGGAACGACCGCCGGCCAAGCCCTTTGAGCCGGAAATCTTCGGCCGTTTGCGCCTGCCACACTTGCTGCCACATATACGCCGCCATCCGGAACTTGGCGACCGCCGCCTCGAGGGTGCTGCAAGGGGGTATCAGAAAAAAAATAACGGAACATACCTTGGACTTTTTGTTTAAGCTCTTCCAGGGGACCCACCGACCGTGACTGTGACGTGACATTACCATATTAGGAAGGTAATTCGCACAGTCATGTGATCTGATAGCATCAAACTCAGTCGGTCCTCTGAATTTCCAAGAACATTAATAGAAACATAGACTCCTAGATATATATATATCTTCTGGACAAAGTCCTGCTATGGTCATTGTCTCACAAATCTCACTCCAGAGTACAGATATCCATCCCCATATGGTCACAATATTCCATCTAATCATGAGATACTGAAAAATAACCACTTGTGAGATTGTTGATACTTAATTATGGATGTGTAGTGCACCAAACAGTACTTGTAACCCATTCTAAGGCAATTTTGACTTACAATTTCAGTCAAAAAGTCCCTACCAAAAAAAAATTTTAAGGGTCCGGAGGGGGGACCGACCGACCATCCCGGGTTGTCACTTTTTGACACGTGACACCCCCCTTGGGGTGCTGTGGGCGGTGGAAATCGCGCCGTACTTGGCCGGGGGGGCAGTCGATGAGCAGGGGCGAGTCTTTCGCGACCATGATGGCGAGATGGAGCGGCGGGAGTTGGAGGAGGGGTTGGTAGACCAGTTTGACAGAGTGTGCAGGAGAAACCGCACCGGCATGGTGCAGTGTCAGCTCCACCGTGTTGCTCCCGGGAGCGAGCATCGCAAGCGCCTTCCACCGACCCGCGACCGCCCGGCCAGCTCTGGCCCGTTTGGCGCCCAAAGCTGTCCGTAACATGCACGGACACAAAGTCCTCTTCTCCGCTTCCCAGGTTATTGCACTGCCCAGAAAGAAGAAGACAGTGCTGGTAGACCGTCTCTCCGTCGTCGACGTTGAGGACGAAGTCAGAGGCTACGACGGCGAGCTCAAACAAGTGTGAGTCTTTGCATGGAAAGGCATACGACACGAACACGAACACACCTTTGCTGCAGGACCAGGCTCTGGGGTTGCAGGACGTTTGGACATGAGTTGCCAGGGTGGAAACGTGGCCGCATCGTCGCGAGTCAGGATTTTATTTTATGTATTGCGTACAAGGTCAGTCCGTGACTAATCGCGTCGTGATCACGGATAGCAATTATTGGTCCAGTGTCAAAAGTCTTCCGTTGATTACCGGTTGGAGTGCCAAATGTCAGGAAGCTTACATACAAGGACCCCGAAGGTAATCTACCTATCATATGTCACTAGGGGTCTCCGGCGCATGCGCCGTAGCCAATGACCTTGCTTTTGCCTGAGCAGCGTTGGTGTGACACCAACGAGTTTACACCGGGCACAATGTCAACGGCGGCCTGTAGATGGCAGTCCAAATGACAGCCTGTGTGACAGACCGTATGGCGGACCCAACGGCGGTTCCAACAGCAGCCAAGTTTTCTTTGTGTATCTCTTTGTCTGGAAAAAGCTGAAAGAATGACATTTGAATTTTTAGTCTCAACACTATTTGTGGACTGTATTGACACAATGCTGCTAATCCGCTCTGAAGAGCTGACTCATGTTACGCTATGAGTACTACCAGAAACGCGGAATCGAAAGGATGACGTGCGAAGGAAAAAAAAAAATCCATCACCACGTGTTTCTTCCATCACTTTCCTCCTTCGGTCATCACCGCACCGCCCATGCATGCCTCCCTCGTCCGGCGCTCCCTCGGTGGGGCTAGTCCCGCCCAAAATCACCACCCCCACATTCATTGTACCCACCCCCTCCGCTCTGTTGACTGACACGTCACCGTCGGGCGCCTCCGCTGGCCCGCTCGGTCCCCTCGTGTCGTTCTACTCCAAGCTCTTGACAGGCCGCGCTGGCGCCGGCAGTAGCGGGAGTCAAGGGGCACTAGTTCAGTGGGAAGAATGCCAGCGCGAAGCCGGTGCTCATCGGCATACCAGCCTATACACTGGACTACCAACGTGAGTGCGATAGTCCCTCCTCAACGACTGCGATGCTGACCTACTCTGTCTCTCTTTCTCCACCCATCGCTTTATCACTGTTCCACAGTCAATCTCAGTGCATGTGCTGCTATTTCCTGCTTCCCCCCGCTTATCCTTGCTAGAGCACCACAAGAGCAACGCGCATTAGATGTTGTTGTGCCTTGTGCCGTTTTATTCCAACCTCTCAAAGGGTAGTGGCGGGGATCAAGGAGCACCGGTTCAGTGGGCGCTGTCTCCCCTGCGGCCTACTATCGTTGGGCACAGACATCCCCTCCACGCCTCCGCCTTGCTCCACCACACTTTGACGACGAACGACGCTCTACATTCGAATCAAGTGTCCTCTATGTGCAGTCGATGTCCCGTCCCACCCTCCATTCACACAGAAGCGAGCGATACCGTCTGCGGTCAGCAACACATGTGCCCACGGACATCTCGCGAATTACTTCTGGCTCTGCCGCCGTCACCAACCGTACGGAGGACCAGTGACGAGCGTGGCGGCGCATGGTTGAGAGGGTGAAGTAACTTGCAGCGGAGGGGCTTATGCCTCTGCCGGTTATAACTCCGGTATCATTAATTCATTACTATGGTATCATGTCCACGTTGTGTCCACGGTGTGCTTGAACTCAGCGGCATCCCGCTGTTTCACTGCCTCCCTCTTTTTGCGCAGCAGCGCCGTGAAGTTGCTCTCCGACTTGTACCTCTGGCGGTTCGCTGCGGCACATGCCCCGCGCGGGGCATCGCCGTCGCCGGGCAGTTCGCGACGTACACCGCTGGGTCCGCGCTCGTCACCATACCCGTCGTTGTCTACCGGAACACATATCAGCCGGGAAAAGAGAAGACCGGCTACGCACCCAGTAGATGCACGACCCGCCGCTGGGCGTGTGCGGCGTCCCGTAGGCACACGTGAGCAGCCCGCCGTGGAGGAGCGTGACCTCGGGCAGCGGCGCGCCGCCCTCGCTCTTCGGCCGACAGAGGTAGTTGCACGCCGCAGGCCCCGGGCCGAGAACCGCTGTAGTCCCGGCGCACAGAGGCTGCCCGATGCTCTGCGGCGTCGTGCGCGCGCCGTCGCTCTATTATCAGCTCCGGGCACGTGGTTTCGACGTGCAGACGCACCAGGCGGTACTCGCGCGCAGGAGAGCGGGGCTGGCCCAGTAGGGCTCACGCACCACAGACGGCCCGTCGCCGGGTTCGCGGGGTCGATCGCGAGCCACTGGTCCTGCGTGACGCAAACAGTGGATCGCCAGAATGGAAAACAATAACTTTGGGAATTACGTTGTGGATGCTCTTTCCCCGGCACCCCCGCTGCCGCGGCCCCCCAGACGCTCCTATTCCTGCGCAAACGGCCATTATTGGCCTGCCTTTGTCCTCATGATTTCCGACATCCCCGCGGCCATTTGGCGCCAACCTGCTGTGTTTAATGACGCCGGATGACTGACATTCAAGTTGCGCATGCCTTTGCCCAGCAAGAAGAGCTTGTCCTTGCGGACCTCATCCCCGACAGCGACGAGCTCGACGGAGACGGCTAGCGGCCAACACCGCTCACCGTTACCACCCTCGCGGGCCTCCGACTTCGTAATGCAGGGAGAGCACTGCCCAAAACTGTTCCCTCGGTTGATGTGAGCATCATCTCAACGGACTCAGGGCAAACTAAGTGGGCCCTCCAGCTGGCCGAGCTCCACGTCCGAAACTAGGTCCTCAATGACTCTATTGAGGTCGCACGATTTCTGTCCGGTGTCTTTCCCGGGGCACAGATCATGTCGGGCCGGTGCACTGCCGTTGAGCGCAACGTTGAGCGACCATTGGGAATCGGCACTGAAATTAATGACAGTCCAATACAACATAATTAGTCAAAGATGACAGCTTGTGTGAAATTCAACAATGTTTTTTTCTCTTTCATGAGGTACGATGTTTCAAAGGCAAAGTACACAAAGAAAGTACAAAGAGGTTGGGACTGCCTGTTCCACTGCCTTGCAAACCGCCGTTGGGTCCGCCGCATGTACTCCCATCTGTCAACCGCCCGTTGCCATTGTGCCCGGTGTTACTTGTTAAGTATCATCTATGTCAGGAACAGGGCCGGCCCGGGCCCACGTGACGGTCTCCTGCCAGCCTGACAAGTGTGGGAAAGATGGTTCAACCCCCATAGCTGGGTGGTTGGCAACCAGGCAGCGTAGATGGTGCCACTGCTGCAATAGAGAGCAGGGTAGGGACAGCTCGGGCGACTCGAGACGCCCCGCTGCCACGTTGTGTGACAGCGGTGTCACAGGATACGAGTAGTCGTCTAGAGTTTCCTACCCCTGCTGAAGGGAACGAGTCCATAGCCAAAGATCGCTGCCTAGTAGAGTTGGTGCCCAAGACATAGGGCAAGGCATAGGCTGGGCCAGTTGAACAAGCCGTTCGGGCGGGGCGTGACGTAACGCGGTCACGCCCGACGGTTCGGGGGTCGAGGGGAGTCGCCCCGCAACAGGGGCTGCGGGCCCGAGACCCCTGGAGCGCTTGAGAAGGGTTGCCAGTCCAAGGGGCGACATATCTCCTTTCCTGGAGTAACGAGTCGCTGTGGCTCCTAGACACCGCGTGACGGCGCGGTGTGACGCGTGACATGCGGGCCCGATCGGGCCCGCTCCCTCCCATCGCCCCGTACCAGGGGAACCCAGAGCTTGAGGCCAGAGAGCAAGAAGAAGTGGCTAGGACAAGGGTGAACATAAGAGACAAGAGCCTGAGCTGTCCAGCCCAACCAAGGGCTCAGGTCAATGAGGCAAGCTAGCCTGGAGTGTTGGAAGTCGTCTAGACGCCCCTTTCCTGGGGTATGGTCGCAGCAACCCCGCTCTAGGGGACCAGGCCGGAGTAGGGTTCAAAGGAAGAGACTTCAATGCTAAACCTAAGGTACAGGAGTAATACTCTAGTCTTTATATACTGTGGGCGCTAGGGGCCGATCGGGCCCGCTGAGGGTCGATCAGAAGGGAGCAGGGGATGTCTCTGGTCGTCCCTGGTCGCTCCGCTAGGAGCCCAGGGACCATTCCTCTGGAAAGGAGCCATGCCAATGTCGACACTAAGGAGTGTTTGACAATGCAACAGTAAGGAGCTCCCTCCTGGACCCTGTGGTTGTCTAGGGCCGATTGGGCCCGCTGTCAAGGGCGTCCGGCGGCGCATCATGATCCCTGATGGCGGGTCATGATGGCTTGATGGCTGACTAAAGCGCGATCCGTGATTATGTCCCTTCTCTGGGATATTAGTGTTGTTGCTCATTGCTTTGAGCTTGTGAATTATGAGGGCTTGTCAAGCCCTAGGGCTCTAAGGGTGGTGAGGGTCCGATGGGCCGTATAGGGCCCGTTGGCCCGACCCGAACCCTGACATCACCCCCCACTAGGCGAAACTCGTCCCGAGTTTTATCGTCCGATTTCCGTATTCAATTCCGAATTGTTGAGAAAAAAATTTCGTCATTCGCATGTAGATGCCTTCTCGTCGAAGGGCTTAGTCGATTCCTCTCTCGCGTCCAGGCCCCAGTCGCGTCCTCCCAAAGGATGATCAGACATCCTGACGCTCTCCTGGGTCTCCCCGTTCCCCGTTCCTGGCCGGAGCGGAGGTGGTCGTACACCCCCTCCGGTCCAGGCGCTGCGCCTAACCTCCCAGCACTCCTCCCCATCGCCTGTTGCCCCAGGCGCGCCTTTGCGAGGGATGATCGGACATCCAGACGCTTCTGAGTCTCCCCCATTTCTCCCGTTCCTAGCCGCAGAGGGGACGATCGGACATCCCTTGCGGGCCAGGCGCTACTCCTAACCTCCTAGCACTCCTCCCCTACGCCTTGTGTCGAGTTGGGCTCGGCGACGGCTCGACGCGCGTCGTTCTCGGTCACGTGCTTCCCACGTGTGCGTTCCTCCTACTGGGGCGCATGTTCCCTGTCGTCACGTGCTGCGTGCTACGGGCCCGCGATGGCCCGACACCAGCGCCGGAGCGGACGGGCCGGGTCTTATCCGTGACATCGCCCCCTCCCTTGGAACGACTCATCTCGAGTCGGCGTGGCTTGGTCGCCCCGGTTTCTCGGGGTGTTTGGTTGTTCACATTTTCCGAACACTGGCTTCCAATTACATGCTGAGCATTGGCTGCGCGTTTTTAGACCTTTCGTAGCTTCTCCTGTTTGCGTAGTTTCAGCCCGGTCCGGTCCAGTGCGTCCGCGCATATGCAATGTTCAATCTCGTTGCCAGTCGAAGCCCAGAGGCGATGGGGTCGCTATGACGACACCTAGCCATCCCTCTGTCCAGCCTCCAATTTTGGGGTGTTATTGTCCCCGGTTTTTTGCTGCCAGTGTGCAGCCACCCCGTTCCAGGGGTCATCGTTGTTTTTTCGTATATGCAGATTTGGCCCATCAGTTCGTCGGGGCCCCGTCAGGCCGATTCGGGCCGATGTGGGCCGAATCGGGCCGATTCAGGTCATCGATCCCATCATCTTAGTCGTATGAGGGTTTGAACATCAATTCACACGGTTTTGGGTTTGTCTGGTTGAAGGCCAGCACCTTTGAACGAAATTTCCCACGGTTGGGAAAGGGGTGACGTTCGGGCGCACGGGACGGGTCTCTTGCTAGTGAAAAGAGCCTGGGTCTGCTTCTTCCCCCAGCGCTCCCAGAGTGGTTTTCCACTCTCCTTGGCTGCTATAGAGGTGGGGACGGACTCAACGTTTCCCGTGCCTCAAGCGCCGTTCACCGGAGTGGACGCCCCATGGCAGAAAGAAGTTGCAGCCCAGAAGTCGACATCTGGGGGAGCCGATATTCCTTACCTCGGCGCCAGGGTACGAGAATTCGAAAGAAGAGGGTATAGGGAAAGAATTTGCCGGTAGAGGGGCGAAAGAAACAAAGGTTTGTGTTCGGACCAACGGGTCATCGGGCCCGTAGATTGACAGGCCAGACTTCGAGTCGGGCCGCGCAAGGTCTCCTAAGAACGCACACCAAGAACAAAACAGACGGATTGTCGGGCCTGCGAGTATGGCGAGCGGGGTAGATTTGAACCGAAAGGGCCCGTTAATTCGGTCCCTTGTCGTTGTCGGTGATCGAAGGTTCGAATCGGGTCGTTTCGTCTTGTCGTTAGGCGCAGAAGGTATGGAAGATCTCCTTAACCGGAGTGGACAAGTGGAGCAGGTTTTGACCTGTTCCCAGGAGTTTTAACGCGAAGGGGCGGACTCCTCAACCCATAAGACGAATGGAGCAAAAGTTGTTGGCTCCCAGGAGTTTCAAGACGAAAGGGATAACTCCTCAACCCATTGGACGAAGTGCCGACACATAGAGTGGTCGTTCAGCACAGAAAGGATGCTCCAAGAACTTGAGCTTTCCAGAGAGCGCCCCACACTTGAAAGAAGGACAGTAAAGGAGGTTTAGCATTCTGTCAGGAACAGGGCCGGCCCGGGCCCACGTGACGGTCTCCTGCCAGCCTGACAAGTGTGGGAAAGATGGTTCAACCCCCATAGCTGGGTGGTTGGCAACCAGGCAGCGTAGATGGTGCCACTGCTGCAATAGAGAGCAGGGTAGGGACAGCTCGGGGCGACTCGAGACGCCCCGCTGCCACGTTGTGTGACAGCGGTGTCACAGGATACGAGTAGTCGTCTAGAGTTTCCTACCCCTGCTGAAGGGAACGAGTCCATAGCCAAAGATCGCTGCCTAGTAGAGTTGGTGCCCAAGACATAGGGCAAGGCATAGGCTGGGCCAGTTGAACAAGCCGTTCGGGCGGGGCGTGACGTAACGCGGTCACGCCCGACGGTTCGGGGGGTCGAGGGGAGTCGCCCCGCAACAGGGGCTGCGGGCCCGAGACCCCTGGAGCGCTTGAGAAGGGTTGCCAGTCCAAGGGGCGACATATCTCCTTTCCTGGAGTAACGAGTCGCTGTGGCTCCTAGACACCGCGTGACGGCGCGGTGTGACGCGTGACATGCGGGCCCGATCGGGCCCGCTCCCTCCCATCGCCCCGTACCAGGGGAACCCAGAGCTTGAGGCCAGAGAGCAAGAAGAAGTGGCTAGGACAAGGGTGAACATAAGAGACAAGAGCCTGAGCTGTCCAGCCCAACCAAGGGCTCAGGTCAATGAGGCAAGCTAGCCTGGAGTGTTGGAAGTCGTCTAGACGCCCCTTTCCTGGGGTATGGTCGCAGCAACCCCGCTCTAGGGGACCAGGCCGGAGTAGGGTTCAAAGGAAGAGACTTCAATGCTAAACCTAAGGTACAGGAGTAATACTCTAGTCTTTATATACTGTGGGCGCTAGGGGCCGATCGGGCCCGCTGAGGGTCGATCAGAAGGGAGCAGGGGATGTCTCTGGTCGTCCCTGGTCGCTCCGCTAGGAGCCCAGGGACCATTCCTCTGGAAAGGAGCCATGCCAATGTCGACACTAAGGAGTGTTTGACAATGCAACAGTAAGGAGCTCCCTCCTGGACCCTGTGGTTGTCTAGGGCCGATTGGGCCCGCTGTCAAGGGCGTCCGGCGGCGCATCATGATCCCTGATGGCGGGTCATGATGGCTTGATGGCTGACTAAAGCGCGATCCGTGATTATGTCCCTTCTCTGGGATATTAGTGTTGTTGCTCATTGCTTTGAGCTTGTGAATTATGAGGGCTTGTCAAGCCCTAGGGCTCTAAGGGTGGTGAGGGTCCGATGGGCCGTATAGGGCCCGTTGGCCCGACCCGAACCCTGACATCACCCCCCACTAGGCGAAACTCGTCCCGAGTTTTATCGTCCGATTTCCGTATTCAATTCCGGATTGTTGAGAAAAAAATTTCGTCATTCGCATGTAGATGCCTTCTCGTCGAAGGGCTTAGTCGATTCCTCTCTCGCGTCCAGGCCCCAGTCGCGTCCTCCCAAAGGATGATCAGACATCCTGACGCTCTCCTGGGTCTCCCCGTTCCCCGTTCCTGGCCGAAGCGGAGGTGGTCGTACACCCCCATCCGGTCCAGGCGCTGCGCCTAACCTCCCAGCACTCCTCCCCATCGCCTGTTGCCCCAGGCGCGCCTTTGCGAGGGATGATCGGACATCCAGACGCTTCTGAGTCTCCCCCATTTCTCCCGTTCCTAGCCGCAGAGGGGACGATCGGACATCCCTTGCGGGCCAGGCGCTACTCCTAACCTCCTAGCACTCCTCCCCTACGCCTTGTGTCGAGTTGGGCTCGGCGACGGCTCGACGCGTCGTTCTCGGTCACGTGCTTCCCACGTGTGCGTTCCTCCTACTGGGGCGCATGTTCCCTGTCGTCACGTGCTGCGTGCTACGGGCCCGCGATGGCCCGACACCAGCGCCGGAGCGGACGGGCCGGGTCTTATCCGTGACATCGCCCCCTCCCTTGGAACGACTCATCTCGAGTCGGCGTGGCTTGGTCGCCCCGGTTTCTCGGGGTGTTTGGTTGTTCACATTTTCCGAACACTGGCTTCCAATTACATGCTGAGCATTGGCTGCGCGTTTTTAGACCTTTCGTAGCTTCTCCTGTTTGCGTAGTTTCAGCCCGGTCCGGTCCAGTGCGTCCGCGCATATGCAATGTTCAATCTCGTTGCCAGTCGAAGCCCAGAGGCGATGGGGTCGCTATGACGACACCTAGCCATCCCTCTGTCCAGCCTCCAATTTTGGGGTGTTATTGTCCCCGGTTTTTTGCTGCCAGTGTGCAGCCACCCCCGTTCCAGGGGTCATCGTTGTTTTTTCGTATATGCAGATTTGGCCCATCAGTTCGTCGGGGCCCGTCAGGCCGATTCGGGCCGATGTGGGCCGAATCGGGCCGATTCAGGTCATCGATCCCATCATCTTAGTCGTATGAGGGTTTGAACATCAATTCACACGGTTTTGGGTTTGTCTGGTTGAAGGCCAGCACCTTTGAACGAAATTTCCCACGGTTGGGAAAGGGGTGACGTTTGGGCGCACGGGACGGGTCTCTTGCTAGTGAAAAGAGCCTGGGTCTGCTTCTTCCCCCAGCGCTCCCAGAGTGGTTTTCCACTCTCCTTGGCTGCTATAGAGGTGGGGACGGACTCAACGTTTCCCGTGCCTCAAGCGCCGTTCACCGGAGTGGACGCCCCATGGCAGAAAGAAGTTGCAGCCCAGAAGTCGACATCTGGGGGAGCCGATATTCCTTACCTCGGCGCCAGGGTACGAGAATTCGAAAGAAGAGGGTATAGGGAAAGAATTTGCCGAGTAGGGGCGAAAGAAACAAAGGTTTGTGTTCGGACCAACGGGTCATCGGGCCCGTAGATTGACAGGCCAGACTTCGAGTCGGGCCGCGCAAGGTCTCCTAAGAACGCACACCAAGAACAAAACAGACGGATTGTCGGGCCTGCGAGTATGGCGAGCGGGGTAGATTTGAACCGAAAGGGCCCGTTAATTCGGTCCCTTGTCGTTGTCGGTGATCGAAGGTTCGAATCGGGTCGTTTCGTCTTGTCGTTAGGCGCAGAAGGTATGGAAGATCTCCTTAACCGGAGTGGACAAGTGGAGCAGGTTTTGACCTGTTCCCAGGAGTTTTAACGCGAAGGGGCGGACTCCTCAACCCATAAGACGAATGGAGCAAAAGTTGTTGGCTCCCAGGAGTTTCAAGACGAAAGGGATAACTCCTCAACCCATTGGACGAAGTGCCGACACATAGAGTGGTCGTTCAGCACAGAAAGGATGCTCCAAGAACTTGAGCTTTCCAGAGAGCGCCCCACACTTGAAAGAAGGACAGTAAAGGAGGTTTAGCATTCTGTCAGGAACAGGGCCGGCCCGGGCCCACGTGACGGTCTCCTGCCAGCCTGACAAGTGTGGGAAAGATGGTTCAACCCCCATAGCTGGGTGGTTGGCAACCAGGCAGCGTAGATGGTGCCACTGCTGCAATAGAGAGCAGGGTAGGGACAGCTCGGGGCGACTCGAGACGCCCCGCTGCCACGTTGTGTGACAGCGGTGTCACAGGATACGAGTAGTCGTCTAGAGTTTCCTACCCCTGCTGAAGGGAACGAGTCCATAGCCAAAGATCGCTGCCTAGTAGAGTTGGTGCCCAAGACATAGGGCAAGGCATAGGCTGGGCCAGTTGAACAAGCCGTTCGGGCGGGGCGTGACGTAACGCGGTCACGCCCGACGGTTCGGGGGTCGAGGGGAGTCGCCCCGCAACAGGGGCTGCGGGCCCGAGACCCCTGGAGCGCTTGAGAAGGGTTGCCAGTCCAAGGGGCGACATATCTCCTTTCCTGGAGTAACGAGTCGCTGTGGCTCCTAGACACCGCGTGACGGCGCGGTGTGACGCGTGACATGCGGGCCCGATCGGGCCCGCTCCCTCCCATCGCCCCGTACCAGGGGAACCCAGAGCTTGAGGCCAGAGAGCAAGAAGAAGTGGCTAGGACAAGGGTGAACATAAGAGACAAGAGCCTGAGCTGTCCAGCCCAACCAAGGGCTCAGGTCAATGAGGCAAGCTAGCCTGGAGTGTTGGAAGTCGTCTAGACGCCCCTTTCCTGGGGTATGGTCGCAGCAACCCCGCTCTAGGGGACCAGGCCGGAGTAGGGTTCAAAGGAAGAGACTTCAATGCTAAACCTAAGGTACAGGAGTAATACTCTAGTCTTTATATACTGTGGGCGCTAGGGGCCGATCGGGCCCGCTGAGGGTCGATCAGAAGGGAGCAGGGGATGTCTCTGGTCGTCCCTGGTCGCTCCGCTAGGAGCCCAGGGACCATTCCTCTGGAAAGGAGCCATGCCAATGTCGACACTAAGGAGTGTTTGACAATGCAACAGTAAGGAGCTCCCTCCTGGACCCTGTGGTTGTCTAGGGCCGATTGGGCCCGCTGTCAAGGGCGTCCGGCGGCGCATCATGATCCCTGATGGCGGGTCATGATGGCTTGATGGCTGACTAAAGCGCGATCCGTGATTATGTCCCTTCTCTGGGATATTAGTGTTGTTGCTCATTGCTTTGAGCTTGTGAATTATGAGGGCTTGTCAAGCCCTAGGGCTCTAAGGGTGGTGAGGGTCCGATGGGCCGTATAGGGCCCCGTTGGCCCGACCCGAACCCCTGACATCACCCCCCACTAGGCGAAACTCGTCCCGAGTTTTATCGTCCGATTTCCGTATTCAATTCCGAATTGTTGAGAAAAAAATTTCGTCATTCGCATGTAGATGCCTTCTCGTCGAAGGGCTTAGTCGATTCCTCTCTCGCGTCCAGGCCCCAGTCGCGTCCTCCCAAAGGATGATCAGACATCCTGACGCTCTCCTGGGTCTCCCCGTTCCCCGTTCCTGGCCGAAGCGGAGGTGGTCGTACACCCCATCCGGTCCAGGCGCTGCGCCTAACCTCCCAGCACTCCTCCCCATCGCCTGTTGCCCCAGGCGCGCCTTTGCGAGGGATGATCGGACATCCAGACGCTTCTGAGTCTCCCCCATTTCTCCCGTTCCTAGCCGCAGAGGGGACGATCGGACATCCCTTGCGGGCCAGGCGCTACTCCTAACCTCCTAGCACTCCTCCCCTACGCCTTGTGTCGAGTTGGGCTCGGCGACGGCTCGACGCGTCGTTCTCGGTCACGTGCTTCCCACGTGTGCGTTCCTCCTACTGGGGCGCATGTTCCCTGTCGTCACGTGCTGCGTGCTACGGGCCCGCGATGGCCCGACACCAGCGCCGGAGCGGACGGGCCGGGTCTTATCCGTGACATCGCCCCCTCCCTTGGAACGACTCATCTCGAGTCGGCGTGGCTTGGTCGCCCCGGTTTCTCGGGGTGTTTGGTTGTTCACATTTTCCGAACACTGGCTTCCAATTACATGCTGAGCATTGGCTGCGCGTTTTTAGACCTTTCGTAGCTTCTCCTGTTTGCGTAGTTTCAGCCCGGTCCGGTCCAGTGCGTCCGCGCATATGCAATGTTCAATCTCGTTGCCAGTCGAAGCCCAGAGGCGATGGGGTCGCTATGACGACACCTAGCCATCCCTCTGTCCAGCCTCCAATTTTGGGGTGTTATTGTCCCCGGTTTTTTGCTGCCAGTGTGCAGCCACCCCCCTTCAGGGGTCATCGTTGTTTTTTCGTATATGCAGATTTGGCCCATCAGTTCGTCGGGGCCCGTCAGGCCGATTCGGGCCGATGTGGGCCGAATCGGGCCGATTCAGGTCATCGATCCCATCATCTTAGTCGTATGAGGGTTTGAACATCAATTCACACGGTTTTGGGTTTGTCTGGTTGAAGGCCAGCACCTTTGAACGAAATTTCCCACGGTTGGGAAAGGGGTGACGTTTGGGCGCACGGGACGGGTCTCTTGCTAGTGAAAAGAGCCTGGGTCTGCTTCTTCCCCCAGCGCTCCCAGAGTGGTTTTCCACTCTCCTTGGCTGCTATAGAGGTGGGGACGGACTCAACGTTTCCCGTGCCTCAAGCGCCGTTCACCGGAGTGGACGCCCCATGGCAGAAAGAAGTTGCAGCCCAGAAGTCGACATCTGGGGGAGCCGATATTCCTTACCTCGGCGCCAGGGTACGAGAATTCGAAAGAAGAGGGTATAGGGAAAGAATTTGCCGAGTAGGGGCGAAAGAAACAAAGGTTTGTGTTCGGACCAACGGGTCATCGGGCCCGTAGATTGACAGGCCAGACTTCGAGTCGGGCCGCGCAAGGTCTCCTAAGAACGCACACCAAGAACAAAACAGACGGATTGTCGGGCCTGCGAGTATGGCGAGGGGTAGATTTGAACCGAAAGGGCCCGTTAATTCGGTCCCTTGTCGTTGTCGGTGATCGAAGGTTCGAATCGGGTCGTTTCGTCTTGTCGTTAGGCGCAGAAGGTATGGAAGATCTCCTTAACCGGAGTGGACAAGTGGAGCAGGTTTTGACCTGTTCCCAGGAGTTTTAACGAAGGGGCGGACTCCTCAACCCATAAGACGAATGGAGCAAAAGTTGTTGGCTCCCAGGAGTTTCAAGACGAAAGGGATAACTCCTCAACCCATTGGACGAAGTGCCGACACATAGAGTGGTCGTTCAGCACAGAAAGGATGCTCCAAGAACTTGAGCTTTCCAGAGAGCGCCCCACACTTGAAAGAAGGACAGTAAAGGAGGTTTAGCATTCTGTCAGGAACAGGGCCGGCCCGGGCCCACGTGACGGTCTCCTGCCAGCCTGACAAGTGTGGGAAAGATGGTTCAACCCCCATAGCTGGGTGGTTGGCAACCAGGCAGCGTAGATGGTGCCACTGCTGCAATAGAGAGCAGGGTAGGGACAGCTCGGGCGACTCGAGACGCCCCTGCCACCAGTTGTGTGACAGCGGTGTCACAGGATACGAGTAGTCGTCTAGAGTTTCCTACCCCTGCTGAAGGGAACGAGTCCATAGCCAAAGATCGCTGCCTAGTAGAGTTGGTGCCCAAGACATAGGGCAAGGCATAGGCTGGGCCAGTTGAACAAGCCGTTCGGGCGGGGCGTGACGTAACGCGGTCACGCCCGACGGTTCGGGGGTCGAGGGGAGTCGCCCCGCAACAGGGGCTGCGGGCCCGAGACCCCTGGAGCGCTTGAGAAGGGTTGCCAGTCCAAGGGGCGACATATCTCCTTTCCTGGAGTAACGAGTCGCTGTGGCTCCTAGACACCGCGTGACGGCGCGGTGTGACGCGTGACATGCGGGCCCGATCGGGCCCGCTCCCTCCCATCGCCCCGTACCAGGGGAACCCAGAGCTTGAGGCCAGAGAGCAAGAAGAAGTGGCTAGGACAAGGGTGAACATAAGAGACAAGAGCCTGAGCTGTCCAGCCCAACCAAGGGCTCAGGTCAATGAGGCAAGCTAGCCTGGAGTGTTGGAAGTCGTCTAGACGCCCCTTTCCTGGGGTATGGTCGCAGCAACCCCGCTCTAGGGGACCAGGCCGGAGTAGGGTTCAAAGGAAGAGACTTCAATGCTAAACCTAAGGTACAGGAGTAATACTCTAGTCTTTATATACTGTGGGCGCTAGGGGCCGATCGGGCCCGCTGAGGGTCGATCAGAAGGGAGCAGGGGATGTCTCTGGTCGTCCCTGGTCGCTCCGCTAGGAGCCCAGGGACCATTCCTCTGGAAAGGAGCCATGCCAATGTCGACACTAAGGAGTGTTTGACAATGCAACAGTAAGGAGCTCCCTCCTGGACCCTGTGGTTGTCTAGGGCCGATTGGGCCCGCTGTCAAGGGCGTCCGGCGGCGCATCATGATCCCTGATGGCGGGTCATGATGGCTTGATGGCTGACTAAAGCGCGATCCGTGATTATGTCCCTTCTCTGGGATATTAGTGTTGTTGCTCATTGCTTTGAGCTTGTGAATTATGAGGGCTTGTCAAGCCCTAGGGCTCTAAGGGTGGTGAGGGTCCGATGGGCCGTATAGGGCCCGTTGGCCCGACCCGAACCCTGACATCACCCCCCCACTATCCGTGATTATGTCCCTTCTCTGGGATATTAGTGTTGTTGCTCATTGCTTTGAGCTTGTGAATTATGAGGGCTTGTCAAGCCCTAGGGCTCTAAGGGTGGTGAGGGTCCGATGGGCCGTATAGGGCCCGTTGGCCCGACCCGAACCCTGACAATCTAGCATGCAAGAATATTTACCATTCCAAATATGATTATTTCAGTTTGGTTCATGGTAGTTTCAAGTTCAAAATATCACCAAATATTTTAAGATGGCTTATAGCATTCAAAATATTCAATTCAATAATTTTTGGACAAAAAATTGAAGTTAGATGATATAGTACCATTATTAATCTTATATCTCATAAGAGTGAACAAAGTAAAGAAAATGAAATGAAAAGTTTATATGGTGTGTCTTATGTTTTGTCTAATTCCAGCTCAAATTGAGTAAAGCAACATGCATGTTATGTTATGTAGAATTGACCATTTTTCCAACTCTGATAAATTTGAGATTTTTTCTTTCTATGAAAATTCCAAGTTGCAAACAACAGATGAAAATTTCCCTATAAGGAGATATGATAGGCATAGGATAATGGTTCAAAAATTAGGTCACATATTTATTTATCCTTTTTGCATTGAAATGGGCTGAAATAAGATATAACTGAATTGATTACTATCTCTTATAATTATCCCAAGTTCCATAAAATTAATGAATAACAATATTCTAAAAAGTATTATGTGATAGTGTTTTCATTCTCAAATAGGACCAGTATTACAGCCCAATTAGGCAAATGTCTTGCAATTTTCAAAATCAGAATTTGAAAAATACCTGTGACAGCTGTTGGCAAAATCCTAGGCCACTCCAAAATTTCTACTTGTCTGACGTCACACACGCTCTGAGCTCGGAGGGTCGCTTAACTGGAGCAACAGTGGAGCATTGGCACTGCAAACTCCTTTATTTGGGTTGAATTCTGTCCGATGCTCCAAGAGAGGAAATTTTAATGTGGCCTAGGATTTTGCCAACAGCTGGAAAGCAATGTCATGAGTTATTACTCATCTAATTTTCTTAGCTAGGGTATTGTGTTAGCATCTTAAGTTAGTGTGCAACTCAGCCCAAATTTAAGTTTAAATTCCTAGTATTATAAGTATATTTGAAATTTATCATCGTAAGAGAAATGGACTGAACCTTGTTGAACACTGTGCATTACTTTACCCAGAACAGAGTAGTATGTTGACTCTCAAATTGTCATATGTGGTTAGATACTTAGATTAACTGCAAATGAGCATACTAGGGAAGATTGTCTATTCATTGGTATCAATAAATTTATAAGATTTTGACAATATTTCACTACTTATACTATAATTCAACACATAGAGGGCCACACTCAAACTTTCCTTGGTGGGACAGTTGTAAAGGCTACCCTTGATTTTATAGTCATTTTATAACAATTTAATATAGTTCATGAGGGCCGGAAACAAAGGACTTGGTTGTGTGACATATAGTAACATCATCAAATACATCTGATGTTTGCCATGTGTCAATCATCTGAGGTTACAACAACAGCCAACGATAGTGACTCAACACTAGAACCTGTGCATGCCCGGGCGGCCATTGGTCTGTTTGCACTTGTTTAGAATCATTGTTTACCATTGTTATTTGATCGAATTTAGCACATCCAGGACCTAGCTAAAGCAAGGTAATCTGCAGAGTTTCCAAATATATATGAGGATGGATAAGGCTGCAAGCGGCAGGTGCCCAACCTTACATTCACAAACAGAACACTGTTTGCGTTTAGTGTAGCTCACTGTGTAGCCCAGAAATAAAACCAAGCTGTCCCGTCATCTTAGTACCAGTGATGCACCAAAGGCTTAAATAGCCTTGGTATATGAGAAGGGCCTTAGCCCTTAGTATAAGGCTTAGCCCTTAGCAAGGACTAAGGTCATATCATCCCAAAAAGGAAATTTTGATAGCAATGAAATAAATCAAATAAATATACTTTACAGTTGGTAAACCTTATTATTGTCAATTTTTATTGAAGTGTTATCAAGTGTATTATCCTCTGCATCCTCTGTATCCAGCTCTGCCCTAACTTGCATATACCACTTCTCCTTTTTACATGCCTTCTATAAGACCTGGGTGTGAAATGATTTTTTGGGTGGTAGAGTCCCAAAACAGATTGCACAAGGTAATATTGGGCCACTGTTGGGGCTGATCATCAGGCAGGTTCTCATACTTATTGTCATGGTATGTCACCTTGCTTTTGCAAGGTCCCTCCCCAGTCTATATTTGCCACATCATGATGTGTTGATGGGTCTGCAGCCAAACAACACCAAACTCTACCCGAACCAAAACCCCAAACCTCAATAAGTTTCCTTGGGGAATCTCTTCACTGCCCCTGATTTGTCACTGGACTTTTGTCATCCTTATGATTCTGATTATAAATGACAGTGTCTTGGAAAACTTATAGAAAACTATGAGATATACACTTGCACATAGCCTTGTATGTCAGGAATTCTGATGAAGATAATTCAAATTATACCTTTTCAGTCTGTTGTCCCAATTGGAAAGGAATCAGTGAGATTAATTTCAATAATCTGTTGCCTTGGCTCAGTCTGGATGGGGTTAAAACACAAGTTATTTGATTGATTTGATGATATCATAGTTCTTCTATGCTTGCACTTCATCCTTGATAATATTCTAGAAAAACTAGACAGGCTGGGGCTACGCCCCAGCTTTAAACGTTGCTTCACAGCTTTTGAAGATTGAATGTGCTAATTTTATTTATGAGTTCATGAAATCTCAAGGTCTACATGCCCTACTACATACTAATGTTACAGCCAAGAACTTGAACAATATCACAAATAGCCTTAGATTAGACTTATTTATGGTACTTGGTGCAAAATCTTAGTTTTACATAGTTTTACGGCTTTGTGTCCTCATTAGACTCTTTACAGCTTTTCTTATCAAATTAGGGTTTCAACAGCAGTGAACCCAAAAGTGGAAATGTGGAGTGAATGAATTGATAAAGCTGATGCCAAACATGTGCATACATTCACACGACATCTGCTTAATATAAGAGTAATATGCAAAGTCCTGAGAATCCTTTATTCTATATGATAGAACTACTGCAATAATAATGATCAATTCAAATGGTATTTGAAGTGTAACATTCAATACAAAAAATTAGAATTAGAGTCATTTTACAATTGGAAAGTTTTTAGCCTTAGATCCACCCAGAAATATTATAAATTGCTATTTTAGACACAGGAATGTAAATAAAATGACATGACATGTACACCTACCAATTCCACTTATCCTTTCATATTAGAATGTGCAGCCATATTAGAATGAATGGCCCGCTGGGCTGCACATTCTAATATGAAGGGATGACTCCAAATGCCCTATGCTGTAATAAATACTCCAATAATTCTGCAACATCTCTAAGTTCTCAAGTCCCTCAGCGCTAAGTCCCTTCTATGCTGCTAATGCTGCAATAATCCACTGCTATCTAAGTTAGTTTCCTAGATTGGCAAATATGACATAAATAGTGATGATTAGTTACATATAAGGAAAAATTTCAAAGTATACTATATGAGAAGGTTAGATGGTAGCTTAGAGACAATGTCACATAGTATGACAAGTGTGACAAACTCCAAAGAAGGAAATCTTGTTAGTTGATAGTGACATTTATTTGGTTTTGACTCTCTATATTATACAATACATATTGGTGATCAAAGGCTGGTTTCAGCTATATATATGCTGTTATATAATGGGATACAATGTCAGAGGTGTGACATATCTTCTAAAAAAGGATTTTTTGCAGCTGAACAGCAGAATCATCAGAGAATGTCACATATTGTGACAAAATCAAAGTTGTGTATTTTGACTATATAAAAAACTTCCATTAAATAACCTACTGTGGCAGCTCAATAAATGTGTTAGCACTGAGACATCACTAGGTCATATATAACTGATAGGCCTCTATCTCCATATCCGCTTGAGCCAAATGCATGAATGAAGTACTAGGAGGAGGGGTTTCAAAAGTACTATTGATTGATAAGGTATTTTGATCATTATGGTCTGATATGATTCCCATATTAACTATTGAGTCATTTTAAAAAAAAAAGAATATCTGGTACTTAAAAAATATAAGGTGGCTAAGTTGTGAGTTTGGCTGCTCTAATGTGAGCCTCTGGTGTGTATTCACTCAACTCCCAGTGAATATGGCACTGAGAATGCAATGCATTGACCCATCAGTGGCCTTTGATCTCTATCAGCTTTGAAAGACGAGCATATATCTGTAAGGGCAACCCCGGAGGCCTGAGATCAAGGTCCTAGCAGGGGAGGATCCAAAGCGTGAACATTGGTAAGCAAATACAAATGAAGCTGACCTAGCAGGGGAGGATCCAAAGAGAAGAGACTCTAAGGGTCCGTCTGCTAGGGAGCTGACTATATACTGCTTTTCCGTAGCTGCCGCTGTCGGGCACAGAAGGCTTGGGCGGCGTCGCAGGCAAGGTCCCAGGGCGACCGTTGGGAGGGCGTTGACGGATCGGTGATTGTGCGGGCGAGATGGAGGGCTGGACCGGAGACGGAACCGGAATCGGACCGGAATCAGAGGCGTCTCCGAGGGGCCGAAAGGGAGGTTCCCCTGACATCACCCCCCCCCTTTGAATGCGGCGTCCCGACGCATAGACCGGAACGGAATCGAGTCGAAGGTCGCGGAGGCAATGTGCCGTGGTTTGCCAGGGTACTTACGGTAGAACTCCGCGATTTTCTCCGGAGCGAAGACGCGGTCGAAGCGGACCCACTGGTCGTGCGACGCGTCGTAGCCTTTCCATCTGACGAAGTAATTCAGCCGTTTATACCTCACCCTTGCGTCCAAGATTTCCTCTACTTCCCACTCCGGGACTCCGTCCTCAAGGTCCGGAGGGGGCTGGTCGTAGCCGGGGCATCCGTCGAAGGGGTCATCTTGGGCGAGCTCAAGCTTGACGACGGGGAAGACCGGGTGGAGCTTCGAGTAACGCGGAGGGAGGTCGAGCTTGTAGGCACCTTTGCTGATCTCCGCGACTATCTTGAACGGTCCGAGGCGGCGGTGGGAGAACTTCTCCGAGGGGCGAGTCGTCCTGATGTCAGAGGCATCCAGCCAAACACGGTCGCCAACCTTGAACTCCGGAGACGGAGTGCGTCTCCGGTCGTAGTAGCGCTTATACTCTTCCTTGGCCTTAGTGAGCGCGGCCTTGGCTTCAGCAACCCCGGTGGCGATTCGGTCGCGGAACTCGTTCACAGACTCCATAGCGGAACGGACTCCGGGTTCAAAGCCCATGCGCGGAAGCCGTCCCGTGTCCGTCATGAAGGGGACTTGCTGTGTGGAGGAGTGAACGTGGTTGTTGTAAGCGAACTCCGCGGCCGGAATCAGCTCATCCCAGTCGTCCTGCTGATAGTTGGTGAAGATCCGCAGGTACTGCTCCAACTCCTGGTTGACGCGCTCTGTCTGACCGTCGGTCTGCGGGTGGTACGCGGTGGACGTGGCAGGCTTGATGCCGATTAGACGCCAGAGTTCTCGGGTGAAGTCCGCGATGAACTGCGAGCCGCGGTCGGAGATGTGATTCTCCGGAGTCCCGTGGTGCCACCAGACATTCCGGTAGTAGAGGCGGGCTGCCCCCACCGTTGCATAATCAGAGCTGTCTGCCTCAAGTCGGAAAGGCCGTGCGTCGTCCGGAATCGCCAGGACCAGTTCCGAGGTGACCGCGTCCTTGATCGCTTGGAACACGGAGGCCTCCGCGTCGCCCCAAGTCCATTGCTGGTCCTTCTTGGTGAGCGCAAAGAGAGGGCGCACGAGGGCCGAGAAGTCCCGAATGAACCTGCGGTAGAAATTAGCGAACCCAAGGAACTGCTGAACATCCTTCTTATTTTCCGGAGTCGGCCAAGCAGAGACGCCTGCGACCTTGACAGGGTCCATTTCGATGTGGTTGTGGGAGATGATGACTCCGAGGTATTCGATTGACGATTTTTCGAAGTCGCACTTCTCCGCTCGGAGGTACAACTTGTGCTCCCGGAGTCGCCGTAAGACCTCCTGAACGATCCGCCGGTGTTTCCGGAGGTCGGAATGGGCGATCAAGATGTCGTCAAGGTAGATCATGACGTCTCTGGAGAGGATGAGGTCCTGAAAAATGTCATTCATCATCGTTTGGAACGTCGCGGGAGAGTTTGTCAGGCCGAAATACATCACCAAGGGCTCGAACAGGCCTCAGTTGGTCCGGAAAGCCGCTTTCCACTCGTCACCTTCTTTGATCCGGACGTTGTTGAAGCCCCAACGAACGTCGAGTTTAGTGAAGTAACGAGCGCCTTTGAGCCGGTTGATGAGGTCGTTGATCAGCGGAAGGGGGTACCGGTTTTTGACGGTCATCGCGTTGAGGGCCCGATAGTCCTGGACAAAGCGGAGTCTGCCATCCTTCTTTTTGACAAAGAAGACCGGAGACGCCATCGGAGACTTGGAGGGGCGAATCCGGCCCGTCGACAGCCCTTCCTCGATGAACGCGTCGAGCTCGCGTTGCTCAAGGGGCGAGATGGGGTACACCTTGCAGTTGGCCGGCTTAGCATCGGGGACGAGTTCGATGGCGTGGTCCCAGGTTCTCCGTTCCGGGAGCGTGTCAAAAGACTCCTTGTTGAAGACGTCCTGGAACTCCTTAGCCCAGTCCGGGATCTCGGAGGGCGGGGGGGCGGAGTTCCTGGCGAAGGCTTCGGCCAGGCGCTGCGAGACAGTACTGCCAGCGCGTATCTCTTCCGAGGGGCGGAACGAGGCGTAGAAGATGAAGTCACCATCTTCAACCTGACCATCGTCATCGTCGTCGTCGGAGTCCGGCATCAGATCAGGCAGGCCGGAGTCGTCACCGGGGACGGAATCGTCTCCGTCGTCAGACCCAGAAAGGTCCATGGCGCAGACCGAGGGGAACGGGCCGGAGCGGAGTTGCTTCTGGAGCAGCCGGAGTCGCCGTAGCTCAGTCCGTTCAACGCGTTCTTCCTCGCGGCAAGTGGAGCAGCCGCGGGGGCACCGTGTCATCTTGACCTCCTTGGTTTCCCAATCAATCTCTGGGTTATGCTTCCGCAGCCAGGAGTACCCCAGGATGAGGTCTTGTTTACCAAGATGGGTGACGGCGAAGTTGAACACGCTCGGAATGGCCTTTGTAGTGTAAGACCAAGTCCGCGATCTGGTTGATGGAGCCAGCATCATTCAGAGTGCCATCGACGTTGAAGACCGGAATCGGTTGCGCCAGGGTGCGGACCGGAATGCCATTCCGACCGACGTAGTTCGTGTCAATGAAGTCGGAGGTGGCACCACAGTCAACAAGCCCAGAAAGGGAGAGCTCCAACGCACTGGTGGTGGACTCTAGCTCCAACGGGAGGTGGAGGGAGTTCACTCCAGGGGAGGCAGCGACGGTGTACTGTTTGGGCAATTTCTTTTCCCAGGCAGTGAGGCGGCGAAGGACGATGACCGGAGTCGCGGGCGGAGTCGGAGACGGAGTCGAAACGGGGGCGGGGGAGGGTATGTCTTTCGTTTCAGGCTCGTTGTAGGGCAAAGGAATTGATTCGTCATACAAACAAGCGAAACGATTTATGGACGCGAACAAGGGCACACTAGTCACTCGTCGCGGGGGACAAAATCCTCTCCGGCCATCGACTCTGCGGCCGTTTCCGGCAGCGCAGCTGTGTCCAAGTAGCGGGCGATCAACTCCGCTAACATCTCGTCGCCGAGTTATTGGATCACCTCGTCGAGGATGTCTATTGAGCGGACGTCCGCGGGGAGGGGGCAATCCCGGGCGAGATGGTTTGGGTCGCCGCACCTGAAGCAGGCGCGACGAGGGGCACCCCGAGCCCTAGTGCGATCCAACTCCATGGGGATGGGAGCTGGAGGCACCGGAGCGGGGGCACGGGCCGCGGGTGGCACGACCGGAGCCACCGGGCGGAAAGGGGCCGGAGCCGGGATGCGGTTGACCGGAAACGGAGTCCGAATCAAACCGCCAGGCGTCTTGGGGGCGGCTGACTTGATCAGCTTGGCCCGGACCAGGGCCTCGTATTGACGGAAGGCCCGGGTGCGCCAGCTAAGGTAGTCCCGGAGGTCCGGGGGGTCGTTCGAGGACGTGATTCCGTTGTTGATCAGGGGGTCAAGTCCATGGCGGAACTTGGTCACCTTGACCAATGCGTCTTCGAATCCGGCGAGGTCCATCAGGTCCTCGAAGTCGTCGGTGTACTGGTAGACATCCTTTGTGCCCATGTGATAGGCGGAAGTCTCCAGTTTGGAGAGAGCGTGATCTTGCTCATTCTCCTCGACGAACCGGAGTCGAAACTCGGAAACGAACGAGCCCCAGGACGGAAACGGAAACGGGGCTTTGCTTCCGTGGCGCTCCGCCTATTGCTGAGCAGGTCCTTCTGCCATAAATGACATGGCATAGCGGACGGCCTTTTCCTCGCTCGCCTCTCCGTTGACCACGAAGGCCTCAGGGGCAAGGCGGGCATAGGTGCGGACCGCATAGAGGAACGCGCGGCCGCGTTTCCGATCGCCGTTGAAGGTGAACGGAGGGTTTGGTCGTAAGACCAATTTTGAGGCGAGGTTGATGTCGCCAAAGAGGGCTTCGGAATCGCCCTGAACCGGAGTCGGAGTCGGAATCGACGTCTCCGGGGGTGGTGTTGTTTGGGGTCCGCCAGCAGTATTGGCGGCGGCAGCGGCAGCGGAAGCCTGGGTGGTGAGAAGAGTAAGGGCCTCGGTTAGGCGGTCGATTTTCGCCTCGAGTGCATCCAGCCGAGTGTCAGCGTCAGGAGTAGCTCCGGAAGGCATGACAGGTGCGGGGACGACAGGAGTGACAGAGGAGGAGGGGACAAGTGGTAGGGGCGGTGACGAGGGCGGAACGGACTCGTATTCCGAGCCTGAGTCAGCGCCGAACCTAGCAATCTTGTCCGGTTGATCCCGTAGAGAGTTTCTTCTGCTGTAAGGGCAACCCCGGAGGCCTGAGATCAAGGTCCTAGCAGGGGAGGATCCAAAGCGTGAACATTGGTAAGCAAATACAAATGAAGCTGACCTAGCAGGGGAGGATCCAAAGAGAAGAAACTCTAAGGGTTTGCCTGCTAGGGAGCTGACTATATACTGCTTGTCCATAGCTGCCGCTGTCGGGCACAGAAGGCTTGGGCGGTGTCGCAGGCAAGGTCCCAGGGCGACCGTTGGGAGGGCGTTGACGGATCGGTGATTGTGCAGGCGAGATGGAGGGCCGGACCGGAGACGGAACCGGAATCGGACCGGAATCGGAGGCATCTCCGAGGGGCCGAAAGGGAGGTTCCCCTGACAATATCTCTGGCTATCTGGTGGATAAAGCTGGGATGGAGTTCATTTGAAAGGTATAGCTTCC
Organism: Mycena indigotica; assembly: GCF_014461135.1. Lineage (NCBI taxonomy): Eukaryota > Fungi > Basidiomycota > Agaricomycetes > Agaricales > Mycenaceae > Mycena > Mycena indigotica. Next base: position 384,998 of record NW_023503013.1, on the reverse strand, counting down.
TACTATCCTTGAGCCTCACCAGCTATATTTTATGTTGCCATTACCTTGATCTATTTACTGCTAAGCATGCCGGAATACCAAAGTGTTTTGCTGATATCTTGGGACTAAATGCACGGAATCTCATGATCTAACTTTATATAATGCCATGTGACAGTCCTCCACACCTCTACCCTTTTCTAAGTCCACAGCAAGTTTGAGGGCCATTCAATTCCCAGAGACCTTAGGTGCTATATAACACAGGATAGAGATATTCCAAAAGGGTGTGGGCACCATTCCCTGGGAGGTGCATGATATTCCTACCAGCAGATGTACTCAAATTAACGACATTCACAAAGGTCATCATATAGTGAACTCATCATTTTTGGGAGAGATAACACTGATAATGATACTGTAAGAGATCCAGAATAGCTATGGGGTTGATTCAAGTGCTAGACAGGTTCATTTGAGGGTCTATACCATCCTACATCCAAGTTTTGGATCATACTTGACATTATTTTCTGACCAGTTGTCATAGCGAAGACACTCTCTTTTGCTCTATGGGTACCTACCCTCTCTTCAGCTACCTCTTGTAACACATACCAGAACCACAACTAATTATAGTATAGGGTCCTAGTACACATCCAAACACCCTCATACATGCATCTTAATGTCTAGTACTCAGTCTATAGACCCCACTATTGTCAGACTGCGGGTCGGGCCGTGCAAGGACTTCTTTTAAGAATGCGCGCCCGGAACAGAACAGACGGATAGTCGGGCCCGCAAGTACGGCGGGCGGGGTCAGCTCATATAGCTGTATCTTTGCAAAAGATGAGGGCTGAGCTCCAAGGCTGTAATGCAAAAGATGAGGGCAAGTGCCCAAAAAAGAAATACATAAACAATAAAATAATAGTTTTTGAGCTGTCTGGGGGACTTTGATTGATGGCATCAGTGCATTTAGATAATATTAGCTAATGTGGAACGATTTTTGATTGCCATCACTAGATCTAATGACCAGGTGATGCTACATCAGTCTTACTTAATCGCTGAATTTATTTCCTTATTTCTGCCACATAAGTCCAAAATATTACCTTGCAAGTATTCGGCCTGAAGAAAAGGTAATTTATATGACTATATTAATTTTTAGCTTAGTCATATCTTTCAATTCCATTGAGAAATTCAACAAATAAACCCTCTTTCACATCTTTTGCATTACAGCCTTGCAGCTCAGCCCACATCTTTTGCAAAGAATGGGGTATATGGGGTGGCGGGGTAGATCGAAACCGAAAGGGCCCGTGAACTCGGTCCCTTGCCGTAGTCGGTGGTCGAAGGTTCGAATCGGGTCGTGTCGGGCCCGATGAGTCGATAGCGTCTCCTCGCACGGAGTAAGGTAGTTCTTCAGACGATCTAAGCGATAGAGTACAGGGTACACTATCGCGCCTTATATACGCTGGCCCCGCAAAGGGGGTGATCGGACACCCTGGCCTCTCCTCCTCCTCCTCGCTCCCGTTCCTGGCCGCAGAGGGGACGATCGTACATCCCTTGCGGGCCAGGCGCTACTCCTGACCTCCTAGCACTCCTCCCCAGTCCCCTTGTGTTGAGTTGGGCTCGGCGACGGCTCGACGCGTCGTTCTCGGTCACGTGCTTCCCACGTGTGCGTTCCTCCTACTGGGGCGCATGTTCCCCGTCGTCACGTGCTCACCAGCGCCGGAGCGGACGGGCCGGGTCTTATCCGTGATACCTAAAATTATGGGGGCTACTGGATCTGAGATAGAAATTTATTAAACCAGAATGCAACTTGGATCATGCTTATCTAAGGGACTTAGTGCTGAGGGACTTGAGAACTTAGAGATGTTGCAGAATTATTGGAGTATTTATTGCAGCGTAGGGCATTTGGAGTCATCCCTTCATATTAGAATGTGCAGCCCAGCGGGCCATTCATTCTAATATGAAAGGATAAGTGGAATTGGTAGGTGGTCGCCCCGGCCACGGTCACGTTCTGTTTCACCTTAGTGTTTTGCCCACTTGCGATGCGTCGCACCTCGCACGTGATGTTTCACCTCACATTTTATCCACCTCCCCGCGTTTGAGCTCGCTTGAACCATCCACGACGTGTTCGAGCCGAAACATGTCCGCCAGTGGTTGGTTTTGTGTTTCCGGGTCGGCCTGCCACCGGCCCGGTCGGATCACATGTCGGCCGACGCCTGGGCAGCCCAAAGCTGTCTTATTTGCTGTTCCAAGGCGTTTCCAGCATCCGTCGTATAGCGCGCACGACACCTGCTCCCCATTATCATGTGCTGCGTGTTGCAGGCCCTTAGTGGCTTGATACTAGTGCCAGAAAGGACAGGCCAGGTCTTATCCCTGACACAAATTTCATTATTTCATTTACTGACCTTTTATAACTACTAACCCAATAGTCCGAGTCTCTCAGAGTCTGAATTTTTGACAATACTATGCATCAATATCAATCATAACCATTTGACATAGGCTCTCTATAATAGTATCATCTGCCTACACAAATAACATACTAGCTCATCAATTATTTCTCTCCTTTGGTCTTCCAAATTTGGCAGCATGGTAAAGAAGCCCATTCACAAAGTGAGCTCTATACAGCTCCTCTCTCAAGATAAGTTCCTCTTCACTTGGGGGGGAAGCAGTAACACCTCTTGGTCCATGCCAATCAAAGCACTTGTCCATGAATGGTGCTGTATCTTTCTCAAACTTGATTCCTTGAAACTTTGTAGCACCCTTCCTATTAATCCCTCTTGAAGCTGACCCAAAGTAGGTCTTAGGAACCCAGGAAGATGTATTGCCGGATTTCACTTCTTCTAATGGCCAAAATCCAAACTGGTAGGCATCAAAGGCAACATGGTAGTGGACCAACATCAATGCTCCATTGATGATTGGATCCTCATCCAAGTTTGCACCAAAAACTTCAGTGATAATATTCTTGAGCTTTGGATACTGTATAATTGCAGGTTCCATAGTATCATAGATCTGTTGAGTCAGTTTACAATCACTCCACTTTATACAACTTGAACCTACCAAAGGAATCCAGCAGACTGCCATCAGATGAATGCCTTGGTAGGCAGTAAAAGACCAGCCCCGATTCATCATTGGAACATCTATCCCACTTACACAGCAGACCATATCTCTGTTGCGGACCTTCTTTGGGAAATCATTTTTCTATATTGGAATAACAAATATTAATCAATTAGAAGCAATCAGATTATTCGATACATACACGGACTCCTTTCTGGCCACTGTCCCACCCATCCATGGCTGGTTTCAGCACAGTTGGCATCCAGCCAACTGCCTTGCTGCTTGAAGAAGCATGGAAAATTATATAGTGTCCTGGTGCAACTGGCTGTGCATCACGTTGAATTTGAACTCCCGGATGATTTGCTATGTCTCGCCCAACATTGAGTTTCCATTTACGAGTCTTCTCTACAATTGTTTCCATTTGATGCAAGGCCTCTGCCTGGTCCAGTATATCCCATTGATAGTCCATGTCAAGGAGGATATCCTCAGCCTGTGCCTTGATAAGAATATAGGATTCTTGGGGAACCATCAAATTTAGGAGGTCTGATAGGATAGTATCACAGCCCACCTCGTGTTATCTTGTGATTCAGACTATCAGTTGACTTAAAATCCAACATGTGGTCAAGAAAGGTATACAGCAAGCTGCCAGTGAGATATTGGAAACAAGAGAAACCTTGTGGGTTCAGTATGGTTCTTGCCAGTCTGAAATGCATCGACAAACCTGCAACCAGGGTGTCCCCAATAGTGGTTCCACGCTGAAACTGCGGAGTTCTCGAGCCCATATTCCTTCTTCCACCTTCAGGAACAGACGCCCATATATGTATATCGCGCTGGTCTTCATTGAAATACTCAAAAGTTTGTCCAAACAGACTGCGAGTCATGTTCCTGTGCGGCTGCAGCACTGAGTTAAGAGCTTTCAAAGTTGGAAACGGTTCAAGTTGTGTGGCAGTAAAGTGCTAAAGCCTCTTATATACTCTCAGTGTCTATTTCAATCTTTATTTTTTCCCTACCAACTTCCGGAAAGCAATTCTGGAACACAGTGGCCACTGGCCACACTCGGCTCGGAGCCACAGTGGCACCATATAGTTCTGAGTCGCCGCTATTCAGATTGGTTTCGTTGCCGAAAGCCAATTTGAACGCGACGGATGGCCACGAAGCTCCGAGTCGGAGTCTGTTGAACGGTTAACACAATTCATGGCTCGGAGTCCGAGTCCGCCGAGTCGTTGTGGCCAGTAGCATCAGGTGAGATTCGGAGTTCCATTTGAAGTCTAATACTATCTGACAGCCCTTCAAGTACCCAGATAATTTGACTGTGGCCAAACTTGAACACCGTTCGTTCGATTGAGCACAAGTTGACCATAGTCTGCATTAGTAATAGTTGTAGTATAGACGTCTATAGATACCGTAACACCGTGACTCTGACTTGCACCAACCGTGATGAGTGTGGCCATATCCATAGCTCTCGCGGTTTAAAGGCGCCTCCTCCACCTTTCTTCAAGTTCGCCATACACACCCTACCTACTACATCGAATCCGAGTAATGCCAGCCGCGAACGTTGAAGGGTCAGTGTGCTCACTGATGCATTGTGTGTTGGCTCCATGTCTCATGCGGTCTTTAACAGTGTCCCCTTCCTGCTGTCCAAAAGGTCCCGCGAGAAAGCCCACAACCTGTTCGTCCTCAGGATGACTCCGACACGTATCGAATTTGCCGGAGGTGCGTGCTGCATCCCATCCGAGTCTTCAAGTTCCCCTCTAAGCTCTAGCGACTGACTGCTTGAGCCTTGAGCAGGCTGGAATCTCACCGTGCACCGTGACATGACGGCACAGACGTTCTACCGTTGGATAGATCTCGCCACGCTCGGTGCCAACTATTCCTGGCCCGAAGCGCCTCAGTACAACTTTGAGGTCCGCCCCGTCGCGCACAACATCCAGCTCCTCGGATTTTTGACCTACCTATACTCAACGCGAAATGGTAGAGGCGTGCCTGGCGCGGCTGTTCCACGGGCCTCGACGGACATCATGCGGGCCGGAGTGTATGGAATATTCCATCCCGGTAAGTTTTTCTTCCTGCAGTTGCGGTTCAATGCTAATTGTGCCCTGTTGCTTGTTATTGTCAGGCACCGAGAATATATGGAGAGAAAACCTCAATTTCGATGTTCCCGCGAAATCACTCACGTCCCAGATGCGCATGGAGGATCAGTGTGCCACAGCCGTATCGCCGACGCGAGAGGTTCTCCCGAGCGCTGAGGTATGCTCACGCACAAACATGTTTTTTGACGTTAATTGCTATGTGCAGTACCAGGCCGCATACCACCCGCATGTAGTGGCTAACGTCGTCCACCGCGACGGCGGTAAATGTTTCTTCACGGGAGGCATCACAAATTCGGCCACTGTCGAGTGGATCTTCCCCCCGCCATGTGGGTACACATCTTGAGGTTTGCGGTCAAATACATCCTATTGCTCAAGCTCAAATTGGTGCTGTAGGAAGAGAAATACTTCATCGCCACCGACAATGCGATCACGATCTCCGCAGAGCTTGTCCGGGCGTTCAAGGCAAACGTGTTGAGCGTTGACTGCGACGTAAGTGAGACTATCAGTTAAATTTCCCTCGTTTCTGACGGCCCCTCGCAGGATCCCACCGGACCTCGCATCGTGGTCTTTGCACATGAGAAGGAGACAGACGACTCGGACGGCCAGCTCTTGCTCCCGGCCCACTTCCGCCAGAGCCTGACAACAGCCGCGCCGCTCTCACTCACGACTGAGGCACAAGTATTCTGGCGCCTGCACTTCCAGTGGACCGTGCGCGTCAATTTCTGGTGTGGCGACGTGAGCGAGGACTTCGACCTGGACTTGGGCAGTGCCTTGGTCAAAGAGTGGATGGAGAATGGCAAGTTCTCGGATCCGCGTTATGCTGAGGGGGGCGAAGACAGCGCGGTGGGCGACGTTGTTAAGGAGCTCTGTGAACGTTTGCGATGATAGTGTAGCAACAGTTGGTGCTGTTTGCTGTTCTGCAATCGGGCATTGGCAGGAGTGAATTAGGGTGCCAAGTTTTACTGCTTATTATACATAGAGTGCCATTCAAGTGCCATTTTATCGTGGCAAACTTTAGAATCAAGTTATTTAACCTCTGAGTCTATGACCACGACGCCACGCAAGTCCGAGTCCCAGGTGTCGAGTGATTCGAATTTTTACAACTTTTAAATGGTATACCAAATATATGTGCAGTGACGTGACGGGGACTTCATGGCATGATTGACAACTCCCACCGTCAGGCTACACGCGCCAACTTGGAAGCAAGCTTGTCGTCCCCCTCCAAGTGACGATGTCTCAGAGTGAGAAGTAGTCTTTTCAATTGTGCTCATAAGCTGTGCCACTAAAACAAGTGGGTAGCTACGTGTTCAAGCTGTCGAAGAAGTCGACGACGGACCGGCGAAACATGTTTCTCTTTTCCGTCGATCCAGACAACTACAGCATTAACATGTTTGGGGGTGCGCTGTTCCACTGCCACGGCGCTGATGCTCAGCATGGACTGACATCTTTCTGCGCAGGCTGGAACCTCGAACAACACCCGGGAATGACAATCCGGACGTTTTATCGCTGGTTGGACTCGATCGTGGGTGGAAGCGCTTATCCCGACGAGGCGTACGATTTCGTGCTGCGAGTGTTCCAAGTGGAAGAGCGCTACCCCCTCCATTACGGCTTGAACGACCGCGCGGCCCTTGGGCCGGCCATCGCACGCGACGCCGAGGGCGTGATGCCCCCAGGCGTGCATGCCGCATTCTATCCGGGTAGGTATCTTCATTGACCGCGCACATAGGCCTCATTTTACCCCTCAGGCTCGGACAAGGTGTACTGGTTGGAGGCCACTGGCAAGCCGGATATAGTCAGGTCTTTGCAAGATATTCTGGAGAATAAATATGGAAAAGTCTCCCGCGAACAGATCGAGGCTCTTGCCACAGAATATGTACGTTTTCTTGTCTCTCGGGCAGTCCTATTCAACACACTTGAAGATGCACATTTCTGCTCCCATCGCAGAGCAGGTTAAGCAACGGGACAACAACCGATGCTTCTTTACTGGCCGAACGGATGTTCTTACGGTGCAGGTTATCGTCATCCCTGCGAACCAGGTCACTGGAGAGGCATGTGCTTTCATTCTTGGAGCCTCTCATTATTCATAATGAATCCAGTCTGTCGACAATGTTATCACAATCTCGTCTGAGCTGGTCGACGCCGTTCCGCAGGAACGCGCTCAGCGTCGATTACGATGTGAGTGCATACAGCCATTGGTTGCCAGACTGCCGACAAGAAGTCCGCTAAACTCTTAGGCTAGGAGAACGGGGTCTATCGGACTGTGGTGTTTGCCGACTTGTCTCCTGATCCCGAAGTCAACGCGCGGCTCATTTCGCTTGTGCAGTCCAACACGGTATGCACTCCTGCAACCGCGCCCGCGCTCGGCGCCGAGTTCCTGCGGCACCATTTTATGTGGACGCTCCGGGTGCATTTCGAGGGCGGCGACATCAGAGGCGACTACTCGGAGACGATAATTGACGAGCTGATGATGGAGCTGGCGGAGGACGGTGACTTCAGCGACGAGCGCTGGAAGACGGGCGAGGGCATCGAGAGGGTTATTGGCGACGAGGTCGTGCGGCTGCGGAAGCGGTTTAATTACCGGTGGACCCCGCCGAGCCGCGTGGTGTTCCCTGTAGACCCGGACCCGGACCTTCCAAAGCGATATAGACATACGAGGCGAGCAAGACACGTTTAGAATTACGAAGGGAGGCAGTGGGAGATTCAGCCTGCAGGTAGGTATACATACTTGTACATGAAAAATTGAGAATAAGTACTTATCAGCGAAAGTCGGTAGAAGTATCTCTAACCGCAGCAACGTTGATGGCAGCAAACGCCGTTGGAGCGTGGCTTGCTTCTTTACTAGTAAAGGCAAGACGTCGGACATGAGGCCTTTCCTGTTAGCGCGTGATCGGCCTGGGCGAGATGGCGAGATGAGGAGATGAGGACGACAGATCCCACATTTGGAATGTCGACATTCGCACTGCCAGCGCACGGCTTCGTTCTTCCCTCGACGGACGAACGAAGCGTGCGTATACTTACCTACCTATGCCACTTACTATGCTTATATTGTTATGCCAGTGATACATCTATTAGGTACTAAATATATTGGTTCTTCCCTCGACGGACGAACGAAGCTGATACATCTATTAGCTCTGCGCTGCCCATCCGCGCGCAACTGTCCGCCAAATCGCATCTGCTTTAACAGGTTATGGGCCCCGACAGCACCATGACCACCAACGAGCTCGACCTCTCTCGCGGCACCCGTCTCCCACTCCTTGCTCTTGATGGCAGCAACTTCACACTCTGGAAGCCGCAAGTGCTGACCTACATCACTGCCATGGGCAAAGTCCGCCATCTACGCGGAACTGCCAAAGTCCCCACCAAACCTGCCGACCCTGCGTCCAATGCCAACGCTGCGGCAATTGCTGCTCACGAAGCCGAAGTCGAAAAGTATGAGGATGCTCTGGAGGTTTACGAAACCGGCGAAGCCAAAGTCCGGTCTATCCTCTATTCCACGATTCACGAGACTCACAAGGTCTCCATCCTCACCAAATCGACCTCTCACGAGTGCTGGACGACTCTCTGCGAGCAATTCGAGAAGCGAAGCGACATTTTCGCTCAGGCTATCGTTACTCGGATGCACGCGCTCAAATGTGCCGACGGCGAAGACGATCCTCGTCCCAAGCTTGATGAGCTCAAGCGCCTTCTCCAGGACTATGCCGGCGTTGGCGGGGTCATGGCAGACACCGAACTCAAGAGCATTGTCATCAACCTGCTCTCACCCGTTTGGGCCTTCACCATCCGCACCCTCCTCACCCAGTACAAAATCCAGGCTACGATCATGGCCACCACCAACCCTTCCTCCAAACCGCCCGAGCTCACCGCTGAAGCGCTCATCAATACCATTCGCGATCTGGCAGACACGACCGGTGCGATGCGAGACCCAGCGGAGGCAACCTCAGGTGGAGCCGCTCTAGTTGTCGGGAACGCCAAACCAGATGACGTCTGCTCCAATTGCGGGAAGAAGGGGCACTGGAAGCGAGACTGCTGGTCAAAGGGAGGAGGGAAGGAGGGTCAACGTCCTTCGAACTGGAAGGCCATAACGGGCAGGAAGGGGAAAGACAAGAGGGGCAAGGGGAAGGGGGGAGGAAACGGCAACAACAACAACGGGAATAACAGTGGAGGGGGAGGGAGCGGAACATCAGCTGCGGCTGCCACTTACGCTTTTGCGTGGATGGTCAGCACGAACTTCAAGAAGCTGGAGACATATGGCATCATTGCTCTCAGCTTTACCGCTCTCCTCGACTCTGGAGCCAACAACCACTACTGCCCTTCTCGTGACCGGTTTGTGGAGTTCGAAACGCTCAAGAACCCTAAACCCATCCGTTCCGCCGATAACCGCACCTTCTACGCAACTGGTGTCGGTAATGTCCCCATCTCCGTCATGCATAAGGGGCGAAAGATCGACATCCTCCTCACCAACGTCCTCTATTGTCCGGAGATGCCCGTCATGCTCATCTCTGTCGCTGTACTCGTTAAGGCCAAGTTTTCCGTCCACTTCGAACTTGACGGTGCACATGTTCTTGCACCTGATCGCACCACCATCCTCGTTGTACCCGAACGCAACGGTCTTTATCCTATCACGGAAGTCCATGGGTCAACTACTACCCCTTTGAAACCCTCTCCCGACACCGCTCTCGCAACCATGTCCCTTCACGAATTCCACTGTCGCATAGGCCACGCTGACGTTCGAGGACTCAAGACCATGGTCGACCGTCAAATCGTAGACGGCATCGTTCTCACCAAAGACGAGGCTGGCTTCTGCAAGGGATGCGCCCAGGGTCAGCTCAAACACGACCCATTCCCAAAGCAGCGCGCCAGTCCACCAGCTAAACACTTTGGAGAACGAGTTCATAGCGATATTTGGGGACCCTCACGAATCGAGTCGCTCGGGCACAATCGGTACTTTATTGTCTTCGTCGATGACAACTCCGATGAAGTTACCGTTACAGGCCTACGGGAGAAATCGAAAGCCTTTGAGGCATATCGTCATTACGAGGCATGGGCAAAGCAACATCGGGGGGCAACGGCGATCGGGGAATTGCAGACGGACGGAGGAGGGGAATACACGAGCGAAAAGATGGAGACACATTTGAAGGATCAGGGGACGCATCACCGTACCACTGTACACCATTCGTCGGCACAAAATGGCACTGCTGAACGTGTTCTCCAAACCCTCATGGCCCATGCACGCAAGATGCTACATCACGCAAGCTTGCCTCTTTCGCTCTGGCTCGAGGCCGTCGTCCACGCCGCTTGGTTACGTAACCGAACCGAAACGAGAAAGACTCCAGGCTCAACACCACACGAGCGGGCGACCAAAAAGAAGCCCAACTTGTCACAAATCCGACGTTTTGGCGCAAACGTCTGGGTCAAGTTGGAGGGCGCATCGAAAATCGACAAACAGTCGAAACCATGTCGGTGGATAGGAATTGACACCCACGCCAAGGGTCACCGAATCTATTGGCCGGATGTCCGTCGGCGTTTCCATAGAGCGCAACGTATGGTTTGAGGGGGAGCCTGATGAGACGTATTTTCCCGAAAGCGTCACAATCGAGGGGGAGATGGAGACAAGTTCTGGCGATCGCGACGCTTCGAGCTCAACATCTACTCCGGACCCTTCCCCACCCCCAAAACCGGAACAACCTAAGGTGTCAATACCACCACCGCCTGTCGCTCCAAAACGCCCAATGACACCTCCAAGTCCTATGTCCGACCTCACTGTGTCAGAGACTGGGGACCAACCTCCGCAACCTCCAGAGGAATCTCGCCGTACTCGAAAACCTAGCCGATGGATTCGAGACTTGCAGGAGGGAAGAGGGATCACGGCGTCAAAGGTGCCACCGAGCGTCATGCCGGACAAACTCCCGGAAAAGCTACCCGACGAACCGCAGGCAAAGGCCTCACTCGCTGTCGACGACAACCGCAACTGGCTGGATGGAGCCATTGCTCAACTTGCGATGCGCGAGATGTTTGCGGGAAATGAACAACCGTTGATCGCCCTTGCCACAATGGATGGGGACTCACCAACGGATCGAGAGGCCATGGAGAGCGAAGAGAGTTCACACTGGAAAGCCGCCAAGTCAGCAGAGGTTGGGAAATTGAAGGACAGGAAGACATGGGTAGTGGTTAAACGCCCCCATAACGCCAACGTCCTCCCCAGCTCATTTGTTCTTCGACGCAAGCGAGACGAGAACAACAATGTACGCGAATATAAAGCGCGACTTGTGGCTGGTGGCGACCGTCAGGTCTACCAGGTCGACTACACAGAGACTTCCGCTCCCACTATCACCCTAGCGACATTTCGCTTCCTCCTTGCGCTAGCTGCTCGACATGATCTCGAGGTCGAAAACATTGATTTCTCGAGTGCGTATATCAACGCAGAGCTCAAAGAGACGGTTTATATGCGCCAACCCCGCGGCTTCGAGGAGCCTGGGAAGGAGGACTGGGTGTGCTTATTGCTACGGGCGATCTACGGGTTGAGACAGGCAGGGAGAGAGTGGTACAAGGTGGTATGTGCGCTGATGGAGAGCTTGGGGTTCAAGAAGTGCGACGCTGATCCCGCTGTCTTCTACATCTTTGAGAATGGCATCGGGGTGATAGTCACCCTCTATGGCTAGATCTATGCATAAAATGCTGGTGAGGTCCACAGAAAGCTATCCATAAGATATGGGTGTTTCACCAGAGACCTATAACTGAGACTTGTGACAGGAATTGTGACAGGAGATCAAAACTGATATTACACAACAGGATTAACAGATATCACTTATGTAATATCATATATAATATCCTTAAGTCCTATTTCTTCAGGCCGATGACCCGGTATGTAGTTAGGGGGACTGTGTGATAGGGAAAAGAGATTATCATCCTAATTGGGATGAAATTGATGGATCTCTATATAGCCATCAGAATCACTGATGCCAATCAAAAATGGTTCCACATCAAGGTATATATCTAGATGCCATCACTCCATCACTGATAACCCTCTCAGGTAGTCTAATAATAATAAATTCAAGGGCTGTTATATATTACAAATAGCTGGACCCATATCTTATGCATAATATTCCCTGGATACCACCCATATCTTATGCATAGATCTGACTATAGGAGCTGTGATAGTTGGCATTCATGTCGACGACTCACTTATCCTCTCTAACTCAGCCAACGCCTGTTCAGCACTCAAACGCGAAATCGCTGGTCGCTACGCCATTACCGATCTCGGTCCCGTTCGGTGGATACTCGGGTTCGAGATTCGACGTCAACGAGATGTTGGGACGATCACCATGTCCCAAGGCGCTTACATCGACACATTGGTCAAGCGATTTCGACTCGAGAAGGCCAACCCACTTTCCATCCCCCTTGACCCACATACCGACCTTCATGACGCCAACGCAATAACCAACAAAATCGAGTCGTCAACACCATTTGCGCGACTCATTGGCTCGCTTATGTATGCAGCCGTCGGCACTCGACCGGACATCTCGTTTGCGGTCTCCAAACTGGCTCGATTCATGTCTAATCCAGCACACGTCCACTGGGAGGCAGCAAAGAAGGTCCTGCTCTATCTTATGGGAACTCGTGACTATGTCCTCACATTTGGGCTAAATGACTCGGGTTTCAATGCCTACTCAGATGCTGATCACGCCATGGATAAGACCGACTATCACTCAATATCCGGAAACGTCTTCATGTTCGACGGTACTGCATTCTCCTGGTCCTCTCGAAAGCAATCGCTCGTAGCGCAATCGACAGTTGAAGCCGAATTTATCTCGGCAGCCACAGCAGCAATGGAGGTCGTTTGGCTGCGTGGAGTTATCTCAGCGCTTGGAGATCTGCCCATGGAGCCTGTTATCGTTCATTGCGACAACCAGGGCACCATCTCACTGGCGAATAGCGGCCTCATGAACCCTCGAACTCGTCATATCGCTATGCGCTACCGCTACATCCATGAGGCTATCGAACAAGGCATCATCTCCCTCAAATATGTTCCCACTAACGACCAAATCGCCGACATCCTCACCAAGGCTCTTCCGCTCGACAAAGTCAAGCACTTCCGACATCTGCTTGGAGTCCGTAGAGCTTGAGGGGGAGTGTTAGCGCGTGATCGGCCTGGGCGAGATGGCGAGATGAGGAGATGAGGACGACAGATCCCACATTTGGAATGTCGACATTCGCACTGCCAGCGCACGGCTTCGTTCTTCCCTCGACGGACGAACGAAGCGTGCGTATACTTACCTACCTATGCCACTTACTATGCTTATATTGTTATGCCAGTGATACATCTATTAGGTACTAAATATATTGGTTCTTCCCTCGACGGACGAACGAAGCTGATACATCTATTAGCTCTGCGCTGCCCATCCGCGCGCAACTGTCCGCCAAATCGCATCTGCTTTAACATTTCCAGCTGTTGGCAAAATCCTAGGCCACTCCAAAATTTCTACTCGTCTGACGTCACCCAAACCCTGAGGCACCAGCCGTGCGCGGAGGGTCGCTTAACTGGAGCAACAGTGGAGCATTGGCACTGCAAACTGCTTTATTTGGGTTGAAGTCTGTCCGACGCTCCAAGAGAGGAAATTTTAATGTGGCCTAGGATTTTGCCCACAGCCGTCAGCTAAACCAGTATGTCCGCACAACATGAGCCTGCAATCCACCACAGACTTCAGAGAAATCCCCGTGAGAGTTGCCCTGACAAGCACCGTTAAGCACAATACTAGTATTTACTTGATCCACAGTCCAGTTTATTCGAACGCGCATGATTCAGACTCATTCGGTCCGAGTCAGGACAACTCTATGAAGATTTTAAGTACATATTCTTGATATACTACTAGTACATAATCACCGCTTTGCTATTTTTCTCACAAAAAGGACTCGGAATCGCCATACTAAGCGTAAGTGGCTTAGACCGGGTTCAGCCCGGCGACTGTCACCGTGACAACGACTTGCTTTCAACTTTCATCTGACCTGATTCGAGCCTCCCGCCCGCGCGCACCGACTCGGAGCCGTGTTGTTTGCCTAAACTCCTGGACGTGGGAGACCATAGCCAGCATGCTTGCAGCGTGGTCAGACAATCGGTCAGACAGCCGACTGACTGCAAAGCCTTGATTGCCATTGTCGTTATGTGACTCGGACTTGATGAAACCAGCAGTTTTTTTTCCTCGACCATGTCGTTCGACTCTTCCCGCTCGTATGGTGTGGCACATTGAAATCCTCTTCAAACTGACACATCTATCAGCTTTCTTATGTCCCAGAGAGCTGCTGACCAAGGCCGAAATATGCATGTCTTCTCGCTCTCCTGTTTTCCACAAGCCAGAATGGCCGGTGGTGAGGACGCTGCTAGTCCTTAGTGATGCTCCGTTCTCAAAATTTATTTAGGCTTCAATCTCAACCGAATACATCTCACCGCAAAGACTTTCTATCGATGGCTTTATCTCTGCGATGAGATTATAAATTTCCAAAGAGGTCTCAAAGACGCCGTCGTCCTACGGAAAATAAGGCTACGGACCGTCCAGGCGTTGCTCTACGCCTTCGAAGAGATCGAAGGCCCCCCAATTCCTCGGGACTCTCTTCAACTGATTGAACCTGGCATATATGGAATTTTTTCCGCTGGTAGGTACCAAGCCACACACTCAGACGAAAGGCTGACTCGGATATCTATTGCTAAGACGGAACACCATTCACCCGGTATTTCTGTAGCCCAGTACGTTTTCACCCATCGTTCAAAGATCAAGAAGTGCAGCTCGTTTGGGGTGACCCGTCTTTTAAGGGGGAGGTTTGGAAATACTATCTTTTGATTCTCCCAGATGATTGAAATACCATTTCAGAATGACATTCCAATAAACTTGAAAGTTCTCGCGGGCGCCAGGGACAAGGGACGATGCTTTATTACCGGTCGAACCGATCTCCCAACACAATGCGTTTGGATTCTCCCCCCTCTCGCAACGTTCGGTCGTGATCATGTAAGTATATCTTGCCGCTCTATTCACGCACCACCGTATTGATGTTTCTACTCAGTCGGATCCAATGGCCTTCGACAAGTACAAGGTTGTCGACAATCTCATCACGATTTGCTCGGCTTTGGCTGACCCCTTCATGCGCAACTTGTTTGCTGTCGACGTTGAGGTACCTGTCATCGACACGCTATGCGGTTCTCTCGCTGACGCGATCTCTGCAGGATAACACCCGCATCATTACCTTCGATGACCTCCCGAGCGGCTCGCCCACGTTGCCCTCGCATTTACCCACTCCGCCGTCCCCCTCGACCATGGACTACTGGAAGTATGCTTTCATATACACCTTGGCTATATTCTTCCCCGCAGGCGAAGTCAAAGAAGATTATAGCAATCCAGAGTACGATTCCAACGACCTGATAGAGGAGCTCCAGGACGGCTACGCCGAGCTGGCCCATCCGAAATGGCAAAGCGACATCGGCCGCGAAGCATTGGCTGTTTACTGGCAGCTTGCCTGTCCCACGGAATCAGAGCTGAGAGATGAACGCGAGCGGAGATATGCAACGGAGTTGGATGAGGATGCCAGTGATGAACCTGGATACGCTGTGTAGGCGCTTGCGGCGATAGTGCAGCAACAATTGTATTTGCTATGCTGCTCAACCTGACTTCACTCCGACACATTGAGCGACAATTATTACAGTCCTTTCTACCCTTTTTAATCCAGGTACATATATAGATAGACAGATTTAAAACGCCCTTTAACCTCCTTGAACTTGAAGGACCCTTCTCGTACCGACGAAGAACTCAACACCACCTGGGTTGCGACGGGCTTTTTCCAGCTCCGAACAGGTCCATCAAGAATCGCGTTTTTAAGTCCAGGAGTACTGGATCGTCTTCACAATATTACTAGTAATCCAAGCAAGATTCTCCACGGGCATCTCTACGCAGTCCATTTATTCACATAACTATAATCGAACGAAAGGACAAGTCAGGAGGGGTAACATCCACAACCTACACCTATCTACCATGGTATCATCATCAATCATCATCATCACCCTAGGAGCCCCCGTCGCTGCCATAGGCCGTATGATACGACATGCCCGTCGGCTCGACGGAGTGGCCCTTCGGATGCAGCCCGCTCTTCGGCGGCGGGTCGTCGAACGGCGATCTCGGCGGTTCCGGGTCCGCAAACGGCGACGTCGGCTCCTGCACGTGCGTCTGTTGGTTAAAAGGCGGGGTCGGCAACACCGACGTCGGCCGATTATTCCCGGCCGGGTACGAGGCATACTGCGCCTGCGTCGGCGTCCCCGGGTCGAGCGATCGTCTCGTCTGCGGCGGCTTCTGCTGCTGCGGGGGCGACTTGGTATACCGCCGCTCCCGCATCTGCACTCCGTCATCAGCCGCTGACATGCCGCCATACGCAGCGGCATACGCGCCGGGCTCGATCGGCGTGCGGCCCGGCGGGTGCTGTGGCTGTGGGGCATACAGCACAGGGGCCGGGGCCGGGCCGGGAGCATACCCGACCGCCCGGCCCTGCGCGTCCCACTGCTGGTGCTGCTGCTGCTTCTGGGCGACATACGCGTCGTACTGCTTCTGCCTTTGCTCCCGCTCCCAGTCATACCGCGGGTGCTGCCCCTGCCCCTGCCCGGAGGCAGTAAGCGGTATATCCGACAGACTCGCCCTTCGGCCCACCTGGGCGTCGCTCCCGCCAAACGCAGCCGCGCTCTCGCCGTAGACGTCGGTGCGCTCGAGCTTGGCCTGGCGGGCCTTGCGGCGCTCGTAGATGACGGCGGGCTTGGCGAGCGCCATGTGGTGGAAGATGTACCACATCGCGAGGAGCGTGACGAGGAAGGTCGCGCCGAGCACGCTGTCGCTGATAATCTTGCTCTGCGTGGACGTCGTCCCCTTGTCCGCCTGCTCGAGTATGACGCCCAGGTACACCGTGATGAATTGTTTCGGGAGGGAGAGGATGGCGGCGATGGAGAACACCCAGATGTTCATGCCGCAGGTGGCGAAGACGGCCGTTGTGACTGTTTGGGAATGTTGAGTAAAAACGGTAAGAAAGAGTAGTTGGCACGCACAATGCCCCGGGATAGCGCTAAACCGCGCAATAAGCGCAATCCTGAACCCGCCCGTGCGGACACAGCGCGCAAGACAGGCATACGGGATCTGGGTCCGCTCCATCTTCTCGCCACGGGCGTTGCAGCAGTACTTGAACGCATAAAAGTTGCCGACCTCCCCGAGGAACGTCCCCGCGCACACAATCGCGAACCCAATCCACAGCCCCCACACCAGCCCACACAGAATAGCGACAATTTCGTGGCCAAAGAGCTGCGCAAGTCAGTCTTCGTCTTTGATAAAGCAAAGCAAAGACAGGGCACGCACCGGCGGGAACGATATGACAAACAATATCGCAATGGGCACGACCCACCCGAACTTGAAGCTATGCAGCCACTTGGTGACCGGCGTGAGCCAGTCGACGATCTGGTGGTGGTATATCGACACGAGCGCGGTGATGGTCATGATGAGCACAATCGCGACGTAGTACCACAGCCACTCGCGGCGGATCCAGAAGCGCCAGCTGAGCAGCGTCTTCCAGTCGAACAGCCCACTGCGCAGCGCCTTGGCCTCGCTCGGCGTCGGGCTCGGGGTACGCCCGCCCCCGGAAGCGTAGGCCCCGAAAGCGGGGGGCGGGTGTTGTTTGAGGACGGAATCGTGGCCGTAGGAGGGCGCGGGGGAGGAGACAAAAGAGGGCGGGGCGGCCCCGGGGGGCGGGCGGGCGTTCCCGGGTGCACCGCCGGGAGGAGACGGGTTGAAGACGCCCGAGGGCGGGGGGTAGGCGTTGGCGGTCGCGAACGAGGAAGTGCTGCTGCTGGCGGTGTTGTGCTGCCCGTCCGCGCGGTACAGCGGGTATGGCATCGCCATGCTGGGCGTGTAGGGCTAGGGATAAGAGAAGGGTATGCGCAAAGGGTGGTGTCGCGAAAAAAAACAGCGGTGGAGTGGATGAAGCAGGTGGAGAAGATGGCAACGGGCAGGCAACCCGGGTGGCGCCAAGCACTGCTCGCGTAAGCAACGTCAGCATGTCGGCGGCCTGCACTGCCGCACTCTCGTCTTCGTCAATGACTGCCAGGGAAGGAAAGCGCTGCAGCCGCGGGTGCTGCGCTCCCATTCCTGACTCCCGGCGCGCTGTTGCCAGCGCTACTCCTTGCTTTTCCCTCGCGTCGGTCCAACTTCCATTCCGCAACTTGAAAGAACAATAAAAACGGTCAATGCCGGCGCCGTCACTTCAGCCTCCAATAACAAAAGCGGCTGTCTCAGATCCCCCCAATCCGCCTCCCGGTGTTCTCGGTCAAGCACTGCGGTCGCTCTCGGATTCTAAGTATAGCCTGTTCGGATGCCAACCTGCAGTCGACGACGCCCTAAACCAGACACATTGGGCAACCTTCCTCAATTCAGCGAACACACAGCACGACTTGTGGCCCTCCGCTGTCTACTGCCGCCAAACTGGACGATCTGGCTTGATTCAACTCACCGTGCCGAGGAGGCCCACGGTGGTTCCATCGCGATCAAGAGACTACCGACCAGAAGTCGACCCAAAAGAGATGTGGGGGGGTCAAATCTCATTTTTTTTTACTTCGTTATTTCCAAAGTGACTTCAAGTATAGCAAAAAACGCATTTATCTTCAACATCCTCAAGAAAGACCGGAACGGGAACCAGCTGTTCTCCTATTCACTGGAAGTGCGCCGGCGAGCATACCTTATTCCGACTCATTGTCGGAGCCCATCTCGCGCCGCGCGGCCTGGGCAAGGCGATACACCTGGAGCACCTCATTCTTCAACGTCCCGGGCCTGTTCCACTCTTGGTCATCAAAGTTCCTCTTGCGGCCCAGCTCCCGGCACAGCCTGATGCGCTCCGCGACCGGGTGGTCCCAGCCGATGTCGCCGCCCTCCGCGTTCGCGCGGAGGCTCCACTCGAAATGTTCGTGCCAGAACTTGGCTGAATATGCGGGAATGGACACGACTGTGCCTGTATGGAGGTTGAAGCGTGCTTCATCTATGTCGGCGAAGAAAATCAAGCGGTAGCCGTCCTGCACAGCAATCAGCGGATCCAAGCTGCGATCAAAAACGCCGAATACCTGGAAATCTGGGCTGAAAGCGTTGTCGTTGAACGGCGTAAATAACGCTGCGTCGAGGGTGACGACGTTCGCCACAACCTCGTACTCCGCCTGGTCGTGGTCTTCAAATCTCTGGGGTATGCCATATTGAGCTTAAGGCGACTGCATAGCGATTCTCGGACACACCTCATCCACAAACAGGCTCTGTGCCAACCGCGGGCATCAGGAATCCCAATCGCGTATATGGAGCACTATGCGGCCTCTCATAGCGCCTGAGCAGCCATAACAACTTCCCTCTATGGGAGCCTCTCATAGCCGTAAAGACGCTGTAGAATATGTGTAGTCAGTCAGTAGTAAACTATGAATCATCTATGGACTGACTATGGATTGACTATGCACCGGCTATGCGCTGGCTATGCACCGGCTATGCAATGACAGATGGCATGTGTCATCCGACTATTCCCCAAATCACACATCATTCAAAAACGGTGAAGTGGGCCATTTTGGGCCAATTGATGTGTAAACTACGCATGTCCGTCTACTGCTCGTACTACGTCTAGTCAATGTCCATCCTTCATCTGCCACCTCTGCGCGCAGACTCAGGTCAAATTGCAGCTGACGGGTTTTACTTCCCCTGGTGCTAGTGGAGTTGCCGCTGACCTATTGCCCAAGTTTTCGTCACTGAGAGATGGAAAAACTAGGAAAAGCTCACTGTAACCCCTCCTGTAGCCATCTTGTCAAGGCTGTGTCGACGAGTTTATGCGCAACCGGTCGCTCGAGGCTTCTGCTGATATGGTCCTCGATTCGGTTATAAAACCTTTCGTACATTGTGCCCTTGAGCGATAGCTGGGAAAATGTACCGGTGCTCCACTCATCCAGGCAATGTCGCATCTGGAAAATGTGTTAGTTAAGGGAGGATAGATTCAAATATCATACCAGTGTAACGACAAATGCTATGACCGGATAGAGTATTCCGTCGTCCAAAAGTCCAGGAATCTTCTCAGCGTACCCATGTTGGGGATGGAACAGGATAAGCTTGATTGCTTGTTCAAGCTCCTCGCTTTGGTATATTTCCCACGAAGTCTGAACGATAGTTAGTCAGAGACTGGTTAGAATCCACGAAATACCGGTTTTTTGCTGTAATTGACATTGCAGAAGCACTCCTCGTCCTTGAGCTTGCTGACGCGTTCCTTCGTATATTGGACTTGCTCCGCATCGGTCCAGGCCGCATTTGTGGCAGGGTTGGGCTTTTTGGTGTCAGGCAATAACTGGAGGATTCTTGGAAAGTTGTCGTGCGTTATGTCGGTGAGGACTGCTCCTCTGAGTGAGCTACCGACAGCCGTTATCTGGTGGCAAAATGAAGATCAATTCGCCAGAAAATGGGAGCAACATACCAATTTTAGCATTCCATCTGTCGGGCTTGCGTCCACGCCGCCGTAGCCTATATTGTATGTTAGTGAGCGCAAAGTCGAAATGAAAACCCTACAGTCCTCGATGGTCTCTCCCATCTCCTCCTCCACGAAGTCCTTCGCCTCACTAAACGACTGTCCCGCTGCCAACAGATTCCTACTATGAGGTGGAAACATCTTGACGTTGAGATAGTAGCGGCTTTAGACAAGCTTTGCGTGCGTGAGC
This sequence comes from Mycena indigotica, assembly GCF_014461135.1. Lineage (NCBI taxonomy): Eukaryota > Fungi > Basidiomycota > Agaricomycetes > Agaricales > Mycenaceae > Mycena > Mycena indigotica. The sequence goes on along the minus strand of NW_023503013.1, from coordinate 364,151 downwards.
GTTCTATAGGTGATTGGCAGGGTTTTAGTGGGTCCCGTGAGCACCACACGCCCCCGAGGGCGAAATAGATGACCTGCCGCGGATCCCCACACTGTTGCCGGAAGCTTCGTGTATTTGTACATTCCCCTGGGTGGCGATTTTCTTTCCCCACTCTGGTCCCCTGTAGGGACCAACCTTTACTTAGGCTTTGCAAGATAACCAATTGTTTTCTGTGTATTTGCTACTATGTACCGCCAAAAAAAAAAAAAAAAAAAAAAAAAAATATAGGTGATTGGCGTCTGGGAATAGAAGCCAAGGTTGTTGGGGTTGGTCGGATCAGGGCCCTTGACAGAGTTTCGGGTCGCTCGACGACGAGCTTTTCCGTCGGAGGCAACACTGTCCCCGGCATTTGAGCTTGAAGAGCGTGTAGAGGTACCGGCTTGCTTATTCGGAGAGCGAAACGCGTGGAGATACTCAGGACGGGGGGGTCGGGGGGTACCATTCTTCCGCCAATGTTGCTGTACAACGTCATTTTCCAATCCATCCTGAAAGTTGTCAGTTACTTGAAGCGGACTTGAGATATTTTACCTCGAATCCGGACGCTGGACGGTAGGAAGTCTAATGAAATGATGAGTAAGGCGAGACAACTTGAAGCGCAAACATCACTCACAGTGGAGTTGCTGCTGCCTTGAGACCCATCGCTTCCTTGTGAATGTGGCGGCCGTAATCCGGTATTCGAACCCGGTGGCCGTCCCTGTCCATACAACTAATTGATTGTTAATTGTACAGTTGGTCACAAATACGAAGTTTTACCGTCGCGCGCGGTTGATGGTCGACACCGTGGCCTGCGCTCGTTTCATCGACTTGAGTGACATATACTTGTGGGGCTTGTGGGAAGGTCGTTCGCCCTCGCGACGAAGCTGTAAACAATAAGCCAATTTGATATACAGCGCATGCGCAACTCACTCGTTGAAGTTGGAGGCAAGTCTGAGATTTTGTTTATATCGGAGGGTTGTTGTTGTTGTTGTTGTGATGGAGCTAGAAATGTATCTGAAGCAAAGTAGGGTGTGGTCGAAGCCGGGAAGTTAGCGCTTTGGAATGAATTTGCCAAGTTCGAATGCGTCAGCGTAGTCCTCGCAGATGCAAAAACTGGTGGCGAAGCCTGGGATTGAGGAAATTCTGTGAATTGTGGCGAGGGCGCTCGCCACTTAGACAGCACGGTCATATCAGCAGGTGTGGACTCGAGCAATAGTAGTCACAAACCGATTGAAAGTCTGGGGTTGACCCAGTTTCTGCTGGCAAGCGCACGTTCGAAGTACTAGAAGGCCGATTGTTTTGCGAGTCGTGGTCGAACAAATCGGAATACGTGATCCCACGTAGCTGCGATGCGTCAGTAGCAAGTCGTGGACATGAAGCCAATGTATACCGGGTTATAATCCTCATAATTCTGCATCGTATTGTCGTAGTTGCCTGGATTATCGGATTCAAATCCTACACGGAATCAGACTCGTGTCGAAAAATGAAGAAATTGTTACCTAGGCCCATCGGGCCAGTCGCATGAAGTCGAGGGTATTCGGTGTCGCTTTCATCGGAGCCAGAAGAATCACGATGGTCGTTCGTCTCCAGTTGAGCATCGTCGACGTCCTGCTCGTCGTCGGTACCAGTTGCCGGTGCCGGACCTCCGAATTGCGGGGCTATGATACGACGCTGCTGGCCTCTGGGCTGGAGGAAGATCGACGAAAGTGGAGAGCGATAACTTTGGAGCTGATGCTCCAGGTTGGGCCTGTACATGTGGTTGCGCAACTTGAAATTCGGCGTCCAACTCTGCTTGCCGCTTCCGCTAAGATGGATAAGTTTCAAGCGTGAAGAGGCGAGTGAGCTTACACCAGCCAGACCCGTAAGCGGAGGGGCCATGGGATTACGCTCTGCATCTTCCGGTCCAGCAAAGCGAGTGGTCGGACGCCGAAATGATGGGTTGCTAAGAGTTTGAGAGTCGCGCTCGAGTCGATCGAGAGTTGAAAATCGCTGCCGTTTTGTCACTGGATCCAACTGGGAGGTTGGTGGGCAAGTAGTATTCATGTTTAGGTTGTCGTCAGGTGAGCTCCCGGGCCTCGTACGCTTTTGGGGCACTGACGAACAAAGCGATATGAGTATACTCGTATGAGAAAGGGAGAATACGATGGCTCACCGGCACTTAAGCCACGCTGGCTGACACTGCCAACTGTCGGTGCCACGTTTGCAGTTGGCGTAGCATTTTGGGGGGTCAATTTCTGAGTTGGACGACCTTGTGGTTTGGGAGCTGGAGGCGGCGGCTGTTGTCCGCCGCGTGACGCCGACACTCCTTTCGGGGCGTTTTTGACGCGAGGCTTTTTCCCCAACACCAGTGCCGCCACTGCTAGCCATGAGCAAAGGCAGGGCTGCACAGGGTCGTGCAGGTCAGGTCAGGGTCTTGGAATTGCTGTCACATTTAGATTGATGTATGATCGCCATGGATCGGCCCGGGACTCAGCAAATTGGACATCATGACTTTATACTCAGTACCAGTATTCACACTGTACTACTGCCAGTGGTAGGTTGGTGAGATTTATATGACTACAACTCCATCTTATCCTCTTTCCCCCCTGGATTCTTTTGGAGGATCACAATACCTTCGAGCACCGGCGCAAATGGAATGTACTCCTCCGTTGCCAGTTCCGCACGATCTTTGGTCGCCAACCTCACTGGCGTCTGGTGTGTTTGGAAACCAGATATCGTTCGAGGCTTGCCCGCGTAGCCAACAACATCCAGAGCCTATGAAACAAAGAATCAATGTCTCTTTCCGGACACCAAAAAGAGCCACCAACCTGTCCAACCCGAACAGTTACCGGCTTGGGGTTGAGCTCCTCGTCGACGGTAATCAGGAACCTTGGATACATCGCAGGCACAAGGAAGTATAGCATCCAATGATACTTATCGAGGATGACTGCAAATGAGTTCAGCCTTGAATCATACCCAATCAATGACCTTACAGTGCTTTGCATCCGTGAAGGCCGTGAGAACCGCCAACAAGCCAGCAACGGCAGGACGGCTCATGATACTCTGGTCAGAGTAAAACGGGTTCAGACCAATGGTCCCCTTGCCCATATGCACCAGGCCCTGAGCGACACGGACCATGAAGAGACAATCTGGCTCTTTGTAGTAGTAGCCCGCCAATTGACGAAGCATTTGCGCTAAACGCGCGTTGTTTGTCCCTGCCCCGACGAGTCCCATAGCGAAAATGGCGTTAAGTGCAACGGCGAGATCGTTGTTGTGGCTGTACTTCGAGAGCGTATCGAGAATGGGCAGTTGAGGATTTGAAACACTGTTCAGTCCAATTGCCAGAGGGACTACTTTTCGGATAACAGGCTCGCCATAGTGCATCTACAAGACAATGAAGAAGAGCGAACACGAGTATTTCAGACATACCAAGTGGTGGAACTGCCTTAGCGCCATCTCCGCACCAATCTCCTCACCCATCGAGATCAGCGAAACGGCGAGGATGGCGAAGCTCTGGAAGGTATCATCTTGCTTTCCGGACTTCGTATCCTCTTTGTTCTCTTCTTTCGGCGTCGCCTCCGATGTTGCCGCTGTTCCGGCAGCCGGTGCTGTTGTGGCAGCAGCGTCCTCTTTCTTGTCATCCTTCTTCTCCTCTTTCTTCTCCACAATATGCTCGTCGCAGTGCTGCAGCATGGCTTGGATTTTCAGCACATTCCCCGTGCCAGCGAAGGCGCATCCCTCCACAGTAACTTGCGCGGTCTTGGCGATTGGGTGTTCTATCGCCTTTAATGTTTCGATGGTCGTGTCCAATGCGTCTTGAAGGCCTATTCAATTGAGATTGGTGCACTGATAACCGAAGAGATTAAGGCATACCAAGGTATAAGAGGCCCAAACCCAATGCCCATTTCTCATCCAGAGACACGTCGTTCTGCTCGGCCTTCTCCATCAACTTGAACACTTGAAGGATCGTTCCGGTAATTTCGCCGTTTTGGCTGGAGACAAAGATAAATCCGAGGGCGAGCGCGGCGAGACCAGCAATCTCCATGCTAACATCGTCTGATATCTGTGGAGGCAATAGCTCCAACAGGTCTTGACGATGAGCCCCTGCATATGCAAGACCGAGACCAACGGTGGCGCTAGTTTGGAGAGGAACAGACTTGTTGTCGACATACTCCCCTATTAAACCCTTCGCAACGTCAGCTTCAGTTCGAACACCGCTGCTGAGGATCCCAGTAGCCAAAAGTGCACCAGCTTTGATGTACTCCTCAGAGGAGTAGGTGTATTTATCGATATGTGAGAAACCGACTTCAGTGTCCCACAAGACTCGGAGGCTGACGCCAACTTGAAGAGATGCGGCAGCACTTAACATACCTGGAACGAGTTGAAAGAGCGATGCTTGGAGATTGCATAATGCACCGTGCTCCTTGTTCTTGTACACCCATGAATTGCCCTCTTCCGCCTCTACCATCAGCTTATCATTCCCATACCCGGCGTTGACGAATGCGTTGACGAACGAGCCAGCCAAATTACCACGCGCGGAATCGACGTTGGCAAGCGCGTTTGGCTCTGGGTTCACATCAGCAAAAACTACAGTGAAGCGAGTGAAGCATACTTGTGTTTTCCAGATGCGTCTTGTAAACTTCTTCGAGGTTCTTCGCGTTTGTAAGACCGAGTTCTTTGCCGAATTCACGCAGATGAGTAGAAAGGCGCGTGTTGCTGAGATGTTCTCGAATGTCTTTGGGAAACCCGTCCTCTATGTCGATGTTGTCGTCCGGGTTGGCGGGCAACCGCTCGATGAGTATTTGCGCTCTTGCAAGAATGAAAGCAAGTTGTCTCTCTGAGAATTTGTTCTGTCGCGCATAGATCGTGTGAGCGGTTCGAAGGAAATCATCCGGAGGTGGAAGTAAATTGACGAAACTAGACCGAGGTCAGCGCTATAAGTGAGTCGAATAGAACAGACAACAAACCTAATGAGGTATTGGCAAACGCGTGTGTATGTATTCTTGTCGACAAGAAGGATTGATTCCTCCACTATTTCCAACTCTTGAAGAAGATCGATAGTGTCCGGTCCGGCGTTATGGTCGAGAAGGAATGCGGCACACTCTTCCGCGAGAGCACGAAGGTCGTCAAGTGTGCCAGGAACTTTGGGCACTGGCAATGAGCCCTTGACTGGTTCGACTTTGTTATCTTCTTGTTCACGAATGTTGTAACCGTCACCCAGTTCAGCAGCAAGATGTCGAATGTATTCGTGCCCCCATGATCCAGGGTCGGAAAGCGGTGAGCCTGCTGGCCGCATTTCTGCTGCCAGTAAACGATAGCGAAGAGTGCCTCGCGGTTGGGTGTCTGAACAAGTCATAGCTAAGACCGATAAGATGTCTGCGAATAAAGACTGGGTAACAGCTCAGAGTCAGAACATGAAAGAAAGCACGAAATCTACCTTGTTTTCGGATGGCTCCCACATTTCGTAGAGCGTTTGAAGGCCGGGGTACAACGGGTGCAGAAACTTGAGTGGTTTCGGAACAGAAGTCATCGAGGAGGTGGATGTGCGGATGAGAGTCCTAAGAGTTTCCAGCGCCGGTTTATAGAGGTCAGCATTAGATTCCTGACTACGTTAGCCGGCGGTAGATTGGATGGAAAGACTGCACGCACCTTCAGCCGCCGCTCTGCTAGCATTTCAAGCTCATCCTTGAGCTGCTGGTCTTCAAGTTCTTCAGACTGAGTAGGAGTTAGTTTCGCGGGTCTGCAAATAATCACGACACGCACTAATTCCTCCCCTTCGGTCTCCTCATCTTTCTTCTTGTCTTTGCTAAGCTTAGACGAGCCCTCCTGCTTCAAGTTGTCCTTCTTCTCACTAGTAGTATCCTCGGATGTCACAGGAATAGCGAACTCAGTAGGATTGCTGGGCATTGCAAGGTCATCGAAAATTGTCGTGGTAAGGAGCGCCTGTTGGCGTAAAGGGGGGTGTCGACCACCGCGACTTTCGGTAACGAGTTGGTTGGAATGAGAAGAGAGTTAGGTGATGAGTCATCACAGAATCTCAGCGCAGGAACGCGAATTAACGGACTCAAGCACGGATCTTTCATTTGTATTCAGCAACTTATTGCAAGGGAGGGGTACAACTCTTTGTGGATACCGTTTTTGTAACTACATGCGCCAGATAGACTTCATAATGGGAAATTTCACTCAGCCCGAGAACATCACACAACACAATACCACCCAAATATTCTCCATAGCCGTCAGCAAAATCGATGGTGGTGCCCATGCTTCCTCGATTGCGTTGAAAGAGACTGCGGGATCCGATACAAGGCCTTCGGAAATTTGAGATACTTCGTGGTTCCCATCGTCCACCAATTCAAGTTCCTGGGGTCGACATGAGTGAGGAATCGGAATGCTGATGCTGGTGCTAACCACATGAGCCAAAGCCAACGGGCCCTGCGGCGTGTTTTTCTCGCGTCGCTGGTAGCAATGGAGCCGAGGCCCTGGGGGAAGCGAATGCAGTCTCTTCGAGCTCAATATGTGGCTCTTCTTCTTCTTCCTTCTTGAAAGACCGTTGCTCAGCCTGAGAATTGATTGCGGATACTAGTGGAATAAACGTCTCTTCGAGCTTAATGCGTGGTCCCTGAATGCTTCGTCAGTGTGGAAGTAAGATGAGTAGAATAGTACCTGTTTTCCCTCGTCTTCGTTTTCCGACTCGGTCTGGTTAGCGTCGGAGTCTTCCATTGGTTGGTCTTCTTCAAGTTGTTCGTTCTCGTCTTCGTTGTCCGGCTCGGTCTGGTTAGCGTCAGAGTCTTCAAGTTGTTCGTTCTCGTCTTCGTTGTCCGGCTCGGTCTGGTTAGCGTCAGAGTCTTCCATTGATTGGTCTTCTTCTTCGTTCTCGTCTTCGGAATCTGGGCTCATTGACGAGTGACGTGCAATCGGGACTGGGTCCCTGACAGGAATTATACTATTGGGGGGGGCTGCGTTGTTCTGGGGGCCATAAAGCTGCTCGAGTTGATGCTAGATTTGCTGTTACCCGGGAATTTGTCAGAGAGCTGTAAAATAACACGTACCGAGATTTCGAGTAAGCGCCGCCAGTCACTTTCCAGAACTTGGAGGTCGTCAGCCACTCTGTCGAGCGGTTTTTTGTTCTTCGCGTTGGGACTCAAGTTATTGCAATTTGTCAGCGCTCTGCGGACTGCACTGGGATGGCGATTCCACGGAGTCGCGAGCTGTATCTCGTCATAATGTGGTCGGAGTCTGCGATATACAGCTCGTTCGAAATGAGTTATGGGAGGTTTTCCGCGCTTGTTGATTGGCGCGACGCTTCCGGCAGTTTTTTTTTTGTTTGACTGAGCTACTGGGGAGTATCTGCGGGCAGCAGCCTGGTCGAAGACGTGAGAGGGAGTGACGACCGGGGAGTTTTCGTTGTACCTTGGAGGGGGTGTTTTTTTCAGCGCGGGGCATGCTCAAGTGTTGGTGCAGATGAAAGTTGAGTCGAAGGCGATTGATAAGCCAGCTGCAAGCAGAATCCGCAGCAGCTGGTGGCTATGATTTGAATGTGAGCATAATGGACATTTTCCAAACCAAGAAAACCTTGCGAAAATCATCGTCGGCCACTTTATCCTACTCGTAGTGCGCGAGGCCAACAGTCGAGGTGGGCAATATCAAGAGCCTGGATTGTCGCAGTGGTCGTGGTGGAAGACAAGGCGAAATGATCCATGTTACTCTTCGTCACTTCGTACTCGTCCCAATCACAAAATCACAACAGCAGAGATTTTATCTACTAGTACTTGAATATACAGCTTTCTATTTGTCTAGTATGATTATATGGCAAGATTATGGAGGAAGGGAGACGGAGTTCAGCACCCAAAACAGTTCTTTGCTCGAATGATCATTGAGCCGCAATTCTGGACTATACTCCAAGCTGGTGTAAGGCGTCAAACGACCATCTGCCTTGGCTCCATGACGCGGAATCAGCTCGATAGGCGCGCGAATGTGTCTCATATCGATGACTCCCCCGATTCTACTTTTGTCGGCTCTCAATCCTCGTCGAAGTACGAACTGACCAGTCGTCGCATCTCTCTTGTCCAATGAGAGCTGTGGAATGACATCGAATCGTTGAACATAGAGCAAGAACGGGTTAGCTTCAACGCGGTCCATATTCGGCCAGCATGGCCGCATGATTAACCGTATCTGGGCAACAGTATGGTCTAGATCTCTTCAGTAACATATTCGAGCTCAATGTCAAATGTGATGAGTAGTAGTACCTTGAAGCCTGTTGCGGAAACCGTTCCCTGGCCAAGAAGCGCCCATGGAGTTTGAAAAGAGCGCTGGGTCATACCGTCCAATTTCCCATGTTGAATCGACGGGAGGTGGCTGAGCAAATAGCAGCTGCGATGGGAGTGGTCGGTTGGTATGAGGGGTCTTCCCTTGAAAGCGAAGTGAATACCACACTTCAAGATGGGTGAACGGAAGCTCGCAATCAGCCCGGGACCGGCGTCGACCGCCAAGAAATGCGTTTTGCGTTGTGGTCCGTGTAAAGAAGTCTCCCAGAGCTGCGCGAAGGTCGTTCAATTTATACATGTTGGCCACATCTTCAATCAAGATTTTCGGCAATGTTGGTCTTCGATTGAGCAAAAAGGCGGCTGAAGGGGTAATGGTGAACCGACTTTCGGTTTGGGAATACATGAGCGGGTAGAGTTCTGCTGCCTTGAACAGGTTTCGCACTGGACGCGAGTTTTCGCCAATCAAGGATGGTCCTGCGATATTTTCAAGCTCCGATTGTGTTTCGCCTTCAGGCTGCTGTTCTTCATCATCGTCAATATCCTCCATTTCGAGCTTGAGTTGCTCGGACTTGATTCCAGTATATAACATGAAAAGTCGAAGCTTCTCCGCTCGATCGAGATGGCGCACAATCTGAGGGTCATAGTCACGATGATTCGTCTCCGTTCGAGCCGGTACCTTTATTTGGGTACTGTGAGCCTTCTCCGTGATATCAGCCGTGTACTGCATTGGAACTCCCGCCCATCGAATGCTCGGCACGATGCTTTGTAGGAATTCAAGTTTCGGTATGGCGAAATGGTCTTGTTCACGGCCACCACAATCGATAATGTGCTGTTTGTGTTTGTGGAACGTTGCTAAGCATTGCTCCATGCGGACGAGAGTTGATTCAGTGATCTGAGGTGACTGCGCTATGAACCTGAAGTCCATCAGCGCGCAAAGGGCAATCACAACCTCTCGAGGGACAGCATCTGCAATATTACAGATGAACGAGGCGTTCGAGCTCTCGATGCTCGCGTCCTCCTAGTTGTTTCAGACAGGTAACACCCTCCTTGAAATGTCGCACACCCGAACGAGGATGAATGATTGAGAGGCGGAAGTCGAATTCAGCATCACCCATGATATTGCGCCCCCACTGGAAGTCGTGATCGAAAAACGCTTTATGGACATGGTGGAGTACTTCTGGTGTCAAAAATTTCGAGGGATTCGTGGACAGAGGCCAGTTTCGCCAAAAAGGAAGGTGAACACCATTTAGTCGGTGCGGATGAGCTTTGGAGGCCTTTTGATAGTCGGATACATTGGTGGGAGCGACTCTCGCAGAGATCGAAGAGATTGCCGCCCAGGTGCTCTCTCCTGTCCTTTCTGGATGACGAAAGTTGTCGCCGAACGAGTGGTGCGAAGCCGTCGTCAAATGGGAAGTTTTTGCTTTGATGCAGGCAATATCGGCAGCTTCAGGGGTGTCGACGATATAAGAAACCAACGGCGTATGCGCATGAATCAGGGACCCATTGGATGTGGATAATATGGCCCCATCTCGAGCTGCCATCTTCAGAGGCTCGCAAACGATATCAATACAGTGGTGTAGCAATCGGCTTTCCATCACGCTCCTCAGGCTCTTCGCACAGAGAAATTTCGGAACTGGGAGGAGTGCCGTCATGAGAAAAGGCATGGCTTGATGCTTTCATTGCCACCTCGCTGCGCAAATTTGCCAGAGACAGCAAGAAGGGGTGAGCGACACGATCGCCATTCATGACAGAGATATTTGTCTTGTCGGAACTGGCAACAACTCCGAGAACACTGTGGCCAGTGGGAATAGCTTCCTGTTATATTGTCAGACTCGGACTCGGAGGAAGACCTAATCGAAGGCAACAAACCTGCATCTGCCACGCACTGTCGCTGTTTATCCACTCCTTGTGGAGCCGTTCGTTGTTTTGGAACAATTTCGTGGGGGTCAAGTCGAGACTGTCTTTGAACAGCGGGTTTCGAAGCAAGAATTGGATGCATTCGAGTGAGTTGCGGTAGAAGAGAACGATAGGTTTCTTAGTCGGAAACCCGGGGTAAGCAATGATACGAGAGTGCCATTTTGGGCCAGTAGGCAAAAGCTCGATACGTCGGCGAAGCTCCTTAGCGGTCTTGTACGAAAGGTGTGGCGCAAGATACTGGCGAATCTAAATCGGATAATGAGATAACGTTGAAGTGGATCGCGAAAGATATACGATTTTGAGTCCAAAAAACTGGTTAATCTCCTTCATGGTTAGGCTTGAGTGAGCAAGAAAGTCCGAGAGCTCCCACTCCTGTTCTCCAACAAACGGATAGAAGAGATTATCCGTTCGTAGACCACTGAATTGGTCTTCCTCGACCCAGTCCAAAAAACTCTTTCCACCCTCAGCCGTTTGTGCTGCTCCAGTATATGAGTGCTGATAATGGTGTATCGACTGTTGTGCCATTGGTTGAACAGATTCGCTGGTGCTTGCTAGCGAGATATCTTCAAGTTGAACCTGGGCCGACTCGGAAATCGATGCTTTGACTGGACGGGGCATAACCGTCTCATCTGAGGTTGCGGCTTTGCCGAAGGATTCTTCGAACTGAGCAATATAGATGTCTGCGTCAGGCCCACCGGCAGAAATTGCGGCTGTAGCTTCGCGAGACCACGAAACGCATGAGGATCGCGGATTGTTGAGGTGTTGGAGAACTTTGGTTTTCGTGTTGAATTTGCGACGGCAGCGTGGACCAGGGCATTTGTACGTCGTTAGGTGTCGGTATTCCCGATTATAAGAGAAGCATGATGGCATGAATACCACCAGTTGCAGTGAGGAACAAGTCGTAGTAAGCACGTGCTTCATCGTGACTTACTCTTGGACTTGACGACCATGTCGATCCAATTTCTTCCACCCTCTCTGCATTCTCTTCATACTACTCATTCTCAATCCCATCTTACTGTGTTCTCGGCACCAAGCATGAAAGATAGTGAGCTGGAAGACCAGGCTACACCTTCGGACCATGTCGTGCGTGTCTTCAAGTTGCCTGACTCCTCAAGGTCTCACTTGAACATCACAGATTCTTCCTAGTCTGTTTCGCAAGACAGTATTTGCCGTACCCGAAACACCGGCCACCGCGGAGCTCTTCCTGCACACTCTCCGCACCCACAAGAATGTTTGCTCTCTCGAGCTTAACGCTGTGTCGATGAAACATCACGAAGCGACCTTATATCGACAAGTGCTCCAACAAATTGCTCAGCAATCAGAGAACATCAGGAAAAAAAAGAACCACAATATATTGCTATATCTACAATATAGCTGTTGTAGCAAAATTGCATAGTCCCCCCAAATGTAGCTAGGTGGCGGTACTTTATAGTACAATATTGCACCTGTAGCTAAGTGGGCAACAATATAGCTAGGTGGTAGCTACAGAATAAAGGGAATTTATGAATGAAAAGATGACAGCCTCCAATGCTTCCTATCCCAGGTTTACAGTTATTTCTGAAGGATAGGAAGTACTAGGAAGGCTTTAGAATAATCCAGATAATTGTTTGTAAAAAATGCCACTTATGGGAGTTGAACCATCAACCACATCAAAGTGAGACAAGAATTCATAGTCAAACCATTAGACTAAGCAAGAGTAACCAAGTGCAAAGTTCATAGGCCTATATCATACTACTAGCTGATATATTATAAATAGTCCTAGTGTTCTTAAAATATTCTACTGTACTGTTTACTTCTTGTAGATCAAGTGAATGATATTAGAGTATCTGGTCCACATATTTTGTATTGTCTTTCATCCTATCAGTGAAGAGTATACTTGGAATACTCACTTATGAGGCATTTAACCTTGAGTAACAAAGTCCAGAATATTATAACAGCTGTTTACTGAGGTTCATAGCTTTATTCTCAAGGAAATTTAAATATATGCATTGTACAATATATGACTATAAAGCTTGGGGGTGGACTATAAAGACTACGGAGATAACCCATCTGCTACACACACTACAAACCTTGGTATTTAGCATCATGGTAATTCCCTGGTACTACTAGTACCAGTAACATAGCTACAACATATGGTGAATATTTTGATAGTTTTCTGCACAAATATAGATGCTACATAGTGCTACAGTATGTGTCAAGCTGTATACAAAGTGCTATATTTGCGCTACAAATTTAACTGAGATGCTACATTGACTATATTGTGCTACAGAACTCCCCCCCTTAGCTACAGTGGGTTTTGCTTTTTCCTGATGAAGAAGCTGCAGGAGGTGCAAGAGAGACTCGGACTATCCCAGGATTCGAATCCTTCAGACTCTGAGTCCGAGTCGGATGAAATGGTGTGTCGCATTTGGCTGATGAATGCGAAAATCATCTCTTCTCTAGCTGCCGTCGAGCGAAATGTCCGTAGAGCAATTGAAGGTCCTTGCATTGCATAAAGATAAGGAAGCCTGTGCATTGGAGCTCTGCGCGACGCTTGCAAAACTCCACGAAACGAATCTATACTGTGAATTACTGTCGAGGTCGATCGAAGAGGCCACCATCGAGCTCGAAGTGGCGACAGAGAACATTAGCATGGCACGAGGTATTGTTCGCAGCAGAGGAATGAGCGCTTTAATTTGGGAACGATGTGAGACGTGCAAGGAGATGTTTCATTTCGGTGGTTAGTATAGACTTTCTTTTTCTCCCCTTAAGCCTGTATGTAAACCAGTGTAGCAAGCCCTAATGGCTTGTCAATTTATGTCTGCTATTCGCACAACCAAGTTGGAAATCAGTGAAAACTTAGATCTATTGTGACTTCTTGTCCAAGGAAGTGAGGCAGAATGAATCAAATTTGGTGGTAGTTAGATGTGGTAAAGATTCAAGTTGTATGCATTATCACCCGTTCGAGTTGGCGTACCCGCGACTCCTCCCTCGTCAGCTCTTTCCGAAACTTCCTCGCCGCCTTCAAGTGGGCTCTGGCCTGCCGCCCCGCCAATTGTAGATCCTCCGCCAAAAACTTCCTTTTCCTTCTCAAGCACGCGGATACACGCCTTGAGGTACTCGTTCTCGGCATTGAGCTGTTTATTGTTGTCGGTGAATTGCTTGTTCACACCCAAGAGTCGTTTGATAGAGCGAGCATACTGGCTGTTTTCGTAGATGAAGCTGGCACTGTTCATGTGTGAGTAAGAATGAATAGAATGGAGTACCTTACGACTCACCGGGTGAATGAAAAGAGACTAGGGAGAGGCTTATCGTTGTTCGGCGCTCCGACAGGCTCCGAATCGTCGGAGACAGCTTGGGAGCCGTATATGGGGGCTGTCGAGCGAATGAATGGGTGTGGGAAAGTTGACGCACACGCTGGCAGAGACCAGGCTTTCAGCTGGGGGGAGGTCGTTGTCTGAGTCTGAGCCGACATCGAACACGCCGAGCGGAGTGCTGGCTTGATTGATCGAGGTATAATGCTCGTTCTCGGAGTCGCGCGCATTCTCCTTGGCGTTCTCGTCGCGGGCCGCCGCATGGTTTTCAGGTTGCTTGTTTGTTACAGTGGCAAGTTTGCAAAGGTGACGGCGGATGAAAATACGCTCAGCAAGTCCCCGCTGCGATTGAGCATAGTCGGCATCGGAGGATGGAGCATCGGGTGAGCCAATTAAGAGGTTGATGCCTCCGTCGCTGGCATAGGCCATTTCGAAAAGCACGGCGCGTCTGGGCGTCCATAAGCGTGGTTGAGGCAGTGGGCAGCGGGGTGGTCGTGGTGGGGACTTGAAAGAGGACGACCAGTGTGACGTCGAGACCACGTCTCGCAACGAGCGTGATAATACCCTGGCATGGGTGGAGCGACGCATAGTGGGCCAGAGGTGGGGAGAAAGCCATAGTCGATTTAGTTTTCGCTTAGATGGCCTTAGGCCAACCATAGAAGTGATGTGATCGGTCACGGGAAACGTCCACTTACTCTGGAACTACCTGCTACTACATCCGACTACAATTCTACAGCCGCATGCAGGTTTCCTGATGGGGGCACAATGAAGTCTACAGCTCTCCCGCCTTCATGACGCCCCACGTGATGAGGTCGCGGGTTCGAACCTCACCTATTTTATTTATTTATTTCATTTTCATTGGCTCTCGGCGCAGCATGGGGGGCTACCCTGTCCAACCAACGTCGTATTACTTTGTGTAGTGGTACACATGTAGACACGTGAGCTTGGTTCTCGTGAGGCTCTGCGTTCGAGTCCTTGCCTTTTATCTTTTTCCATGCTCCGACACCATCACGTGCACATCATAGCGCGACCTGTCACACTCCCGTTACACTTGTTTATTCTACGCGACATGGACTCCTCAGACACCGAGAACATTCCCCCAGCCCTGTCACGCTGTACAGGGACAAACTGCTCATATACTCCAGAGCCAGGCAGGCAGAAATGTGCCCGGTGTCTAGAGCAAAACCGACAGGCAGCAAAGAAGCGCCGGGAACTTGCGAAGAAGCAGAAGAAGGGCGATGGCCCGTCACCGCGGAAGAAGCTGAAGGCCGACGGCCCGCAAGCTGGCACTGCCCACATCCACGTGCATGAGTCTGACTCCGAGTCAGAGCCCGAGGACATGGACTCAGCAACGGAAGGAGACCTGACGAGCTACGAGGTACTATACTGACATTCTAGCCTTAAAGAAGACTGATGTAAAGATACAGGAGTTTGGAACTCTACAAGCCTTGTTCTCAGGCCTTCGACAACGCGTCAAAGAAGTTCCCGCGACCTTCATTTCAAGGCAAAGGTGTCACTCACTGAAGATGCCGAATCAGACCCCCGTGAACGTGTCAAGGCAGCGGCAATGGATGCTTGGAAAGCATCAGGCTTCCGTTTTACGTGCGTCCCCACGTCTTGTTAAGATCTTCACTCACAGTCGGACAGTGTCCATCGACATAAGCAATTGAAAACTGGCCACTCAACAATCTACTGGTGTTCACAAGATCGAGGACGGAAGAAACAGTCGAAGCCAACAACCAAACCAGATGCCAAGCATCGCGAAACCCCTGTGATGAACAGATACCCTTGCAAAAGTCGGCTCGCAATTGCATGCCATCGCGGCGGGAACGCAGACGGCCGGCTCAATCTATACATCAACTTCAAGCATGCCATCCGACACATGGCTTACCGTGATACTTCAATGCCAGCTGACGCCATCGAGTTCATTCACAACACCCAGGATGGTGTATCACCATCTGATCTCGCCGACACGGTGACCGAGCTCTTCAAAAATGTGTCGCGCGCGCAAGCGCTGAACATCTGGCGCGAGAAGATGGAGAAGTACTACAAGAGAGACGACAATCAACTCAAATCGGCGGCCATATTACTGCGAGAATTCGGCGACGACGTCGATATTTTTGAGCTAGTAGGAGTTCCGGCGGATGTCGAGGTTCTGGCGTGGGGAATGAAGAAGATTGCCGGGCCTCTGCGCGGAATTGTCGAGGAGACGGCAATGGATGCAACATGTATGTGTATCAATTCAACTGCACCAACTATTGATAATTTGTAGATAACACAAATTCTCGAAATCTCGAGTTGTATGCCATTATGGGCGAGCTGGACAATGCACCCGTAGGTGTAAGATTTAGGCTAGGGTCTAGGAATAGCTAGAATAGCGGTAGCCTAAAACTCTAGGAAGACTTTTCCCAGCCAAGAAAGGCTTTAGAAATGGGTTAATAATACATCAAATTGATAGATTTGATGCTAAAAATACTATATATAGTAATGCTAACTCCTTTTCTTCAGGCCGATGACCCGGTATATAGTGGGGAAGGCCTGTGTTCAGGATTATCCTAATTGGGACCAAAATGATATAGCTTGACACAGTGATCAAAACTACTGATGGCCATCAAAAATCGTTCCACATCAATAATACATATGAAGGATCACAATCCCCATCAAAATTAAAGCAATATAAAGGCAGAAAATAAATAAATAAAGAATAATATCATAGTAATTACACTGCTAAAACATAGGGACTAGGAATACCTAGATTTCTAGGCTACCGCTATTCTAGCTATTCCTAGAGCTTTTTAGCCTAAATATTACCACTACGGCTCGACAATGCCGGCTTTCCGTTGGCTTACTGTCTGATGTCAACGGCGACGTCAATCAGTCCAGACAAGCGCAAGAAAACTGGGGGAACTGGTACAGGAAAGGGCGATGGGAGCTATGGGTCCGTTCCGCGCATCCCACCATTCCACGACTCCGAACGACTATGATCTGCGAGAGCCAGTCAGTGTATTTCTCGTTAAGTTCTGCATGATACTGACATTTTTATAGCTGGCGCAAATTGAAGCAGGATTACCTTCACGAATATCATTCTCCCCGACTTGATTTACTGGTGTGGATCATCTTGACGAAGCTGTGCAAGACATACACCACAAAACTCACCAAATTCCTCACCCCTAGCTGCCGGACACGCATGTCCGAGCTTTCGTCATGGCGCGACACCTTCCGCAAGACATGGCGAAGCCTCGAGAAACGCGACATCTCCGACCGAGTCCATGACACCTACCGGCCCGACGTCACCCGCTGGGTGTGCTCATGCCCAGCATTTCTCGTCAGCCGGTTCCTTCTCTGCAAACACCTTGTCCAACGCGTTCAAGTGGTACCGGCCACATTTTTCCGCGAGGTTAAGCGGCGCCATACGGTACCATTCTGGCAACACCCGGCCTTGATTCCCTTGCACGACGGCAACGATGGGCCTGCTCTCCAGGCTCCCGGCGCCAATCTTCCGCAAGATCTTGACGTTCCAGAAGACGAGGACGAGGATGATGATCAAGAGCCGTCGGTCTACATCGAGACGGCAGCCGATAGGGAGTTTGACGCGTCAGCGGCAACTTTCGAGGCCGAGTTTGACAGAGAAATTCAGCGGATGGAAGAGTTCTTGGCAGGCCTGAAGTACCAGAAGCAATTCCGGGACCGCCGTATGCTAGATACGCTGCAAAAGAAGGGCAGTGGCTTCTTTCGATTGGCACAGGCTTGTCTTGTCAAAGAGAGAAAGGCCCAGAGTACATCTGGACAAGCAGCGCAGACATGGGACCCTCAGCTAGCGGACGCGATGTATTATCGGCCTCGACCACGCGTCGCAGAGCGCGATACGTAGTTCATTCACAAAATACATGTATTTGTCGCACAATAATATCTACCGCCGGCCGGGCTCGAACGGGGCCCCGGGCCGGCGCATCACGTGGGGCGTCATGAAGGCGGGAGAGCTGACGGTGTCGGGCACGATCCACGTCAGCTTCGTCGGCCGGTCACTGGCAGTGCGGCCCGTGAAGAAGCAGCGCCCTCCATCCCTCGCCTCGACTTCGCGCCTGATTCCGTCCGTCAGCAGGGCATTGTTCTTGGGCTGATTAGCGGAATCGCCTACGACTCGTGGCCAAGGAGCCGCACCTTATAGCTGGGGAACGATTCCGGCGCGGAGGGCGGCTTGTCCCGCGTTGCATCACCTCTGAAGGGCTCATCCAACTCCTCGAAAAAATCGCTGAACGCGAGCATCCCCGGGGTGCTGTTCTCGCCCACGAAACCCGTGTACAGCCGCAGCCCCTCCGCCACCGTCGGGCCTAGCCCCAGTCAGCAACTGCAAATCAATTCTGTCAAGCTCACGCGGGAAAAACGGCGCATATGCGCCCGGGCGCAGCACGGCGTCGGAGTCCCGGAGGACCGGCGGGCCGGCGTTGCCCGTGTAGATGTAGCGCGCGATGTCGATCAGGACGACCTCGACTGGGCGGAGCTCGAACGTCTGCGAGCCACTGGGCACCGCCAGCGCGATGTCCAGCCAGCGGTAGAACGTCTGCGCCGTCATCCCGAGATGACGCTTGAGGTTCCAACCTGAAGAAAAATGATTTTAATGAGACGATGGGGAGGGCTGTGGCGCGTACCGCCGGCCATAAAGAGCGCAGGGAAGCTGTAGAAGTTGAAGTAGAAAAAGTCCCACCCGAGCTTGGCGGCGCGCTGAGAGATGAGGAACTTGTGTCCACTTGGGCTATGAAAATAGCATCCTGAGGCCAACGCAGATACTGGAGCTGTAGGTACTCACAAGGGTTGTTCAGCCTCAGGCTGTTCAGGTTCATCTTGTGCGGACATACTGGTTTCAGCTGAAAGTAGCTAGCCTCATGTCCCACGTCTGGCCTTTGAAGAAACAAGCCACGCTCCAACGGCGTTCGCTGCCATCAACGTTGCGGTTAGAGATACTTCTACCGACTTCAAGTTTCGCTAATAAGCCTACTGCCTCCTCTAGTAATTCTAAACCTGTTGCGCTCTCCTCGTATGCCGATATCGCTCTGGGCGGACCGGCTCCGGGTCTACAGGGAACACCACGCGGCTCGGCGCGGTCCAGCGAGGATAGATCCGCTTCCACAGCCGCACGACCTCGTCGCCAATGTCCCTCTCGATGCCCTCACCCGCCTTCCAGCGCTCGTCGCTGAAATCACCATCCTCCGCCAGCTCCACCATCAGCTCATCGATGATCGTCTCCGAGTAGTCGCCTCTGATGTCGCCGCCCTCGAAATGCACCCGCAGCGTCCACATAAAATGGTGACGCAGGAACTCGGCGGCGAGCGCGGGCGCGGTTGCCGGGGTGCATACCGTGTTGGACTGGACAAGCGAAATGAGCCGCGCGTTGACTTCGGGATCAGGAGACAAGACGGCAAACACCACGGTCCGATAAGCCTCGTTCTATTAGGACGTTTAGCGGTCTTCTTGTCGGCAGTCAACCAATGGCTGTATGCACTCACATCGTAATCGACGCTGAGCGCGTTCCTGCGGAACGCGTCGACCAGCTCGGACGAGATTGTGATAACATTGTCGACGGACTGGATTCATTATGAATAATGAGAGGCTCAAAGAATGAAAGCACATGCCTCTCCAGTGACCTGGTTCGCAGGGATGACGATAACCTGCACCGTAAGAACATCCGTTCGGCCAGTAAAGAAGCATCGGTTGTTGTCGCGTTGCTTAACCTGCTCTGCGATGGGAGCAGAAATATGCATCTTCAAGTGTGTTGAATAAGACTGCCCGAGAGACAAGAAAAATGTCGGGGGGACGCACATATTCTGTAGCGAGAGCCTCGATCTGTTCTCGGGAGAGTTTTCCATACTTATTCTCCAGAATATCTTGCAAAGACCTGACTGCTCGCATATCCGCCTTGGCCCCAAACCAGTACACCTTGTCCGAGCCTGAGAAGTGAAATGAGGCCTCGTATATGCGCCGTTAATGAAGATACATACCCGGATAGAACGCGGCATATACGCCTGGGGGCATCGCACCCTCGGCGTCGCGTGCGATGGCCGGCCCAAGGGCCGCGCGGTCGTTCAAGCCGTAATGGAGGGGGTAACGCTCCTGCACTTGGAATACTCGCAGCTCGAAATCGTACGGCCCCTCGGGGAAAGCCCTTCTAGCCAGGATTAAGTCTAGCCAGCGATAAAACGTCCGAATTGTCATTCTTGGGTGTCGGTCGAGGTTCCAGCCTGCGTAAAAAGATGCTGAGCACCAGCGCCGTGGCAGTGGGACGGCGCACCCCCAAACATGTAGACGCTGTAGTTATCTGGATCGACGGAAAAGAGGAACATATTTCGCCGGTCCGTCGTCGACTTCTTCGACAGCTTGAACACGTAGCTACCCACTTGTTTTAGTGGCATAGCTTATGAGCCTGAGCACTATTGAAAAACCTACTTCTCACTCTGAGACATCGTCACTTGGAGATGAGGGGGACGACAAGCTTGCTTCCAAGTTGGCGCGTGTAGCCTGACTGTGGGAGTTGTCAATCATGCCGGTCATGCAGTCGCGTCACGGAGTCACATACATTGAATTTGACCTGGATGTTACCCCTCCTTTCTTATTATTTCGTTCGATTATAGTTATGTGAATAAATGAACTGCAGTGGACGTGCCCTAGCTCGATTTGCTAGCTGCCCAAATCAAACGGCGCAAAGGTTCGTTATTGCATGCATGCGCAAACATAATACATTGCGCATTCCACGGTCTACACAGTGAACACACTGTGGCACCGACTTTCAGACAGGCTCACGAACGCGGCTCAAACCAGGTCAGACCGTGACGCACAGATCGAGTTGTCGCCCACTGCCCGCCTCGGCTGTACCGTCCGGCGTCCGAGCAACACCAAGCCCGCGTGCGGGAAACGAGAGCGGGGGTGACAATAGCGAGCGATTATCTCCCTCCAGCCTTGTGTGGATTGCAGCATGGCAAACATGATTAATATTGTTGGCAGTTGCTACACTAGCGCCGCAAGCGCTTACTTACACAGTATAGACTGGCGTATCCAGGTTCATCATCCTCATCCTACTCCGTTGCATATCTCCGCTCTCGTTCATCTCTCAGCTCTGGTTCCGTTGGACAGGTAAGCTTCCAGTAGACATCCAATACTTCGTGACCAATGTCACTGTGCCATTTCGGATGGGTCAGCTCGGCGTAACCGTCCTGAAGCTCCTCTATCAAGTCGTTGGAATCGTACTCTGGATTGCTATAATCTTCTTTGACTTCGCCTGCGGGGAAGAATATAGCCAATGTATATGTGAAACCGTACTTCCAGTAGTCCGTTGTCGAGGGGGAAGGCAGAGTGGGTAGATGCGAGGGCAACGTGGGCAAACCGCTCGGGGAGGTCCTCGAAGGTGATGATGCGGGCGTTATCCTGTGGAGATCGCGTCAGCGAGAGAACTGCATAGTATGTCAATGACAGGTACCTCGACGTCGACAGCAAACAGGTTGCGCATGAAGGGATCAGCCAAAGCTGAGCAAATCGTGATGAGATTGTCGATAACCTTGTACTTGTCGAAGGCCGTTGGATCCGACTGAGTAAAAACATCAGTATGGTGGTGCGTGAATAGAGCGGTAACATATACATGGTCGCGATTGAATGTTGCGAGCGGGGGGAGAATCCAAACGCATTGTGTTGGGAGATCGGTCCGACCTGTAATAAAGCATCGTCCCTTGTCCCTGGCGCCCGCGAGAACTCTCAAGTCCATTGGGATGTCATTCTGGAATAGTATCTCAGTCGTCTGGGAGAATCAAAAGATAGTATTTCCAAACCTCCCCCTTATAATGACCGTGACTCCTTTGGACGAGCAGCACTTCTTGATCTTTGAACGAGGGGTGAAAACGTACTGGGCTACAGAAATACCGGGTGAATGGTGTTCCGTCTTAGCAATAGATATCCGAGTCAGCCTTTCTTCTGAGCGTGTGGGTTGGTACCCACCAGCGGAAAAAATTCCATATATGCCAGGTTCAATCAGTTGAAGAGAGTCCCGAGGAATTGGGGGACCTTCGATCTCTTCGACAGCGTAGAACAATACATCGACGGTCCGTAGCCTTATTTTCCGTAGGACGACTGCGTCATTGATCCCTTGTTGGTAATTTATGATCTCATCGCAGAGATAAAGCCATCGATAGAAAGTCTTTGCGGTGAGATGTATTCGGTTTAGATTGAAGCCTAAATAAATTTTGAGAACGGAGCATCACTAAGGACTGGCAGCGTCCTCACCACCGGCCATTCTGGCTTGTGGAAAACAGGAGAGCGAGAAGACATGCATATTTCGGCCTTGGTCAGCAGCTCTCTGGGACATAAGAAAGCTGATAGATGTGTCAGTTTGAAGAGGATTTCAATGTGCCACACCATACGAGCGGGAAGAGTCGAACGACATGGCTGAAGAGAAAAAGGTTTGCTCGGCCGAGTCACACTTCCTTCACGCATCTTCTATGATTTCTCAGCGATCAACATCACCCTGACTCATAGTCTCACGTATGTTTGTGGGTCTTGATTTCATTCGATGAACGGTGACTCGGCGAAGCGATCCTTTCTTGCAGGACGGCCTGAGGCTCTAGATTAAGTAGAGGCTTTTCTGCCGCATGATTCGTCGTATTATTATACATAATTACAATGACTCAGATTATCATTTACGCGTGAGGCCCAGGTATTGTTGAAACCACACACACGCGCACACACACACAAACCTGCGACCGTGTGAGCCCAAGGGATGGACGTGAGAAGCAGCCCGGCAGCGTATAAAAGCGAGGAGTCAGGCTCTGAATCATGAGTTGAGGGTTCCACTGCATGGCCTCCTACCCGCCGCCCCACCCAGCCCAATACCACAATGTTGACCAAAGAAACATTCATATATGGGGCAGTGAGCTAACTGTCTACGGATTCATTCCTCTCGTGGGAGGTAAAAACAAGTCTTCAAGTTCAGGCCCCGCTAACGAAACTGACACGGTCTCCAGGATGCCACACTTGGGAGCGCAGTCAAGCAGTGAACCAGCAGCCTCTCTCTAACTCAGATCTCTACGTGTTTATTGATATCGCGGCTTCCCGGGACCGTAGGCCGACTTTCTTACCATTGCTGACTCTACCGCTCACAACTTGGAGGTTTTCATGTCGATGAGACACCGATGCTGATTTTTGTGCCGCCCCATGGTGTTCTGGGCCCGAATACTCTTTTGGGGGGATCTTCCCATCGACCAATTCCGCAACATTGTGCGATTCATAGAGCAGAACCAAAGGAACGTCGCTCCTCAGGTCCTTAAACGTGACGACGTTAGTGCCGCCCTACCAGGGCAGTACCTATTTTTCCTGCAGACCCGGAACGGACTGTCTAGGGCATTTTCTCCTTCTCTGCGACACAGCCAGATTATCTCCCGATCAATGACCCGATCCGCAAGTCCGAGTCCGTCTGCAACATTGACAGTGCCCGGGACACCAGCGGCCGGGGATAGACGAGTAAGCACCGTTAGTCTTTTACTTAGTTCCTGGTGTCTTACGGCGGCGTTTCATCTTTAGGACACTGGGCTTCGCAAAATAGTCCGACAACGTGACTTTTGCTGTCGGGCGTCTGGCACTATCGTTCCTACCCGAGGAAGGGGTCCCAACTATCAAGGGTTCAATATGTGCCATGTATTCCCTTTTGGTCTTCGAAATCAGGTAGGTCGAGTTTTTACTTCTCCGAGCCGCTATCGCATTTCTCAAGACGAGCCCCTCAGGTTTTGGATATCATCGATAATAACGATCCTGCGATTCCCCTGTTGTCGGGGCCGCATGGCACCGAGGTAGCCCAGAATGCACTACTATTCAGAACCGACCTGCACGATTTCTTTGACAACTATCAGTTCAGCTTCAATGGCGCAACTCTCAAGATATACACATTCGAACGTGATGGAGCACCTACATTGGGAACCGTTGGGCTTCCGATGTTCCCGCCGTTACCTGAAGCTCCCGGTGGCGTTGTTAACGGTCTTCGAAACCAGCAGCGACGGCCCAATGGTGGCGCTACCGATGTTCACCGTCATCTTCTGCGTCAGCACTTCGAGACAGCTGTCCTTTGGCATTTTACTGGATATGGGCGAGCTCGGGGCCAATGAATATATGCAATACTTATGCCGATTAGTTACAATGAATGATGAAAACCAGCTGCATCTGATAACTTTCTGGGGATATGACACAAAATATAGTGATTGATTTTGAAAGGTAGAGTACCTATTGTAGTCGAGGGATTATGTATGGTGCAAGGTGTGTCGACAACGAATTTCAAGAATATGTACGTATTATGTAGCCTTGACTTTCTCCCCACTCGCCTGCCTGACGACCTCCGCCTCTGCCTTGATGCCTTCTGCCTCGACTTCTGCAAGAAGTTGCTGCTCAACCCTGTCGCGCTCTGCCTTGCCCTTGCCCTTCATGTCGCGCATCTTCTTCCTGTACGCGCGGTAGCTCGAGTCCGTGCCAAACATCCTGTCCCACCACCGGAACGACGTGCTGAAGTTGTTGGTAAAGGCCATATGGTGGAAGTCGTGGTGGTCAGCGCCGCTCCAGAAGGGGATAATGTGTTGCAGGGACCACGGGAAGTCGTAGCCGCTGTGCGCGTCAATAGCTTGAAAGAGGCGCAGCGTGATCCAGACGTAGACCGTGGCGATGTGGAGGACATGCGGTCGGTAGGCAGCGAAGAGAATTGGTCCGAGAATGGTGCCGGTTCCGAGGATAGCTACTTCGGCGGGGTGGGCATATTCTGCGGCGAGGCCAAATGGTGCAGAGTATTTGTGGTGGAGTTTGTGGATGTGTTTGTAGAGAGGGCCGTAGTGGAGAGCCTTATGGGCGAAGTAATGGAACATATCTTCGAAGAAGAAGAACCAGGCAAGTTGTGGGAGCATGTCGCGCAAGGTCGGTAGAGGGACTTCGTAGGTACGCATACCGAACAACTCGGCCATCGGGTGGAAAAACCATATCTATTGAAACGCGTCAGTATAAGGGAAAAAGTCGAAGAGACGACGCACAACTGGTAATTCGACCATGAAATGTGAGAAGAGCACTTGCTTAGTGCATTCCCATTGTTCCTTCGGCGTGTGTATTTTGTTGGGTTGCAGCTTCCACCGCCGGAAGTAGGGAATAGCGTCGACAATGATCCAGGGAATGCATCGTCCAAAGTACACAATCTCCACCAGGGTATCAGCAATGATGAGGTAGAGTTGAACTATTGAAGCACACCTCATGAAGCAAAAAGCTCGCAAGCCCAGTGGCGAGGACGGGGTTGCCAATGTAAATGTACCACGCCGCCCACCTTTGCTCCATCCATGAGAGCGAGGTGAGGTCCGTCGAGTCGTAGATGGAGGTCGTCGCGTTCCCAACGAACGACGCAGTCATCTTGGTAGTGTGAGGGGTGAGTGTGAGGGGGAGGGAGTGAAAAGACGACACCCGTGGACGCGCCGAATATAAGGTCACCACACATCGTGCGATGCTTAGGTAATAAAATTGTTTTCTGACCTGACCGGCGTTGCCGTGTTGAATCTCGACTCCGGGTCGTCGGCCGAGTTTCCATCGAGGCCGACCGATTCTAATAAAGGACTCTGGGCCAGCTACTACCCAGTGTTCAACATCGTACCATCCGATTTCAGGCCGTCAACCCACTGACATAATTTTCTTGCACTGTTCAAGTTAGCGTCTCTGCACAACTATCGACTCGCGCTGTGGCACAATGATACGCGTAGTCTCTCCGCCGTTGAATGCAGACTTGCCATGGTCGAACTAAACAACCAACTAGAATGATGCAAACTCAATCGGAACAGAACTGAATCACCTCACAATTGTTTTCTCCTGGGCTACACCTTCTACACCTTCTCGTCATGACATAGAATTTTCTCAGATATCCCACCAGCCGTTCGCCGCACACAGGCTTGGGGATCTTGCTAAGCACTTTATGCTCAACAGCCAACTTGGAGAACGACTTTCTTCATCGGTCAACGTTAACCTCAAACCCGCCGCACCCAGTGACCCAAGGCAACTTGAACATCTTGAAAATGGCAATGGATCAAATTTCTCTTTCATTGACATTGACAGGAAAGCCTGAAATAGCTTTGAATTGCCGAATTCATAAGCTCTGTGCTGGTCGATTAGCATTTCCTGCCTCGGGGAAACCACGCGCCGTTCGGAAGAATCGGAACGACTCGCTGATGCACGCCTCTAACACGACTTGAACACTACAGTCATTCAAGCTTCCTATGTCGATTCCCCCAAGTTCATGCCAGTGTCCTAACGACGACATGCCTCAGTTCTTGATTTCAAAGAGAGCGATCGAACAGGGCAGAAATATGCATATCTTCTCAAGCCGCCCTATGGTCGAGAGCTTCAAACAAGCTCGGTTGGTTGGTGGTGAGATTTCTCATTTGTTACCCTTGGGTGAAAGAACATTTAGCGAGTGAATAGGTCTCAACCTATCGCGTGTTCGACATCTTACCGCCGCCATGTTTTACCGCTGGCTCGACCTGTGCCACGCGAGACTGGAGGATCGAGAACTGCACGCCAGGGTCGTCTTGCGTCCAGTACAAATAGGCACAAGTAGCTTCAATGTTATGTCCTGTTATCTCCGGAAAGTGGAAGGCGCTCCAATTCCTCGAGACTCTCTGGCTTTGCTTCAGCCAGGTGTCTATGGCGTTTTTCTACTCGGTACGCCAAACTTCACAGACTCAGTGCGATCTCACATGTTACATTTAAACTTGAATTCAGATGAAACTCCTTACGAGGGCGACGTTCTCAGCCCAAGAAGGTTTTATGAGCCATTTGCAGAACAGGCGAAATCACTACAGACAATTTTTCCAGAATACGGAACGGCGAGTTATCCCTTGACTGTCTCTTGCTCACTCACTTGATATCGCATATAGAATAATACCCCAACGCGCCTCTCAGACCTTGTCAAAGCCCGCGACCAAGGGCGATGTAGCATCACTGGTCAGACTGGTCACCCAACGCAAATCGTTTGGATTTACCCGCCACTCGCTTCATTTGTAGTCGATAGGGTAGGGTTCAAATTGTGGCCTCACCGCTTCATAGTATCAATTTGACTTTACTACTTAGCTTGACGATGCTATCTTTGACAAGTTCAGACTCGTGGACAATCTTATCACTATTTGCTCGTCCCTTGCTGAGCCGTTCCAGCGTAACGCGTTCAGTGTAGACATGGAGGTCAGATTGAATGATTACCTGCACCAAGTTAACTAACCCGAGTCAAGGACGGTGGACGAATCATTAAATTTGTTGACCTGCCTGATGAGTCCCCCGTGTTACCACTTTATCTTCCAGCCCCGCGACCATCTGCGGTACGGTTCTGGGACCTAAATTTCAAATATACGCTGGCGGTCTTCCTCCCTGCTGGCGACCCAGCTACGACCGGAGATTATGACGATTACGTGGCATGGATGGAAGAGCTCTCACAAAGCCAAGCTAACTTGAGAAATCCGAAATGGCAGACTGCGCTTGGGCGACAAGTGCTAGAGGCTTACATGATGAGAGAGTTAGCAGGTGTATACCAATGACACAGATGAGAGTGACGTCGAAGAAGAAGAGGACGACAGAGGCCAAGATTGAGGCTCTCATTCGGACTCTAGCATCATTTACATTTGAAGCCTCAATGCTGTTGTTAACTTGTTCTTTGCAATTGTGTTTCGATTGAAATGTCCCTGCTGAACCGGGTTTCAAAAGACACAACTTTGATATTCGAATACAGTACTAGCTCTCGGTCAGAAAGTTGCAGTCAGTGCGAAGATTCCGACATGAGCCAGTCTAGTAACTAATTGTGATGGATGCTGAAGTAGATCCCTGTGTCCCAACATTAACACTAATACCATCTGTATTATCGTTCAAGGTCCCCCAGACGATATCAGGGAATTGCCCGGTCGAAAGCTCGAGATTGATGCCAGAGAAAGTCGTTGATCCTGAAGGGTAATTTCCGCTTTGTGTTATACCATACGCCTCAAGAGCGACAGTGGCGAGACGCAGCTGGTCGACGTCATCGATGCGTAGCTCGGTCGCGGGTTGGTTGGTGAAAGAGGAGAGGTACGAGAATCGCGTGTTGTCGGAGTTTGCGCCGACAAGCTGGACTTGCCCTTGGATCGACTGGCCCGGGGAGACGCCGATGAGGGTTGTAAAAAAGGTTCCCCCAGGAGATACGAACCATGACGCGATATTCCAAGAATTTCCACCTCCTGCAGCGCTTTGGCCCCACTAACGACAGGGAAAAAAATAAATCTCGCCGAAGATACTAGTAGTAAATGGGAAAACGCACTTGCAAGACTGGCTGCATGATAACTCCATCGCTGACAGGTTGAATCGCATTGAATAGGAAAATAGACTGGCTGTTGACAACAGATGGGGGCGGCGGGACGGTCCATGTCGTCTTGAAAGAGCCAATTGCGGCACCAGCGTTGAAGAAGTATGCATATGCAATCCACCCGCTTGCTGCCGGGACGACGGCGTCTGAGGTTGGCGTGACGGTTGGGTCGATGTTAACCACTTTGACAATGGTGTGGGTTGCGTCCAAGATGTGGATTGTGGAGTTGGATATGTGCCTAATACTGCCTCCCAAAGGCACCTCGTGCACCGTAGAGACATGGCGCAAGCCAGCGGGTGTCAGCACCATATTCGACGCCTCGACATCCTTGGGAGTTGGTACTGCGAGGGTCCTGGTCGATGCAGCCATGATAATGGGGGCCAAATGTAGTAGGAGGAGCATCTTCATGGTGTTGGTAGTACTTCACGAAGGTTTGTTTCGAACTCCAGGTAAAGCACTGAACACCAGGTTGGTCCACATGATGTCGGGTTGTTACTCAAACGTCCGAAGCGGACTCGTGTTCTTTGATTTCAACCTCGGTCCAGAGGCTTCCCAGATGGTTTGCTTCGCGGCCTGCACTGCTGGTGAACGGCGAGTCGGTAGGCAGAAGCTTAGAGTTAGAGAGTGTAGGCGGATGTTGGGCTGATGTCGTTTAAGGTAAGTTCGAGCCTGATCGTGATTGATTGAGATGTGAAAGTTGCCCATATATGGATATGTTACCGATTAAAACGTACTTTATGCACAATCTCTGTCTTCGACCAACGACGATGTCCTCCTAGTTGTCGGCGCCGGTTTGAAGGTTTTTCATCAGCTTACAGCGCTCCTTAAAGATGCTACTTCTGCCTCAAATTGCTCATCCTACTCAATTGCATGCTCTTCTTCAACTTCGCTCTCCAGTCAGCAAGCTCTTCCGCCGCTATAGTACCGGAGGACCTCCAAAGAAATCAAACCTCCGTATAAACGAAGATTTCGACGATCCAGAGGTCGGGCAATACCACCTCCCCAGCGGACTTGTCACGACGCGCCATTTTGCACGTTGGCACGCGGACTCTAAGAAAGCCAGGCCCGAATCCACGACAGCGACATTTTTATGGAAGGAAACTCACGAGGAGCTTTCCAGCTCTAAATTCCGGCTGCCTGCGTTACCGAAACCATCCCTCCCCAACATGTACACCTTTGGGCCAAGTTCTGTTGCTGCGAAAGGCATGTTTGCGGCAACGGATATTGCTCGAGGGGATACATTCCTCGTTGAGCGGCCGTTCTTTTTGTATGCTATGGTGGACGACCCTGTTGGTGCTATCAAGGACGAGCGGGGGAGTGTGCGATATATGACCAACGTCCTCACCGAGCTGGTCGTGAATAAACTTTATGGGTCGTAGCGATGTTCGTCAGGTCGTCAGGTCCGCCATCTTCGTCAGGTTGATGGGGATCTTCGTCAGGTGTCTTACTTTCGTCAGGTTGTTTGATAATCGATCAGATTTTGAGGAATCATATTACCATGCCGTGTTGATGGTTGCGGCGCCGGCCTTCCACCCCGGACCCCGACCAGGGCCTTGCCCTGGACCCACCCTGCCGGGGGCTTCGCTCGCCGCGGGGCCCGCTGCGCGGTGCATGTTTCCCTTCTCTTTTCTTTTTCCTTCCATTTTTTCTGCCTTTTCACGTCCTCTGTGCTCTCAGTTGCGGCGCCGGCCGCGACGGCCGGGGTTTTCCACCCCGGACCCCGACCGAGGCTTTGCCCCGGACCCCACCCTGCCGGGAGCTGCCGCTCGCCGCGGAGGCCCGCTGCGCGGAGCCCGGTAAATTCAACATCTTTACCATTTGCTTGGCAACTAACAAAAATCAGCCTAAATCAATCAAAGATCTGCATAAAAATGCAGATAGCTAGTCTTGCTATCAACTCTCCATGGAGAGCTCTCCATGGAGTCTGCTGCTTTCTGAGTATGACCACAGATGCTTTCTAAAGCATCACTAGCTGTTTGAGAACATATCTACAGGCATGTACAGAGGTAAATCTAGTGTTGCATCCTGAAGATAGCCTGGGCTGCTTTGGTAAAACATCTGTTGCTGACTTGATAACTTAACTTGGGCTGCCTTCTGTGACTGAGAGCAGCTGTAGCTGCTTTGAAGAGTTCTCTGATCTGTGAGGGAAAAAAATCCCTTTATGAAAATTTTTCTAGGCAAGAAATGAATTCAGATAGGAATCTATGGATAACAGAAGGCCGGTGTGTGGAAGGAATCTTTTTCTTAAAAAAAGACCCCCGAAAAAGTAAGAAAACAAATCTCCACAGTACAGCGGTTCCCAAAATTGTTGCCCATCATCAAAAGTGACGAAAAATAATTCAAAAAATCAGAAAAATAAGAAAAATCTACAACGATGTCGTATCCCACCAGAAATGAGTTCCGACACCTAAGAGGCTCTTTAGTGATGATTTTTGAGTAGAAGAGGTCCCCAAATGGAGGGTGTGGCACCATGGATCCATGGCCTCAATGAACATACACAACACAACACCCGGAAATTCCATATCTATGTCTATGTGTGTGTGCCCAAAGTACATTTTGGTGACTGGCAAGCCTTTCCATAGCTTTCTCTACCATCTATGTTATAGTTCTTGACCTGAATGCAGCTTGCTTGACAGTGCTTGTTTTGAACATTTCCGAGGGTATCACGGTGTCAGAATTTTTCCTATAGTGCTCATATGCAATGAAAAAAGCCTCAGGGACCCCCATTGCCAAGAATATAAGAGGCAGAACTGGTTGTACCACCTCGAGCGTGAGTGACGCAAATGTGGTTGTCTTTGATCAAAAGCCGTCAGCATCTGGGAGGAAAAAACTGGTGAAACTTGAGCGTAAAAATGCATGGAATTACGATACAAAAGGCTTATGGGCTATTTTTGTGGTTCTCTGAGTACTCCCTGGTGTGCTACGCAATTTTCTTATTTTTCCGATTTTTTGAATTATTTTTCGTCACTTTTGATGATGGGCAACAATTTTGGGAACCGCTGTACTTACATAAGATAAGAGCCTGTACAAAAGAAGAGACACAAGATTGAGAACGTACCAATGACAGGATACCACTACACCAAGAAGCAGTGGGATAGGTGGCTGGCAGTATAGATATAGCATGTATTCGAGTGCCAGCCCCCTCCAGCTCCATAAAGCATCTATAGCAACATTTCAAAACAACTATAGCTGCCCTTCAAGACCACCTATAGCTAGAAAACACAAGCAACCTGTGCTGCCTTGACAATGCAGCTACAGTTGTTCTTACCAGTACAGCCTTAGACAGTCTGACAAGCTAGCTATAGCTAGCCTTCAAGCTAGCAGTCTCCATGGAGTATGTGGAGAGTTGATAGCAAGACTGTCGATCTCTAAAAATGACACCTGACGAAAACCGGCGACGATCTGACGAACATGAATTCCGCCCGTGAATAAACGGTTTTCCGAACGGGAAAAGGAAGCGTTTTACAGCTTACCCGGAACAGAAATCGGCACCATCATGTCCCGCAATCGCCTCAGTATTCGCATACCACTGCCAGGAGCATACAAAGGCCGCCATGGAGCACTTTGTCGGGAGGCTTCAGTAATCAACAACAGGTAAATACCTGTGAATTATTCCAACCGAGTCATCTCATTGTCTTTCAGCTGTCAACCAAACGCAATAGTCGAGTGGATTCCAGACTCTTTCTCCTTCTCCTGTCGCGCAGTTCTCCCAATCTCCAAAGGCGACGAGATATTTCGCGCCTATATTCACCCGCTCACCCCACGCGACCGCCGTCGTCAGGCCCTCAAAGCTTCGTGGGATTTTGAATGTCAATGCCCCAGCTGTGCCCTGCCAGATGCAGAATCCGCCAAGAGCGACGAAGCGCGACAGTTAATCCAGGACGACTTCGACCATATCTTCAATAGCCCCTATAGCCAGATGGAACTCCAGGCCTGGCTTACCGATTCAAGATCCCCAGAACGGCGCATGCCGGATGACTATTTTGTCGAGACCAGCGAGCGAATGCTGCAGCTGATGGACCAGGAACAGTGCGAGGAACCAGAACACCGTGCCTGCCACTACTTTCGGCTGATATTGTCTGCTGCGGCGGTGGGTGATTTGAAACGGATGCGCAAGTGGGCTCAACCGTTGCTTGACATACGGCATATGGATGAGAAGTATGTCAAGTTCGGGCAAACAGCACTCAGTGATCCAGAGGCGCTGGATGTTTGGGGCATTAGGACTTGGAACTAAGAAAACAAGCACTTTTGTACTATGCTGCATTTGAAAATTCTAGTCCTTGTTGAAAGGCATCGTGCGTAGATAAGTAAGTTATTATCCGTGAGCTATTGCTCCTTAACTGTGGTCAATAGTCCATTCATATCATTGGAGTCGCTCGCAAAATCAACTCCACCGTAGACCAATCCCCACCAGCCTCACTTGGCTCAGCAATACCATGTCTACAAACGGTATAAGCGGTGCTCGACACGAAGAAAAGCGCTCACTTATCAATGACATGACGCGCTATTGCGCGCAACGAGAAGAGTCTGCACAAGCCATGTGTGGGGCAGTACTCACAACGCAGATTCGCATGCAGAACATTGACGGACCCATCCTCTTGTGGAGGTGCCTGAGAAACGAGCTCGTATGGCCGCGAAGTCCGCTCGAGACCGGCATAGTACAAGTAATGCGTCTGTTCAACTGGTCGGCGGATAGAATGGCTGAACACGGTCAGATTATATTATCCTGAGAAGAAAGAAACTGACGTTTTCTTTAGGTGATCCAACACCCATTTGCGCGTTGTGCGATATTTGTAGTGTTCCGGACAGAGTGCGCATATCCAGGCCGAGTCATTCACGAATGGGTCTGGCGACTCCCGTCGGTAAACATCTTGCATCGCTTTGTCGGTCAATAACATCCAGGCAGGGGGTGTTGCTTGGTGAGCGGGGTCCTGCTGGAGACGGATTCGTTCGATGGTGTGCAGAACACATTCGCGCCAACGCATAGCTCGCCTGCCCGTGATGCCTTTCGATGTTTCGAGAGGACAAATCGCACAGACGAATCGCTTCTCTGACTCATTGAGCATCCGCGCTGAGACGGGACTCCCGGTTCCACATATTGTGTCCATCTCCCTGGCAGTTGTTGTCTCGGGGTCGAGGCCAACAAGCGTCACGAGTTCACGGACCGCTGCTGCTCCGTCTTCGGCATAGTGGACCCGATGATCCCAAAAACGTTGGAGACTCTGGCATCGCAGATGTGCCCCAGCCCCGTCCCAGCCAATTAAAGCCCTTCCCGCGGCAACTGAAGTGTTGCTGATCCAAGAGCCCTTGCATGTGAACACGCTTGTTGCGAGTTCAAGCCGCTCGACACCGGTGGGACATTGTGATGAGCTGGGGGGAGGAAGGACAGAAGCAAGGAGCTCGCGCTTTTCCTGGCGCCATGCTGCAACGAATGCAGGGAGCTCCAAAAGGCTGTCGACAAGGCGGGGATCATCAGGTGTCAATGGATTGGTGGAGGGATTGTGGAGAAGTTCTTGGAGGGGAGTAAAGGTTTCGAGGGTATAATTCGGAGGGAAATATGCCCAGCATTGCGCTGGTGCAGTACGGAAAACCTTGGAAACCGCGGTGAGAGCAACGGAGGTGCGGGCCGTGATCAAGTCCTTCCGCTCTCTCTCCAAGCGCAGAACCCGGAGATTCTCTACGTGTGGAATGATTATGGGTCGTATTCGGCGCCATCGTTTGGGAGTGAGGACTTGAATCATCTCTAGCTCTGCATACTCGTCAAGTTCGGCTATGTCTGCTTGTTTGTACCCTTCTCTGAGAAGATGCTTTCCAACTCTGAAGAATTTGTGAGGAGAAGAATAACTGATTATCCAAGGCGCACCTTGCTACAACCCTCCGATGTTGTTTGGCGGCAATAGTCCTGTGTAGGCCAGTTATTTCTTGGGTCCACTCTACTGCTGTGTTTGCGGCCTCTTCTCTGTCTCGAAGGAATTTCTTTCTTCTCTCAACAAACGGCTCGAGCAATGAATCATAACCATCTGGTTTCCTTTGGTCGGCCTCCCGCAGTCGCTCGTAGTCCATTGCCACCGCCTCGGCTTCAGATGGCCAGAACCGCCCAACGTTAGTCTTGAGAAGCAAATCATTGATTAGGTGAGTAGACATTTCGTTGGACAAGCTACGCTGGTGAGAAGTTAAATTGAGCGAAATGGGAGACATACCACTTGTTCATACATTCTGTGCATAAACGTCGGCATAGGATGAAGTCAGGGAGGGTATTGGGAGTCATGCATTCCTACGTCGCAGAAGTCAGGGTAAATTGGGTGAGGATTGAGAACAAACATCACACAGTTGCCGACCAAAGAGTAGTTTGGCCCAGCGTCTTCCGGAGACTTGAGGTGGACAAGGAGGTAGAACTCCAACTCGGAATACATTCCGCCAAACGACATCACTCGTTGGACACAAGAGTAGCTGGCGGAAAGTTTTATTGACGCGCGAAAGATGAACGAGGTCGAAGGGATGGAGATGGCCGAAAACCTGCGGAGTTGAGCAGGAAAAAACAACAGGAATCGACTGGGTCTTGCCTCAAACATGACATCAAGGTTTGTTTGGGGGAGCAGAGATAGCGATGCACTCTGTTGCTTGGACCTATGTTCCTTCCAGCAATGGATGGCCACATAGTTGACTTGAAAACGATGAGGAGAAGTCTTGGTCGCCGGAAACAACGCACCAGCCGAACTGTCCCATTGACGTTGAGGAGGAAGCTCCAAGGAAAGTTCAACGTCCGAGAATGGTAGTACGTTTAGGTCGTCGAGGTCATAAACGGTGAACATGAGAGAAGTTAGATGGTACAAGCGAGCCTTTGTAGCCTGTTATGCTGTGCGACATTATTGTCAGAGTTGGTTGGGTTGACTCGCACGAGTGGCTGTGAACCTGTTTTTTGCTTCCGCCCACGGCAATGCCACTCAACCGACGCAAATCCCACTCGCCGTTGCCTCCCAGCCCTCGCCCAGCAACATTCTTTCCTCCCTCTCATTATGCCGAAGCTGGTGGCCTGACGCCCCGTCGACAAACCTCCCATCCGCGAGATGAACCTCCTCCGTCGCGTCCCAATACTTCCTACATGCCGATAGCATCCAATTCAGAATCCTCTTTTGAGTTCGCACCTAAATCACCGGAGCCCAGTCGAATATCTACGGTCAACTCGAAGACCAGCCTTGACAAGAAAGGCGAGAGCCACATGAAGAACCTTCCTTTTGTCGAAGCCCAACTTTTACCAAGCCTACGAGACACCATAAATCGGATGACGCGTCCACCAGTGAAAACCACTGCTTTGTCTCCATCCCATATCGGATCTAATAATATCGGTTTCGCTCTCTCCCCTGATCATGAGCCTCAATTATCACCACAACCACCGAAACAACTCAAGTCCGCATTACGCTCTCCAACACCCAAACTGCAGCTTCAAACGGCTCGAATGCCTCTTTCCGCCTCAAATTCACCGCGAGAAATGACTTCAACTGTTCAGGTATAACTCGACGTCGGGTGTCATTCTTTTACTTAACTTCACAGGTTGATATTCCGCCTACGCCAAAGCGCACCCGCCCTCGATCCAGAACCGATCCCGGGACGCCGATGAAAACTGAGAACAATCCGAACTCCCCTCGAGCGAAAGTTGCCTCTGGCATTCCACGACTTCGAGGGAAGAATGGTTTGATGTCTGCCTCCTCTACTCCCCGGCCAAGACAGTATCCCTTGCTTGAAAATGATTCCTCCTCCGATTTTGAACTACGTTCCGAACAACGATCGCTGAGGGTCGTCAATGGCGTTCTTTCCAGCGAAAGTGAAAGTGAAAGCGATGGGGAGTTCGGTCAAATGGGACTTGGTTTGGGCCTTGGCATCAACCCTCCTTATCAACCACGCTCATCCTTTGCCTCCAAACTGCGAGCTCGTATCACCAACGATGTTGATTCGGTCGACGAAGCTGCCGAAAGGCGTCGCAAGGAACTTCTTGGGCTCGTTCAAGGCATCAGTCACCTCGAACAACAAGTTGGGCATTCCGCTGATCCAGAGTACCCTAGCGAAGGAAAAAGAACACATTCGACGCCTCGCCTCCTGGTCTCCTCATCGAGTGGTATAGACGGAGAGCTTGATCGTGGAGTGCGTCCTTTATCATTTTGGAATCGTAGCAAGACGCATTCTGAGTCAACTACAAAATCACCTTCACGATCTCCCGTTATTCGTCAATCTCCCAATGCGACACCCAGGACTGTAGAACAATCGAAAATCCCGTCTTCGGCCATACCTGCCGCCATTCGTCGTCATTCCATATATTACGCGAAACCACCATCTCCATCGGTCCCATCACCACCATTACCGCAGACCCCTGCGACTGACGAAGAAGAATATAGCCTTGTTACTCAGTCCCCGGAGAGCATATATGACGACGAAGAAACATGGTCTCCGAATCCCCCGATGTTGTCCCATTTACGTCCTCCGAAAGACAACTCACAGCACCATCGACAATCGGACGACCTTGCAAAATCTGATGCCGTTCTCCTCGCATTAAATTCACGTCTTGATGCGGCTCGGGAACGAGAAGCATTTGGCTTACCACCGTCTGTTTCTGATGTGGGTGCCCGCGAACGGCTTTCTTACTTGGATAGTGAATCCGAACTTGCTCGAGCGAGATGGGATGAAGAGGATGGTACAACCACCAACAGACGCGGAATGGCCGGTTTGAGCATTGGCGCGGACAATCTATTCCGAGCTCTCGGTGCGCGAACTGTTGATGCTCAAATTGTTAGTGAGCACAATTGGCGAGATCGAGATCGTCGACGCGACCGCTCAAGCTCATTGCTGGATCAAGAAGATGTCAGAGTGGCCCAGGGTACTCGGCAACAATCAGTCGTGCAGACGGTGAACCTATACGATGACGAAGAACGTCTGCCCCAAGAAAACCGAAGTCTGGATCAGCTTTCTTCACAATCTCAGCGCTTTGATGAGGTTCAGCAGCATCAGCCAATTCCTTCCCCACCAAGCAAAGATGCATGGCAGGCCTCTTTACCAGCTTCGGTGTACGCTTCAGTGGTCGATCGTTACGGCACACTCGAGATCCGCCGACAGGAGACAATACACGACCTTGTTGTTTCTGAAGAAGCTTTTGTTTCCCGTCTCAATCACACTGTTCGACTCTTTGTTCTTCCTCTCCGCATGCAAGACTCGAAGGACTACGTTGCTGGAGTGCCTACTGAGATTGGGATGCTCTTTGATTGGCTAGAAGACCTTCTGAATCTCCACACCCAACTCTTGGCCGCGCTCAGAAAAGCTCAGCAAACACAGCAACCTGTCGTTGAACGGTTGGCTGGGATTGTCCTCGAGAGCTTTGTGAAGCAATTAGAGGTATATCAACCGTATCTGGCGCGGCTAGTTGGTATTGCAGGAACGATCGCCCGTCTTGTCGCCGATGCCTTAAGTGACTTCGGCGAGTTTGTGAGGATACAAGAGAGCGTTCAAGAATGGAGTTTAGAGGCCTTGCTGGTTGCCCCAGTAACGAGGCTGGGAGGTTATCCCACTATATTTCGGGTAGGATTCCGCTTACTGGGCGACTTTTTTTTATTAATGCATTGGTGTCAGATACTTCTAGAAGAAACCCCCCAGACTCATATCGACTATATCCCGACTTTCATGCTATTACATGCAACCGAGTCCATGATTCAAATTATGACTGAGGTCAAGGTGCGCGAAGACGAATACGATGCTGTCAAGAGTGTATCTCAATCCGTTCACGGTCTACCTTGTGTTGCGAAACGCGGCCGCAAACTTCTTCATCAAGGACAGCTTGAATTGGTCGACACTATCAGCTCGGTCTCTCATGCTCAAAGAACGCCCTCGTTGCATCAATTTCCTGACCGACTCTCGTCCACCAGTTTTCCCAAATCAAGGTCGACTCGTCCACCAATAGCGCAAGAACAATTAGATTCGCCTGCCGCGCCAATACAAGTATTTGTGTTTACAGATTTGATTGTCTTTGCTAGCAACAGCAAACGAAGATCTAGGCATGACCTTGCAACAGAGGAATGGACGATAATGGAACGTAACGGGGTCGTTGGAATTTTGAATGTCTCAGAAGACGGTAAGATCATCTTGTCATTATCAAATCTTATTGAAAGGCATATCTAGATTCTGTTATAGTACTGGATGTCGCTCCTCTCAGCTTCAAAGAACTAGAAGAACCTTCGATTATGCCTCATGCGCCACTACAAGTCGTCAAACTCCGGATTCCAGCGTCCACCTTGCCTAAAGATTCAGAATTGGAACTTTTCAAGACCTGGCTTGCTGCATTTCAACTATCTTCAAAGCTAACTATTCGCGCGCTGTCGTTGCCTAAAATCTCGATAGATTATCGTTGGCCAGAGCAAGACTTCCAAGTGCCTCCTCCGCCTTTACCGAAGAGCCCGTCGATGATCGCGCAGGGAACAGTGCCACATAAGCAGGAAAGAGAAGAGAGAACTTGGTGGTCGAGACGCTTCCATGATGTATTGAGTCAGGTCCATCTACGCGAATGAGATAGAGTATTAGTAGTTGAACGTTGAACGTTGAACGCGCAACCCTGAATCATTCGCGTGATGCGATCAATATTCGCTCTTCGATCCTACCAAGTAGTGTGCAGGTCCTTCAAGCTTGCCACTCAACTGCACCTGTCCCTCCGGCATGGAAACCGTCGTCCAAGTGTTTCTCATCTTCGCTTTCGGATATGTCCTCGTCGTTCTTCAACAGCCACCGTCTGAATCGTCCGCAACCCTGCTCGCCGAAATCGCCTTTCAAGACGCCGAAATCAAACGGCTCGAGCGCCTTGTCCATCCCATTCTCAAAAGCACTGTTATTCAGGTAGAAACCGAAACTCGCTGGGCACACCTGGTCGGATCGCGCTGCCAGGAAGACGCCAATGCTGCTGTGGCTCAAGTCGCTGACCTCAAATCCCGTATCAGAGAGTCAATAACGCTCCTCGAAAACAAGACAAATCATATCAAGGAAATCGCCGGGCTGTACTGGGAAGTTAAGGACGAGAGTGTTGCGCTAGAGAAGACGGTGAAGAAGATGACTGAGGTTCAAGAGCAGATGAAGAAAGAGCATAGTGCCGAACTGGACTCGTTGGAGGAGCAAATGGTTATTCGTATCAAAGAGCAAGACGAGAAACGGATGCTGTGCCATGCTCAAGAGAAGAAGCGCCTGAAGGAAAAGTGCAAGTCGCTCTGGGAGAAGCTCGCTGTGGCGGAAGAGGCAGTTGCACAGTCAAAAGCTGCGCAAAAACGGCTGAGAGATCAACATGGGGCGGAGGTGCGCGAACTTGTCGATCAGATCCAGGTCGCTGAACGCATTCGGGAACGATTGGCGGGCGAGTGTGTGCTTCGAGAGGCGGAGAAGAAGGCTGCAGACCAACTTCGGGTGGATCACCAAGCGGAAATTAGGGATCTCAAGCGTCGTCTACTCGCTTCGCTTCGAGAACGTGAAGACCTCCTGGAAAAGACCCAACTACTGGAGAAAGTTAGCACAGCTGTAGCGAACAAGGTCGAACAAGCGTTACTCAAAGCGCAACAGCAAGGAAAATTCAAGACTGAAACAATCACTACCGACTCGGAATGGCTGTGCTCGACAGGGCGGAAGAAACGCGAATGGGAGTCAAGTAATCGTGTCGACTTTGACCTGGACTTGGAAATAGACCTGGCCAATGACAGCTCTCCCGAACCAACGGAATACCTAGATGCAGCTGCATCTTCAAGTTTCGAGACCTCAGCTTCGTTGGACGACCCTTTCTCGATCATCTCCTCCTACAACAAGCAACCCCCACCTTGTGCTGTTAATGTACCGGTTTCCCCTGGTCCCGTCACATTCCAAACGCAGTCACCGACCCTCCCCTTCGCTTCCAATGCTGCCCAAGTTGAATCGATGGCTGAAACCGAGCTTATGCCCGGAAATTGGTTGTCGTAGATTGCAGCATCAATTCTCCCGTCGCACAGTACCACAAGCCTCGCACCTGGCATTTCATGAGTGAAAGAATTATGAATCGTTGATCTAGTACGCACATATAAACTTTACGATAGTAAATTAGAATAGAGTCGTCAATACAAGATGTGGATACGCACAAATGGTCATAGGCTCGTCTGCGGAGCGGATTTGCAGCTGATTAAAGTATGCGAAGCCATGCCCGCACTTTTGACATTCCACTAACGCCCAAGGGAAGTTTTTACTCGTAAGTAGAAGTTTTCGAGTCGTTGCCATTATAAGACTCACCCGCTGTCCGTGAGGCCCCGTCTCTAAGCTCTTGTATAACATCCCTGATTGCCCCGACTTTCTTCGTTTTCAAATGAATGCGTGAGGTATGCTGGAATGGGGGATAAAAGAATCCAGATAGGTTTGGATGAGGGCCAGTACTATACTTATACTCACCTGTTTGGTAATGGCAAACTGGTAGGGACAGGTTTGACAAGTCCAGCTGTTACAGCCCCCGCTCGAGTGGTCGGAAATGATGAGAAGATTCGAGCAGATGGGACAAAAAAGCATGGTGGAAGTCAAGCGGTGGCAGTGAGGAGTGGTGAGGTCAGAGTATCCAACTAGAATTGTTGTACTTGGGAGAGCGGTAGACATACCGATGTGGTAATTTTGACGCTTGGGACGTTCGAATCCTTGTGCTCTCTATTTTTTCCTTCCTGTAAACCGTTCGTCCAGTAGAGAACCATGTACGTAGGACAATTGAACACACATTTACTTGCTCATAAGCCTCCAACTACTTTCACATTCGAAAGTCCCTCTCCAGTGCACAGTTTCCAACAGTATGTCCGTATCCACAGGACGTGAAGTACATACTAGTATCTTCAACTTGAAGTTGGACAACGAGGATCCTTTGTAAAAGATGTACATACTCTATTA
The DNA here is from genome assembly GCF_014461135.1 of Mycena indigotica. Classification (NCBI taxonomy): domain Eukaryota; kingdom Fungi; phylum Basidiomycota; class Agaricomycetes; order Agaricales; family Mycenaceae; genus Mycena; species Mycena indigotica. The sequence goes on along the minus strand of NW_023503013.1, from coordinate 323,406 downwards.
ATATTTAATAACAGTCTCGATAGTAGCCTACCACCCTCATAACTATCCCTCTAGAGTTAAACCTTGCAAGTGGTCACGCGTTCCTGATGGTGTTTCTGTCCAAAAGTTGTGGACAAAAATTTTGAAGGCAAATGCGCCTCATATAGATGCAAATTCGTGACACACCCTTCCCTTTCCCTTCTCGTTCCACGACCAGGACTCAGATTCAGCGAAATGAAGGTTATACCGGGTCTCGTCTATCTCCGTCTCCACGAAAAGACCAAACTGGTCCTTGCTAAAAGCATGCGAGAATCATACGACGTTCGAGAATTTGTTCTGCGAAGCCGGCAGCGACTAACCAGCTTGAATCCATTTGTAGGCCGTCCTTCGTGTTGTCAACAGACACTTCCCCGAAAACGCGTGGCAAGGTCATTGAGATCAAAGTCGACCTCGACAACACCAGTGTGGTGATCACCCCTGAAGCTTGGTGTTACTTTTCCGAATCGCGCGATGGCATGACGGTTCAGTCATACACTATTGAAATCGGCGCCAAACATGAAGAATTCCCTCCGACTCCGTCTGTCGCTTCCGCATCAGCGACCCCGCCAACGGCAGTCAACAAACTACTAATCCACATTTTTTACAATGATGTTCAAATGCAATTGAAAGTGTCTCCAACCGCAACACCCAACCGAAGTTCTTACGGCTGCCGCATCCGCATTCAATATTGACGATCCGCGAACGATTTACCTTCTGCATGAAGGCATGAACTTGAAGCTAAGGGGAAACTCGCTATCCCAATGCGGCGTTGAGGACGGTGACGAGCTCATACTGTTGCGGCAACAGCTTGGGGGAAAGCCGGTCATCTATCTACGTGCCCCACGCCAGCTCGATGTGACTGTCCAGCTCTCGCTCGTTCCCGATTGGTCCTTTTCCGCACTTTATCCTGTCGCCCCAGTATCAAAACCCAAGAGTCCTCAACTACATCAAGTTGTCCAATGGGATGTACAAACGGCGATGGATGGAACCATGCAGGACAAGTGCTCGGGTGCTCAAGTCAGCTATCTTTTCTGGGAGGCAACGTAAGCGGTTTTTTTTCTGAACGCGTCGCAAGTACTGACTACTGGCGTTGACAGGACCAATCCACCCTCTGGTCAGATATCGCCCCCCTCTTCTCCCACTCTCCGCGCTTGCGAAGACTTCAGACCTGCAAGTGCGAAAGATGCATTCAAAACTTCGGATTCGGTGGTGTTATCTGTGAAAGATGTCCCGCTCTATCTTGACGCCACACTTATCGAACTGGGACTTGACACTGAAGCACGCACGTCCTTCATCACGTATGTCTTCTCCCTGAAACGCTACTCTTATTCAATTTGGTTTAGATATTGGCTTCCAGCCATCCTTGAGCACCAACATATCCTTCTCTCGTTTGTTCCACAAGCGTCATATGACTCTGCTGCCCCTTTGTCGCTCACTCCTTCGCCCGATGTATTAACGCGGGTCTTTATGATCTTTTGTGGTCTTGAGCTGGATGAAACGGCTGCTTGGGTGGGGAAAGCTGAACGACCCGCGGAAATGTGGCGGGGTGTTTCTGGTGTGCCTGAAAAGCATCTCCAGTCGGACCCATCCTTATTTAGAGTGTTGGAGTGGGGTGGGATGGAGGTTAAATCGTAGATGGATCCGCAACCTGACGAGGCTTTCTGATGCATCAAAAGGTTTGCGAGCAAAGTATTTTCGTATATATTGCACTACTGCCACCTAGCTACCATATTGTTCATACGATCGTTCAATTCTGAATTCTTCAAAGACTAATGCTGATGGAATATTTTAGCGTGACAACAGTAACAGCAACAACGTCCCCATCAACTTTGTTTCATTATGCAGACTTCGAGAGAAAAAATGGGGTCAAAGAGTCAACTGTTCTCCAATAATCTCTTCTGTTAAGGTCCATAACTTGGCTGCAATGACCTATGTCATAGTGAGCACAGCAGATGTCACCAGTACTCCTCGTCGAAAAATGGCTGCACTCACAGGGTCGGTAGCGTACGCAGCTGCCTTTTCAGTTGCAACAACTCCGTCCATGAGGTACGATCCCGGCTTATCCCCAGTGAAAAGACCCCGGATTCGGGAAGGATGTAGTGAGATAGAAACAAAATGAATGTGATGGTGTACGATAAGACGGGATAATCAGTGATAATTTGGCTGAGTGACTCGACCAATCTCTTTCCATCACTGTGCTAACTAGCCTACCGCCTGACACGACTCAGAGATCTACTCAGACTTGTGTGTACACATGGTATACAAGCCTTTGTGGATGTATAACCTATACTAATAACAATGCTTCCAGCCTCTATGGGCAGACTACGACGACGGATATGTGTTTGCAGACGAGAACCCAACAAAATATCTCTGCAAGTGTCCTCGCAGTTGCCGGGATGGTGCGAAGGTCTCAAAAAGCACTTGGTTTCGCCATCATAGAACCGCGACTGGCGCTGTGGGCGATTCCGAAGAGCAATCGCGGCCGTCTCGTCGAGCAATTCCAGCTCCCGTGTCAACAACTGCTGGGAGTGCCGCAGCAAGCAAGCAAGCACGTCCACGGAGTGATTCCGAAGAAGGTTACCCAGGCCACATTGAGGTCAGTATAAATCACTAGCCTTTCGAAGTATTTGACTTACAAATGGTTCAGTTTCAAAGCCTCTCGATGGAGCTTGATTTCGAGTCTGGCGAGAACACAGTCCCCGAAAGTGTTCAGCTATTTGATGACTCTTCGGTAGGATACTTCTCTTACTCTCTTGCTCAACCTTACTTATCAATGCCAAAGATTTCGGACAACTCTTTGAATCTGGACGACATTGATCAGCTTCCCGATCTGCACTCCGACAACGAGGATTTGCAAATGGAACCACTTGCAAGTCTTGCAAATCCCGACTCGGAGAGTGAATCAGACTCCGACTCTGAGTCTGTCTCTTCCTCAACCCCAGCTGCAACGAGCGAACCCCAGGCCAACGCTTCCATAGGAGTAGAATCTCCCACAGTCCCGCCCGTTGCTGCCGCCACCGCGACCACCACTGCCGCCAGCCGGTAGCGCTGCCTCCCCGGTTTTTTCAGACCCCCCCTCGTGGCGTTCCATCCCAAAAGAGAGTGTGAAAGTCGAAAAACTGCGTATTTCGCTCGCTTTTATTGAAGCTCTCGAAGGCGCTTCTCGCAACAACAGTCAATTAACGCCTGATGATAATATACGGCTGTGGAACCCACCTCGCGAACTGCCTGATATCAGCAACCCCGCAACTGGTCAAGCACTGAAGACATTCATGGGTGCAGATGCTCCGATTACGGTGGAAACCTACAAAGCCATACGAGATGCAGCAATCGAACGCCACCCAGAGGACACCTTCCCATCATACTACGAAACCAAGAAGACGCTGGCCGAGCTTACTGGTATCAGCCCTATTGAATGCGACATGTGCCCAGACAGCTGTGTCGCGTACACAGGTCCTTTTGCCCACCTCGACAAATGCCCATATCCCGAGTGTGGAAAGCCTCGGTATGACGAGTTGAAGCTTGCGAAGGGGGTGCGGGAAGCGTCTGCAAAGTTCTGGACAATTCCGATTGGACCATATCTTCAGGGTCTGTGGCGCCACCCAGCGACAGCGGCAGAGATGAAATACCGCCGAAATCGCCAAAAAGCGTCGCCTGCCGAATGGAACGATATATTCGATGGGTCGGACTACGATACACTTGTGCGCGAAGGTGTTATTCAACCAACAGACATGGTGCTACTCTTTTCGATTGATGGCGCTCAGCTATATGAGCATAAGACGTCCGATTGTTGGATCTATATATGGGTAATTTTAGATCTTCGACCAGGTCTTCGGTACAAAAAGAAGTTCGTTGTTCCTGGTGGTTTTATACCAGGACCACATGCACCAAAAAACGTCGACTCATTTACTTTTGTCGGCTTTCACCACCTTGCTGTAATTCAGCGCGAAGGTCTTCCAATCTGGGACTCTTCGGCCGAGCCTGGCTCAGCTGAAGAGTTTTTTATCTCTTATGTCTATCTTCTGCTTTCGACAGCAGATGGACCCGGTCAACAACACATGAGCGGCTCCAACGGACATACGGCGCGCATTGCCTGCCGGTTTTTTTGTGGCCTCCTCGGGCGTCATCGGTTTCAGGCACCACAATATTATCCTGTCCTGCTTAAGCCTTTTGATTCGGCATATGGAGACGACGAACATGCTGATGTAAATATTTTACAAGACTTGCGGTCGTCGCTCTCATCAGCAGAGTCGATTGCAGCATACCATTCCGCAATTGCATATCTATTAACTTCTCGCACTCAACGCGAGTATAAAGCACGCCAAACACAGTGCGGATTTGGGAAGCCAAGCCTTCTCTCTGGTTTACCCCGTTGTCTTGGCCCAGTCCGTGTCTTCCCGGCTGATTTAATGCATTATATTTTGAATATTGGCGACTTGCTTTCTGGCCTCTGGACCGGCAAATTAGATAAGGTATATCTGCCCGACAAAATCGAAAGCTGGCCATGGCGTGTTCTGATTGGACAAATCTGGATTCTGCATGGTGCTGCTGTCGCTGCCACCCACCATTTCTTCCCCGACAGCTTTGATCGTCTGCCCCGGAATCCACAGGAGAAGATTAACTCGGGATATAAAGCCAAGGAATGGCAACACTGGCTATTTGGTTTGGGTCCTGCACTGCTCTATGGGCTTTTACCGACACCATACTGGTTGAATTTCTGCAAGCTCGTCCATGTGATTCGCCTATTGCATCAACGCTCGATCTCAAAATCTGCTCTTGTTACTGCCTATACTCTTGTTCTTGAATTCACGTACGAATTCGAAACACTATACTATCAACGCCGCAGTGATCGTCTCCATTTCATACGACATAGTATCCATACCCCAATGCATATGGTCCAAGAGGTCCAGCGCGTTGGGAATCCTATTTTATATGCCCAGTGGACGCTCGAGCGCACTATTGGTAATCTTGGTGCGGAAATACGACAGCCAAATCACATGTTTGCAAACCTGTCCCAACGTGGGCTTTATCGTGCACAGACTAATGTGCTGAAGGCAATGGATCCCAGCTTTGATCGAAGTGGAATCAAAGCTGCTGACCTTCCCGTGGGCGCAATTGACATTGGTGACGGCTACCAGCTTCGGCCCAAGATTGATACTGTTCTTCGTCCTATCACTGTTGCCGCCGAGCTTAGTGCACTCAAGCAATACTTGGGTCATGCTTGGAATGTGTCCTTTGATGACAGCAAGCACAACTCTCGCATCGCCCGATGTGCTCGCCTTTCCCTTCCCAATGGTAACCAAATTGCCCGGTCTCGCTGGGGTGAGAGCGATGACAACCGCGTCACGCGAATGGTCAAGGTAAGAATGAATAATATGCAGTACTACCAACACAAGGCTTACAAATCTAGATTCGCTCTAACTTGCCAGAGGGATTTGAAATTGCTGAGGTGCTCTATTACTTCCGGTACGAAGTCCACGAAAATAATGCGACCCCGTTGGCTATGGTTTCTGTGTTTGGAATTCCCAATCGAGATTTGCTCCGTGACTCGTACAACACACTCTGGGCTGCAAGACCAGGAGAGGCAGGAATTAGAGTCATTCTTGCCAAGTCAATTATCTCTGTGGTTGCGATGATTCCATTCCCGTCCAACCGTGGTGTGTCAGCAGACACTGAACAGAAACTAGAAGGCTTGCATTTCTTGTATGAAAAGATGGGTCTAGGTAGTGAATAAATAGATTGAGCGGTAGAGCAAGCGTATCGAATACAGTGTGTGTGACTGAGTGACTGCGTGACCGCGATACCTTTTCTTCCAACGTATTCATCTCTTCCTGCCCACCATGTACGCTAGCCATGGTGGGCCTGGCAGTCACCCTTTCTTCCAATATCCACCTATTAGTCCCTCGTCTATGTCTTCCCCCTCCAGTTCATCACCAGTTCCCTTTCCCGCATCGAATATAACACGCTCATGGCCAACAAACTCAACTGCATCTAACCAGTCCAGCCCATCTCTCGACACACAGTCACTTGCAGGGGGTGACGATATGTCCTCTCTCTCAAGCCCTCTAGGCCAAAGCTTACGCAATTTCTCTGCTTCAAGTCACAGTGGATTCGCAAATGGCTCTCAGCTGGTATGTAGCTGTCTTTTATGTATTTCATACTTACCGCTGACATTCCCTATCCAGTCTGGTCATTTGCGGCGCACCAGCAGCCTCTCGCTTGAGGTTGTTGCAAATCAGGTTGACACGCTCTCGCAAACAGTGATAGTGCTGAAAGAAGATATTCTGTAAGTTTTCAGTAATTCACCGGACAATTTGTGACTTTTTGAGAGGTCTAAACTCGATGTTATCTTGACTGCCCATGGCAACAGTACTCGCAACCCCAAAGAAGCCATTTGGATACATGATGGCTATGTCGCATATGACCTCCTCCCACGTATTGCTCCGAAATCAGCTCAGCTCAACAGCCTCAAGGTACAACACCCACAAATCAAGTACTGGGAGCCGAAGGATTTTAAACCCGACACAAATCTTGCACCAAAGAAGAAGTCAGGACGGTCCGCTGGTAGCACCGACAAGAAGAATGACATCAACAACGATGGGAGATATATTGAGTTTGCGGATGGAGAGGTTATTGGGGGTTTGGAGTTTGGAGAGATACGGGCTTTATTGAACTGTCTTTTTGCGGACATTCTTTCCGCTGGAAAGGCAAAGGCTCGGATGAACTTGTTGGGAGAACAAGTGATTGGAGCAATGGTTTACATGCTCGAGCGCCGTTTCCCTTACCTTGGGCTTTGCACCGACCATTGGAAGGCACTTCGTGTCATTCGCGGTCGCTATCGCTTCTGGGCTGGGCCACGTGTCAAAGCAGGCGCCATCGCAGATGACGATGATGCAGGAGATGATGAAGACGATGAAGATAGTGTTGCAACAGGGACGAAGAGAAAACGTGGAAGCAATTCAACGACATCCAAGCGTGCACGCATGACAGGTATCGTGTTCTCTCTCTATTTTGCTAGATGTTTTACTTCTGTTGCTAACCTGGCCACAGATCCAACGACAGATTCTTCTCTCCTTCAAATCTCCGCGCCACCTGACGACCACCTTATTTCGATGTCACCGCCATTGCCATCACCACCGCCTGCAGATCCTATTTCTCGTCCACCATCTCCGAGCGCTCTGAGCAACAGCCGTCGCTCACCGTCTCCTCTTGATGTTCTGTAAGCAGCTCAGAAATGAATAGAAACTGGGCATGTCTAACATATACTTTCAGCGCGACTGTTAATGTACAGCCGCCTTTGCCTCAACCTACGACCTTACCTCTGCCGCCACCTCTACCTCCAATTTCCTCTCCACTGCTTCCAAATCCATCTCAGCCTCCGCAAAATCTGGTGCTACCTGTCAATGTGTCGAACGCTTCCGTGCGGGGAGGTGCATCAAAGAAAGTCTGCAAGCCGAATCCCGCTCACTTGACTGCAAGGTATGTTGCTATCATCTCCATTTCGCATTCCAAAACTTATGTAACTCAGAAATCTCTGTCTCGCTGTGTATGCGGAGGATGTCGGCGGCACTACACCAGAATTCGGTGCATACTGGAAAGCCGCCGAGACCAGCAATGCTGTTATGACTCAAGTAAGTGTTAGTTTTGCTGCTTTGCCTCTCTGACGACCGTTTAGGCCTATGAAACTTACGCGAAGGAACTTGTATGCTCCATATATCTGCTATATCGACAGCTTCTCATCCAACCACAGAAATCTCAGAATCCAAAACCGACACAAATTCCGGCGACAGACGCCATACGCACTCGTATCGCAGCAATCCTTGCACCACCACCAACTTGATAGCAATACGTAGCACGTTGAATATATACCATTTGCTTCCAAAGCATTCCTCAATGTCATGTCTGCGCAAGGAATAAAATGCAATAGATTGAAGTATTTGTACAAAGCATCTCGAAACATTCCAAAACATGCTTGTTGTATAGTCAGGTGCTCACCATGTACAGATGGAATAGATTGAGATGCATTGGGGAAGAGCTCATTACATTCCGGTATATATCCTGCAATATCATAAACGAGTGTCAGACTGACAATGAGATGAAATCAAACGGTTTCATTTGTGAAATGTCAGCAAAATCTCTTTTCATCTCACTACATCCTTCCCGAATCCGGGGTCTTTTCACTGGGGCTTATCTACGATAATCAGGTTCATGGCAGCAAAGCACTAGCAAAGTGGGAGCTTACCGTCGAGTCGAGGGTCAAATGCAGCGACAATAGTGCTACCAAAGGCCCTCAAAAACAATGCCTTTTCGCTCGCATAAGAGTGTACCCACGTCGCTGCTCCTTGTGGAAGGCTTTTCCAATTGATATAGGGGTTTTCTTTGGGTTTGCCGTCGTCGGTGAGAATCCCCATTTGTTTGTAAACGGGAGTAATGGCGATAACTGCTCGAACAACATCAACAAGTAAAAATAGCTTCAAGTCAAGCAGTACTGACCCCCGGGATGCAAACTATAAGCCTTAAGCTGGCCATTTGCTCGTCGGGATAGCTCTATGGCCATCAGCACATTCGCGGTTTTGACCTCCGCATAACGCTTAAACAGGATCATCGTGTTACCAGCGACCGAGGGCTCGTCCCCAGTGCGAAATTTTGTGAAATCGATACCGGAGTCGCCGAGCCCTTGTGCGTGTGACTGACTGGAGACAAAGATAACACGAGGCGCCGGGGATAGTAGAAGCATGGGCATAAGAAGCTTGGTCAAAAGGAATGGGCCGAAATGTGCTGTGGCTATTTGGATCTCGATGTCGTCTTCAGTGAGGTAGTATGACCCCATGGTAGCCGCGTTGTGGATAAGTACCTGTCTTCGATGGGTCATTTGAAACTTGAATAAAACCACAAATTACATCAAGAGGCCCGTGAATCTCAGCCGCAGCTTTGCGAACGGAGGCAAGTGATGACAGGTCAAGCGAGAGTGGCATGATATCTGCCGAAGGGAACTCTTTCTTGAGAGCTTCTTCGGAGAGCTTCAAACTAAGCATGTTGTGTAAAAAGCACTGGGATGGACTGATATTGAGCAGCATACCGTTTTGCATTGTATCCAGTGATAATAAGCAATTTAGCATATGGTGCAAGAGCGCGGGCAGCCTCGAAGCCTATACCATTGATAGACGTTCCAGTGATCAAAACTAATGCACCGAGTGAAATTGCGTCGCTTTACTGAATAAGAAGATACCATTCTTTCCGCTGATTTGTTCTCTCAATGCGCTAGAGACGTCTTGTGCAGTACTAGCTTCGTTGAAAACCGGGAGAGGAGCAGTCATGTTTGACTTTGTGAGGGACGCAGATGCCTTTTGACCAGTTTATATACCCTGAGCTTGGTAAGTGAGTGGGTGCCATTTCGAGTAGTCCAGCGCGCGTCGGAGTCCTTAGTGAGATAGAGACAGGGTCCAATAGTCAGCAAAGGATCTCTGCATTGGTGTCGAGGGATTGACGGGTCAACGGATTGTGGGACCAAATCAGGAAGAACTTGAATGCTTAGTTATCAGCGGTTTGTTTCGGGGTGCAAAGGTTGTCCCGTCATGTATCTTGAAATATTACACGTACAAATACAAAGTGACCAAGACCTAGTAGCAGCCCTCTGTTCGCAACCACAGTGCTAATTGGCGAACCAGGCGTGTAGCGGAGGCCTCCAGCAATTCGTCGCGACTGCGCTCCGTTTCGACAATTGTGCGTTTGTTTCTTCCATGGGGACCCATGAGAAGGCCAACCCTTCGAGGGGAAAATGAAATAGCCAGTGAGGAAAACGGGATCGGCCTGGCTCTGACTGGTTGTTTGCCTTTGGATCGGGTCGGAGAGGGTGGAGTACGGAATACACCGGATGTTGGTGACGGCGCAGCATTGCTTGGTGGAGCCGCTAATGCAGCAGACTCACTAACAGCGACAACGCCCTCTTCAACGCCATATATGCGGACAAGGTCTTCAAGACGACTGCGCGGTTGCGCATGGTCAAACAAGTCTTTGAAGGACTCGTCTCGCTCGAGATGGAGTTCAGATTCGTCTGCCCAGACGTCCTCCCGCACCTTGACGGCGATGAAGAGGTCCAGGGTCGCAGTTTCGCGTTGAAGAGTGCCCAGTCGAAGATCGGCTGGATTACTGGTCGACGCGAATGGAGACTGGGGAGAAGTGGGGAGAGGGAAGGGATCAGAGCTGTAGGGCGAACGAATCAGGGAGTCGTAGGCGGGAAGGTAGGTGGAGCGCAATACATGCATGGAAGCTTTCATCGTATTCAGCACTCGGTTTAACATGTTCAAAAGCACGCACGCACCAACGTAGAGGGCTCGATTTACCAGCCGAAGGCTAACGGATAACCAGTACAGAGTCTTGCGCTGCCGCTCCTTGCTACTCTCATTTAGATCGGGCGTTTGCGGGAACGTCATATGAACGATCTGAAGAAGAAGATGGGCTGGGAGCGTGGACAACGTTGTTGGCTGTCTACTGTGAGGAAATGGCGGAGGTCCATTGTTGTTCGCCTGGTCCGGAAAGTACGGGGGTGGGGGGAGGCTGCATCGTCTTTTCGTCGATAATCATGGTGTCTTAAGGAACGACGTAAGAGCGCTATATTTGGAAAACTTCGAGCTGCGGAGCGAGTGAACCGCAGTGAGGAAAGCCGCAAAAGACACGAAGGGTCAAGCACAAGCTAATTCTGTCAGGTCCGAGATCACCCTTGTTGACACGAATCGCGGAGGCACGTGCACAAATACGACAGCTTCTTGTGCAGTGCATTGTTGTGCCTTGCAGCCAAAGAAAAATTAGATCGGAGGAAGGAGAGATCCGACATCGAGTTTAGGAATAGCAGCCCCAGCCAAAAAAAAACAGATGAGCCATCGGCCAATCCGAAGATGAGGGCGAACTGGTGGTCAAAAAATCTGAATTGCGGTGTCCAGAAAGGCGCGAGAAAACTCTCAATGAGAAATACGATCCGAAAACAGGTTTCGCCTTTGTTCGGAATCTGCCAACACAGATTTGTAACTCCCATCTAATCCTCGTTTCTCGTTCTTTGTCGTCCACCCAAATTCGTTGTTGGCTTCGCTCACAATGAGCGTCGCTCCAGGTGCCCCCTTGCCGACTGCCTCGTCGTCGTCGGCGCTGCCTCCAAAAGCCCCCACCCCCACCGAGACCACGACAGCGACTCCTGGGAGAGCAGTGGCATCGACTAAAAAGCAGGCCACTGGACACATCCCCCGTCCAAAGAATGCATTTATTCTCTTCCGCAGCGAGTACGCTCGCAAACAGCAGCTTACTTCAGCCACGTCCAACGTGGAGAGGGAGAACCAAAACGACCTCTCTCGCTCTGTTGGCAAGGTGTGGCGGGCGATGACGGACGCGGAGAGGGCACCATGGCATGTTTTGGCTGACGAGGAGAAGAAGAGACACGCGGCCCAATACCCAGGGTACAAATACGCCCCTCGACCAAGAAAATTACCACCATCGAGCTCAGGTCCCCACACCATCTTGCAAAATCCGATAGCGCGGGCCATTCCAACAGCCCCTCGGACGGCTGGAGCCGTTTCCTACCAGCAATTCGCTCCCTCGCAGTCAACATTCTACTCTGCTAGCCGCCCGCGTGCGACATCTTCCTCTGCGCATCAGCCTGTCCGTGTCAAGCCGTACCCACAATCTCAAGTTCGCTCTTCGCTGGCCCTGGAGGGGCGGAGGATCGACATGGATTACAGTCCTTCACGGTCCAGCGATGATGACGAAGACACTGACGAATTCCTCGATGACGATGACCCGCGGCCTACTCTGAGTAAAGCATGCTGGAATGTCGAGCCAGAGTCCCACAGTGCGCATTATTCTTCCCGCAATCTCTTCACGTCTGACATGTTGACAGCATTCGGCTCCAATCTCACTTCACCCTCAAGCACCAGTCGAAGACAAGTGCGCCGTCCTTTCTTTTGAATTCATCTTTTTAACTTGGACACGTAGTTATCTTCTGAAGGGTCACTCTCCAGCATAAGCTCGGGCCCCTCACCATCATCTGCCTCTTCCTCTCCTTCCCCTCCAACTCCGACTCCGCGAACGCCGCCCGATCGTGGTCTCCCACTCAGCTATGACCCTACAGACAAACGCGCAGTGTTCAGTCACATTAGCGCACGCGAGTCGTCAGAGCGGTCGACTGCATGATACTTTCTCTCCTGGGATCTATTGTAACACTCCTCAATGTACACGAAAGCATCATAGGTAAAGCAGGTAAAAGCATTGCGTTATTATGTATTCTGTGAAAGTGAATGGAAACGGCAATCACGCATTCAAATGAAACCCTTCGTGAACAAACGTGGGGCTTGGGAAGCACAGATAGCTACAAAAGTTATTTACAGGTTACACGATTAGAGTCTAATGGTTTACTCCCCCAGCGAAACAAGCACCATACTACCCACACCAGCTAACAGGCTCCCTAACGCCAATGCCCGTCTCCCAGCCGAAGCGGGCTTGCCAGAAGCGTCTGGTTTGTCGTCCTCCTGCTCGACATCATGTGAGTGGCCACCATGTCCATGTGAGTGGCCCATTCCGTCCTCGAGGTTCCCGTACACAAAGTCTGCCGCAAGCATCTCGACAGTCGTCGCGTATATCAGCATCCCTGCGGAGACAGCAGACATTATCCCTTTGATGAGAAGTGTTGTAGCCAGGGGTTTTGCTGGTGAAAAGATCAGTTGGAGAGAAGGCGATAAGGAACAAACAAACATTTGGCACTCTGCCCATTGAATGCGGCAACACCAACCGCAAGCCCAAGAGGTGTCGTAAGTGCGAAAAGAAGGGAGAGCGTGATGGAGAACCAATCGCGGCGGGGGTGGTGCTTTGCAGGCGGTAAAGAGGCTATCCGGATACCAAGCGACAGTCCCTCGAAGAGCTGATGAAATATGATGGCAGTGAGTAGCGAAGCTGGTGAAATTGAGTATGCAACAACGAGAGAAAGACAACACACTAAAGTCGCCACCAGTCGTCAAGGCCAACGTCAAACCAATGACTAGTGAATGCAGCATAATTCCCAGTTCAAGAACCTAAACCCGTTAGTGCGTTCAGCGATCTCGACGGGTAAACTCACAATGATTCCAACCATCTGCCTCCCTCTCCCAATCGTAGGAGTTGGCTCATCTGCCTCTGACTCGGCCACATCTTGCGGGAGATGGACGGGAGCTCGGTCATGGTTCGCTGTTGTTACACATATAGACAACAACCGACCATCGTGTCGGCTAAGCGGGCAGTGTCTTGGTGGAGCGAGGATGGCGGCGACATAATCGGGGTTGGCTTTGGAATGCACAGGAACCAATAGCGGGGTCGTTTCCATTACTATGGGTTGGGGAGAGTGCGGGCGCGAGGGTGGAGCGGAGATGGCGGGAGATGAAGGTGCTGAAGACTCTGCATGGAGGAAATCGACGTAGGAGGTCGATATATCTGTTGCCATGTGGGTCAGGGAGGGCTGGTAGTGACAACTGCATTACGCACATTCGACGAAGAAGATGAAGAGCAAAGAGCTTAGTCTACGCAAGTTGGTGAGCATCCCAGGACAAAAAAGTTGGACGTACATTATTAATCCGGTTTGCTCGCCCACTTTGGGATACTTTTTCTTCAATATCGGGTTCTGAAGGTGCTCAAACGAGTCTTGTAGCAGATGGCAGAAGGCAGTGGATAGGATGACGCCTTGGAAGTCAACAACGATAAGTGGTCTGGCACGAAATATGGTGTCGCTCACCAGTCCCAAAGTGCTTTCCAATGAAAAACGCGACATGCGGTATGCGTAGTAGCCGAGTCCGTTTGGATATGCTGGGGAACGATACAGCTAATGGCCAACGTCAGCTTTCTGAACGTTAGCGGACGCAAACCGCCAACCAAAGAGCGACAGCAAGAAGATTCCAAAGATGGCGTATATTTTGGGCGTGTTGTTCATGGGTTTCCCAGCGAGGACAGAGATGGAGGAGGACATGTCCCACAATGAGGTCAGAGAAGATAGCCAAGTCGGCTGTGACGCCGTCAAGGGAGGAGTAAGAGGACCGCACCAGTCCTTCTGTGATCGCCAGCTGGCCAATCACCCGCTGTGGATTTCTCGCAATCATGAGTTATCTGATTTCCAAAGCACCAAGTCTTTCTGAGCTTTGGACTTGATAGTCGCAAGTTTCACAACTACAAAGAGTACATGTATGGTACTTGATGATGACCATCTCAGAAGTTTATCGCCTTGCTCGCTTTCTAGAGCGTGTCTCGATCGGCGCAAGCTTTGTGTCAGTATCAGTGCTCTGCGCTTTGCGCTTCCGTTTCCCTGCTTTTGAGATGGACGGCTCGGCTGGTTTGGAGTCTGGAGCAATGGCGCGCTCTTGAGGAACAGCGGAAGTGCGATGCCGTGTCGTGTTGCTCCCCGACTGCTCTTCAACGGCCTTCGCTTTTCCTTTTCCTTTGCCCTTCCTTTTTTTGCGTCCGGATTCGTTCTTCTGCAATGACGGTATTTGCACCTCTGTGTCCGGTTCTAGCTCTATACCGTTCCACTCCTCAGCGTTGACGTCTTCTGGAACCTCATCCGGGACAAACTCGACGATGTATTCGACCTCCCTCGAAAAGGCCATAGCGTTGTGTTGGAGCTCGAAAGGCTTGTCGCCAATGTAGCTGTTTCCGTCGACGACAGCCTCGATTGGAATCTCCAATGCGTGGATATTGCCTTCCTCGTCTTTGCCTTCCAGGCTGAGCGGTGGAGGTAGGTCGGCTCCAGGATTGACGTGTTCCGTCAGCGATATCGGTCGCTCGCTATTGGGAAAGCTCAACACGAATGAACACAAAGTCTTGTTGCGGCGCACCGTTCTGTCAGGGATAATACCCGGTAGAGTGCGAGTCTGTCTGAATTGGAGAGCGTTCCCATCTGCAATAGCAACCCCATACCTCGAGTCAATAATATCATTCTCCTTCAAGCTTTTCGGCAAGCACTCCAACACTTCGTCCAAAAACTTCCACACTTCCGAGTCTTCGTCGATTCCTTCGGGTGGCATATCTAACAGTTTAGAGACATTGTAGGACAGGGCGAACAGCTGCATGGAGATGTCCTGCAGGGTGGGTGCTTTCTTGCTGAGACGGGCCATATAGGAATGTCCTTTCGGCATTTCGGCTACAACGCTGGAGGCGGACGCGTTCAGCGACTCTGGAGTGCTTCTGCTCATGGTGGTAGGTTTATGAAGACGCGCAGCGATGCAGGCATGGCTTTTATTGTTGTTGTGCTTTGACCCAAGTTCCAAGCGCAACTGTGACAAATGTTGTGACATGATGATATCAGAGGATATCAGTTGCAACAAAACCTTCACCTCCCTTTAGCAAACTTCGAGGCGTCATCACTCTGCGTAAGAGGATACAGCCTGCTTGAATTCCCCGCGCCTTCGCGTGTCGTCAAGTTGTTTCTGACACCGACGACTCACAGCTGGCCATGGATGTAGGAATATCTTGACCTGACGCGAGATATGGTTGCGGCTCACCCGCACCAGCACCAGTCTGCAAACTCAGTTTGAATCTAACCATTTCCAAAAGGCTGACTCTTTTCCTCTTTTCCGGACTGGTCACTTCACGGGCACGCGTCGGATATGCGAAATACGAGAGGCCAACCTCGACTCCGACGTTGACCATTATAGTAATGCAACAGGTTCTCTGCTAGGCCTTTTATCTGCACCTTCACATAGCACTTCTAATATGCGCTCACATCGACTAGTACATCTCTTCCACATACTAATGCCAGGTGAAGAACCCTTATTTCCCTTTTCTTTGAAAAATATCTCAATCTATGTAGACCTTGCGCCTTGAAACGTGGCACGGTTGCAGTCAGAGATAACCATTGCGAGGTTTGAGTCGCTTCCAATCGTTATATGTAGCTTCCTCATAACCGGGCTCTCCGACGGACGGTAACCGGGCTTTCCGACGGACGGCTTACAAAGGACGTTAGTAAGTCTTCCCTGGCTGAGAATAATTACTTGACCTGACTTCAGATAACATGCTGTACTTGGAAGCCACTACGCCGAGTCTTTCATTCTGAGATCACTAGTCAGAATGACGGTGACACCTTCACTCGTTGACCTTTTAGTTCAAGCAGTGGCAGGTATTCATAATGTATTCCGGCGAACTCGGTATACCCTCTCTTAATCGTGCGGCAAATAGGCGCGCGTCTTCCGGCAGACAAGATGAGAGCGTGGAGCTGATGATGTGCTGAATAATCCTCTCCGTCTGGTTGCGGTATAAAAATGACTGTGTGGATCGAAGAAGCCCACGCAAACCGACTGAAAGATGTCGCTTCCCACCTTCACCCAGAGTAGCACTGCGCAAGAAGTCGCTAGTGCACTGAAGAATGAAATATCCCGAAAGAATGGTGAGCGGATTCGCCTACTAGTACCCGTCCAGGCCATTCAGCTCACCTTGACTTGACCAGTTCTGATTACTGGAACGTCCATCAAGGGGATCGGATTCGAAACTGCGCGGGCCCTTGCGCCGTACGCCAACCTGGTTGTCATTACCGGATACAACGCAGAACGGTTCGGGCACTCAGCACTCGAAATGGGACGAGAAACTGACCGAGCTACGCAGATTGAAGTTATCCGAGGATGCGCTCAAAAAAGAATTCCCCTCCGCAAACATTAGAACATTGACGCTCGACTTGTCTTCCCAAGCTTCCGTCCGTAATGCGGCGGCAGAAGTAAACGCATATTCGGAGCCAATTCATGCGAGTCATCGTTTTTTGGGCCTGTTGTAAACCTGATCTATTCAGCAGGTACTGATCAATAATGCCGCGAATACTGGGGTTTATTACCTTACTAAAGACAACTTCGAGGCACAGATGGCTACCGCTCAGTTCGGTGCATTCCTCTTCACTAAGCTACTCACGCCAAAATTACTTTCCACTAAAACAGCGACATATCTTCCTCGTGTCGTATTCGTGGCCAGCGCAGCACACTCCCAGGCGCCGTCGGGACTCGATTTTTCTACTCTTCGTCAAGGCGACGAGCCCGCCATTGCATCCACACCAGCCGGCATAGTGAAGCGTTACGCGGAGACCAAGATAGCCAACATATTGACAGCGAAAGAGCTGGCGAAGAGAGCCCAGGGGCAATTAAGGGCCTATAGCTTGCATCCTGGGAGTACGCTTGAACCTTGTGATACACTCCAAGCCATTCTAATCATCTGCCCCAGTGATACCGACCAACGGATTTGACAAGGAAGCGATTATTCCAATGATGAAGCAGTTCGGCGTTCTGGACAGCGATGGAAAGCCCCAGGAGAATAATTTCGATAAGTGGAAAACTCTGGAACAGGGTGCTGCAACGTGAGTGAACCGCAGACGAGCAAAACAATACTCATTTTGTTTGCAGAACCGTGGCTGCAGCCTTTGATCCTAGACTCGACGGTAAGTCACTGCTGTGATACAGTCCTGCTTCGTCAAAAATCGAACTTCTCCACAGACAATTCTGGGTCATATCTGGTGGACAGCGTGGTCGCTGACGAGCAAGCCGCTGAGTATGCCAAAGATCCTGTAAGCTCTTCAGTCGGTTGCCTCAGACGAACTCTTTTCTGACCCATACATGCTCGCATGTGTTATAGGCGACCGCTGAGAAGCTGTGGAAGTTGACGGAAGAGATTCTCGGGGAGAAGTTTGAATTTTCCTAGATTGTGGGGGAAAATGAGCCGCTCAATAGACAAGTAGCACAGTTTGAAGATTGACCTCTCAAAGTTGCGATTCGTTCATATGGTTCGATGTGACGCTAGATGTGACAAGTATGTCACATCATCCCAATCATGGTCACGCCGCCGCATTTGTGCGGCAACGTTTCTCTTCTGGAAAGCTTTCGAGTCGCTGTTTTATACGCCAAAACAGCATGTGCAGGCGTTTTATGCTCCGCGTTCCTGCCTAACCCCAACTGATTGCACGGCGTCGACTCGTTCTTCTATTTTTCGTATCGCTCTATCTTCGCTGCGCATTCATTCAGTTCGAACATGCTATGACTGTTTGTTTCGCTTTGTTTGGGTCTTGTTCAACTCTTTCCTTTCATCTCCCATGCCCCCCGTCAGACGAGGCCGTGCCAGCGGTCCTGCCTGTGGCCAGAATGCAGACAGGTAAGCGATCCTCTTTCCTCTTCGCCTATTTTCAACTCGCATTCAGAAAACTCGTGGTCGCTATCGATATTGGCACGACATTCACGGCGGTATCGTACTGCGAGGTGTATCCCGGGAACCAGCATCAGCGAAACTTTGAGGAGGTACTAGTATATAGTTTACAACTGCATGAATATCGGCATTCATCCATCCATTAGATTGTCAGATGGCCCAAGCAGGTAAGGAATGAACTGGTCACTTATTCGAGGTGTTAAAAAAACGCAAATCAAGACAACCGGAGATGCGAAGATACCTTCTGTTGTCTTTTATGACAAGCACGGCCAGGCGCAAGCGTTTGCGGCAGAAACCGAAGATGACGTTGGTCTTGTTTGCCATCTCAACCTTGTTATGTGACTTTCGCCTAGGATGTTCGAGACAGTGCCGCAGAAAACTCCTGGAGTCGGGTTGAATGGTAGGCGGCTTCAGATAATCCCACATAATGATACTTTGTCCACTTACTGTGCACCGTGGACCACAGGTGGAAGCTACTATTGCGCCCCAAGCACCTGGCAGCAGTCAGCCTACCAAGTAGCATCGCGCCATTGCCGCACAATGTGGAACTCCAACAAGTGTTGGCCGACTTTTTGCGCTATGTTAAAAACAATTTCAGGGAGTATTTCATCAGCAACCGTGTGAATGGAGCATATATCTGGGACACCCTCTTCCCTACCTTGGATGTAATTTTGACGACCCCGAACGGCTGGGAGTTCAATGAACAACACATGATGAGATGTGCTGCTATCGATGCAGGTCTGGTGCAGGAAACCGAAGGGCTGCGTGTGCGATTTGTGACTGAAGCTGAAGTGAGTTAAACCTGCTAGACCGTATGGTTCCTACTCAGGAGTCCACTTTAGGCAGCCATTCATTATGCTTGCAAAGAAGATAAAATTCACGATTGGCTGACCGTAAGCCTTCGTTGTGGTCAAGATATCGATCGTTGCATTAATTTCTTCGAAGGTCGGTAATCAAATTATCCTTTGCGACGCTGGAGGTACGCGGATTAAGTCAGGTCGCAGGTTGAAAGTCAACTCACAATTCGCTCAGGTGGCACGATAGATATCAAGTATGGTCTAAAACCTTAAAAAACTGTTCGGGTTTAATCGCGTCGAAAAGTGCCTACAAAGTTGTTGCTGTCCAACCTAAATTGCAATTGGAGGAGTCATCTGCACCTCAATGTTCGTTTTGTTTCCTCGAAATGTCCCTGGGGTGATCATCAAGTTAGGTTTCATGGCTGGTGCTGTCTACGTTAACAAGGCCGCCTGGAATTTCCTTCGTCGTAGGCTTTGTTTTCGTGATTTGTCATGTAACTGATTTACTCCGCCAAAGAACATCTTCGCAACAGTGTCTGGGATAGCAATGACAAACTCAAGCTCATTGTCGACACATTTGAGAGAACATTGAAAAAGAAGGTCCGTGTTTTCACCGAACAACTACTGAATACTAAGCGGAATTGGATAGTTTTCCGGAGATGGTCAGGACTGCTATCTTCCAATAAGCGAAGATCCAACGATCACGGACGAACAACGAGGAATCAAGCGTGGCAGGCTTCGAGTTCCAAGGCATGAATAAGCATTGCCCTGCATCGTTACAGCGGATTGAAATTTCTCTCAGTGCGACCGTTGCGTCTTGGTTCGCCGATCCTCTCAGTCAGACCAAGCAAGGGATTTTGGATGCATTCAGAAATAGTGGTCGACAGGCTGACGTGCGTATCGTTTCTGGCCGGTTGGCCCGTTGCAGTGAGAGTCCAACTTTGTCCGCTAGAAAATCATACTTGTGGGAGGACTCTCGCAGTCGCCATATTTCTACAATCAGATCTCTTTGTGGAGCGAGACAAAGGGCTTCTCTCTCAGTCGTCCTCAAGGCTCCTTGGCGAAGGTCGTGCCAAACGGAGCACTCAATTGGTATCTTGACTGTCTAGTGCAGTCACGGGTTACGACTGCTCATTATGGGACGGACGTCCTTGTTCGATACAGGGAGACCGACAAAGCACATAAGAAGTACACGCTAAATACATTCCATGAACTTGACGGCACAACCTACATACCTCAAACCTGGTTGGAGCTTGATCGCGGGAAAGGTGAGCCGTTTGTGCTGATCACGGGAACAGCAAACAATATTGTTATTCAGAACTGCAAAATCCATGCCAAGCAAGAATTCGAGGAAGCGTTTTTCATCACCTTAGGAGACGACACCGTAGACTTTGAACGAGAAGAAATAATCTATGCATTCCGGCGAAGCCACCCACCCGAGTTCATCTGTCAACCTGGTTCGTGACGATTGCGTCTGCATTATAACTTGGATGACCTAAGATACTCAAGGTACGACTGCTCTAAAGCTAGGATTTGATAAAATATGCTCTGTGAAAGTCAATCTTCGTGATTGCTTTCGATCAACGCCTCGCACGCTAGCGCTCAACACTAAAGTATGGATCCGAAAACTCGAGGTCCGTGAATTGCGTATTTTGCGGAGATGGGTTTGACATCATTTTCAGTTCTACATTTGCCTTCGTTTGACTGGCACCGAAATCTCGGCGCGCATGAAATGGTTGGATAACGTAAGTGCTTTGAGATAATCTCCGAAAAAAAATTGAGTTCGAACAGGGAAAAGCTGTGTACGGTCCAGCAACAATCTCACCTATCTGAGCTTTTGTAATAATTCTGTCAAAGTATGTACCATAATGTCTGTCAAGCCTCTTTGTTCTGGCGCGTTAACATTGAGCCTTGAGAACGTCTTCGAAAATGCTTTTGGTCATGACGACAGGTTTGATGATAAATTTAACTTCTTGGTGGCGACTTTCCTTCGTCAATCCGAGCTGGTACGGCCCGATAACCTCCTCTCGCGGACGTCCTTTACGCTCCCAGGGCGTTGACATGGTTTGCGGATCGAACGACGGATATCGACCAGTTTGCGGGTGAATGCCCGTACCCACAACATTCACTTGTGTTGATATCATGTCTCGACGAAGTTTCAACACTGTTTCGTTTGCATCGTCATAGATCTGGACAAGCTTTGCTTTAATTTCCGCGGCAAGCGGGCGTAAGGCATCCTCCCCAATCGCGTAGGTCGAGTTTAACAATTTCACGATGAAGGTGTAGTCAGCTTCCACCCTCGAGTTCCTCTCGTGTGTATCTTGGTTTTCAGGTGGAATGTATGCTGCGGTCAACGACCTCCATCGCTGGGAGATAGACCAAGTCTCTGTTATGATCAGTTGGAGCCGACCACTTCATAGGTGAATGGACTGACCATCGGTCTTGATGTTCTCGTATGTTGCGTTGATTTGCCCGCAATTGTCCAACCGGCGGGGTACAACATTTCCGTCGAAGGAATAGTAGATCAAGTGAGAAATGAGATACCGGTGCAATGAGACGTCGAGAAAATGCGATTGCTTTCCCGGAAATTTGTGCATATTGTGAGTAGCAAATCGTAGAATTGCATCGTCTCCCTCTCCATGGAATGAATCTGAGAGGCGTCCACGTGGTCGCAGAGATGAAAGCCTGGACCCTTCCCGTCTTGGTGCCAGATCATCAGCGCTGTCGATAATGACTGAGATAAAATCGTCAATTGACGAGTTAAGATCTTGAACAAGACCCTGGCATTCCGCCTCGGATATTTGATCTGCCGTGTTGTGAAAGAGACCAGCATCCTCGCCGAGAGGAAACCCAAGAGAGGTTTGGGATGGAGCGCCAGCTGCCATGGCTCCAAGTTGCTGCATCGGCAGTTGCGTGCGTTTGTTGTGTTTTTGGCCTACCAATGGCTGTGTGTTCGCTGCGTCTTGCGCTTGGTCTGAATGGCAACGGGATGTTTGACGGATTTCAGCCTGGATCTCAGGTTCCGGCGTGCGTAGTCTTAATGGATCGGGTGACTGAGAATCGAGTTCACGCTGGTTTGTATTAACCTGCTCCTCGACGTCGCCCATTCTAGCCTCCCCCCTGACATTTCTATCGGGAAAAGGGAGCAAATCACCACTTAAATGGTTTAAAAACGTGGTCAGTGTTCGCACCTTTCAAGGCCCCAGGAAGATTCTAATTCGCTGAAGTCCGACTCGTAGCCAACATCTATGACGGTAGACCCACGGGGCTTTACTTTGGGCTTCTTGGCTTGTCCCTTCGTGAGTGGTGAGATGGAGTTTGCGACTTGTTACCTTTGGCTTGCTTCAATGCATCGTCGTCGGCTGAAAAACTTGCAAGTTCTGATTCGCTGTTGTTGGCGTTCGAAGGAGTCACATTCGCAAACTCCTGAGGTTTTTTGATAGAATTTCCCGTTGAGTTTGTGTTGCATTCGCTCTCTCTTAAAGTTCTCTTTGGTGGCATAAGATGGAGAAAAGAGTGAGAAAAGTGACGCATCATTTTTCGATTTCAGATCAATTCGAAACGCAGCAAGTGGCTACTGCAAATCGACACTTTTTATGTTAGGCAGGTCAGCTCCGTAGCCGCCCTCTTACAGGCAAGTAGTACGGGTAAGTACAGTCCTCGATCTGCTTCAATGGCAAGTAACCGAGTTCAACCAACTTTCGGACCTCTTCGGACTCGAAGTCAACTCGAAGTGATCGGAGTCGATTTTTCTTGTCACAGTGAGTGAGTGACGGCGGTTAACACTCGTCAATCGCCTCCAAATACTAATAGCCTCACTTCGTCTTGAATCTGCCGCTATTGACTAGATTTTCCGGGCTTTACTTTGTGCGCTCTGACTCTGCACTACCCACAGGAATCTAAAAAATTTCTCCAGACGTCAAGCAAGCTCGAGCTTGGTGGGGTCATTAGTCAAACGACGTGGAAGAGGTGCGAATGTTCCACCTGTACTCTTGCGGCCTCCCTTGATGTTTGCGCTATGTAGATGGCCAGAGTACAACCCAACTTTCGTCCCGGGGCGACGGTGACTCGGGCGTTGGTGACCGTCTACCAGGCACTGCTCGCTGCCATTGCCCGACTGGACAAGTCTTTCAATCCTAAGGACACAATTACTCGTCTTCGAAGACACCAATTCACGTGGTCCGACTCGATATACCTCTTCCATCTTGCCTCCGTTGCGTTCTGGCTGCCGCTGATGCAGGTTCCGGGATACCCCACAAAACTCCTTATACCCGTCCTTTTCACGATTGCCCTGCTCGTGCCGTTCACCTCCCAATTCTTCCTCCCCGCCATCCCGGTATTCGCCTGGTTGTTGATGTACTATACGTCTCAGTTCATCCCCGTTTCCTGGCGACCCACCATTTCCGTCTCCCTGCTTCCCACTCTTGAATCCGTGCTGTTTGGGGCCAATATCTCCGACATCCTCACCCGTTTCACACATCCTGTACTCGATATTGTCGCATGGCTCCCATACGGCATCAATCATTTCGCCTTCCCATTCGTGGTCGCTGCGTTTACCTGGCTATTCCGGACCAAAGAGGTTCTGCAGCTCTGGGCCCGAGTGTTCGGCTACTTTAACTATGTCGGGGTCCTGATTCAAATTCTTCTTCCCTGCGCCGCTCCGTGGTACGAGATTATCCATGGCTTGACCCCAGCCAACTATGGCATGCATGGTTCGCCAGGCGGGCTCCTTCGGATTGACCGACTTTTTGGCGGACATGGCTATACTGTTACGTTCTCCAACGCCCCCGTCGTATTCGGTGCCTTCCCATCACTTCACGCAGGCTGCGCAACTCTGGAGGCACTCTTTGTCTCCCATTTCTTCCCTCAAGCAACGCGTTACGTCTGGGCCTATGCCGGGCTGATGTATTGGGCCACCATGTATCTCTCTCATCACTATCTCATTGACGTTGTCGGGGGAGGGTGTCTCGCGGTCTTTTTCTTCTACCTCTACCTCCCTGACGAGTTCCGGAATCCATCCAACGCAACTGCCCAACCGAGCAACTTGTCAACAAGGGGGACGTCGCCGAGGTCCAAGTACGATGCTTATGATTTGGAGGCGCCGTTACGAGGGAGCAATCTGAGGCGCCAGATGATGGTTGACGCCGCCGAGTTCGACCTTTCTGACGGGTCTCAGGCCTCGGACGAGGAGGACGTGGACATCGCATATCGGTCACCGTTACCGCAGGGCATGAACAGTAAGCAGTCGTCCCAAACGGGGAGAGGCGGGAAGCGGACCGGCGGAGGGGGAAAGAGTCATAGACATACTGCGAGTATCGCCCGTCTGATTCGAGAGGGTGAGCGTGGGCCAGAGGAAGCATGGAATAATAGTCCTATCGGCGCAACGTTTTTCGACGCTGGTGGAGATGTGGAGAGTGGCCATGGGAAGCGGTAAACTTATTATACTCTAGTCCTTAGTACAAACAAACACTGGAACGCATTGTTTTTCATGACCAATAGTATCTGCAGTCTGAATTCGTGTTTTTTTTTTTGAATTTACAGATGGTATGTGACGTGTCACATGTGACCTACGGTGACTGCTCCCTTGAACCAAACCAACGACAACAAAATGGCCGGCGGATTCCCCTGGGACATCCTGAGCGCCAATACGTTACGTCCCATAATTGCGGACATCTATCGTTCGCGTGGAGTCACTGTCCCACACCTGGCGAAGGCAGAGTCGCTTGATCTCATTGCTAGAATAGAGAAACTCGGCAGTACGCGCTTTTCTCCTGACTTTTGTGCCAAAAAACTTATTGGCACATATCTAGTCGACAAAGTGTTTAAAGACGAAGAAAAGAAGAAGAAGAACGCTGCTGAGGTGGAAACAGTTTCTGGTCGACGATCGAAGCGGAAACACGTCGAAGAGGAGGAGCAAGAGCAAGAGCAGGAAGTCGACGAGCCAAGGGCAAAACGCGGCAGGCCAGCTGTCAGTACAGCTAACAACAACATATCTGCACGCACTCGTTCCACAAGAGGCAGGCCTGAAGAAGAAGCAGAACCGATTTCGCAACAAAAGCGAGGGAGAGGGCGTCCTCGCAAACAACAACAGTCTGAAGATGAAGAGGATGCTGACGAAGCAGAGCCAGAAGAGGAATCAATCTCAACTGCTCCCAAACGCGGAAGAGGCCGACCTCCAAAAACAATCTCTGCCCCTTCTGCGTCACGCAGTCGAGCCAGACAAAGCCTTTCCCGTGTTTCTACTAGCCGCAAAGCTCCAGCTCAGCCACGCGTTTCTGCTCGTATTCGTGCAGCATCTGCATCCCCTAAGAAAAGGTCGGCCTCGCTTTCCCCCCGCAAGGGTCGCAGGCCCGCCCAGCCTCGCGTCGTCGGTCGGCCCCGCGCGGTTAAACCAAGGCCTCGCCAACGGAACAAGTCGGCGGCGGCTAAGACGCGGCGCAAGCTCGTCTTCGACGGTGTTGAATTACCCAAGTTTCTGCCGGCTGGAAGCCTCAACGCGCTAGTCAATGGTAACGACGACGACGAAGATATGCCTTCGGTTCTTCAAACCGAAGATGAAGATGCTATCGGAGAGGATGCAGACTTGTCGAGTTTGCAGAACTCGAATAAAGGTGTGTGTTGGGTGACATTTTTTTCATCTCGTAGTTATACTTATAAATCCTCTAGAAAACGAGGCCTCCCTTTTGGAAATCGCGACTGCCCGCACTGACGAGGGAGAGGAAGTCCCAAATCGTACGTGACTTTCTCTCTCATTAAGTCATATTTGATCATGACTCTCGGTTAGCTATGGACATCGACATGGGTTCAGAGCCTGACCATGGCGATGCTCAAGACCGAGCTCTTGAGCCAACTGATATAGACTCTCCAATGCCTCAAGAACACACAGTAGCGACAGATGATCAAATTGAAGAGGCTCGACTGCATGGTTCCGCTATAGGTTTGTGGCTGCGAAGATTTCCTCTTTTCTTTACAATACTTAGAATTTCTTAGGCATCGACCTTGACGCGCCAGAAATCACGATCGAGCCCATTGCGGGCAGCGGGGTCACCAGCATGCCCGTAGAGAACGGTCAAGTACCCGCTCCTGCTAATGGTGAAGCAAGCGGGAATGGCCTGCTTCGGCCCACCATAAGTTCGTTGCTCTCTAATATCTTTGTACGAAGTCCTTAATAACGCAATCCCACCCCTTTTTTTCCTCCTCCTTCCCTGTCTTTTTATCGTCTTCGCAGTCACCGCACGGGAAGGGAGCGTCGAGCTCAACCCCGAATATCGTATCGAGGTTTTTTCGCCCACCAGTGCAATTGACGATGAGGCACCAGGGGCGAACTGGGTCAACGGGACTGCAAGCGACGAAAACGCTGCTGCCGAGGCAATCCCTGTGGGAGGCGAACCTGTCCCCCTCGAACTTGAAGTCGCCATCGGTGGTCTTGATGGTATTAAAAATATCGTGCCCCCGGGAGACACACCGGCGAGTTTAGCTGAGTCGGACACGCTGGAGCTGGAAATCGACGACCAACGAACTGGGTTTGACGCGTACGAGTTTGACGACCCTATGGCTACCATCGATGGTGAGTAGCAAGAGATGCTTTCTTTTCGTATCGTCGTCTGAGAGACTGTATGTAGCCCTCCCTTGATGGGAGACCCAAACACGGGAAGGCTAAATTATGGAACCCCAGCGCATGGGACAAACTTTCTATAGTCTCCCTCACCACTTATTTCATTCCTATTTCCTCTGTCCCTGTACTTACTCGCCCTGCTTGTCTCGATACTCAATCTTGTCCTTTTTGCTTTGCACGTGATCGCTTTGCCACTTGACTTGCGCCTACCCTTGCATGTCGGATTTGCGCGAACGAATTAACCCTCGCGTCAAGATTGACCGAAATCGGACCATGGCTTCCACGACGACTGACCACGAACGCGACCGTGAACGCGACTCCAACTCGTTTCACGAGGGCTTCTCTCCCAAGCCGCTAGGAGTAAAAACAATATTCGATGCCGACGACGACGTTGTGGTGGTAGGCTCGAGCTCAGAGAGAAGCCGTCATTGGGAGCCAGAAAAGGAGCGTTACGCAGAACGAGGAAACGACCGCTACAACGAATACACACGAGACCGAGACAGAGACCGAGACCGTGACCGCTCGCACCAACGGACCTATGGAGGCCGACAGCGTAGCCATCACAAACGCGAGAGGTCTCAAGAACGCAGACGACATCGGAGCGAAGAGCGCGATTATAACGAACCCCGTTCGAAAAACTATCAAGAGGCGAACGCTAAGCGCAGGCGCGTGGATGAGGAGGCCGACGAAATGTATGTCTGCGTGTCCCTCAGATGTCGGGTCGTTCTCAGCATGCGTCTTTTACAATAGCAATTTTCTTCCAAAGCGGGAGAGGTCTCCAGCGCCCCGGCCAAATCTCAAGTGCGCTGTTTTTCCTCGCTTCAGTCATTCCAAGGTTGCTCATGCTTATTTTACAGAAGGAAATCGCCCTCACCGGAATTGGGTGATGTGCCGCCTCGAACACAAGTGCCGGAACGCCGACAAAGTGGCCTGTTCGATTTTACAAAGCGCGTCTTGAAAACCATCGTGGGCAGCCCGACTTCAATACCAACCCCAGCACAGACACCGTCCAATACATCTCAAGACATTCTCGAAAAACTTTGTCATACGGAAGTAGAGCTCAAGTTTACTCTGGACCTGCTGGATGAATCGACGCAAAAATGCAAAGAGCAAGAAGGGGAGATCAATCACATTGAGGCAGATAGGAAGTCGCTGCAGAGAGAGGTGGACAGTCTCCAAGAACGGGTCATCGCTCTGAGCGAAGAGAACGAAAGGCTGAAGAAAGAAAACTCGGAGTTCCAATTGGGCTTGCAGAAGTCACGCTCCCGGGCTGCCGAGTTTGAAGAATCATTAGAAGAGCACGAACGACTCCTCGACCAGGCCCGTCAGCATATTGCTGACCAGCACCAGCAGTTTACGCATCAAAGTTCCAATTACGAACGAAGAGTCAACGAACTGATCAGCGAGAAAGGCACTCTGCGTGCCCAGCTCAAGCAACAAGCCCGGGTCCCGCCCGCCGAGAAAACTATGGACATCTTCGACAACACTGCTGATCAAGTCTCGGAAGCGTCCATTAGGGGCGCAGTCGAGAGTTTGAACGACTCAATCGACAATTTGATTCTCGGCCTCTTTGAGGTTGCTGAACAGCTCGTGAAAGAGCGGGACCCGGCGTATGGCGTGCCCGCGACGAAACAGGACGTCGAGCTTCTTGCCGCTCTGGCGAGGTACTGCGAAAACGAAGACAAACGCGGGTTCATCCTGGAAGCGCTCTGCCACGACTATATCGTCCAGCACATGCAAGCGGCGCTCTTTGACGGGGACCCGGTTCCGCGCATGACCGGGAGGGAAAATATGGAACGAATCCTTGTCCAGGTAACACGCTCTGGTGAGCCATTTTTACTACCCTCGCTGGCGTGTTGAATTTGATGCCTGGCAGTTCCTTGGTCCGTTGCTCAGCGGTGGCGGGCGATAACGGCAGAATCCTTCTTCAAGGCATTCAATGCCAAGCAGCAGCACCAATCCGTGTCGAAGATAAAGGATTCCATGATCGAGGTCTTCAGCTGGGCGTACCAGCAGCCCCCCGAGACTTTCCGCTGCGATGCTTTCACGGCCCCTTTGGCTGCGTTGGACAAGCTTTTCCAGGAGGCGGAAAAACTCGCACTCTCTATCCGCACTGACGTCCTTTCCGTGCGCATGTCGGTTTTCTTACCGCGGCTTAACAGCAAGGAAGAATATGGGCCATACAATCCTGGGGCGATGGAGGCTGTGTGGTCAGACATGGGTAGTGTCGAGGGCGACAAAGTCCTCACCGTGTACCATCTCGGTTTGCGCAAACAAACCCAGTCAGACCAGGGCGGCGCCTTCACCACCATGATCCGGCCCCAAGTAGCAACCATGGCGTTATTGCGCGAAATGGAAAAGGACACATAACTACTCTACATGCAACATATCGTATTCGTTCATTATCAGAAAATTTACTTATAGTTAACATAGTACTCAAGAAGTTACAAGTAGATTAGTCATAGGCAACGGTGGCGGCCCCATAAACATGCTGATTCTGAGGGCAATTGAGCAGGATCTCGTCACAGAAAACCACTCACATTCTCCAACCATCGCATCCTAGCGCTGATTTCGGTGTCGCCCAGAGTGAGGCAGACTTCGAACTAGGTAAAACACAAAGTTGAATGCATGGAACTGCGAGAACATGATCACACCCACCGAAACCCGCTTAATTTTTTGTCCCGTTTTTCCTACTTGCACGCGTGTGGCTTGGAATATTTTTGACAAATCAGCTTCGACGTTGCAGATACTGTCGAAACCAGGCTGAAAGGTGTTTTTCCCGGGGAACTTGACGAAAGCGGGAGCAGTCAAGCGTCGATATGCATATATTCGCAACGAATAGGCAAAGTCTGTGGCGTCCGCTTTGTACGTGGTCGTGAAAGGTTTCCGGAACTCCTTCGTTGCTTCGATTTTCGCATTCTAAAAAAGACATTTAGCCGCAGAACAGTTAGCTTGCAAGACCGACTTTGTCGACAATACAAGCCCATACGCCGTCAACAACTTCCTCGCCATCTAGATCGACATACTTTTGGCTGGCCCTGGCGCGATGATCTGCCTTGGTATTGTCAAAGGCGGTACGGACAGCGATTCCATAGTGGTATTTGGCGATTCGGGAGCCAACACTGGCATCAAGGTGCCAGGCAAGGGCACCGTTCGCAACTGCTTTGACGGTGGGGCCATCAGGACGCGTGACCGAGATTCCATACTCGTCTCCCCATGCGACTAGTTTGGAAAAAACATATGGAGAGCTCGCAAGACCACCGACGAGGATGACTTTCTGTGGTTGTGTCAACATAAGACCGGGATAAAACTGACAGGAAGATACCAACATCAGCGAGCTTTCCACCATTCTCAAACGCGATATCAAGACCCCGTTTGATATCATCCAGGGGAGCCTTGAAAAACGACTCCATCTCTTCCCTGGAATTCCCGATGAAAGTCTAAATTTTCGCGATGTTTCTGCACTGACCTGGTGATTTTGAGTCGTCCGCGGGTAATGTTCTTCTCGGGGATTGTCTTATGCCCATCCAGTTGGACATAGCAAGCAGCATCAGTCTCGCTGAACTTGAAATTATGTTAAATCAAGGTACATGATATCGTGGAGAGCAAACACACCTTCTTTTTCGCATTGCGATCAAAATGGTAGACAACTCGCTGCAGACGTTCTTCGTCAGCCCATTCGGTACCGCTCAGCCGGGCTGTTAAAATGGGTTGAGCCGAGGGCGCCAGCTCTTGATAGATGCTTGCCTCTGAAGAATGCTTGAGCGGCCTGTGTTACAAACACAGCACCAGCAAGGTAGCCTGGAATCATGTCAAAGACTTGGAAGCGCAGATAGGAAATACAGACACCGCGACGCAGCCGATTCCTCCAACTTTAAAGCAGGTTTTACTGCGTTAATTTTGTAGCCACTGTGACGAATTTAGACCATGAGAGAATAGAAAAAGGATTGGAGTACGTGATATCAACTGTTCCTCCTGTAAAAAATGAGCAGCGTGTCCCCCATCAGATAGGAAACCTACCTCCACAATCGCAAAGGATCAAATGGCTACCCTCGACCAGCCAATCTTCAACGTTTCCGCTATCTGCTGCATATAGGACAGCAGCCTATCAAGCGGTGAGTTCCCAAAAATAGTGATGATGAGATGCTCACCTCAGCTTCCGTAACGAACCTCACTCTCCTTCCACCGTCATGGGAGACGAGTCCAGCGGCGATGGCAGCCTCCCGCATGCGACTCTGCTGAGATCCCTCCCAACCATTTGGGGTGGTCAGGATGACATACATCGTCGGGCTGAGGACATCCCACAGATTGCCGCCAGACCCGTATGTTTGCGTGATGTATGCTTTTATTTGGTCCTTGATGTAGCGAAGAAAGTCGGTAAAGATCTTCTGGAGAGTGACGCCGGCTGGTAGGGGAGGAAGTTGGAGATCTCGGATAATGGGAAGATGGCTAGGTCGCAGGTGCAATTTCCACCTGGCATCACAAGATCAAAAGCTTCAAAAACGGACAAAGACAACAACTGACCATTCGACTTTCCGCCATTCATTTTCCTCGGCCTCAATGACGGTATCCTGAAATGCTCATACATGAGAATCCACAGAAATGCGAGCTCTCTGGATGGCACCTCATCCTCCGTTTCCGCGCCGAAGGCTCTAGCCTTGCCTTGACGGTCGTAGTAGAGCACAGAAGGGACTTTGGCATCAGGTGTGGCCTGGAATGCATCAGATAGGTCCTCTTTGAACCTTGGCCACTTGCCTGTTTGGGCCACCGCAAAATCTGTGCAGGGTCTCGTTGAGTAAAGCGAACGAAGCAAATCAAGTCTCACCTCTTCGAACTTCGGCACGTTTCCAGGTTGGAGCAAGCAGAATGACGCTGCAGTAAAAGTTGTTCCAACGTCGATGCTGATAATGAGTTTCCTACAAACAAGGTCTTTGAAAAGAAAAAGATACTGTAAATGTCAACTATGTTACCTGCTTTCTCCCGCATACGGTGGGCGTGTGTTATCAGAGGGCATTCTCCGGGTGAGTCGACGCAGAACCAGGTCCTGGCTGCGAGTGGCTGAGAGGAGTCCTAGTTGTCACAAATCACGCGTTACTGTTGGCGTCAAGGGAGTTAGGAGACGCGTTTCATAGACTGGTTGCAACCGTTATACAAACAAACAAACAATGCTAGGGAGTAACATGACTGGGTCTACTGTCTCCGAGTTATGCGAATTAGTTTCAATCGTCTGCGGATCCGGATACACCCAAGAGTCCAAAGACCACTGACCATAATTATAAGTACTGTACCCGAGAGGAGCCGACTCAGCAGCCTAACTTAGAGTGATTTGTTGTGCAAGTGAGTCCCTCTATACCTGCTTGAAACATGATGCCAGACACGACCATCTGGTGCTTCTTCACCGAGTGGGCTGTTTGCGTCGACCCGGATAGGTCCTTGCCAAGCTAGCGTACGATACTCTCCGAGTTGGGAGAGACTAGTCGTAGAATGTTGAGCATTGGGATTCTGGGTATTGGATTCAGAACTAACGAAGTCGTAATGGAGACTCGACAACTTGAATGACCATTATTTTGCCTTGAGTAAGCCAGATTAAAATTATATGGCATTGCTTTCCCACCACTATGTAGTGTAACCACAGAAACTCGAATAACCTCAACGTTTTGAACAAGAGACGAAGCTGCTGCCAGCGATGCGTAGCTTTTAGTGGGACTACTCCCAGAGGTGCCCAAGTACTTCGATGTATGGTTTAGCAGAGTGGTCTGGTCGTTGTTAAAAAGGAAGCAAGTCAAGAGGTGCTGACATTCAGAGCTCAAGAAAAGGCTTCCTGGCAAGACAACATCGCTGTGAGATCATGAGTTTAACAGTTGTCGGACACGACGTTTTGAGTCTATAACTCAACCTTAGTTGATGGTTCAAGTTAAGAGCTTTACCATGACAAGACCACTTTGAACGGTCTCTCTGAGCTACTTGGATGTGGCTGGTTGGCGGCAGCAAGCGTCGCAATAAACAAGAGTGGAGGGGAAGGATTTGGGCGATCACTCAGACGATTTTTGGGAGCTGTGTGAGAGAAAATTGCTCGGCTAACTCGATCTCATCATTCGGCTACGCAAAAACAGTTTTTAGTTTTTTGTATCCCCCCAACCCGCAAGAATTGAGCACCCTTGTTGGGAGTCTGTAAAGAGAGTTAGCCAAGGCAAGCAAGGTCCCGACTGTCACCTGATCGTGACATCGACAACCCAGGCAGTGCACAGATTGCGCAACCCACCACGTTCGCCAACCACACTTTCTCTTTGGCTTTCCTCCTGATTCCGGGGCCATCATCTCTAATTCCGAGAGTCCCGCATGCTCACTGCGAAATCATACCGGAAACGCCTCCACGGCTGGCTGAGCTATGCATTTGCAAGGCACCCTCCTCGTTTGAGCGTTAACTCAGGAATACTGACACTAATTTCAGTG
Organism: Mycena indigotica; assembly: GCF_014461135.1. Taxonomy (NCBI): domain Eukaryota; kingdom Fungi; phylum Basidiomycota; class Agaricomycetes; order Agaricales; family Mycenaceae; genus Mycena; species Mycena indigotica. Next base: position 290,346 of record NW_023503013.1, on the reverse strand, counting down.
AGGTGTTCGTCATCGTGTCGCTGACGCTGTTCCTCCCCATTTGCCTCGAACAATTCGCTCGAGACAATGGGTACCTTCTGCCGGACAAGACAATACCTTGCACTGGCGTCCCAGGAGAGCCCCAAGATGGGCGTTGTGTGGTTAAGATTGGCTGGGTATGGATTGATACGGCCTCTTTCAGGTGAGTTTACTTTCTTACGGAGGATTTTTCATGACTGTCCAACAGCTTGTACACTTACTCTGCTTCTGTTGCTCTTCAAGCTTTGACCGTCATCTCCATGGGCGGAATTGCGGACCACCCCCCGCATCGCAAAGTCCTTCTACTCACATTTGCCTACTTGGGCGCCACTGCTGCCACTCTCTTCCTCCTTTTGACTTCCTCTTCACCTGTCTGGTGGCTGGCGTCGGGTCTTGCGTGCATTGCGAATGTGGGCTTCGGCGCCTCCATTGTTGCGATGAACTCTTATCTTCCCTCACTGGCCAAAGATGCGCCCGAGGTTGTCGCTGTGATGGACGAGCTTCAGGACGCACCCGGCGATTCGAGCTCCCACGAATCAGAAAATCCAGATGCACCACTTATTGCCCCAACTGCCGAACGAACTGCCCTTCAAGCACGCTACGAGAATGAACTCTCACGAGCAACCTCACGTATATCATCGCTGGGTGTGGCCATAGGCTATGGCGCGGGCATTTGTTTGCTCGCTCTAGCGCTTATTCCTGTCATCAAGCTCAAGGGCACGACTTTCTCCTTGCGGTTGGCCATCGGTAGCTCCGGTATTTGGTGGGCATTGTTCACAATTCCAGCGGCACTATGGCTTCCAGGTGCCTCATCAATCGATGAACCATCTCCCAAAGACTGGAGTTTTCGCCACGAAATTGTCGCCGCCTGGAAACGTCTCGGAGGGATGCTCCATCCTCGGGAGATTGCGAAACTACGAAACACCTTCAAATATCTCGCAGCGTGGTTCCTTCTTTCCGATGGATTTACGACGATCACTTCGACTGCCGTTCTTTTTGGAAAAACAACGCTCCATATGCAGCCAAGCGCGCTTATCGTCATTGGCGTGTTGACGCCTCTCGCAGGCATTGGGGGCTCTCTGATGTGGCCATTCCTTCAGCGGAGCTTTGGCTGGTCGAATCTCCGGGTCTTGACCACACTCGTGATGCTTGCATCGGTCGTCCCTGCCTATGGCTGTCTCGGCTTTCTTCCTCTCTTCCATGGAGAGGACAAAGTCCGCTTCGGTGGGCTTACATCGCCAGAGGAGATGTTCGTGCTCGCGCTCTACTTTGGCTCCATATACGGGGCATTCCAAAGCTTTGCTCGTGCTTTCTATGCAGAGCTGCTCCCTCCAGGCGAGGAAGCGCGGTGGTATGGTCTGTTTTCCATCACAGACAAGTCGAGTTCGTTCATCGGCCCTCTGATTGTTGGGTTGATCGCGGACACGACGGGCAACATTCGCTACTCGTTCTTCTTCCTGGTCTTCATGGTCTGGGCGGCTGTTCCCGTGTTGCTGAGCGTCAATGTCGAACGGGGCAGGAAAGACGCCAGAGACTATCGATATCGCGCCTGATATGGACCATATGTGGTTATGTACCTCGTTGTATTTTGTAATCGTAGTTTGCATCTGTACTCTCAACGCATTATATAACCCCGCCATTTTAGCCTCCAAGCTGTGGTTGAAGTGAGTTTTTCGTTTTTGAGTCTTGACGATCAACAGATCCGACAAACCTGCTGCAAATTCACTTGAACGACCGGACATTCTTCTTCGTCGAGCATGCCAAGCTACGTCGACATTAACACGATGAGATTGTCCGGGACTGATTTGGAAACGAACCGAGGCTGGCGTGTCGTCACTGTAAATTCTTTGGTCATCATAGTGAAACCTCAGCGAACCTAGATTTTTTTTGCTTGGGTCAGAGAGAGGGAAGAACGCTGACAAATCGGCACATACGGGCCTCGACATTCATGTATTTGGCAAAGATGCCCAGAGCTTTTCCAATCGGCATCCCCACTTTTTGATCGACACTGAACTCTGTGAATCGGTGCACGTCAATATTTTCGCGAGTAAGAAAAAGGGACGAAACCTACCTCGACCGTTGAATTCAAAACGAATGCGGACCTTCCGCTTGGGTTTCACGTCTTGTCCTGGGCCTGGTGCTGTCTCAGCATTGGATTTGGCTCCTTCTGCCGCCGCGGGTGCTTCAACGGTATCAGCGACGACAGGTTTTTCGATGGGACGAGTGTCCGCCGGTGAGGTTACGGTGTCGAGGCGTGAAGCGATTGGCAGAGTGTCGTTGGGCTCGGCAGAAGGAGGCAGTAGTTCGGGGCTGTCTCGAATATACGTAGGGGGCGACGGGGACATTGTTGCAGGCAGGAGAGGAAGAAAGAGCCAATGGAGGCGAGATAATATATAGCTGTTGCTTCTGGAATCGAGACGAAGAAACAGTCGAATGAATTGGACTCCGGAAGCTTGTTCGACGAGAGTTTACAGCGGAATTAATACATACATTGACTTTAGATAATATATGCAAACACGCGTCTGCGCAGTCTTGTCAGCTTGAATTGTAGCCAGAAAAACGTGATCGCACCAGAAAAGGGAACAACGACTACTGCAACGACTACTGCCAACCACCTAATTGTTCTAGGCTGCGAAAGAGTCAGTAAACAGTCGCTCTAGTCCATCCAAGAGACGTACAAGCAGTCGATTTGATCGCCATCTTCAATGTCGAGGCTGGTGTAGATTCAGAAATGTGAACTAAAAGAACGAGGACAGGGCACATACTCGCCAGGTGTATCCTCTTTTCCGATTCGCTTACCCTCATAAACAAACTTGAATGTCCCTACGACGCGTCAATCACCACATGCTTGTCGACGCGTCGCGCCTACCAGATTCCTTGCCAAATCGTTGCTCAAAGAGCCCTCAGCATGACTCACAAATTTGAACGCGTTGAACACACCTCAGCAGCAGCGAAGATCTTCGCAAACTTGGTATTTGGCTTGACTTTGATTTGCACCTCTGCAAGAAAGGAGGTGAGTGGCAGATTACCCTTTGAAAGCATGGAATGGCTAACCCTCGCCATCATAGACGACTTTGAGATTGATTTTAGGTTTCACGTCCTCGGGCTCTTGAGACATGGTGCAATGCTGGAGACGGTAAAAGGCAAGGGGAATAGATTGTCGATGTGACACTCACCGCTGAGTCACATCTTCCTCCTTGAACCGACCACCATGGCTAGGTACGATAGCGACGGGGATGTCATTATGCGAGACCCCCCAATGACTTTTGACTGGGAGCTGGCCTCTACCTTCTCCCGCATCTCCCTGGTAGACCCGCCTGTATACCGCCTGTCAAACGACCTCCTCTATCAACTGTTTGCGACGACTCTCGCTGGCGAGCCATATGAGCGTGTCATCCGTCTCTCTCATGTGTGTTCAACTTGGCGCTTTATCATGCTCCACGCTCCTCTCTTTTGGACCTCCGTCACCATATATATCCCCTCCAACATCGACCACGCGAACATCACTGAGCAACTTCTTCGTCGTTCGCAACACCAGCCTTTCGATTTGACTGTCCACTTGAGCAAAAGATCTCCCCCAGACTATCCCATTTTCGCCACTCTTGGTCCCCATGCACATCGTTTGAGAAAGCTACGGATTCTCGCACCGACCCTTCAAGCCCTTGGCTCGTTACCGTTGCTCAATTTCCCAGCACTTGAACAACGCGAAATCTTCGTTCAATGCCAGACAAGGGGCGGATCTCTCGCGGTCGTTGCTACCCCGCCAAACCAACAACCATCATCCCTACAAATCACTGCCTTTTCTTTCTCTTACTTCGACGGCCTCAAACTACCCGAACTTTTCATTCTCATCGAGTCAATGCGCCATTCTTTAGAACATTTCAAGCTTTACTATCAGACAGGTCCAGACGTGCTTTCTCTCCAACACTGGAACCTCATGTATGGCCCCGTTGTTCAACTTCCCCTTCTCAGCACCCTGCAAGTCGGGTTCAATGATGCCCTATCGCTGGTTCCATTCATGAAGCGACTTCGTCTTCCCGTTCTGCAGTCGCTCTCAATCCATGACTTTGGCATGTGTCCCGAGCAAGATACTCCTCAGCAAGGTGTCATATCTGCCGGTTTTGCGTCGCTCCACGATAATCCTCCGTTACACGAGCTTCTTTCAACCATACTCGAAGCCATTCCCTCTCCCACGCTACTCAAGGCGCTGCGACTGACTGGACTGTATGTTCCCCCTGAAGAACCCGAGGACATTATTGAGTATCTCTTCTCGATATGCGGTCCACATATACGAACCCTTCGTCTGGTCGAATGCGATGCTGTTTTCCTCGAGGCGCTTGCGGAGACGTTGTTCCAGAACCATTCGCCGTGGCGGTTGGAGAGACTGATCGTTAGAGGGATGGACAACGACGACTTGCTGGAATGCTTGTGGATCAGACATGCCCATGAGTACCCCAAACTGAAGGAGCTGAGTTTAGAGCCATATACACGACCACCCCCGAAGGAGGTTTTGGCCCAGTTTGCAGAGGTGGTGAACGGACCCATAGATTAGAAATATATATCACAGCGCTAGACGTACAATATTTTTTTCTGTTTGTGATCGTTGATGACAAAGCCTCGTCTTTCCTTCCTCCTTTAACGTGTCCACAACACAATGACGGTTTGCATGCGTTTCTAGCACTATTCGACCTAACACTTATGTAGGATCTCACCTATTCCTACATCCACATGACAGACTACGAGCTGCAAACACTGGACACGCTCGAGACCCCAGAATACCTGAAAGACGAGCTGATCACCGATGGCTAGTACCTATTGTGCGAGCAGAGCGTCAACCGATCTGGCTCTGTGCAGACCTCAACATTCCTGCACACATGGTGCCTCCAGATCCAGATGATTCAGACAGTGCGCGACTGGTTTTTTTTTTCCTGTTCCACACTTGACCTCACAAATCTGCTTAGTACTTCCTTCAAAAGCACACCCATCGTATCCGTACGGCAACCCGTTGAATCCAAAGCACCCAGCGTCAAGGCCGCGACCGCCTTACGACCCGTTCTCGAGGGCCTTGTTTGAGGACATGGGGTATGCTGGGGCAGGGGTTAACGGCGCGCATCGGTGGAAGGACTTGGCCATGGAGATGTTGTTGCCTGTGGACGAAGTGAGGGAGGAGAAAAATCGGGCAATTGAAGCGAGGAAAATGGCGAGTGGCTCTGGTGCAGCACCGACAGGCGCGCAGCCGGCTGGCATGGCAGCTAATCAAGAGGAGGACGAAGAGGATGAAGAACAAGAAGATGAACAAGAAGAAGAAGAGGACGATGATGATGATGACAACGACGACGAGGACTCGGAGGAAGAACCTTAAGGTCTAGCATAATACAAATTTCTCGCCCAGGATTTCCTCAGTCAAGTTCCACAATTTCTCAGCATTCGCCTAGTTTTGTCAGCAAAAGTCTCTCTCTTTATACGCGACTCACTGGATCTCTTGCGAATGAGGACATTTGTTCATCAGCAACCACACTGTCCACGATGTACGATCCAGAATGGCCTGACAAGCGTCATTCAGCGACAAAATAGAACATAATTTGCTTACTATCTAGTCTCGGGTCAAAGGCGGCAGCGACGGGCCTATTAACTCAAACGTTTACTCCAAATAAACCGTTGAGGTCCACTCACGTTGCCGCTCCTTGTTCGAGCGTCTTCCATTTACCAAACGCATTCCCTTGCGGCTTTCCATCACTGCCAATGACTCCTGATGCTTTCAAGAGCGGCACCAAAGCTTCCTTCTCGAACCCGGTGGTGGGCGTCACTGCGAACGGTTCGAAAACATCCGCGAAGATGAACAACTTACACCCGGGGTGAACACTGAATGCTCTCAGCTGTCCCTTGGCCCTTTTCGCGAGCTCTCTTGCCATGAGCACATTCGTGACCTTGGTCTCGGCATATCGCTTGATCATGCCCGCTGGGGTAGATGCGACCGCTGGGGCGTCGCCCTTGCGGAGTGCAGAAAAGTCAAGCTGGGCTTGGTGATGCGCCACGCTTCCGAGGAAGACCACCCGCGGGACATACGTCGCAGTCTTCGCAGCAAGCAGTTTGGGAGCAAGCAGCTTCGTGAAGAGAAAGGCACCAAACTGGGAGGTGGCCATTTGAACCTCGATGTCGTCTTCGGTGAGGTAGTAGACTCCCGTCGTCGCCGCATTATTGATGAGCACCTGCTGGAATTTTCAGAGCTGGTTTTGACTGGGATCGCGGACTGACGTGAATGGGCTCTGTTACTTCTGCTGCTGCCTTACGGACGGCCGCGAGCGATGATAGATCAACTTTCAGCGACTGGATATTGGCGGAGGGGAACTCTTGCTTGAGGGCCGCTTCAGATATGCTCATCCTACGTCTATGAGCCCGTGAACTCAAACAAGACGAATTGGCGGACCGTTCCGTGTCATGGCCAGCGATTACGACCAAACCGGCGTACGGGGCAAGAGCCCGGGCAATCTCGTACCCGATCCCCCTAACTGATGTTCCTGTGATCACAACTTCAAAGAATGAGAGTCGACGCTATTTCTTTGTCTGGGGCCATACCGTTCTTGCCTGATATGTTGTCCTTCAGAGCATTGGCAACTTCTTGCGCGGTAGTGGTGCCGGTGAACGTCGGGAGAACCATGCCTACTTGCGTTGACTCGTTGTGGGCAGAGGCGCGTATACAGTGTTTATATATGTCGCGAAATAACGATTGACCAATAGGCCATGACTTTTCGGATCCCTTTTCCCGTCTGCCGGTTCTTAGAGGCGGTAATGCTCCAGCGTTTCTGGACTGTGATTTCCCGAGTTTCGCGGGGAATGAGTGCCAAGTTCTAACAACAAACGCGTATGATTTGTAATGATTTATTTAAACTCGTGCTCCTTAGCATCTAATCATAACTGAGCAGATGTGAATGAGCCGCAAGATGTCGGGGTCCGTGACGCGACAACTTGGACAGGGACCTTGTGACCGCGTCGGGACGCAGGATTCTGTTGTTGGAAGTAACAGTAAGTTAAAGACCGGAACTGTCTCAGCGAAAAGCGCTCGATAGCAACAACTATGGCTTCAAGTTCCCATCCAGCTTGTACCCAGCGTGTGTGGATCCTGTGGGAAGAGGTGCGTCCACACAAACCTCCCGTGGAAATATGGCTGTTGTGATGTGGTGATAGAATGGACATTAAAAAAGCGTATATAGATGCTGACTGGAGCTTACAGCTTTCCCATACCCACTACACTTAACGATGGCTCAAACAAAGCATTTCGCAGTGCGTTGTCAATGTCTTGCCGAATAACCTATGGGCTCAAGTGTCTACACCGGCAGGCGGAATCAACTGTTCAAGTCTATTACCATGGTCAATGGGTCAACGCTGTGTACAAGTTCGCTGGCAGCAAGTCGACTGGGAAAAACAAACCCAGGGTATGTGCCCCCAACTCTAACGGTATATTCGGTGCTTAATATCGTTCAGGCCTTCACTGGCCACCATGTGCTGCTCTCTTCGGGTATAATGGTGGCTTTTCTCGACGATGACATTCGGGAGCTTGAGTAGTCCTTTAACATGCGAATCCCATAAAACTATGTCCTGGTGCAAGAAAATACTACCCCATTTTTAAGATGCACTGAGTAAGCACCGCCAGCGCTTGGTCGATAGTTGGCCGTTTGAGTGGATCGACTTGCGTCATTTGCGCCAGAATCGACTGGTATTCTTCCAGTGATACCAGATGGTTCTGTCCGTACATCTGCAATGACATGAATATATCAGTAATCGGTAACAGTCAGCTAGCATTGCATACTCTCAATGCCGCGTCGAGCTCAATCTGCAAAACCTTTCCTAGATTGAAAACGTCGGCAGCGAACAGGTCTATCTCTGTCTCAGCCTCCATGGCGGGGACTTGTTCTGGCGCTGGCTCCGTGGTCGGATGTGTTGTAGGAATACCCCAAGGGTTGGCCAGCGACAAGATGTGCGCACTGCCGAAGTCGATGTACGCATACTCGACCTTGCACGTGAGCCGGAAGTCGTCTGTGCATTTGTATGGTGGCTGCGTTCGCCAGTCAAAATAATTGATTACAATATTTTGACGTTGAATATCCTTCCAGTTTATTTAGCGCAACAGTATCGTGACGCTGACGAGGGAAAGTCTCACCCCATGTGCAATGCCTCTCTTGTGAAAAAACTGCAACCCTTCAACAAGTTTTACTGCCATTTCTATCCTTGTTCCCATAGATCCGCAAGGAGGATCGTTCCAGAACTGGCCCCATGCAGGCATGACGGCTATGACAAATCCATGCGGTGTCTCTACCCAGTCAAGCACTGGAATGGTGTGGTTACTAGTATCCTCCCGAGCGCTGGGGCTGGAGCAATCTTTCAGAGCAGCCAGTTCAGCACTGTCGTTGCCAATCGCTTTGAAGACCACTGTTCTCAAACTCGAGTCCAGGCCAAGGAGAACTTCAACGCACTATCAGTCGTGTTCATTAACTTGAAGTGGCAACATTCCAGGAGAAGGTAGTTACAGTTTGGAGCGGGGATGGATGCCGGCCCCGAACTACGTCGGCCTCAGGCATCATAACGTGAATAAAGTTCTCGTTGCGAGTGGGTTTGAAAGGATTGCGAGCGACATTCGGCAATGGCAGTCCCTCGCCAACCGTTTCATACTCTTCGCTACTAGCAAGGATATAGCCCCGTGAGTGTAGTAGGTCCTTACAGGAGCTCCAGATGTCTTGTAAGGCCAAGTTTTCCCAATTTTCCGGACGAAGGTCCAGGTGTTGATGTAGCGTGCTGGTCGTGGCAGACATTTGTTCACCAACGCATCGGCACGTGCAGACTTTTCTCATGCACGTGCATTTGTACACACACACACAATTACGGATTTAGTATTTGGTTGTACGAGTTTCCCTAATGTACTGTATACATCGTCTCCGTTTTATGCTTTCAGCAAAGTCAATTCGCGCGGATTACCGTATCAGAAAGTATACAATCTTATCTGCTATTGATCCGAACATTCCGAATCCTGGGCACAAGTCACGATGACGTCCAGCCCCATTCCTCCTGCCTGCATCCACTAACCACACTCGTCATTCATGGCCCCTCCCCCAACCAAACCGCCCGCGCCCATAAATTATAAACTCCTGCTCATCGGCAACTCTTCTGTTGGAAAGAGCAGCCTGTTGCTACGCTTCTCTGACGAGCAATGGTTGCCGGAAGACGAGAGTAGTGCGACGATTGGGGTGGACTTTCGGGTGTGCTGCTTGTTAGTTGCTCCATTGGCGCTTGCTGAAACTCTGGCATAGGTTCACAAGATGGAGGTCAAGGGGAAGAAAGTTAAGCTCAGTATATGGGTGTGTTCTGCCTGTCCTTCCAGTGGCATCTGACTCCTTCACAGGATACAGCTGGACAAGAGCGCTTCCGCACGATCACATCGTCATACTACCGCGGTGCCCAAGGTGTCATTCTTGGTCCGTCTGTTGCGTTCTGCTTAATTTGGGTTGTTGACCTGCTGCAGTCTACGATGTATCCAACAGGGAGTCATTCGACGCGCTACCCAGATGGTACAGCGAACTAGAGGCGTCTCTCAGCGACAAAGTCGTCAAGATCTTAGTCGGAAACAAGGTGGATAAGGTGTGTACAACGATAACATCCACATTCTTTGTGCTCAACCGCAAAAATCAGGAATTTTCGCGACAAGTCTCTACTGCCGAAGCGGAAGCTTACGCAGCTCGGATGAACTCCCTCTTCGTTGAAGCCTCTGCTAAGACGGCTGCTAATGTCAAGGAAGCCTTCACGCAATGTGTGGAACGTATCATGGACCAGCCAGAACTATGGGAGACGCCAGCCGGAACAGGCGCTGCGATTAGCTCGAATGTGAAGATGCCAGGTGGTAATATCAATCTCGCAGAGGACTCGCAGGAGGGTGGAGGTGGTTGTTCATGTTGAGCATGAGGCCAAGTCTCTTTCACGATGTTACGACGGGTATACCCTCCATTCACACGACGCACACTTATGTACACCTTCAGCATATAATATAGCACCATTATATTGAGAATCAACTCAGCTGCGGAAGTTCAACGTTAAACTTTGTGTGCTCTTGTTTGGCCTTCGTTCGACTGGCTCTCTTCTGTCCTCTCATTCGACACTGATTGTGGCAGAGCACCGGCAAGATGTCTGGTAAATATTCGGGAAAGTAGGGTATCGGATTTCAGGATCGGTGGACAAATGTGGCTCACTGACTCTCTAGGTCGGGCATCGTCATCGCTATCGATATTGGGACGACGTCGTCCGCTGCCGCTTACTGCATTAAAATGCCAGGAGAAAAGTTGAGGTTGGAAGTGGTGCGCTGTAAGCATTATCTCAAGGACCAGGAATCTTATCGCCCTTCTAGGTCAACCAGTGGCCAATGCAGGTAACTTCGACGCTACTGTTTAGAGACTCTGTCGATGTCGCGCAGCCTAATAGCGACGCCAAAGTCAAGACAGCAATTCTGTATAATCATGCAGGTGAAATGGTTGCATTCGGAGCAGAAACTGAGAATGATGTAAGAAATATTGGTGTTCGAACTTTTTTTATTGACGAATACTTACTGTTGTCAAGGGTGACCTTCAACAAGAGCGTCAAGGCAATCTACACCGCGCGGAATGGTAGTGCAGACATCAGGTCCTAAAGAAGTTGCGCGGCTAAATCCTTCAGGTTCAAACTTCACTTTGGGCCCAGCACCCTCCGCAACCACCCGGTAGTCAAGCCATTGCCCCATATCCCAGTCACAGTCGATGATATGTATAAAGATGCCCTGGGCTACTGTGTCAAGCAAATCGAAAATACTGTTCTCCAACGCTCTCCCAGAGGTCGCAAGCAGTGGGAAGAGTTGTCGCCGCAGATGACTGTGGTCCTCACTACGCCAAATGGATGGATGGGGGCCGAGCAGCATCGCCTGCGGAAGGCCGCCGTCAGGGCTGGTCTTGTGCCCAGTAGCGGGGAAGATCGTGTCTTGTTCCTATCTGAAGCCGAGGTCGTCCGTCCCTCGTGATCGTGATACCGAACCGACTAACAAAAGTTAGGCAGGAATACACTTTGCGATAGAGAATGGCTCTTTGGTGAAAACGGATTGGTTGAAGGTTGGTTTTCTCCAAGTTTTCTGAAGGATGATGCCATCATTGTCGGAATTGACCGGGGTTCCAGCCGGGAAGCCATCTCATCGTATGCGATATCGGTGGTAGGTCTACCTCCTAGTTGAAACAGAGCTATTGGTGACTCTCGTCAGGCGGAACGGTTGACACAACGTCAGTAACAAGCTTTCGAGAATCGATGATATTGTTGAACACTCGCTCATTAGACGGTACACGGTGATTAGCAGTCGTCCCAGTCTCAAGTTGAAGGAGTCCTCGATGCCATTGTGTGCGTCCCGCGCTCAGCTTGGTTCCTGGCTGATTGGATCAAGGCTCTATGGCGGGAGGCTCCACGGTCACCATGCGTGCACGGGACTGGCTTCAAGGTGGGCTCCTCTCCTGGCGTACTCGTCAATCCAATCTCCAAGCAGGACAGGCTTTGAAAGGCACCAATTGGGACAACGAGACTGAGATGAGCCAACTCGTTGAACGATTCGATACAAAAACAAAACAAATGGTAGTTGATTGACTTTTATTACGTAATTTACTAGGGACGCGGCTGATTGTGCAACGGTAGTTCACCGCTGGTGACATGTTTCTACCTCTTGGCGGGGCGGCGACGACGAAACGCATCCCTCGTCGGGGCTTCACTGTCGAGATTGATCAAGGCTACCTAAAAATTCCAAAGTGTGTATTCCTTTATTTGACAGGAGGGCTTGGGTCATATAGTTTTCTAGTGCTACTATGCGGTCATTTTTCGCTCCATCCCTGGAGCAAATCGAGCATGATATTGATTTTGCGACCAAAAATGTTGAAGGCCAGGTCATTGCTACGGTGAGACGCCTTCCTATACCATGTTTTGAGTTCAAGTTGACGTCTGGGTTATCAGAATGTCCTCATTGTTGGACGGTTCGGTGATTCGCGTTATCTGTATAACGAGCTGTGTGCTTGGGGCCAGCAACGTGGTCTGAACTTCACCAAGCCGGAAAACATGAGCTCCAAAGGCACTGTGAGTGGGGCATTAAGATGGGCCCTGTCGCCGCTCGTGCATGAACGGCTGGCCAAGTTCCACTATGGCACAGATATACGTATTCCGTTCGACCAGAATAATCAAGAGCACCGACGGCGCCCCGAATCGATACTCCAGACGCAGCAGGGGGAGGTTCAGATACTGCGCGCGTGGGGGAGCATCGTCGAGAAGGTCTGTTTCTGATGTTCGTTGTCGGATGAGACTTGAGAATGTTGTGATGTAGGGTGTCGACATACCTGCCTCCCAAGAGTTCATTTCGTCTTATGTCTACGAACTCGATGCTAGAGAGACTCAACTCGTTAGAGAAGAGATAATCTACATCTATACCGGCCACGGCCATTCGACAACGCCGCCGCTCTTCTTAGATCTTCCCTCAAACCAGTCAGGTAATGCAAGCTTTTAGAGACCGCTTGCTGACCTCGATGAAGCAGCTGATCGTCGTCCCGTCCTCCAGCGCGGGGTCGAGGTATTCTGCACAATCCAGGCCGACCTGACTCGCTGCTTCCGGGCCACCCCCTCCCATCGAACACCTTCCGGTGCTCTTTTCAAAGAAGTCAAGGTTGGTGCTACTTCCGGCGGCAAATTACAACATGCTGATCCACTTAGGTCGACGTTTGCCTGCGTCTAGGCTCCACAGAGTTTCAAGCATGGCTACAATGGCTAGAAGATGTAAGTCCATTCCGTTAAAGCATCTGCGACCAGCCTTCAATTCAATGCTTCAGGGCAATCTTCAGCGAGGTCGGGCAACAGTCGTATTCAACTAGCCAATTGTGCTACTTACATCTGCCGTTAAAATGTGATTCCTTCTGAAAAACGCTGGATCAGTGAAATAGTGAGAACGCGAGGCTTCATTATGAAGGTCATTTCTCCTGATGAGTTTCTTTTTGTAAGCCCGAAATGAATCACACTGATGAGCTCGTCACCCGGTCGCTCGCCCAAGTTAGGCCAGTGGATAGCCATATCTTCGGGATTGTACGCAGGGAAATTACCAAACGTTGGAGAGGGCTTAGGACACTCGACGTTGGCACGCACAGTAAGCAAATCGCCACGCAATGTGAGGCAAAGTTGCATTGCGAGCTTGTGAATATCCGCTAGCTGAGTGAGGATATGCGATCGCAAAGGTTCGAAGTCCATTACTGGCAGTCTGTGCTGAATGGCGAAGAGTTCCAGGATAAGTTGTGTCAAGTCGGCTTTTGCTTCATCAACGATCTGGTTGTGTTTGCGAACGAAGGGGGCTTCGGCGTTTGCGGCAGCTAATGCAACGAATGAAGACCATCGTTGAGCAATAGACCACGACTCTGTGGCCAGATGTTCAGTCCAAGTGACCATTTGTCAAGAAAAAAATGCACCTGTTTTGTCAAGAATCTTGAGTATGTCAGAGAGGAGGTTACCCGGGTCAAAGGCTTTAGCAAGGACATCTCCAGAGAAGTATAGAAAGTTGAGCTGGAGAATAAGCAGATGATGTAGAATTGCATCGACAATCATGCCACTATAATCCATCCGTTCACCATAGGCAAATAGTGCCTCGCATAGCCTCGACTGCCGATCTTGATATAGTTTGTAGTTCGAGGAAAGTGGAATATGAGTCTTGTTGGGAGCCGTACTCGAGGCCGCTGCGTCATGAGCAGTAGCACGAAGCGATGAAGAGAAATGGTCCAATAAGTAGTTAAGCATTTCGAGTTGAGCCCTGACTTCGGTGACAGACACTTCGTCAACGTTCTGGTCGAATACAGCTGGGTTGATTTCTCGGTGACGATTGAGCCGCTCTTGGAGCTGCCGAATCTGTTCATGTAGCTGTTTGTTCTCGCCCCTTATGATGCCAATGTTCGAGCGGAGCTGGCTGAGTTCAAGTTCTTTATTGGCGTTATCGGATTTCAAGCGCCTTGCCCAATGAATTCCGTCCTATCCTCGACCTCATGAGCATGATGTGTGGATTTTAAAAAAACCGCTAACCTCGGGTGACTCTTTTTTGCGACGAGTAAAGCTTTTGGTGTTGCGTGTTGGGATACTCCCCAATTCACATTCTTCTTCTTTTTTAATGTGCAGTGTCTTGCGTTTGGGCTGTCAGAGTCAAACACGATTGTGCTCGATCAAGCTGAGTAGGTAGGGTCTGAATTCGGCATACCTGCTTCTGAACTTTCCGGGAGCAGCTGTGAGAGGCGTCCTCAAATTCACTCGACGTTTCGCCAGTTACTGACGAGAGAACACTCCCAGACGGTGAGAGACTGATCAGGCGAGGTCGGGTCAGTACTGACGCGCCAGGACGACTGGTGATATTCCTTTGGTTCTCCGTTTCGTATAGGTTATGAGAGCCGTTCACTGCCTGGCCAAACAGTTGAGGCTTTTTGACCCTGTTCAAACCATCCACTATGTTATTACCCGAGCATGAGCCTTCATTCTGGGTCAATTTTCTAGCAGCCTGCCGCCGCGTTACTGGCATGGAAGTTGGAACGAGTCAGAACGAGTGGAGTGTGACACTCATGTGCACGTGCACCGTGACACATGCAGAAAAATTGAGGTCTCACACGGGTTGTCTAGTTACACCATGAGCCATTGGACTGACATACCACTCGAACTTAGTTGGAATGCTTCTCCAGCGCAGAGCTTGTCACCGAACCAGTACTTGATTGTGCAATATTTGTGGCCGAGCTGTCAATCAGTGGCAGTGAACTGGGCGATCATCTTCGTAGACGCCGCCACGACACAACTATGATGAATCTGTGCGCAGCCAGCCATGATCCTCAAGGAACCGCCATTAGGAGAAGTTCACCCCCCTCGCCAACGTAGCTCACTGGGCAGTCTCATTCGCTGGATACTTGTAACTCTTGTGCGTCTTGCAGTTGCATGGGTACTATTTGGTGTCTTGGGCCAAGTTGTATACCACTGGACCACATTCTCGCATTCCCAAGTCTACCAGAACCAGACGCTTTCGGAAGTTAAAACCCGAGGAGCGGTTCTTCAACCACTCATCGACCGCGATCAGGTGTTCGACATCGCGGTCAGCATCTGGACGCTGCCCTTGAGCGGGGAGAGGACCGGTCCATTCTCAAAGACACCGATATACTCCGACATTGTCTTTAGAGATCTTCATATTTCCGACAAACATGTCAAAACCACACTCAATTACAAACTCCCCATGCATATCTTCCGCAAACTTTTCCTCAAGAATTCAGACCTTCGCGCATCATTTGTCGCGATTCCGAAATCACCCTCACTAGCGGACTATATCTCCAATTTCTCATCGTGGTACCCAAACAAGATGGACGTACCTCCAGTTCGCTCTTGGCCGTAAAACATATTTTCTTCTCGAGTCACACAAATGTTGACATTTTACAGTTTCCCACTCGGCTCGCCGCATATGGAGGATCCTGGTGTAATTGACCTGGCCATCGACTCATTTGGAATCTCAATGCCATTGCTGGAGTTCCATGAATATCGCAGAAACCAATGTGGTGATGCTACAATTCACGAGAGCAAAGACTTGGAAACGGACATTGACCTGGATGATGATATCGACTCGGCTGAAGACGACCCCGAAGCCGCTCCGCGTTCCCGCCTACGTTTTCCGCCCGTCTCTGACATAAAAAAGTACCCAAGCCATTCTGTCGAAAGGCATCCATTCGTTATCACCAGGTAAATCGACCTCGTCTTTGCGAATGTTGACACTTCGGAGCTGAGTGATTACCACAGGACTCAGATCAGAATAGTTGACGAGACGCATATCTTCAACCGGAAAGCTTTCAACAAGGAGCATAACCGGCTTAAAGCTAGTGCAGTGGGTCTAGATTGCTGCTTGTTCTTCATCCTGTCATGCTACCTGTCTAGTGTGGACAAAATAAGGGGGCGAGCCCGGACTACTTCCTTTGTGACCGTGCTTATCTGTTCAACGGAAATTGGGAGACCCGACTTGAACTCAAGACACCCAGCAATCAGACGGAATGGGCGTATGGTCCATATCTGGGTTATGGGGCCTTCTCCTCGGGACCTAAAGTCTGGATTCTCAATTCGTTATCTTTCGATGTTGACAATTCATAGGATATTATACCCATCCCTGTGACCCGCACCAACTGCACGGACGGCTCAACAAACTCTGCAAATGACCCCAGTATGTTTAAGACTCTTTCATGAACTTAGTACTCGATATACCTTCTCAGCTTATTTCGAGGTCAATTGGCGGATATCTTTCAGTGGACGGAGCCCAGCTAAGTTTTCAGCTACCGAGCTGTTCCCTTCAGCAGAGCGGGTCGCCCATCACAAGAGCGCCTTCAAGATGACACAAGCACACGACAGTGCTGAACTATGGAGTACGACATTCCAACGTATGCCATTGCCATCATGTAACCCACCTTCAGATGGCTTATACGGCCACCAATTCAACGAGGACGCCCATCCTCGTCGACGTTTCGCTATTGGCATGATAAGGTGAGTTCATATCATCATCTCCCAACATCCACGTTCACAGACAAACCCAGTGGAGTGCTATCTTTCGTCGTCGGAGTTTTCGACGTGGGTTATTGGTACACGCGCACTACGACTGCACATATCAGCATTGCCGGCACCGTGTTTCTTGCTCTGGGAAAGCTCTTTTCCGCAGCCAGTGTTGTGGCTGGCAAGATCGAAGAGGACGAAATCCACCCATCTCTTTCGCGGCTCTCGGAGCTGTTGTGGCTGATTGCTTTCACTGCTGCTGTGCGTCTTTTCCTCCCAGGACTGATGCTCAAGACCATCTGGCGAGTCGAAGTCACTGTTCCCGAAGGGGCTAGTTGGATGACAATGCCGACTATTCGGCTTCTGCCCCCTACGCACCGGGAACGGAGGAGCCAAAGGATGGATCGCGGAATGTCCTGGGCTGTTCGCGTTCAGCTGTGCCTCGCGCTCATAGCTCTTTACTCCTTCTTTTCTCCTGAAGAGTACTATGTACTCCCAGGCCAACTACCACCACGGACCGCAGACGACCACCCGAAAAACATCGTATCGCGACTGGCGGCGTTTCTCATCTTCCCGCTCACCTTTACTGGAATCGTCTCCCAAATCTACCTCAACTACCGCAGCAAGACCTTCGCGGGCATGTACAAGCTGTCCGTCACCCTCCGCTTTGTCGCCGAGTTGCTCAGGCTAGCTACCTACTCGACTTCGCTGGTCGGTCGCTTCGATGCGAAACCAGGACTATCAATACCAGCAGTTGTGGACCTAGTCTTGCTAGGCGTCACTATGTGGCAGGCATCCACTCTTCCAAAAGTGCTGCAAAATGCCCAAGACGAGGATGCGGATTAGTGTGCATGATTGCCTGTCATTGGATGTATCTGTAGTAGCTGAGCCCAATGACTTCTGGGTGCCGAACGTGCGTTAATATCGAAGGGGACTTCTGGCTCATTTGGTACAATAACAATACAAGGGTGGAAGGACTGAGGTCACTGATATATGAAGTTGTAGCTGCGAAACAGTCAAAGATGCGGGGAATGTCGAGGATAATGCGACGAACCGAGACAGCAAGTGAGGAATAGCGGAAAGCTGAGGTCCATAGCGAGCAGCGTTGTCGTACAGCTCAAAAAGCGGGATGGCAAGAAGTTTCATGTTTTTAGGGACAGCAAGGACCTCTAAAACTGGATTATTCACGGTGCGAGTCATGTGGAAACACGTACTCTTCTCGGGCATTTGGACGAGAAAGAGTTTCTTGCATTCTTTGGGCTTGGTGATGTGGGCAGGAACGAAGGGGTACTGCGAATCGTTGTCAACGAACGTTCGCAGCGGCATGAAATCGAGACGGTTTCAAATCGCCACAATCACGTCTGGAAGCAATGAAGATGGTACGTACCATGAAAGTCTCGAAATTAGGACGCCACCACTGTGCTAGACAGTCACCGATTTCCCAGTCTGCACCTTCAACAGGCGGACCTGGTGGGGCAAGCCGGTCGTCGAGGCGTTTCTTAAGGCCGGAAATTTCGTCTTCTCCTGGCAAAAGGTACTCTCCTGGCAGCTTGAAGAAGGCGTTGGCGATCTGGAGCATAAGGATGTGGGGGTGACCATGATCGTGAACGACTAGAATTCCCTCGACAGTACGTCTCATGCCAAAGTCTTCGTAATTGTTCTGTAGCCGCTGTAGCCGCGCCGACACGGACGGGTCCTCCTCAGGCTGAGCTTCTTTCGTGCTTGGAATGAGTAGGTCAGCTGGCATCTGAATGGCGAGTAATCGACTCATTGGTACCTAAAAGTAAAGTTGGAGAGCGGATAACTGGTCTGTGTGAGTATGGCGAGTTACAGGCTTGGGAGATATGGCATACAGCGCGATTGTGTTGGACATAGTGGTCGACGCGTCTGAAAGCTCGCAAAATTGATGGAACGCGTGACCTTGCCCTGATTTCGAAATGACCGCTACAAGTGCTCCATTTTTCCGTCTCTTCTACTCACTAAGCCCGAGTTTCGCCTGTCCTTCTCGCTCGAACGCTAAGCCGAGGTAACGATGGAGGATGAGCAGCGAAGACCATCAGCTCAGGAAATCGCCGCCCCCTTGTTGTTCTCCCCTCGCACGATGGAGGAGTCCTCTTTACGTAGAGCAGGGTCAGTTGCAACTATGACTTCCCTTCACGCAATAACTAGCAATTCAGTCTATTTCAGCCCTCTTTTTCTTCCAGCATGAATGGCTTTGGAACACCGATGACCGTTCCGCAGGCCCACTCCCAAGACTCCATCCGTCTCAACACCATGCAACTCAGCGGCATGGATATGTTTTCACCACCCAAAGATCTATCGCCCATTTCTCGCAACGGATCTGTGACGCCCAGGAACCGTGGTCAGCCTTCCGGCCTATCCCTGCTTCGTCCACAGTCTTCCCACTATGCTCCTGCTCCTTCGCCAGTACCTACCCCTCCTTCACCGCCTCATTTGACACCACCAGAACAAGAGTCGCTTGCTCCGTCGCCTCCCACGAGCCCCGAAGTTCGCATAACCGAATCAACCCCTCTTCTTTCTGTTTCGGCTTCAAGGAAGCCGACCACCAAGGCATTCAGCTCTTTCTTGGCCACAACCATCACCCAGTCCATCAATGCCCTCCCAGCAGTTGTCCTCGGATGCTTGCTTAACATTCTCGATGGTCTTTCCTACGGCATGATCATATTCCCTGCGACTTCTCCCTTTGAAGGTCTAGGACCTGCAGGAGTGTCGATGTTTTTCGTGTCGTGTGTGGTGGCACAACTCACGTACACATTTGGCGGAAGCACTTTCGCTGGCGCCAATGGAAGCATGATGATTGAGGTTGTCGTAAGTCGTCTTTCTTTTGCTTCTCGCCGATGTCCACTGACTGCGAGCTCCGGACAGCCCTTTTTTCACATTATTGCATCCTCTATAGCGCAGGATATTGGACTTGATCGGCCCCAGGAGATCATCGCAACGACCATTGTCGCGTTTGCTCTGTCCTCTATCCTGACCGGACTTGCCTTCTTCGTTCTTGGTTACCTCCGGCTCGGCGCTCTCATTGGCTTTTTCCCGAGACATATCCTTGTCGGATGTATCGGTGGCGTGGGTGTGTTCCTCATTGAAACGGGGTTTGTTCAGGGCTCCTCATTCTGTGATCATGAATCTGATCTTCTCTCCAGTCTAGCCGTGTCCCTTCGTGTCCCCGATGACGCCTTAACACCATCATTGGAGACTATCAAATTCGTTTTTCTCAACGCACACAGTCTTTTGCTGTGGACGATACCACTCGCACTTGCCATCTTGTTGAGGGTAGGCACAGAACACTGGAGATGGCGTCATCAGCTTATATTCCCTGCGTGTAAGTTGGTCACGTCTGCACTGCTCTTGTTGATCTTCGACTCAGACTTCCTTTCGATACCACTCACCTTTTACTTTGTGGTCCTCTGCGCACGGCTTGATATTGGACGACTACGTTCTGAAGGATGGATCTTCGAAATGGTAAACACCGGCCAACCAGAACCTTGGTACAGTTTCTACAAATACTACAGTATGTCCTTGATTTTCCGCTTTGTGATCCCATCACTAGTACTAAAACTGGACAATTAAGACTTCAAGAATGTACAATGGGGTCCATTATGGGATACAATCCCCACCCAATTTGCACTGTGAGTAGCTAATCATTCAGAAACTCCATCTTAGGCGTCATTAAAGATTATTTTTCAACATCCTACATCCTCCTCTAAACGGTACTTCATCTTCACCTGTTGCATTATCGACCTGACTGATATGGTAGTACCTGCATTATGTGTGTTCGATCGAATTTGGCAAATCGCATGCTGATCACCGCTCATAGCCGTCTCACTCAACGAAGATGTCGACACCGATAAGGAGCTTGTTGCCCATGGCTATTCGAATCTCCTTGCCGGGGCATTAGGGACGGTGCCAAATTACCTTGTCTACGTCAACACGTATGCTCCCTGCGTCTTTCACAGTGTTTGATCCTGAACGATTGCAGACTACTTTTCTATCGCGTTGGTGGTGGTACCCGAGTTGCTGGATTTCTGCTTGCTCTCGCAACTGCGGGGATGTTACTCATTGGAACGGGCCCCATTGCGTATATTCGTCAGTCTTTCATGTTTCATGATCCATATCGTACAAAGCTGAAGGGGTGTAGCGGTCATGGTCGTAGCTGCATTGATTTTTGTGCTCGGTATCGACTTGTGTAAGGAAGCGTTGTGGGACACGAGACATCGGGTCAACAGGTAAAGCAATCGTTCTTTTCACTGGGAATTTGTTGACACTGGTTGTTAGGTCGGAATACATAACAATCGTCCTAATCATGGTCTGCATGACTGTGTGGGACTTTGTCATTGGTGTTTTGTTTGGAATCCTCGTCAGCTGTACAGTCTTTGCGAATCATTGGTGGTCATTTCTGATTTGAATTCCATAGGCTTCTTCTTTGTAGTGGAGAACTCACAACGCGCAAGCATCCGGGCGCTTCACTCAGGCGAGACAGCGATGTCGACCGTGCGAAGGCCAAGCTCCCAGCGGGACTATATTCGTGACGTCTCAAAGCAAACCACGATTCTTAGACTCCAAGGTCTGTTTTGTTTCATTTGCTTATTACTACTCTCCAACTTGACCCTCAGGCTTCCTCTTCTTTGGGACGATTACACAAGTGGAGGCAACCATAAGAGGCATCATGAGCGAGCCTTCATGGCTACGAAACCCAGTGCGATTTCTGGTCCTCGACTTCTCCCTGGTCGGCGGTGTGGATTTGTCAGCTGCTGAGGCGTTTGTTCGCATACATCGTTTGCTCGCAGCCAGATATGTTACACTGGTGTTCTGCGGTTTTGGTCCTGATGGAGCTGTTGGGCGAGCACTTGCAAGCGTAGATGTTCTGGGCTCAGACGGCGTCGAGTTGTTCGAAACTTTTGGAGATGCTATGGAGTGTGAGTGGACAAGAGTGGGATGATGGGTGACAATTAACGACACCATAGGGACAGAAAACGCATATTTGCGTGCTTGGTTCAGGTCTCAAAAATCGGAGACTTCTCCATATGGTTCGTTCATATCTTTTGCACGAGAACTACCCCCGACCTGCGTTATAGTGATTCCTGGCAGACAAGACTCCAACTTGGCTTATCAAGAGTCGTTGGCGGGTTCGTTTGTCGGCTCTCCTCGTCGATCCCATCTCAGGGACGCCGGCCATCGTACGATTGCCAACGGTGAGTGTTTCAAGTCTCTTACTCAGACTTTTTATGTCGTTCTATCTAGAAACGCGGCCAACTGAGTTGGGAGTCGCCGCTGAGCCATATAATACCCTTGTCAAAGCATTTTCATCCTACGGCGACCTTGATCTGGAGCAGTTCCGACCGATGCTGTCGTACCTCGAGCGGGTGACAGTTGCAGAAGGGCTCGTTCTCTGGCGACAGGGCGACGCGGCGGATGGTTTGTACATCATCGAGAGCGGCACTTTGCGGGCGCAATACTCATTCTCCGATCATGCGCCTGGAATCGAGGAGTCCATGGTACCTGGCACATTGGCTGGCGAGTTGTCCGCACTCTCGAATCTGCCGCGTAACGCATCGGTGGTCGCAGAGCGTCCTGCAGTGCTTTGGAGGCTCAGCCTCCGGAATTTGAGGAAACTGGAAGAGGAAGAGCCTGCCCTTGCGAGAAAATTCACGCAACTCGTATTGAAGGCTGCGAAAATCGACAATGACATCCTTTTGGCTGCGTTGGCCAGTCGAAGATGACTATTATGTATTATACTCACAAGGCAGATAGATTTTCTACATATATTCATTCATGGGTTTCCTCTGGTTTTGCCTAATGAAGGACTTGCTCCCTCTTGCTCCTCATGATGCCAGACCTCATCCCATCAGTATGCACGTGATCGTTGACGAACTTCAGCTTCAACTACAATGTCCAACCACTCTGGTGGACTTGATGTCACTTCCCAGATGGCGGATATTCTTGCTCAGCCAGGCTTCATCTCCGTGACACAAGGAGGTCAAACGCTGCGCGAGTTGTATCGTCGCGGTGAATCCACACTTCAACATTGACAACTTGAGAATACTTAATTGGCATCACACAGAGAGTCTTAACATGGACATAAGCAAGCTGTCTGCATTCACACAAGCTGTATTCATGGGCATGTTTGATGTTGTCAAACAAGTAATAATGCTCAGAAGTGAGAGCGCTTGCTTACCAGCCCCTAGCTCGTCGAACAAGGGACGGCACCAGATTTGTCCGGAACGGAGACTCCATTTTGTACTGGATATGCGTCCTGGGTAGTTCTGGGCGCTCAACGGTCCGCACAGGGTCCTCCGGGAAGTCTAAGGCATCTGGAGACTCTCGAGTTCTTGTTGACCCATGGCGCGCTGCCAGACATCCAAGACATTCTTGGTCATACTGCTTTGCACCATGCTACCACTTGTCCTCGCGAAACTCTTGATCTTACCCGCTGTCTATTGAAGCATGGAGCGAACGTAAACCACCTGAATCGCTTTGGCGAGGTAGGTTCTAGTTCTACGAGAGAGCACTAGTCATTCAGTCCGAACAAGATCAGCCTCTTCGGCACGATGCAGCTGAACCTTGTCGCCACTATCGATATCTTGCTGGAACATGGCGCGGATATCGATATAGTGCCAGCCGATGGCCTTACTTGTCGCCAGTTTTATCTAAAACTGGGTCCGCAGGTAGCTGCCGTGATGAACAAATGGATTGTGAAGCGATCTGGTGGAGACGCTCTTCCTCGTCTCGACAAGTCATGTGACTCTTGTGGGAAGAAGCCTGAAGGTTTCGACTTGAAGCAATGCGCCAAATGCAGGGTTGCAAGATACTGTTCGCGCGAATGCCAGGGCAAGTCTGTCTCTTTCTTCCATCCCTCCTTATCCGTACCACTGCTTACCACATCACAGAGAAAGAGTGGCCGACACATAAAAAGAAATGCAAAGCGTTTTCTTCCGACGCAACGGTGGTTCTCAAACCGATTTACGGAAAATACAGTCACACAATCCCGCTGGCAGAGACTGGACGTGGATTAAGTGGGTATCCTACTCAAGCGAAGGCCTTCTCCAAGAGTCAGACGCGCGGTTCACATGAACCGAAGAAAACTGGAAAGTCGCTTGTTGTCAAAGTACAAGTCCCGTTCACCGACGACCCGGTGCTGCGGGCTAGTGGGCTGCTCGTGTACAGCAAAACACGCGACTTGGCATGCACAATCAATCGTGAAGATGCGCCAGAAGAATATGACCGGATTTCGGAGGTAGTGAGGTCCAAGAGCATCACTGGAGCGAAGGGTTATTTTGTGGCGGAACTGGAAAGCAAGGATAGATTAGTCGTGAAAATTTCAGAGTTGTTGGCAGATCAGCCATGGTAGTAATGCTGAATCATCGATAGCCAGGTTGAGTAACATAGGGGCTCATATAACATAAGCAAAGGCTAACTTCTTCCTTCTTGACCTTCATGTCTGGATTGTACTCTGGCGGTTTGCGTGTTACACTTGAGATGGAGGCCATTATCGCGAAGCCCGGCTATTTAAGGGCTTTCAAGGATGGCGGTCAAGCACTACGAGGATATGTTGGTCAAGGTTTGCTTCCAGTCTGGCTCATTGCTTTTGTCTCATGAATCATCATTCTCGTAGAAAGTGCAAAGCTGGACGAAAGACAACTCTCCTCTCTTTCACTCGCAATGCTTTCTTTGGCTATCTTGAACCCGTGAGGAAGGTGTGCCACAGTCGCTAACACATCATATTGCTTAGATATTTCCTTCTTCTAAGGCGGTTGAAAATGGCACGGCCCCCGATTTAACTGGAACCGAAACACCATTCAAACATGGCTATGCGGCATGGGTTGTTCTCGGCGCACAAAGAGCTATAAGTGGTCCTCCCGGAGCTATGCAACATTTGGAGACCCTGGACTTTCTTCTCTCGAGCGGGGCACCACCCAATGTCGAAGGTATCGATGGCTACACGGCTTTACAGCACGCTACGACATACAATCAGGAGCAGTTCGAACTTGCGCGATGCCTGCTTAGGCATGGAGCGAACATAAACCACAGAAATCGCTACGGTGTGGTCTGTGTACTTTTTTTTCGTGAATCGTTGCTGATCTCAAACCCAGATTTCGCTCCTCAGTGCCCTGATGCATCAAGCGCTTCCGTCTGTAGACTTTCTCGTGGAGCACGGTGCGGACTTGGACATTCCAGATGCGGACGGTTTCACTGGTCGCTACATGTACGTCAAATGCGGACCGCAAGTCGTTTCTATCGTCAACAAGTGGATTTCTCAACGAAAGATGGGGTCGAGCATTTCGGACGAAAATGCCGAAACTCAGCTGCGTTGTGGTAACTGTGGGAAGACAGACCCTAAGCTGAAGAGATGCGGAAGATGTCGAGCGGTGAATTACTGCTCGTCGCAGTGTCAAAGTGCGTGAACTCGATTCATGATACCCGCTAATTACCACACATCCCAGAGACAGCTTGGCCAGCTCATAAGAAGGGTTGCAACGTACCGCCATAGGCCCAATGCTTCGGCGAAAATATAACGCCATCGTGTTTTTATTCATTGTGCTAAGTATACTCTTTGTAACTATGTACATTTCATTCGAACCATTACTCATCAAAAACTGGACGGATAGGATGGATTCACGTGTTACCCCAAATACCAACGCGTTCTTTCGTTAGACCATGACCTACACAGGGGGTTTGTCCGTCCCGCCTGCAATGCAGACAATTCTCGCTCGCCCAGGGTTCATCAGCTTGAAGCAAGGTAGCGAGTCCCTTCGAAAATTGTACCAGATAGGTCTGTCGCCCAACTCCTCAGCTTAACTTGGTCAACCGTGACGCGGCAGGAAGTCTCAACCTTGATCATCGCCTTCTTTCGCCTTTTGCCCAAACTGTGTTCATTGGTATCCGCGAGAATGTCATCAAAGTAACGCCATAGATCGTCTGTCCATATGCATAATGCTGACGGTCATTCAGGCGTTTGCAGAATTCCAGCCAGATTTATCAGAAACCGAGACTCCTTATAAGCTGGGCTATGCGTCTTTAGCTATCTTCGGCGTGCAAGCCGTGGTAGGACCTCCGGGGTCTCAAGACTATGTCGGTGTTCTACAATTTCTGTTTTCAAAGGGGCTTCCTGTGGATATTGCCGACATCACTGGCTTTACTGCTCTCGACCACGCCTGCATGGCTCAACAATCCTTGGAAGACTTGGCGAGGGTTTTATTGGTCAATGGAGCAGACCCAAATCATCAGGATCGTTACGGGGCCGTATGTTAACTTTGCTTTTTTTTATTGGGTCTTCGGTTAACATTAGTCGATTGAGACTGCCATTTTTGGGGCCATGCAGCACAACCATGTTGGGACTGTGGATGCACTCATGGAGTACGGGGCCGACATAGACCTCAAGGATGCGGACGACTGCAGTCCTAGAGACTGCTTTGGTAGTTGCGGACCGCAAATCACAGCCACGATCACCAAATGGATCCGGAAGCGGTCTGGGGAGGAAGCACCGAGGGAAGTCAAGGGTTGTGACTATTGCGGAAAGCCGTGGTCAGAGGAAAGCCCACTCAAAAACTGTGGACGGTGTCGAATTGCAAGATACTGCTCCCCACAGTGCCAAAGTATGCATCGTATCCCTTTGGGCAGGTTTTTTCTGACGTTCTGCAGAGAACTCATGGCCAAAGCACAAGAAAACCTGCGCACCTTTCTCCTCAGAGAATACTGTAACGCTCAAGCCGACGTACCTAGCTAACGCCGCCAGCTATTCCAACGCAGACCTCACTCGTAATTTGGCCGGGTATAGCAAAGGGCCTCTTCCAAAAGCCGCTTCAGTTGCGACTTATAAAAAGTTGCATGGCGAGGCAAAGAGCATTGTGATTAAGGTTCAAGTCCCTTTCACTGGCAGTTATCCCATAACCAGAAGTACCGGAGACCTGATGGTGTACACGAAAAAGCGGGACTTCGCATGCACGATAAGGAGGTCGGATGGGCCGGAGCCTTACGAGCAAATCTCGGAGGTGGTGAGAACGAAGGGAGTGGGTGGAGCGAAAGCATATTTCGCTGCGGAATTGGAGAGCAAGGACCGGTTGGTAGTCAAGATATCAGAGCCGCTGGCTGAACAGCCTTGGTGAGCTTGTTTTGGGGGGTGGAATATTGACACAAACAACGTATCATACTCAAAAATGGGGGAAACGAGGGAAACGCGAGGAAGACACGCTTTGGCGACGCGTAAGTGCTGACGCGGTGCTCGGCACGTGTCCCTTTTCCATCATAACGGTGTCACACGGCACCTGCCTTTTATGTCGGATACCCGATAGCAAGCGACAGAGCCTCCTGACTCCCACCACCATCTTGCTACACACACTCTTCGAACCCACATCCTACGCTTTCCTTCCCTACGCTTCTTCATGCGTCTCTTCACCGCGTCCCTCGCAGTTGCGGGGCTCGCTGGCCATGTCTTTGCTCATCGTGTGAGCGACGGGCCAATGCGACAACGCAAGTCTCTCGGCTTCGGGCCCGTTCACAACCACGCCGTATATCGCTCTAGCCCTTATCAGGTCACGACCAAGAACTTTAAGCGCATGGTTGAAGACACCGACCCCTTCGTCGTCGCCCAAGCCTTCGTCGAGGACATTCTTGGTGACCAGCTTAACGAGGCCAACTCGTATAAGATCCGGAAGGACTCATACACCGACCGCAACACTGGCGTCACCCATGTCTACGTCCGCCAAGTTGTCAATGGCATTGAGGTCGCGGACGGCGATATGAACATCAACATCAAAGACGGAATGGTCCTTTCCTACGGCAACTCGGTATGTTACCTATCTGCCGACGCATCCTAGCTCTGAATATTTCTCTCTCTTTTTTAGTTCTACCCTGGTCCGGTGCCCTCGCATCTCATGCAATTACCGTTGGACGATGACCTACGTCATCCCCACCAAGAGTTTTGCGACAGTCTCACCGACGAAATGGAACTTCGCTATACCTCGCTTCAAGATGGCCAAGTCGTCATGGGAGGTGCCGCTGAGATGCCTGCACCGGACTCTGGTCTGCACCATTTGACCCACGTCCATCATTCCAACTGCCGTCTCCAACATCTCCCTCTCAGAATGGCCGCACAGTACCCTAGCAATTTCGACGTTGATCTGCGCTCCGCACTTTTGCAATTTATGGTTGCCGCTACTCCCAACGACCAAGTTGTCAACGATATTCTCAGCGACTACGACTCGCATCTTTCAAAGATGGTGGAATATTCAGAGGGCAACCATTTTGCACCGTCCGACGAGTCATCTTACATTCTCGTTGACAACGTACCCGACACTGTCAATCCTGTCAAGGCTAAACTCGCTTACGTTCAAGTTACCGGTAAAGATAATTCGATCCACCTCAACCTTGTCTGGAAGGTGTGCTTTTTCACTCCTGGAATCAGTGCAACGCTCTAATGTGGTCTCTAGTTCGAAGTTGAGATGCAGGATAACTGGTACGAGGCTGCCGTTTCCGCTGTGGCCCCTCATCGCATTGTCTCCGTCGTCGATTGGGCTTCAGATGCTGCAGTCCCCACCCCCAAGCCCGGGAAAGCTGCAACTTACAACGTTTTTGCCTTTGGTATCAACGACCCTGAAGAGGGCAAACGCTCTATCGAGAAGGAGAGTTTTGACCCACTTGCTTCGCCCGCTGGCTGGCATTCGCTTCCATACGCCAATGACCCCTCTTTCCGTGGTGTCAAGGTCAAGGCTAAGGATTTCTTCCGCAATACAACCACTACTTGGGGCAATAATGTGTGTATCTGTGTCAGTGGTACTCCTTTCCATGTACTGACGTGATTCAGGTCTTCGCGCAGGAGAATTGGGAAGGCCAGAATGCTTACATTACCAACTATCGTCCCGATGGTGGTGTCGACAAGGACTTTGATTACTCCTACAAGCCCAAGGAAACTGAGAAACCCGACGCTTTAGAAGAGGCACAGAAGTTCATCAACGCTACGGTTGCGCAACTGTTCTACACTACGAACATGGTTCACGACTTGTACTACCGCTATGGCTTCGACGAGGTCTCCGGCAACTTCCAGCAATACAACTTTGGCCGTGGAGGCGAAGGGAACGACGCCGTTATTGCCAATGCCCAAGACGGTTCAGGCTACAACAATGCCAACTTCATGACACCTCCCGATGGTCAGAATGGTCGCATGCGCATGTATCTCTGGAACACCGCACTTCCCTATCGAGATGGTGACTTCGAGGCCGGGATTGTCATTCACGAGCTCAGTCACGGTTTGAGCACGCGTCTGACCGGTGGACCAATGAACTCTGGCTGCTTGCCTTTCGGTGAGAGCGGTGGAATGGGTGAAGGCTGGGGCGATTTCCTTGCAACTACGATTCGCTCAACGGAGAACTACTCTGACTACGCCATGGGTTCTTGGGCAGCAAACCGGCCCCAGGGCATCCGCAATTATCCCTATTCACTCAACGACACTATCAACCCCTCGACTTATAAGACACTTGACAAGCCTGGATATTTCGGTGTCCACGCCATTGGCGAGGTCTGGGCCGAAATTTTGTGGCACGTTTCCCAAGGTCTCATTGCCAAGCATGGCTTCAGCTCGACTCTCTTTCCTCCTCAGCCACTTGAAGACGGATCCATTCCCGAGGGTGATTTCTATCGTCCCAGGTCTGGTAAGAAGCCTTTGGTGCCAAAGCACGGTAATTCCTTGGCTGTTCAGTCCGTATTTTACCTTCTTTTTGTTGAACTGCGAACTGATTACGCTGAAAGGCTTGTCCTAAATGGAATGAAGCTCCAGCCTTGTCGTCCCGGCTTCTTCGAAGCTCGTAATGCGATCATTCTGGCAGACCAACAACTGACTGGCGGCGAGAACTTCTGTACACTGTGGAAGGGCTTCGCAGCCAAGGGTCTCGGACCTGATGCTGAGGTTGTCTTGAGAACGCCATGGGGCGGAGGAGTACGGACTGATGTGTGTTTGTCTCTCTATATTCTCGAGTCACAGTTGACACTTTTGTTAGGATTTCGAGGTCCCAACCGCCTGCGGTCCTGATGCAGATGAATAGATGATGATAGTTTACTAGACACCCCTACATAATCTCTTCATGAGGATTTACGACGATCTCGTGTCTGTCTCTGCTGTACGAATAGATGCTGAATATACTGGTGCATAATGAACTTGTCCAGACTTGTCCCCGCTAGCCATCATTTTTCATTAGTTTGCTCCTGTCAAGAGGGACAGATGTTTAATAACGTCCACGATCTCGCTATAAATTCAGGCGAACTGGGCACTTGATGCCCTTCGACAATCCCTATCCACGATGTCCAAGGGGCAAGGTTCGTTTCCCAATCGTTTTCCTCTCTCAGCGGTGTCTGACACCGCTATGCAGCGAAACCTGCGGGGAAAAGTTGGGAGGGCAGGGTGGTCGATGCAGACAAGAAGTTGAATTGGACTTTGCCTTCACCATTCAAGACTTACGGGTTTGGGCAATACGACATTGCGTGGGGGGCCCCCCCACTGTCGGTGCGTTTGTATCCCTCTGCCTTTTCCAGGCTTCATGATCACACCTGTTGTCAGCGTCCCGAATTCGTGCTTCTTGCGTTGTCTTGGACGCTTCGCAGCAAGCCAGAGTGGCAACGCAAAGCTGCCGACCCTGAGATTCGAGCCAAGTGGCGCGCCGAAATGCTGGAGCAGGCGGCGAAGGGCCAAACGTCTGATGAGATTGAAGACGCTGACTTCGTGGATGAAAAAATGGTATGTCTTTTTCTACTAGAGTACACCTTGGTGACCTGGATTGAAGGTCGACTACGTGCTAGCAGAGCTCGACGGCTATGCCAAAATTGCAGATGAGAAGACTGGCATTGAGCGTGGCTGCTTTGAAGGCATTTGGTACTCGGATCGGTTGTTCTCGGATGACCTTTTGGCGCGCCTGAAAAGCTGTGTTCGTTTGCTCGAAGACGTTCCGGACGATGAGAAGGACTGGCACCCAAACTCGAACAAACAAGTGTTGGATCTCGTGCATCCTTCGCTGTACTGCGTTGTCTACGGTCGTACCCATGCCTACCTCCCAGACGAGCCACGCACACCGGAGAACTTTCTCCCCGTCCGCCCGCCAACTATCAAGGCGTACGATTCCAATTGGATCTCGGAAGACTTCAGCTGGCTACCCTCCGACTTCGCGGTTGACGAGGCTGGGGCGGTCAAGCTGCTTTCGCCGTATATCAACAACTTGCAGCCAAAACAACATCAGGCGCTTTATCGCGTGATTGAGGATGCTATTGCTGGATTCGTGCCCATGTGGGAGCGCGTTATGGGAGACATCAACCGCGCGGAGGGCAAACGTGTCGCATGGGACGAGACGGGGCGACTGGAGCCAATTGGGTGTATCTGGGGAGGCGACGGGGAGCCCTACCCGGAAGATGACTGCCCAAGCGATGTTGAGGATGAAGACGCGTGGCTTCAGGAGTGGCGGGACAAACAACCGAAGACTCTACCGCAAGCATTGGAATATAATGGACAGCTGGAGGAACGCTTCAAGCCGGTTTCTTTGCGTGGACGCACGATCCAATGTATTATCAAGCTGGCCAATATTCATCTCACTCCGGAGAGCCCTGAGTATTCTGGCGGTAGTTGGCACGTTGAAGGTGTGTTGTTTCTTGATGCGTTGAACATGAACTCATCATTGGGCAGGGATGACCAACGAATCGATAGTGGCCTCTGGCATCTATGCACGTGTTTGTTTCTTCATTTGCATTATCGGCTGATATGCCTCCAGTACTACGACGAGCAAAACATCACCGAGTCGCACCTACAGTTCCGTGTTGCGACAGATGAGCCAGAATATCATGGTCAAGACGATGGCGACTGCATGAGAACGTTGTATGGCATGGACCGGTATGGTCACTCCCGAATTGACAAGTACAGCTATAACTTTTTTTCCGTTACAGAGAACAAGAATGTGTTCAAGATCTTGGTGCAATGGCCACCAAGGCTGGACGCGCCCTCGCCTGGCCAAATATCTTCCAACACTGCGTCTCGGCATTCAAGTTGGCAGACCCAACAAAACATGGCCATCGCAAAATCCTTGCCATCTTCCTCGTGGACCCCACCATCGACCCTATCGTTTCTGCAAGTGATGTTCCGCCCCAACAAGCAGAATGGGCAGCAGAAGCGCTGGAGGATGCCTACAACGATGCGAAACCGGGATCTCCAACGTCCACGACGTCGTCCAAGACAACACTCGCCCACATGCCCCGCGAACTTCGAGACCTTGTCAAGAAGCAGTTCCCGGAGAGCGTCATGACGATGAAAGAGGCGGAGGCATTCCGGTTGCTGCTCATGAAGGAACGGACTGCGTTCGTTTCAAATCATACTGAACAGGCCTTTGCGCATCAATTCAACATGTGCGAACACTAGTGTGCGTGACCTGTACCGTATTAATATTGTAGAAACTATGTCGGATTTTATAGAATTGCGTGGGTGGCTGTGGATCCAGTGACCTGCTGCGGCCAAACTTGAAGTTCGTTCGTAAGTGCATGGCTGGTGCAACGACGAAGGTGGTGCAGGTTCGGAAGCGAAATGGACGTTTTTCCAACGGGTCTGCGAGTAAAATCAAAGTGGCGGTAGAGGAAACTACTACCCGCAGGTCCAAAAAAACCAGCCCAATATGTTTATGACGACGACGATGACTCTGAATCCAACGAAGAATCGGGTTCTGGATCTGACTACGAAACAAGCGCGATGAAAAGAGCTCGCTCCTCCCTCCAGAATGAGAGAACACAAAAAGCTCGCTCCTCCCCCCAGAATGGGAGAACACAAAAGCGGTCGGACAATACGAAATCGGGTGGGAAGCGAAAGCAACCGTGAGTATCATTTATCTTCGGGCTGAAGTTCAGAGAGATGCTAAGTTTTATACCTGCAGAAAACAATCTATCGACACGTCCAAGCAAGAGTCGCCGATGAACGGAATCGCGACATCCGGGCCGGGCCGGTTGCAGTTGACTGAGCTTCCAGCTGACCCCCCACCTCGAATTTTCCTCAGATTCAAGATCCCGCCAACGTTGGCCGCAGAGCTGCACAAGAGTGATCGCAATAATCGAAATTCACACATTGGCACAGGAGGTTGCTCAGCTTCCCATTCACGCGAATCCAAACACCTGGAGCAGAACTTGAGCTTACCCACAACGGCTCAAGGCGTGGATATCTTTGACGATGCTGCCGAAGTCGTCTCCGTGGCGGAAGTCTTGCACAAACTCGATAGCTTGAACTACTCACTTGACAGCCACGTTCGGATGATCATGGAAGAGATAAACCGCCTCGGTGTTCCTTGCGAGTCTGATGGCCCCATCGCCGAATATTGGGGCCAAGATTCCCTCCTCGTATCCACTTTGGTCTGTTTCATCGAGGACCACGAGAAATCAGGTTTTCTCTTCGACGCTGTTCTGCACGACATAATCACTTCTCACTTGTACACGCACGTCCTGGCGGGAGACGTAGTTTCTCGTTCATTGGACGCGCATCAAGTTTTTCAGCAGGTTTTCGACGGCATCAGCAGTCAAGGTAACAAAAAAAAATGGCCCAGCCCAGTAGTCAACGCTGACTTGTCTGTCAGAGCACTGGAGGACAGCGCAGCGTTGGCGGTCGCTTGCCGCAAGCAGCGCATGCCAGGTGGACAACTCCACGTCTTGGCTGTCCGAAAACGTTACCAAGCAAATAAATATTATTCTAAGTCTTGTTGCCTCTGTTTTACGACAGGACCTCTCCTTCGCTCTGCCCTTGAGACCCACGATCGAGTCTGCGTTGCTCGCATTATACGGCGAGGCACGAGAGGTCACGACCATGATGCGCCGAGACATTCTTTCCGTCCGCCTGTCGGTGGACTGCCCATTGGCGCTTACGGTATATGACGATGAACATATGGACGTCATTTGGCCCGGAATGGGAGAGACCAGCGGCCAACGTATCATTGCATCATACCACTTTGGCTTGCTGCGCCGAACATCTAAAGGAGTTGTTTCTCACTTGAGAAAATCCAAGGTTATCACTCAGGCCTTGCTGATGCGGTGGAATGTGACCTGAGCGAAGGGTTTGGTTGGCAAGATTCTTTACATGTGAATCTGGCTATGTATTCATCACTAGTTGAACTCGGTAATTATGACGGTCGCGGGGCCTTCTTTATACTTGCCCTAGTAGATGGTGCTTAGCAGCTGACATAGGCACATAGGATCAAAGAGCACATACATTTTCTTTCCACTTCAAACGAGCACTTAGCTGGGTGCCACCCAGCCGCAGAGCAACTTCGAACTGTCAGATATCAGCATGCAACCCCGAGTTGTGGTTTCGAAGATCAACCTCAATTCTGCGGAAGCGGTGACCTAAGGAAGATGTTTGGGGAGGTGTTGCTTTGAAGCACTTGCGGAGGTTTCCTTTGATAGTACAAATGGCCTCAAAGTCGGGTTTGAAGTCGGATTCATCTGCAGCCTGATCGGTAATACGAATGGATGTGAGGGAGGAACACACCAGGTTCACACATAAAGCTGGGAGGTGTTTGTGCGCGGTAGATGTAGATTGTTTCCTCTCGGATAAAGTTTACAGTGTCGTCCGGAAGTTCGGCGACAAAGGCGACACAATGTTCCTTCCTTGTGCTCAGTCGAGCTCCCTACAGGAAGGTCAGGTTGGCGGACCTCATCAACATTTTCGCATCACCATGGGGGCAATGCACTGCCAAGCACGAGGAATGTACTGGATTCCACTCGGGACAGTGATTATTTGGTCTTTGTATGGCAGATGACCGGGAATATCAGAGTCATACTGACAAAATACGTCAGTTCCGTAGTGCCTGAGGCCGTCATGTTAATTGATCAAGAGAAGACAATGTCTATCATACCATTTGGCCAGACGTGCCCGCACAGTCGAGTCCAAAAACCACGATATAGACCCATTCACCACGGCCTTTGCAGTAGGACCATCTGGACGTGTTATTTCCACTCCGATTTCTTTCGCAAATTGGTTCAGCTGAGAAAACAGGTACGGAGACCCAGCAAATCCGCCAACAAGAATTACTTGCTGAGATTCGGTCAAAATTCACGAGTAAGCAACTAAATCAGATTAGACAAACCGCAGTCACCAACTTCCCATCAGAATCGAAACATGCAGATTTAATACCGTTTTGAATGTGTTCGATACACGGTTGAAAAAATAAGGCCATTTTATCTCTAAAAATCACAGTCAACAGGTGAAACCAGGCTGAAGCAAGTCATACCCAGATAGCTTCAGTTGTCCGCGCTCAATGTCCTTCTCAGCGCAAGTTTCGAACCCTCCAAGGCGCACATAAGAATTTTCATTCTCCTGTGAGAACTAAGCAGAGAGTGAGCAGACATAACATGCGTGGAAAACGCTACAACCTTGACTTTGGCCAATTTGTCAAAGTTTGAAACGACCATTTCGAATGCCTCAGTCTTCTCCTCCCAATCCGTTCCGCGAGAAAGGACTAACGAAGTCCTTTATTTGTTCGAGAGCACTGTCCTCTCACTGACCTGACAGATATTCCCGGGCGTAGTCTGTGACCACGAGGCTTCCTGCCATGTAGCCTGTATAGATCAATGAGTGTGGATGATGTCGGAAAGCACAAGGTTTACATCGTGGCAGCGCCGACTCCTCCAGCTGCAGGCAAGGGTAGTTAGATTTGACACAATATCGCCTAAAAACATTGTCAGGAATGTTCCAGAGGAATCTTGGACAGCTAACGTGATGTCGACTGTTCCTCCTTGTTTCAAAATGAGTTCAGGTTGACGAAGAAACGTAGAGATGAGAGGACTCACCACCACAATCGCAGATAACAATATGTGCACTAGGCTGTTGCAGTATGTTAGACATTGCGGGTGAATGAGGTACTGAACGGACGGTCAGCCAATCTGTGATCCTCCCTGTCTCGATTGCGTATAACACTGAGGCCTGAAACATTTTTATTGACGCAAACTTGTCATAATGGCAAGGAATTACCTCCGCTTCCGATACAAACTTGACTCTGTCTGCGCCATGTGCATCAACAAGGCCAGCGCCTATGGCAGCGCGGCGCATTTGTTCCTGCTGTGGGCCTTCCCAGCCGTTTGGTATGGAGAGAACCACATCCATCGATTCCAAGAGCTTGTTCCAAAAACTCTCCGACTTGCTATATGAGGCCAAAAAGTTGACTTTCACTTGATCACCGACAAAACGTAGGAAATCGGTGTAGAGTTGCTTGATAGAGACGTTGGCTGGCAAAGGTGGCAAAGTGTGGAAAGGATCGATAAATTTGAGGCTAGCGGGCCGCAAGTGTAACTTGAACCTGACCAGGGCTCAGCCGTGAGCGTGCAATTGTAAGGTAACTGACCATTCCACCCGCAGCCAGCCAGCTAACACTGCTTCTTTCATCACACCCTAAACAGTTCAGAAATGACGGAGATTGTACGGGCTGAGACATACCTCGTCCTCCACTGCTGCACCGAATGCCTGTGCAATGCCGTTTTTGTCATAGAAGATGAGTGTCGGGACCTTGGAGTCTGGAATAGACTGGTCACTGTAGTGAATATCCGTTGTCTTTATTGAAATATTGGGCCACCTGTTTAGGCCACTGTTGCACCTACCAATGGTCACCTCAACGAATCTGCAGAAAACACGAATGGCAAACGCACCCCACCCATTTTCGGCTCTTTCTTGGGCTCTAGAAGGCACCAAGAAGCTGCGCTGAACGTCGTCCCGATGTCGATGGCGAGAACGAGCTTCCTAGAAGCAGTTCCATGTAAGTAGTTATCGAGACTTGAACAACAGATGGGAAGAATGTACATTTCTGTGCCTTTATATGGCGGACGCCTCTTGTGCATGTTCATGGCCATTTGGGAAAGAGATGTGTTTGGACGGAATCCAAATACGCCCAAATAGCTGCGGGTTCTGCAATACAAAGCTTATGGTCGGTGCATGCAACACTACGACGGCTTCAATATCGTGCGTCCACCACAATGACTGCATATGATATGTAGCGAGGAAGAGTTGCATTGGAGCTCTTTGTCGAAGTGCAAGCTGTGATTTCTCGTATCTGAACGGTAAGAGGAAGAAGGGGCGTTGATGATGTAAGTCATCGCACGCGGTCACGAGAACATTTGCATTTCTATTTAAAGTACTTGACATTTATAAAGCGCGGAGGTTCAGGGTGTAATCTCAGTAGTGTGATCATGCAAACTCGTATTTTTCTCCCAATATTTCTTCGGTCAAGTTCCAGAGCGTTTCCGCGTTAGTCTACCGTGTTCAGTTAGCGAGCACCCCTTGAAGGCACAGAAAACATACGATATCGACAGCATGGGGCGCCACCTGGTCCTTCGCAGCGATGTTTCCATCGACTAAGTACGCGCCAGCCTTGTCTAAAACAAGAGTTGCAAGTTAGTATCATGGGCCGGTAGCCTGCCAGTGGGATTCAACGCACCGTCAAGCCGAGGATCAAAGGCTGCAACGACTGTGCTGTGAGCATAGGATCAGACAGAAATTTCAACAAAATACTGCATCACAAACGTTGTTGCGCCTTGTGGGAGGGTTTTCCACTTCGCGAGACCGTTGTCCGAGTCCTTAGGCTTCATGTCGGAGGTAACGACATCTGAGAACATGCTTGAGAACGCTAATGGTCACGTAATGGGAATGGAATACCCAGTCGACGAAACACAGGCCACAATGCTTCTTTGTCAACCGCATTGGTTGCAATCACTGGGTTTGATTTGTTAGTTCAAGTTGACAAACAGGCAAGTTGAGCACGGATACTCACTTCCTGGATGGAGACTATAGCCACGCAACTGGCCCTTCGAGCGACGGGATATCTCTATTCCCATCAATATATTCGCACTTTTCACTTCAGCATAACGGTGCATCAAGACGTCGGCAGTCCCCGCATCATCGCCAGGGTACCCATAGCGGAGGTTGCTGAAGTTCATTTCCTTGACTCCTTGGTGACCGCTACTAGAGACAAACACTACACGGGGGGTGTAACTCGGACTCCGAGCCAAGAGGAGCTTTTGCGTGACAAGTTTGGTGAATAGGAAAGGCCCAAATTGGGCCGTGGCGACCTGGATCTCGAAGTCATCTTCAGTGACGTAGTAGCTTCCGAGGGTTGCAGCGTTATGGATGAGAACCTGGGCAAAGGCTCTGATAGACAGACACTAACGAAAAGCTCACTTACATGCAAAGGTTCAGAGTAGGCGTTGACCTCTGCGGCAGCCCTGCGCACGGATGCGAGGGAAGAGAGATCGAGGGTCAGCGGCCTGATATTAGCAGACGGGAATTCTTTTTTGAGGGCCTGCTCTGAAGCTTTCAGGCTGTGTCGCCGTTAGGTTGAACATTTCCCAACTTGAATCATCGACGACTTACCGCTCAGCATTGTATCCTGTGATAATGATTAGATTGGCATAAGGGGCCATTGCCCGTGCAGCCTCTAGTCCCAGGCTTTTGGTAGATGTTCCAGTAATGAGGACTGGGATGCATGAGCTGGACTCCACGTTTAACTCGATCCACGACACGAACCATTTTTGCCTGAAATTTGTTCCCGCAATGCGCTGGCGGCCTCCTGTGCTGTGGTCTCGAAGGAAAAGGTAGGTAGACTCATGCTGGATTCACTTGGGTGGTGGTTTCAAGTTTGACTTTCATTTTGAGGCGCTAGAGTATTTATTCATACGGAGAGTGGTGATGCATTGGTAAGGTAAGAATTCACCGCGACGGCCGGGTTCGGTTTTCTGCCAAATAAAGCTGTTGAATAAAGCAAAAGAACGAACTTGCAAGCGAGTTGGTATGTAACCGCCAGCCACTGCCAAGTAGAGTCATTCGTATGTCGTCAGCTCAGAGCTAGGATTGGTCGGAACCCCACTCAGGAATGTGAGGTGAGTCAGTGGGAAGGCGGTACAGTGAGATGTTGCGTCATGCTGTAGAGTAAACCGCCCGCCGCAGAGTCGCCGCAGAGCAATTGAAAGCCTCGCAAGCGTGACGAGGTGTCACAATGTCACACGATTAAGTAAGTACGTTCTTTAAGTTGGATAACTTCAGGAAATGTTTGTGTGGCTTAAATATATGGAAGTCAGTTTGAATAAGCTAACGATCCAGCTCGCGATCCCACAGCCCATTACGCAAACTCAAATTTCTCTCCCAATAGCTCCTCAGTCATGTTCCAAAGCTTTTCCGCATTGGCCTGGAGTTGTTCGCCGTAAGCAGTCGCATTATTCCAGGAGGAGACAGCATACGGGATCCACAGCATGAGATGCTACCTGTTCCTTCATGGCAATGTTGCCGTCGACCAGATATGTACCAGCCTTGTCTGGAGGAAATTGTTAGATGTCGAGACCAAAGGGCCTGAGTAGATGTACTTACCATCCAGCCGAGGGTCAAATGCGGCAACCACGGTCCTGTGGAGCTCGTTATGAGAGAACTGTTCGAAGAGCATGTATCACAAACGTTGTTGCGCCTTGCGGAATGGTCTTCCACCTCTCGAATCCGTTTTCTTTCGGTTTCATGTCGGAGGTGACGATGTCTAATGACATTTAGACCACGGCTACACACAAAATGAGAATGGGATACTTACCCAGCTGACGGAATGCGGGCCACAAAGCTTCTTTGTCGACCGTGTTGGTTGCAACCACTGAATTTGAATCATTAGTTGATAAATTGGTTGCGTCGGGCTCAAACACTCGCTTCCTGGATGGAGACTATAGCTGCGCAACTGGCCCTTTGAGCGACGGGACAGTTCTACAGCCATCAACATGTTTGCGGTTTTCACTTCGGCATAACGACGCATCAAGACGTCTGCAGTTCCAGCATCATCGCCAGGATAGCCGTATCGTAGCTTGCTGAAGTCAAGCTCTTTGATTCCTTGGTGAGCCGCACTTGCGACGAAAACGACACGGGGAACGTAGGTTTGCGTCCGAGCTGAGAGAAGCTTTCCCGCGATAAGTTTAGTGAAGAGGAATGGCCCGAATTGAGCTGTAGCGATTTGGATCTCAAAATCATCTTCGGTTACATAGTAGCTTCCGAGGGTTGCAGCGTTATGCACGAGTACCTAAGAATATTTTCTCGTGAACTAGCTTGTGAACAAGGGTAGCTGGCTTACATGCAATGGCTCTGCATAGGCGTTGATGTCTGCAGCGGCCTTCCGAACAGATGCCAGAGACGAAAGATCAAGTGTCAGCCGCCTGATGTTAGCGGATGGAAATTCCTTCTTCAAGGTTTCTTCTGAAGCCTTCAAGCTTCACGGCTCTTTAAGTGGTGGATACTCGTCTAGTTTTTTTTTTTTTTTTTTTTTTTTCCCGTTATTTGGCCTCTACAAACAATGTACGGTAGCCATCACCATGCGCTCTCTAGACCCTTTCCTACTCCTGCTCTCTTGTGTTTTGCCTCGGTATCTTGCCCTTTCAGCCGGTTTGCTCGGGGCGGCGGCGTGAAGGTGGGTGTAATTAGTGTCCTGTAGTGATTATAGATTGTTAATGTGAGAGCGTGTTTGCTTCGCGTGTCGGTGGTCCTCCTTCTCCCTCGTCGTTCTCGTCTTCTTCATCCAAATGGCTTCGCTTCCTTCGCCAGTGTTGGCAGGTCGTCCTTTTCTTCCATCCCGTCCGTCCGTAGCTTCGATATTAGGTCGAGTAGGTCGTCCCCATACGTTCCATTCTGGTCTAGTGGCTTCCTGAGGTGTCGGTGCACCGCTCGAAATCTCCCCGTCCTATATATGAACCACATCAGCGGCTCTAACAACTTACCGGCTCCCAGCAGCTTTTTTATCACTCTCGTGTCCCTTCCTCCTTCTTCGTATAGCCTTCTTCTCGCCTCTTCGTGTGCGCTGCAATGCAATAGGTAGTGTGCGACTGTTTCGTCCCGCCTGTCTGCAGCATGGGCAAATTGGTGAATCCGCCTTGGTGATCCGGTGCATGTGTTTCGCGAGCGTGCAATGTCCCGTCCTCAGTTGCATAAGTAAGACTGCGTAAGATTTCGGGACGCTCGTGTATAGCTTGAGGTACGAGCCCTTCACTAGTTTCGCATCGTACTGCATCGTTTGCTGATATCGCTTCGACTTTCTCCACTTGTCCGCGACCCTGGCTTTCCGCTTCGCCTCCAGCATTTGTTTCGCAGCTGATTTGCTGATCGGAATCTCGGGGTGGTATTCTCTTGGTAGCTCTTCCGGCTTAGTTGTGTCGCCCGCTGCCGCTTTCTTCGCCTCCTCGTCTGCCCGCTCGTTGCCCGGTATTCCGACGTGTCCTGGAGTCCAACGGATGGTTAGTTCCATGTCAGTGTGAATGCTAGTAAGTTTTGAAAACTTCTCGTGCCAATCGTCCCACAACCAGCTCGACGGTGTGGATTTCGATGAGTTGACTGCTTTTATTGCCGCTTGGCTGTCAACCGCGATCGTCACTTTTCCCTCCACCCTTCTCTGGTTCCGTAACAGCTCCAGCGCCATGCCGCTCCCTACTGCCTCCCCCTCGTATACTGTGTGCTGTTGCATTGTCCCCAGTCTCGCCCTCATGGTCCCCACCAGTCTGTTGTCCCTGTACATCACCGCCGAGGCCCCGATTTCTCCGTCTATCCCTGACCCGTCGGTGTATAT
Source organism: Mycena indigotica (assembly GCF_014461135.1). Lineage (NCBI taxonomy): Eukaryota > Fungi > Basidiomycota > Agaricomycetes > Agaricales > Mycenaceae > Mycena > Mycena indigotica. The sequence goes on along the minus strand of NW_023503013.1, from coordinate 249,172 downwards.
CTTCCATCTCGCTTCGTCCCTCAGCTCCTCCTCTATCGCCGCTTCTTTGCTCCCCGCTATGTTTGTACTCACTGTTACGTCCTTTGTCGCCACCCTCCTCACTGCCTGTATTGCTTCGAACTCCTTCGCGGGTCTTGGGAGGTACTCGATCATCTCCGATATCGTGCTCCGATCTTTCTTCCTGTCCGCCGGTCTGTTCCTTCGCATTTCCTTGTTCAAGGGATGTGTTTCTGGGAGTGTCGCTAGCCTGAGGGCGGCTGTTTCCCTGACTTTGTGCACGAGCTCTTCTATAGGTAGCAAGTTAGCATAGACATCTAGCACTTCTGTGGGCGTGGATGAGAGCGCTCCCGTAATCTTGAGCGCTGCCCTTCTCTGTATCGTCCTTAGCCTCTTTATTACTCCTCTTTCGCGTTCTTTTCCTGTTGCCGTCTTGTCGGTCGGGTTGAGGAAGATATCCGCTGCATAAAGCATTTGCGGCACACATATGCTCAGGTATAGTCTTCGCATGCTCACCGGTGGGAGTCCTCCTGTCACCTTCGCCAGTCTCTCGAACGTCGCTAGCCAGGCTTGACCCTTTCCTATCGCCGCCGCCTCTTGCTGCTTCCATCTCAGCTCGTTGTCGATGTGTACACCCACCAGCTTGACCGCCGTCGTCGATTTTATCACATGCCTGCCCAACCTCATATCGCTCCTCGGCATCTGTCTCGTCCCTCTTTGCCCCGGCGGGTTCTTGACTCTCTTTCTGGTCACGTCCACGAGCTGGTATTTTTCCGGTCCAAAGGTCGCGTTGTGTTCCGCTCCCCAGTGGACGATGCCCCCGTCTCTGTGCGTCACGTCGTCGATCTTCTTGTGCGTCGCCTCAAAGTTCCTGCCCGTAGTTATCAGAGTGTCGTCGTCTACAAAGAGCACCTTGTTTTCCCCCCTCCTCTGCTTGGGTATCTCCGCTAGCGTGGCGTTGTATATGAGGTATAGTATCCCCGATATCGGGTCTCCCTGGTCGAGCCTACTCGTCTAGTTGTTGCCGACGTACCGTTCGGTATTGTACCCTGTGATGACAATCAGGTTGGCATACGGGGCAAGGGCCCGCGCAACCTCAAGTCCAATACTTTTGATCGATGTTCCAGTAATCAGAACTAGAATGTGTGATTGAACTGAACCGCAAGATGTGATGTGTGCGACCCACCATTTTTGCCTGAAATATGTGCCCTGAGAGCGCCAGCAGCCTCTTGCGCAGTGCTTTCGAAGGAGAAACTGGGTAAACTCATGCGAGATCGACTCGTGTCAGTGGCGACATTGATACGAGTGCTGGGCTCAGTATTTATTCATGTTATCTGTAGATCTCGGAATGCAGCCGCTGGCCGCTGCAAGCGCAGCAGTCATCTGGGCATCGTCAGCCTAGATCTTAGACTGGTCAGCCTCTGGTGCGAAATGCGACTCGGAGGTTCAGAAGAGAAACTTGAAGTCGAGATATTGACAAGTCCTCCGAAGCACAAAACCCGCGAAGAGTACATGCTGCAGCAAGACGAAGGAGTGAGCGACACGTAGGACGCAACAGTGCAGGTCATGATGTTCTGTACATGTCATGTGTAGCCTCGAGTGGAGCGAAGATCAAAGAAACTTGAAGTGAGTCACACAGAGGTAGTCACTCATACGATCATTGTCACCTCCACCCACGACAGCCCACGACCAACTACTTAATTGTGCAACCATTCAGTATCCAACCAGGCATAGTCTCTCAGTGTACGTGTGCTGAGTGGTGCATTCTCAAATGCTACAGTGAAGATGTCACCGTGGTAGCTCTCTGCCCTCCTCATCCAGCGTGGGACGCGTCGCAGAGCTATCTCCGCATTTGTTCCCTCTGAGACAATCTGACTGCAGCTCAAGTTTCTGTCTACGAAGCTTTGCACACATGTTCTCGGTCCGTGTTTCGTGGCTTTCGCGACTGACCCGTTTTCACTAAACGTCGGCATTATGGTTCAATAGAAAGCGTGGGCTCAGCGCTCATCCTCAACATCACGTCGTTCGTTGCTTCAGCTACTCAAGCACCAATGCGTTCCTATCGAAATTCACCAGTGCACTCGCACCGCCTCTACCAACGCCAAATCATACGTTCGCTCCGTCTTGAACCAAATAGCGCTCGCATGTGGTGTCGTGGTCGCCCCGGAATAGCCGGGCCCCGAAACATACTGGCCTCACGCACTGCTCGAGTCATTAATCAACCGCAATTGGCATGCCTCGGTTATTTTCTCCTCGAAGACACACAACCTCCACAAGGATGTTCAAACTTCAATGAATTATGATCGTCATGTGCAGAAGTACGCTATTGACTACATAAAATAAGTAGCTCTACTTCCAATTCAGACCAATTCCAATGAATACATTTGATTGCTTGACAATCGACCAAATGAGTAAGTAAACGAACGAGCTAGGTATACAAATGATGTCTACTGAGATATATGGTAAATGACTACTCTGAGCCGTTGAACTAATGCAGTATATGCGGAATGAATGTAAGCGAGCGAGCAAGCTCTTTTTGTGTTGTGACCCCAGCAGCGCAGCGCAGAGATTCCCTCAAAGCATAATAGTACGAATCTGGAGATGGATAAGCTGGGAATGGTCCAGGTGGAAAGCCAAGCCCATACATTATTGCTGACGATTGTACTGAACATTCAACCGCAGATCAGGTACAGTTTGTTCCGTGGGGGGTTGGCATAGAAAGCATCCGAAATGTTCGCATGATGAAGAGGAAGCGGAGGTTGATTAAGTTCATGTCGCATGGAGGGAATCCACGAGGGTGTTTTGTTCGCACGAGAAGCCACAGGAGTAGTTGGGAAAGTTGCAGAACCGAAGTAGGTTGAGAGGGAGAAAAGACAGCGGAATCGTAAGTAAATACTCATGAGGCGGAGGTCATAGATAGAAAATAAGAAATAGGTGACTGCACACGACACGAGCAAAGCAAGACCGTTGGTGAGACGGTCGACAGCATGAGAACGCATCAAATCATGGCTGCGTTCTCTAGATTCGACACCACGATAATGCTAATCAAGCCAAATGTTGAGTATTGGCATCGCTTTGAGACGAGGAAGTGCAGGGGACAAGGGCATGCAGCGCCGGATGTCGCGAGAAAGTGAAGAGGGAGGGAGCGAGGGAGGGGAAACATTAAAAACAGAAAGGGAAACTCACTCTAAGATGTGCATTAGCGGTTCTGCGTCACTACGCGTGGCTCAGTTCACGTACCTTCAACAGCAGCCATCACCACTCTCAGATTCTCTGTGTCCGTCGCGGTAGTCACGCTACACACAACGGGTTAATAAAAATGTTGCACAATACCCAGATGGTGTTTGAAAACTCACTGAATATATATTTCCCTCTCCTTCGCCCGTCCGGCTTTATGAGCGAGCCGTGAGAATCGTTTCTTGAAGTACTCCCGGCCAACGACTGCATTGCCCAGCTCGCCATCAAAATCCTCCAATGGACATCAGACCTAACACCGTTGACACCCCAAGGATAAGAACGCACAGGAAAGAAGGTCTTGATATGAGAAGACTTGATCTTCTTCTGGAAGAGATCGTCTTTGTTCAAGAAAAGAATGATTGACGTCTGTTTGAACCATTGCGAATGGCAGATCGAGTCCCATATCGTCATCGCATCTTGCATTTGGTTCTGATCATGTCCTCAGAATTGAGTTAGATGGAAAGGAAAGAGTTGGTACCGCGTCCCGATCTTCCACTAAACATTGGTCGTATCCGCTCAGACTGACGAGGAAAAGAATCGATGTCACATCTTGGAAGCAGTGAATCCATTTCCGCCGTTCAGACTTTTGACCACCAACCTGACAAGACTATTAGTGAGGGAAAGTAAAAGGACTAGACACACACATCAACCATAAGCATTTCGTGGTCCTTGAGATGGAATGTGGTTTCAGTTATGCCGATGGTTCTTGCCCGCGTTTGGACTATATCTTGTTCTGTTGGTATGTAGTCGGGGTTGAATAATCGTGGAAGATCCGAGAAGAAGTATTGTAGACTAGCAGCAATAGTGGGTCAGCAGGCAGATGAGGGTAAGCGAGGGTTCACACTTTTCAGGCAAGGCTGCCTCATTACCTCTTGACCAAGCCTCACGAACAGATGGCTCCTCCCAAAGACGCTGAAGAGGGCCAAGAAAATTCAACGGAAATGGGACGCCATCTCGCGCATCCTCGGCCTCCTCAATCAATTTGACGTCTTCTGTAATCCGATCTGGTTTGACGCCGTCTTCACCACACCCTTTGGGTTCTCCTCGTCGGCGAAGAGTGCTAGCGAATGCATCTCCACCGCATTCCCCAGGTGCCCATCCACGAACGAACCCAGCTCGGCCCTAATGCGCTGTCGTCAAGGCAGAATCAGAGAAGAAGGCGGAACGGTACCTGAAAGTCATCCTCAGGATAAACATTGGTGTAAGCTTCCGGTAGTTCGAGATCTAAGTGCTCGAGAGCGTCGAACACTGACTTGAGGCCGCGTGTGAGATTGTCAAAAACAAGCTGACGAAAGGATTCCTTCTCCTGGTAAGCAGGTTGGTGAGGATTTGTGGGTGAACGGGTTCAGAGTGTGTGATACCTGCGCGGTAAAGGGGCGCGAGTGGATGAGGCGCATCTGTTTATTGATTGTGCTTTTGCCCGAATCCCCAGAGCCTAGCAGGAGGACCTATCGGTGAGGTAGGGGTTAGCACAACGACGGTCATGTCTTGTGGAGAAGAGGGCATGGGAATAATGCGTAGGCTCGAAAACAAGACCACGCGTTCGCCAATGCATTGAGAAAGATGACTCGCCTTGACTTGCGCCGCCATTTTTGCCTTTGCAATTTTCAGCTCTTTCTCCGCCTGACGATGCAGTTGCTTGTCGTGTTCAGAGACTTCGCCGCCGTGTGCCTGCGTTGACACACAACCACCCATTGCGACCGGCCGAAAAAAAGAGAGAAGATCGAGGAAAGGGAGAGGGGTCGCACGGAAGATGGGTAGGGAGGGAGGGTTGGTGGGCAAGAAGAAGGTAAGGTGGAATATAATTTACTTGTCATCGGGGCAAGTGCGCGTCTTCACACGCCACTACCGTGACCAAATGCCGTGATGAAACAGCGCACGGTCCGGCTCCGGTTGTCGGGAGACGACCTAGTTACCAAGTTCTTCGAATGCGCCACACATGCTGGTCCTCAACCAACACCCGCTGGCGGGCTCAGAACGCCTCAATATCTCATGTTTTTCTGAATCACTACCATTCGAGGGCGACCAAACGTCAAACTCGAAAAAAAAAGTTTGTTTTTAATTTACGCCCCTTGACAGATGGGTGGGTAAATCGGCCACCTGCCATTATTACGAGAACCTGCGGCATTGCCGAGAATATAAACCGACCTCTTTTATGTACGTACTTACACAATGACCCTTGACTGCAGTTGACTGCCCACATGCATGGCCAAACGTGCCGCAACCAAACAAATAGTCATTGCTTTGCACTTTTGGGAGTGTGTGTAAACCTGAGAAGCAAGCAGTAAGCATTACTTGCGCTAGAGGTGATCGGCAGAAGCTGACCGTCTGAAGATCCACATTTATACAGAGATACTCCTCAGTACAAGAGAACTTCAATATTCAATACAATGTAGCGCATTATTAACAGACTTGCCTAATACGAGCACCTCAAGTCGATAAGTCATCGTAAGCCTTACCCCGTATTAAATTTCCTTATATGGACCCTGGTGTTGAGTCGAAACTTATGCACGTGACTCAACCTTTTTTTCGAATCACATTAAAATCCCGCGGGAAAGTACGCTACAGGCTACAGATTAAGGCGCGGTGCTCGAGTGAGCGGTCATCATGGACTGTTGGCTCCTTTTGTTGCTTATGTCTCTGCATACTTGTTCCTTAGCCTTAATATGTCTCGCAGGCGCCCAACCTACTCACACAAGGTAATTACAACCCAGTTTATGGCAGCCTCACCTCATCATTATATAGACCCCCAGCGGACAGCACGCCATGGAGACACCTAAGCGACGTTAGGTAAGTAAGCTCCTCAAACAATTAACTCTGTAACTTTTGAGACGTTTACAGCCCACAAACTGTAGTATATTTCACCTTGATTTTCTCAGAGCTCTGGTTACCCGCGTTTCAACAGAAAATTGTCGCCGTCATTTATTGTAATTATACGATGAGCTCTCCGTCGAAATCGCCGTGCTTGAATCGAGTTACTCCCGCTACAAGTCAACCTACACAATACCGAAAATTCCCTGAAGTTGCCCCAGACCAGAAAACTATTGGCACTTCATTCATCGTCTTCATCTGAAGGTATTGTGACAGCCTTGACCAGTCCCCAGCCTCCCCAAGCGGTCCTCAATGCCTCCGTTGGAGCACAGAGTCCCCATGTAATTGCATAATGGTTCAAAACAAGCTCAAGTTCCTCCACCTCATCAACCAGTTCCAAATGAGCAATCCTGTAGTCATATCAGCATTATGATTCGCCCGTTTATATCATTCAACCTTTCCAGCTCAGTTGCCGAAATATAAGATTTGCGAATTTCTTTGAGGGTTAACGCATGAGCAGCAGTGAAGCCCACGTTAGTGAACCGAGTTGGCAACGAGTGGATGTCGGAATAGGGTGCAGCACCCGGGAGGGAGACGTTCCGCGCCTTGAGGTTCTCCACCATCACGCGTCCGAAGGCATCTTGCAAACCAAACATTTCATAGACGATGCTCCCGAGTGGAGCGGTTTCCCCACCAGAGAAAAACTCCACGAACCATTGTAGTATTGCTGAGGACGCCTCCGGCGACATATACACCAACACACATTCGAACAGCAGGAGAGTAGGGAGCGTCGAGGAAAGGATTGCGCTGCTTAGATGGTTGGCAAGTGTGGCTTCTGGAGGCAGGCGCAGGTCGACAGGAAGAAGATGATAGTTGGTAGAGGTCAGGCCAGTGCCGCCAAGCGCTAGTAGTAAGACTCATTCCATGATTCTAGAAGACTGAGAAGGAAACTTACAAACGTTGACCTCCCCCAATATCGCACTCAGATCCTTGCTTTTGCGAATGGCCATGGCCTTCTTGCTTGTGATGTCGGGAAAATCAAGCTCGATATAGGTCTCGAGGGCATCTTTATATGGACCAGTCTACCTGAAGAGCCATCTGAGCTTCTCGTTGACGGAAATGCCCACTACGTACCGCGATGCGCCAAAATCGAGTGTCGCTACCTGCTCCAAGACTGATAATCTGGGAGCGGATGCCTTGGTTCAATGATGTTTGTAGCCACTGGAAGACGAGGTCATCGATGGCGGTGGCGCGGACAAAAGTTCCAATGTTGATCAAGGGGGGTCGGGGGGTCTGGAACGCGGCTCTCGGCACAAGGAATGGAATGAAAGGATCTTCAAGATACTTCTTGCGCACAGCAGAGAGTCGTGCAAGGGCCGCATCCGAATCGGTCAGGCGGATAGCAGAATCCGCGTCTTGTGTTGGTGGTGGAAACATTTGAGAACTTCTTAGTCACGGATCAGACGTCACAGTTCTGTTTCTCGACCAATTCCGTGCAAACTATGGTCTCTCCCTCAACTGTCTAGGCCATACTTATCTGGGGCAGCGGTCTGCAGGGTCAAAATCAACGACTGGTTGCCACATGTATGTCAGGCCAGGCAGCCGTTGATGGTTATGATGAAATCTGCTAGCCGTTGGCAACTTGTCTTCAACCCCGACTTACCCCAGGCATGTCCAAATCGAGGGATGAGCCTTCGGGCCTGCTTTCTCTTCCAGATGAGCTCCTCATAGAGGTTCTCGAGAATCCCAAATTCCCCGCTGAGTATCTTTGCATTCTGTCGGTGTTGTGTCGCCGCCTCCACTTTCTGGCGCTCCCGATTTTCTTCAGGCGTCATGGCGTACCGGAGCCCTCCAAGTCCGCAGTCATCAAGTTAACGCAAAATGGTGCTGATATGCTGGCTGCTCTCAACATGGCCCTCTTCCTCACGACCGTGCAAGATCTCACTTGTATTCTCCCACATCCTAGTTGTTCATCTATACTCCCCCTGATACCGCACGTAAATCGCTTAAAGCACTTCGTGTCGCGCTTCCCGTCCGTCAGACGCGTTACCCTTCAACTCGACGCACAGAACAGTATGTGCAACTCAGTTGGCGACGATGCTGCGCTCCGAGGGTGGTCATCCGCTCTTGGTAGCCTCTTAACTACCCTGGTCGAGCGCAACTGCAGGGAGCTGACTGTGCTGTATGGCGGGTATCTAACTCGGACGTTCGCCTTACAGGCCACTCAGCCCCCCGAAACGCCTAGTACGGACTATCAGCAACCTGAAACGATTTCTCTTCAAGGGAAAACCGCGTCTCACCATCCACGGATTTGAGTTTCAGCGCGCGCCAAGTCAAGGCCACGAGCGGATATTCACTTCTGTCATTCCGCGTTCCTCCAAGCTCACGACGCTGCACATCCACTCAGCCGTTCTCGTCACGCCACCGTGTCTCTCCTGGACAATCTCAGTGCTGCGTAGCAGTCCTATTACCTCGATCAGTCTAGCGCATATAACACTCGAGAGAGGCTCCTGGGGCCCGACCCTCATGCTACTGGCAAAAGCCGCCGGCCACAGCCTCGCCTCCATATCACTATGTCAACTTGGCCATATTTCCGATGAGGACGTCTTGGGCTTCCTTGGGCGTCTGCCGCGTCTGAGGAGTCTGGAGATCGGCAACTTGATGGAAGCGAACGGTGTTTGGACAACCTGGAATGCTCATGTTCCCCGCTTGCGCTGCCTAACATCCCTCATTGCCCCTCCCGAGTTTGCCATCCATCTGCTACGTGCCCGAAAACCTGCTCGTGTCACGGAATTGTGCATGGCTCTCCAGGGTGGCCCCAATAAGACCCATATTCGCGCCCTTGCAACGCAAGTTGCCCAGATTCGCCATACCTTGGAGTCACGTGCCACTGTAACGAGGATATGCGTAGCGTTGACTTTGTTCTCGAGCGAGATAATTTTCGACCTGGACGCCCTCCCAACGCTGTCAAGCGACATCAAGGAGTCGTTGGCTTGTGTATCAAGTCTCAATCTGGAGGTTTTTCCGCACAGCGGCAGCGATGTTGCTCGATGGGTCAGCGAAATTTTCCCTTCTGGTTCGATTCAGGAAGTGTCACTCGCTGTCCGTTCCGCCTCATCGAATACGGAGTTTGTTAGGGCTTTTGCGAGATCTAATGTCAAAAAGCTCGTGGTCAATGGACAGGGCTATGATTTAACGAACATGAAATTATGACGGTCTTTGGAAAGGACATTGTACTCTTAGTGTATCTCAACATGACTAAACCTACGGAGCAAGGTCACCATTCACTCTATCCACGTTGTGAGAAACCTGTTTTTGAATCTTTAGAGAGGAACTTACCAACAGCGACATTGAAACTGCAAGACAAACACATGCAGCGAACGTCTTCAACCGGGTTAAGAAAGAAGCTACGAAATTCTGATGCCTCCTCAGGAGTCCCGCCCGCACAAAGCGGCACTTGCACTGAGCGCAGACGAGCGACAGGAGTCGGGAGCGCTTTCTCGCCATTGCCACGGGCACGGGCAATAGGGATAGCATCTATCAGTTGTAACGGGACATCAAGGCAAAGATGGATAAGTGCTGAGCACAACCAGTCGCCGTTCGTGTTGGGATGCGCCAATGCTCGTAAAACATTGCTTAGCGCCCGCTCGCCGTCATAGATACTTTCCGGTTCATAATAGGTTATTAAAAGCCGGAGCAGGGACGGGATGCGGGACAGGAAGCTGATGAGATAGGGAAGGTCGGAGTGAGTGAGGACGTTGCTAAGTTCGAGTGTTTGGAGTTGGCTGGGAAGGTGCTTGGGTTGGCTCCAATCAGAGAAAACGAGGGACATCTGGGCGGCCGAGCAATCTTTCATGCTCAAAACACGGATGTTTGGTGAGCAAATAGTGAGCAAGAGCGGAGCAGCATTGTAGACGTTGTTGATTTGGAGGTTATGCAAATGGGGAAGAGAGACAGACGAGCCTGCAGCGAGTACACCAGGAAACCCACTGTCCTCGAATTCGATCGTATATAGATTGGGTAGGCAAGAGAGGTAACGGTGCATTGGAACCATGGTGTCCAACCGGTAGTGATCGAAAGTTAAGTGGGTTATCGTTGGCGATAACAGGCCTGCGATCCAATCGTCCACGGTGAGGTTGGAAAGGGTGAGGGTATGGAGCAATGGAAGTTTGCCATCGAAAAAACGAGAGGCTAGAGAGGGCTGGCCACTCCCACGTAGATGGAGGACCTGTAAACGTCGCACGCTTGAGGCGGTGGTTTTTGTAAGAAGGTCTGTCGGAAGCTCTGCCAGCACCCAGTTGTGCGATAATGCGACGAGGCTGTCGAAGATGCGGAGAAAACGCTTGTCTCGCGAAAACGAGGCCTTCTTTGGGCAGCTAAGACGAATATCGGATTGTTTGGCTTTTGCAACTTGCTGTTCAAGGACCTTCCAAAGGTGCTTCTGGAGCGCAATGATGCCCCAAAGGCTAGGCGTAGACGACACAATGTTGTTGCAGGTGGAATTGACCAGGCGAATGGGAGGGAGGAATCCAATGCCCCATGTTTCGATCGCGATCTCTAGCACTCGCGCAAAAATTTCTGGAGGCAGTTGGTCGAGCATGATGAGTGGAATGGATAGTCAACGCAAGGGTTCGGTCCGTTTAGAAGGGCAGGAGGACGTCCATCGCTTTAATAAGTTATGTCGGCTGTCAGATGCGTCATTCGTTTAACATGCGGAACCGACGATACGGACGTTCTTGCGGCTTTCGTCTCCCACTTCATTTCAAAGACCAACATCGACTCGACGCGAAAAGCGGTTCCGGTGGAGAAATCTGGAGAAATCCACCACCTGTCACGACACTCTGATGCTCGACTCATATCAATTCACGCTGTCTGAACAAAACTGCAGCAAATATTCTAAAGGTTGCTTTGTCGTCTTCCCAACGTCTTCCTGTAACCCGGCTACACCAGATGTGGCATGCCACCGACGCCCGCCTCCAGCGATGACATACTCTACAATGACAAATTATCTCGGCAAACGTGATGCTTGCCAGTGTCTTGATTATTCATCCACACCTACACCTTGGCCTAACCTAAATTTCCTCAAGACTCCAATGCAGCCAGCGTGCTAGCTTGCATTGCAAGACAAAGTCATCGTACCTCATGCAGTCAAACATCTTCTCCCCTCTCTTAGCCGCGGTAGGTCTCAGCGATCTTGGCCCTACAACACAACAACTTGGATTCCGAGTGCTATCCGATTGTTGGGAAAACGCCGGGCTTCTATTTGAGACATGACACCCACGGGAGGCTGTGTCGTCGATCTCTTTCGCTCTACCCTCTGAGTAATGGCCGCGCATGCGCAGGAGCGAAAATTCAAGAAACCACCAGCTTGCGACACATGTAAGGTCAGTTGGGTGGTTTCTAGCGAACGTACCCTAACAAGACATTCAGGCTCGACGCGTTCTATGTCATCCCCAAGTAAAATTCTTTTTGGATGAACCTCCACAAAGAGCTCACTCCAATGTAGCCAAATGGTGAACCTTGTCCGCGCTGGTCGGTCCTCCTCATTGCTCAGTCTCATCGCTGTAATATTTACCTTGTTGCAGCGCTGAGAAGAACATCATGTCGGTCGATTTTGTTGTCAAGAGGTTCAAGCTAACAAACAGTTTAGCTGCACAACAACTCCAATCGCACGTGGCCGGCCACGCAAACACCCTCCTCCTCCCTCCAATGCGACAGCTAAAACCCAGTCTGAAAAGCATAATACGATCTCGCCAACTAATCTCTGTCTGCTCTCATCGAGATCTCTTCCGACTTCATCTAGAGGTTCTATTCCCGACATCAGCCCCGACTTCATACAGCACTGTTTCCAGGGTAATTGGCTTCTCCCAGTCCTCAGTATATGCTTACCCTCTGAAAAGCTATCGAATACGTTCCGCAATACGCACATCCCCTTCTAGGTCCCACCAAAACGAATATCAAATCGATACTGAGTGGAGTAAATTGGGACCTGTACCGAGTCACGCCACAGATGCGCGTACTGGCAATGTGTCTCGTCTGCGCCGCTACTCTCGTTTCGTTCCACCCCTTTGTTCTTGGCAACTCGTCCAACTGCAACCCCGAATCATTTGCGGATGAAGTCTTTTTCGGCGTCAACGACGAATCTGAGGACGTTTCTCTTCTAAACACACCCGAGGCCCACATCATTCAAAGTCGTATCAAGGAGTGTGGCAGACGAAGAGCTTCAACTTACCGGATCCTGCGTGATTTTACGCTTCATTCCGCCTGGGAAACCGGTATCCTGCTTCAATCGAGCGAAGAAAACGCTGCATCTTGTTATTTTCTGGATATGCTTGAATATAGTACGATTTCTATTGTGTCCTTTTCGTTGGTGGTGATCTGTCTCCAGTCGATTGTGTCGGGTCTTCTAGACCTTGGGGCGTTGCATACCTTTCGCATATACGCGTGTTGGCTCCCTTATGGCATTCAACAGGACATGCAGCAAGCGACGCTTCGGACTGGGCAAAGTTTCTCGTGCGTGACTGCGTGGTATTTAGGTCTATACCTTGGATCACACATCGCAGATGTTCGAAACATTAATCTCAACCCAAAGTCGGACTCCAATCCTCGCGTATGCTTCTCTTCCTCTTAGAACGTTGAACTCCCTTTGATATCATGACTCAAAGCACACCCATCGATCAACTTTTGTTGGCCGGCCCGGAGCCGCCGCCATTAGAAGGAATTCTTTCGTCCCTCCAGAAGTCGGCACAGGATCCGCACTATGCCATCATATGGACGACCATGCGACCATGTGCGTCTTCCTTGCCGTGACAATGCTTACAATCTCATTTGACGCTGCAGTCATGTACCATGTCACGACTTTGGCTCGTCAGCTCTCAGAAACAATATCGGGGGACTATCCTCGGCTCGAGCGCCTCTCCGAAGCGGCTGTTCTTAACCTCTCCAACTCCCTTTCACTGATGCAGTCCATCGTTCTGTGTCTCCTGGACCGGATTGACGCAGTTTTATTGAGCAGTTTGCCAGCCGCCGTACAGAGCCAGACCAAGGGTGCACCTATTCCTCAGCCCACAGTATGCATTATCGACAACACCAGCGTGACCGGCGCGGCTCGAGTAGCTGCTTACACGCTTGTAGTTGGCTTCACGAGCCTGGTGCTTTCTCTATACCGGGAACTGGAATATAGGGAGACGGCGGATGCCGATCTCGTTGGCGCTGGTCATAGCGCAACGACTAGGATCCACACAGCTGTTGGGTTCATTGCCACAGATGACCGGACACGAAAGCGGCTGCGCCTGATGCATGACCAAACGCGTGAAATGGCGGTCACGGCTGGGCGGCTGTTTGTCCGTGGTTTGAGGTATCTCCCACGTCTACATTACGCGCCGTCGCTGGGAGCTACGGTCTGTGCGTGGGCGGAGTTTTGTTTGGAGGGAGCGGAGGTGCGGGCAATCGAGGAAGAGGAGATGAGTAATCTGATTACGTGCGTCGAATAACTCGTGTCAACATTGCGATGCTGACGCGAATGACAGACTGCAGCGGGAGCTGTGGCTGCTAAGTTATTCGCTGGACATGCCCCAGAGCACGGCACTTTTACTAGATCGTGTTGCCGCACAGTTGAGACGTGCGAGTGACGAGCAAAGTTTGCTAGTAGAACCTGTTTCAGAGAACGGGTTGTTTGCCCAGACGGTACTGGCTGATATGTTTTTGCCTGTGGCAGGCTTGGGATGGATGTCCGAGTTTAGTTGACAGAATATGTGGTGTATCCTACAGAATATATACTTATATCTATTACGTATCCTGCAAGTTAAAATATGTAATATGTTATCAACGACGTGTACTTGAAGATACTTACTTATGTGTTATGTGCTTATATCCTATACAGGATACATATCACGATCCCTCTCACATCAGCGGCGATCACCATGCCGCGACGATCGTTGATCGTAGTACGGCGCCGTCCTGTGGCTGACTCAGGTCAGCACACCGCGTCGACCACTGACAGCTCAAATGCGAGTTGCATCTTCTTCTCTACCACCACCATGTTTCACGCTGCATTTGTCCCCAGTCCTCCCTTCACTCTCACCCATTTGCTCGTCTCACGATCGTTACAGTTGTCGTCGTTTTTAGCAGCATCGGCGTCTTCCTTGGCCGGAAAGCCCTCGTGGATCCACCGATGGGCCCGTTCGTACAAAACTACAGGGACACATGCACGGACTATTCACCAGGAAATCCACTCTGCGTTCTGGTGCCCTTCTTCAAAGAGCTGGTGACCAACGAGCTGGGCAAGTCAATTCTGACGGCCTTTGGCACGGTCGGCGGCGTAAGGATTTGCGTTTACCCACCTTCATACTAAGTAATCCACTTTTATTCAGGTTCTGTCTCTCCATTTATATTTACGTGCCGGCCAACATGGGCGATCGACATTCCTGTCGCCGCTCACGTTCACGCTCAACTCGCTGGCCGGACAACTATTCGGCGCGGGTTTTGTAGGGCCGATCATTATTCCAACTGTTTTCGTGCTCGCCAAAACATTCGAGCCGGCCCGGAACGGCCGGCGGGTGCTGCCCCCGCCAGCGTATAGCTACACGGTCACGACACTCGTACTCCAGTTCTTCGTGGTGCTCTTGTCAATGAGCCTCACCGCGATTCCCACGACCGATCCGCGCTGGTTGTACGCCAACTACGGCTTTCAAGGCTTCCCCCTGCTCTTCCTCCCGCTCTTGTTCTTCTCCCCCCAAACCCGCATCGAAAGCGGAACCCACACCAACCATCTCCACGTCTGCCTTCCGCGTGTTCAAATTCCTGCATTTCTTCTCGTGGTGGGCCAGTGTAGCGCAGTTCGGGCTGACGCTCAATGCGGGGAAAGTGCCGTTCACACTTCCCGTGTACTTCATAGCGTTGGACTATGTGGGCTTCATTCTGACCTTTGTTGGCGCATATTTGGTAGACTTGGCCGCAGGCGACGTCCCCCCCGGCTTCGACCTGCTCAAAATTTCCACAAGGGTGCTACTTACCGGCCCAGCGTCAACAATGGCGGCGTTCTACGAGGCGCGTGAGCGGGAGAACATCGCAGCTGCTGAGGCTGTCCGGCTGGCCAAAGCCCAATAAAGCAACAAAAATTATTCATGCCATCGAGTAGCGTATCTTATTGTACAACATTTGAGGTATCTTCATTCAACGCGACTTCTTTTACATGGCACTCTTGCCCTCTGTTTGACGAAGCACGCCCTTTTCTTGGAGCTCGGGCTTCTTGGCAACCTTGCCGGCGACTTCCTGTGCTTTCCCGATGAGCTTGTCTGCTGCAGTCGCCTTGCGAGTGGGATGCCTCTCGTCGGGGTGATCGCCTGTGCATTGAATGTCAGAAAATGATAATTTCACCAAGGTTGTATAACGTACCACTAGGGTGCTCGTCAAACTGGACATTGCCCGCTGTGTGCGAGTCATGATGGTGGGCTGCGGCGCGTTCATCCGAAGCGATGTCGCCCAGCTCACGTGACGGCTTCATATCGCCGCCCTGTTGCCATGTCGAGCTCGCAACCCGCTCCATGTTATCCGGCGAGTAGTCGGCTGCAGGGGCAGCGCCGCGGGCGCCGGGGAGCGGTTCGGAGTCGTGGTGGATGTGGTGTTCGGGACGGGCGGGGCCAGTGGTGCTGGTCGTGTTGGTGGGGATGGTGTTGTTGATGGAAGACATGGTTATTCGAGTTGTTGGAGTATTCAGGAGGGGAGAAAGGCTTTTATAGGTTGAGGTGGAGAGAGTTACATCATGGACGCGTCAAGCAGCGAGGTATTCAGAGCGGAGAGGCAGTTGGAGACAGTTGGAGCCAATGACGATGTGTGACGTTGGTGACTTCTGTTGGCTGCTAGAAATTCTAATCCAGAGCGTGCGTTGTATTAATATTTTTTAGTGAGAAGTCCCGATTTGAGCTATTGGTAGTTCGTGGACATTCCTGTAACAAGACTGGGTCTGGTGAGTCGGCAGGCTTTTCTAAGTAACACTTACTTTTGAACACTTTCTTGAGTTGGAGTCCAAAAGGCAAAGGTTCCTATTGAATCCATCCGGAGGGCTTTTGAGTCGGTTTCATTGACCACCACGGATACTTGACTTGCAATCGACAGGCGGGTCACAGACATGAGATTGCAGGGCTCCACAAAGCGAAGCTTAATAGAGAAGCAGCGGTTTCGGCGACATGTGTGCATGTCCTTGAATCTATATAGATTGTTTGAGGTCATGATAGAATCCGGAGAGGCTAGCCTCTTGCAAAGATAATGGAAGGTGTGAATCCCAAGTCCAACAATGGTTCCATAGATCGCAACTTCTAAGTAGCTCGAGCAGCATACTTATCGAATAGTAAGCGGACCAAGTAGTACATACTGGTGCCTTGTAGCTTCCAATAGTCATCATGACACCGAAATTCCGTTCTTGTGGTCAGATCTGGTGAGGGAATTTAGGGAGATACACACACGTCAAAGAGGTCGCCGATTCCTATTGCTGTCGATACCTGGCGGGTACCCTCTTCCAATGCCATGGAAGAGGCAGACGCAGCACATTCTTGGCAGTCCTCTGTGTTTGCAGGGAGTCTGAAACCGGAACGGCGATGGCAAGGGAAGTAACACAGCAAAGAAGATAGACAAGAGAGTAGACGGTAGGGTAGAAATCATGAAGCCACTGGCAAGGAGCCACGGCGGGTTGTTGTTGTTGTTGTATTGAACTTGTTATTAAGTAGACGATCCCAGGGCGAGATTACTTGGTGAAGAGCGACGATCATTCATATACTTGTTACTCGGCACTGAAATTTATGCAAAGAGAGTCTGATTGCATTCAGTAATGGCAGGCCCATCGGGAGGGCTGAAAGGAAGAGAACTTGAAGAGAACTTCTGTGCAACATAAAGTCACAATCAGTCACGTCACGCCCAAGCCTGTGTTTCCGGTTTTCGGCATTTGACGACGATGCGGCCAACATCCGCTCGTCTGCTGAACATTCTGGTGCCAGTCAAACGGTTGGAAGCACTCACACACACAAATAAAGACACTGAGCCTTCGTTTAGGGCCGTCGACTATGCCGTCAAAATCCGCGTAAACCCACAACAAACTGGGGTCGACCTCAATGTTAAGCACTCTATGGTATGCGCTGCCGTATAACCCAGAAACTTACATTTATCAGCGTGCAGAATCCATTTGATGAGATAGGTGCGTGTTAGTCGCGAATGAGGCGGATTACTATTGACCGCATCTCTCAGCGGTGGAGGAAGCGGTCCAGTTGCGCAAGCGACTGAAAGACGCGGTTCAGTCGATAAAGGTTGTTACTATAGGTCCTCCCAAGGCCTCCGAGACACTGAGGACTGCTCTCGCCATGGGCGCGGATTCTGCGATCCACATCGAAATTCCCGAAGCTGACCCAGCTCCGGAACCACTTGGCGTTGCGCGGGCGTTGGCAAAACTCATCGAGCGGGAAAAAGTGGATCTAGTGATCATGGGAAAGCAAGCAATCGACGACGATGCAGGCCAAACTGGACAAATGCTTGCTGGGCTGCTTGACTGGCCACAAGCAACCTTCGCAAGCAAGCTTGACGTCGACCCAGAAGCAAAATCGGCCACTGTTCTTCGTGAAGTCGATGGCGGTTCAGAGGAGATAAAATGTCGCCTTCCTTTGGTTGTAACGACGGATTTGCGGCTCAATGGTGAGCTTATACTCCTTCCTTGTACTGGCCTGGGCTCACGAAACTGGAGAACCGCACTACGCGACTCTTCCCAACATCATGAAGGCAAAGAAGAAGCCGCTTGAAAAGCTTACTCCGGCTGATCTTTCTGTGGACCTCACTCCACGACTGGAGACAATCAAAGTTACTGAGCCACCAGCACGGATAGGGGGAGGCAAGGTTGCGAATGTAGACGAGCTTGTTGCCAAGCTCAAGGAAGCTGGATTCACTGCCGCTTAATAAACTCGTACAGTGAGCTCTCTTCTTACATTGCCAGACTTTGGTGACTCACGCGTTATTAGTAGACCGAATTTGTATCCCATCATTCGCGCCAGAATAACGAGCTGCTTTCAGGTCAGCTGACCGGCCTCCATCCTTGTGGCATATGCGCTTTGACCGGCGTCCGGACAACACAATGGTAAAAGATCAATAAAAGGCTTTCGTTTCAGCACAACTCTTTTCCATAACCAACAAGGTGCTTCGGTCGACGCCATAGCACAATCAACACCACGCTTTCCAACCTTACCTTCAACCAAACTAAAACTAAGTGGCACTCATGTCCCTCTCGAACAAATCCCGGCCGAAGTCGCTGGGTCCGTCGAAAATCGCTCTGCCACCCATTCGACTGAAGCCGGACCCGTGGTTTACCGAGTTCACATAGTGCGTTTCTTCCGCTCCTTTTGGAGCAAAAGCTTAGCCAAAGTGTTTCTTAGCGATCCAACCCGCGTCAGTCGCTCAAGTTTGAGTCATTTATCTGGATGCAACGATTTCAATGGAACGCGACTTGACTGCTCCTTGTATTTGCTCTTGCCACTCTTGTAAGCCAACTAAACAGCAATGCCAGTGAATCAATTGACCGTGACTTCGGCATGGCCCACCATGGGGAGGTGTATCATTCGAGCCCAAGGCTTTACCCACAAGGGAAGGAAGATGATGAAAGAATCGAAGATTGGGAGCTGGGCCCGTTTGCGACGAAGCTTCCGTCCCTTCACCAACTCGGGTTAGACCGCCCATTTGCCGACCTCTTTTCTCTTGACGACTACGCACAACGAAACAGATCTGAGCCCGCCGACGATGATGGCTGGGACACTCCAGAGAGGAGTTACCACGAAGAAATGGACTTGGACATCGACGAGGACGACAGTGCGGCGACGATGGCGAAACTGATGGTCGCATCACGTTTTGCCTGGGAGGCTCTCGAAACCGTCCCAGAAGTTGACGAAGAGAATGACATGTACCCAACTGCAAAACAGAAGGGTGTCGATATCAGGGCGGAAAACGGACCTGCAGTTGGACAACGCATGATGTTCAAGGACGTGGTTAATCGGCGGTGGCACGGTTAGAAGTTATATTTTCGTATGACTACGTCTTTCCTCGCTTTCCTCGCAAAAGGGACACATCTTGCCTATATCGATAGCTATCCACCCGCGTTTGTGGAGGAATTCTAGCCTTTTCCAACGTACTTTTGCTTCTCGTATTCCGCCCACAGGTTCTTCAGTATTGCTTTGCCACCTGCGTCCAAGGCGGACGCCATGAGGGCATCACGGCTATGCTCGTTAATCATACCGCAAAGTGCATAAAGCCCTGGGCGAAGCTCCTTGCGGAGCGAGGAAGGCAACAAACACAGCGGGTCGTTCATGGCATCGATATAGGCCTTGAGGACGTAGGCGGCGTGCTTTGAAAATGCTTTTGCAAGCGACTCCGCTTTTTGTACCACTTCCGCATGCGTGCGAACGGTCGTTTTCGTTTCCAGCGCGCTAAGCAGCCGCGAAATAGATCTTGCCTCGTCGAGACTAACTGCGGTCTCAGGATTGATCCACTCAGGCAGCAAGTCTTTGATAAGACTTGCTTGCTTTGCGCCAAGGTGCGGACGCGGCCGACGGAGTGTAGACAGAATTTGCTGCAGTACAAAGCTCAGATTCGGGAGCGCCAGAACGACCAGGTCACGCCTCAATCGAATCAGTGCGCCGACCACGAAGGTGATGTCTTGCAGCATGTCTGCGGATGTGACCGTGTCGTGTTGCTTCGATCTCGAGAGAAACTTGGACAACAGTAGCCAAATGTTGCCCATGTCTGAAATACGCAGAGAAGCAGGCTAGTGTGCACTCGGTGAACTTGGTACATGAACGAACTGCACGATTCCTGACCTGTTCGGAGCAATAATGGCGAACCAGACGGATAACTTCCACTCGAGTAAATTCCGGCCGAGCTACAGATATATTGACGCATCCCGCGAAGAACTTTTGGGTCACTTTCAGAGTCCCTGGATCCAATTGAGCGACGGATCAATCAATAGTCACAAACAGCTCTACCTGGGGGGTGGCTGGATAGTAACAGTGATGCGAAACGAACCAAATGCGGCAAATCATCTTTTGAGGTAAGGACATCACCAAGGCAGGCGCTTGTTATAGTGAGAAGAGACGAAAAATCTGTCGCTTTCATGGAATGGCAAGTTCGAGAGACACGATGGTCAAGTTCCCTTTGACCTGAGGCAACAGTGGTTTCAGATAAAGAGGCTACTTGTTTCGACGGTGCATACCTTCGAGGTTAACAAATCGACCGAAATGTACGTAAGCTGCCAACACATATCCAAGATGAGGCTGTCGTTCAGCTGGCGCAAATGACACTAGTTCTTCTAGCAGAATAGAGAAAGCTACGCCGCATTTCTCTTGCTTTTGAATGGAAGCACAAAGACTCCGACCAATGAGAGGTAGATCATCAACTAGTAAAATCAGCATTTGAGTACATGGGTCAATCAGGGACCGGCTCACTTATACATAACCGTTGTCCAAGTAGACGTGTCGAGCGCCATAGGTGAAGCAAAGCGTCCTTCCTGCCGATAGCTTCAACTTGCGCGGAAAGGACTGTAGTCAAGTCCCGAATAATATTTCCCAGAGTCTGGGAGACATTGTTCGGAAGGCTAATCATATTCAGCGTTTTGCGAGGGCAGGGGGGGAGCATACTGGGGCGTGGAAGATAATATGGTGAGTAGATGTGATAGGACGGTTGTCTGGGAACTTGAGCCAGGTTTGGAAATCTGGTCCAGACGAATGGATGTCAGGAGCTCAACAACTGCGTCTGCGTCTGAGGATTCGGAAGACTTGATCAGCACTCTGTTCTATAGTGAACAAATGGAAATCTTAGAGTCGTTAACGCTTACAATAGATGCAACTCGATCAAGGATAACGTGACGGGAGTATCTTGCGCATTATGGACCAAGTGCGACAGGTATCGAGACGATATTGTTGACTGTGTGGTCTTGATTGGCGCATTTATTTTGTGGCGAAACTTACCGCTGTTTCGACCGCGCCAGTAGACGAGGCAACATTCTGGATAAACTCTCTGAGCTCCGGACAATGATCGGCCATAAGAGAGATGTCAATGTCGATTGCGCGGTTGACGAGATCGTTCCGAGTCGTTCGAGAAAAGGACTCGACCGGGAAGAGAAGGAGAAGGGCGTAGGTAGACGAAGCAGTGAGGCGCCGTTGGGATAACTCCTCACTCAGCAGATGTGTCGTTTTCTCATCTACATACTTGGATATCGCGGCTTTCTCGAATGTCAACTAAGCTATAACTGGGGAATAGTACACACCGCGAATATTGGTCAGTTCCCAGAATTCAGCAGAAGATAATCCACTGAGTAATACAGATGAGGGGCTGGCGTCCTGATAGGAGGCGCTGGTATTCAGTGGCGTATTGAAGAGGATTGTGACAAATGTCTCAAGTTGTGAGCTGGACATGAGGCCGCTACAGAGGGTATAATGTCAGTAGGAAAAGGCGAATGATGAGATGACACTAACTCAATTGTCGGCAGCCATCTTTCTAATAACATGGAGAGGATATCGAGATCGGGGCCATTTTTTAGATGCGCCAACAGGGCTTCATTCAACGCCAGAGCCGCAGAAGGTTCGGCGGTGCTGGACCATTTCAACAACGACCGGAACTAAGCACTGTGAGTCGTGACAACTGACAGGGCGGCAAACTTGCTAGTTCAGTCACCAACGGTCCCGGTTCGTGTCTTTGGTCATCAAGCAACGACTGCATTTTGCTCCGAAGCTTATCTGAGGCAGGTAGATCAAGCGAATAGGCGAGGCGTAGCAGAGCGGTTAACACAAATTGAGTCTCGGAGGAGCCAACATCTTTCCGCATACTCTTGAGAGACTTCGAGATGGCAGTGGCGAGGAAATCTTCCTTGAACATTTTTAGAGTTGCTTGAACTTGTCTGCGACTGGGATCTGCTAGCGCGCGGAGAGGTAGCGCCTTCACGATGACGGCAGTCAACTCGGCACTTGCAGAAAATGCTCTCGCAAGAGTAAAATCAACGTGCTTCAAGGCCGAGATTTGTTGCCACTTGCTTTGGAGATCGGCGGTGACAAGCTCTATTGTCGGAGCAATTTGAGATGGGGTAAGGAAGGTTTCGATTGCCACAGAAAGCCGTTCCAGATGAGCGATATGGAGAAAGGCACCCAAGGTCCGGCCTATGCTCGACGCCACTGACGACGGTGAATGCATCAGAGATGTAAAGAGAGTTTCGATATATGTCTGGAGGGATCGGGTCTGGATGTGGTATTGTAACAAGATCTGTAGGAAGTCGTGAATGGACGGGAGGGGTTCCGATATCTGAGGCTATGTTTGGTTTCTGTGAGAAGGTGTAGCTAAAGCCCCATACCGTAAGGAGCGCCGGAAGAATACGGGGCACGTCTTTGAGGATCAGATCATGGTCGATTCGCATTAAATTCGTCAAACATTTCACTGCCAGCGATACCTGCTGCTCTGTTGGTTCGTAAGTCTAACAGTGAAGGACATTGTAGAGTCGCACCATCATATTCCAACGAAAGCGTGGATAGAATCAATGGACCAATGCCTTGCAGGCTCATCTGAGCGTCAAGGTCATTCACATCGAACAACTTCTCGTCTATTATAACCTCCAAGAGAGCATTGCGTGCAAGCCAAGTGGAAGACGTGGGGCCCGAGAGGGACAGCAAGCTTGAGCACGAATCGAAAAAGGTAAATGCAGCTGTCCGGACGTGGTCGGAAGCCCCAACAGCATTGGGAGCTGAGCTCTGCCCGAATAGTGAGCTGCGATGCTTCTTGGTAAATGTCACGAATGATAGATATAGCCGCGGAAGGACGGAAAGCGTGCTCTCTGAAAGAGCATTCCGAAGGCCCACGAACAATGCATGGTCTTCATCGTGTGCTGGTCGTAAGGTTTCTTCATTGAAAAGAATCTCAGTCCCCACAAAGTACAAGCTCTCGGGCGCTGTCGGTTCCTTGACTGACGAGATCCAGTCATGGAGGTGGTTTTGGACGAAGAGAGCAAACAACTAGAAATTGTTGTTACTTAACAAGAGAGCGGTAAGGTTCAACCCACTTTCTTTTTGTTCGAGGTGTTCCCTATGGCATATCTTAGGGACGATATGATTTCCAGGCCCATTTTATTAAAGTCGCCATCAACACTGACTAGTCTCAAAACTGCGCCTAGGCAGTCGAGAAGTGCTTCGGGTTGTATCTTGGGGAGCGCCAGAGGCCAGAAACGCAAAAATGCACGGTATGCCACCAAAGCTATCTCTTTTCGTGGATTTTCTTGCAGTGTCTGAGATAACTCCAAGAAAGACGCGACAATTGGTGCGACAGGAACGCGATTTAGCAGAGGCAGCAACCAGTGCTTATGCGTGGTCGATTGCTCAGACAAAACCTGCGAAAGAAGCTTCCAGTATCTAGCATCCACTACGGGGTTAGACTCTCTATAACAAGGTTTCTTAGGCCAGGAGGATGAACAAGTTATAAGCACACACGATGAATTTTTCCGATCCTTAAGCAGACGAGTAAACAACCATTCCGCAATCAATTGTGGCTTGTTTGGGACAGAATATAGGGTGGTTGTGTGATATGCTTCGATTACTTGGTTGATTTGGAGCTTTTCGGACGATATTTTCAGGGCATGGAGGAAATTTGAATCCATCCGAAGTCACATGTGACAAACCAAATTACATAACCTCCATGTCCAAATTGCCCAGTCAACCAAACGAAATTCTACACATCATTCTCTCGCAACTGGGCCACTCTTCCCTCACCCAGGTATCTCTAGCTCATCGTGTTCTTCATGCCATCGCCCTTCCATTGCTGTTTTCGCGCTTCACCTTCTACACATACGTCTTGAACGACAACGAGGTCCAATTTGAATTGGATAGGTTGGAATTCTGGGCATCGCGGGCCATATCACAGCACGTTCGATCCTGCGAAGTCAGACCTTCTGTGTGGACGGCCCCGAAGCCCATGTTGTTGGAGTCTACTCTTATAGATGCCATCTCTGTGGTGCTCATTTCTTGGGCTTAAAAGAATGTTACTCAGCTCTTTTCACCTCAACGAGACCATGTTGACTCAACTACGCTGCCTCCCATCGCTCCAAACATTGAACATCGAATTTCCGCGTCCTATCAGGGACATTGATCTGAACGTTGACCTCCGCATCTCACATTTAGGAATACAAGACTCGGATCCCTTTCGTGGAATTGCATGGCTGTCTATTGCTCATCCAGACTCTCTACGATATTTGTCTCTCGGGTTCCCTGTTCCGCCCATGGTATTCCCCACCCTCATCAACCTGACAGAGTTGGTGGTCAGCTTCGAACTGGATGAGATTCGCAGTCAAGTCATCCCGCTTCTTTCGAAACTCCCTGTCCTTGAATGCTTAAGAATCCGGGCTTTGGGTTTTACCAGGGATCACTTTGAAGACACCTTATTGGCCATGAACCCAAACGTCGTGCCCTATCTAAGGGATTTGAGCGTATCGGGGAAGTGCTTCCGCTTTTCTTTCCTCGCAACTCGATAACCGAGTTGGCGATCTCCTTATCCAAATCGTCACCACTTGCCTCCTTCTTCAACACTAACGTCTTGCCTGAAAACAACACAGTGAGTTGTTTGTCTGTGACGTGGTCGGATTGTGAGGAGAGCGCGGTTGCAGCGCTGTTTAGGAGCTGAAGGTGTTGATCTACGAAGAGATGGATGAACATTATTTTCAGGTGAGCACACTTACAGGCAATCGAATCTCGGATTGAATTAAGGCAATGCAGCCAGTCAAACTCCTTCGACTCCTCCCATCGCTCGTCCGCCGTGGCATTTCGCGCGTATTGGAGTCTTTTGTATTGAGGATCGTCACGACAAGAAACCGCCTGAATGGGTCCATCGACTAGTGAGGGAAACGTTGGACGTCTTGATATCGCGTTGCCCTGCTCTCTCTTCAGTTGTCATTCAAGGGTAGGTTTTTGTGTTCACATCGCGTAGAACCTCAAGCGGTTATATCGAGGAAAGTTTTGTCGAGGGCTTGCCTAGTCGGACTGGCGATTACTAGTATCTGGACATCTACTGATATTCAAATATTCAAGTGGTTGTTTGGATTGGTTAGTAAACTTGGATGGTGCAAGTATTCGATCAGCATACATCTTGTACGTCTAGCCATTCAAGTCCACGATAAGGCTCAAAGAATCTTGCGCAGATCGGCTCCGATACATTCCACTTCTCCATAGAAAAAGGCGCCCCCGGCAAATAGCACGATTCCTGCCTCAGTCAGATTTGGTCAGACTGGACAAGTAAGCTCACGTACATCAGGCTCGCAAGCAGGTTCGCAGGTCACCCAGTCATCCCAATCTAGCCACGCAACAAGACGATCTACTTCATATCGCCATTTCGATATGTTTGAGGAAGCTAGTGAAGCAGTTTCTTCCGCCCATATTCCAACAAGAGTACGACAAATTTCACGTGTAGTCTCTTGTGCTGCCTTTAACATGAGTCTTTCGGACGGTGTAAGGGAAGTCTGTGAAGCAGCAAAGGCGGTATGAGTCGTAGAACAAAGCTCATAAACGTGGCTAGCCCAATTCCTGTCTTTGCGGGGAGTTGCTGAATCGAGAATGTATGGCGTTATCATGTTGAGTATGATACGGAAGGCTCGTTCAGCGGAGTCTTCTCTTTCTTGATGAAGTGTTCGTTGCAACACTTGCAAGCGTTTAGTATGCCGATCTCGGATGACTTTGAACAAAGCTCGCCAATCGATCCCACTTCCACTTGTCGATTTCTCTGACAGCCTCGCACGGACGTTGGCAATGTCTTCTTGGGAAATTCCCAACACACGATGGTCTCGTCTCTTCTGACCCGATCGCTGGCTAACAAGACTTGGGACGAGTTCGGTGTCATACATCGACACAACACGCGTGAGATCGAGTTGAACACGGATCTCGCCTGGGAAGTGGTCGTGCCATTCACTCGAGTGCATGAATGAGTACGCGGGATGAGGGAACATCTCTTCGTATTGGATGGCCGAGAGAGAGACAGTTTGGACGCGATTCGAAAAATCACAAAGCATGATTTCACTGCAACGACGTTCAGAGGATAGAAGGCGATAGACGGAATGTCACACAAGTTCAATTGCATTCTGGTTTTAGCGACTTTAGATACTCCGGAAAAGATGAGTAGTACCACGTACCTGATAAACGCGTCAAACCCAGCCTCCCGACCCCAGTCACACATGCGGTCGAGACGCTCGTACTCATAATCATTGTTGTGCCGCTCGGGTAAGACAGCTGCCCACGCAACAATATCTTGCGTATCCATAGGCCCATCGGCGTTTTTCGTTGCACTACTTCCGTCGAAGTAAAGGACAGACAATGGCTGCGATGCAACCAAAGTCAGGAACCAGCATTCAACTGGGCCGGGCAGCGGTTCTGGTGGTGGCGGCCCAGTCAAGGGATCACAATAAAACCTTGCGAATTCGGGGTCTAAAGACACCCACTCTGCACTCGTGGGGACATTTGGGTTCTTCCTTCCATGGTATAGCAATGTCCCAGGGGGAATCACGCCCGGAACGATTGTATGTCCTTAGGTTCACGAGTAAGTGTTGTTTCAGTGAATATTGGGACCACTAACCGGAGTGGTATCTCGTATTGGGCCAGTGCTGCAAAAGAGAGCTGATCGTGTTGAAAACAAGATGACCTGTTGCGTTGGGGCTGGGAAGAGTCTTCAGATCCCAGTCATCTCTTGGGCTGAAAATGGAGAATGCTGCTTGGTGATTTTTGGCCAAAGCAGATGAGATGAGGAGAAGTAAGGCGAGAGGTAACATCGTTGAATGCATTGGACCACTGGGCGCCGCCACGGCCGCAGTCATTGACGATAACCAAAATCATGATGTTCTAAATTTGCCAGTACTTTTTCCCAAGCACAAGGGGAGGGGGGGTATCAGAAGCGAAACCTAAGTCGGTCGGTCGGAATGAACGCAAGACGAAGCAGCAGGACACGTGATCGAGTTCGGTGAAAGCTTCTTCTATTCTCGATACAAGGGTCATGGCTGGCTGGTTGAATACAATATACATGAGGTTGTGTATGTACGGTGATCGTCAGTTAAAATTGAAAGTGGGAGAGGAAAACACAAAACAGAGAGCGAAACCTTAAACCTGCGTTGGTGCAGTGACATTGCCAGAGCCAAAACCGGTGTTCTCCGTGGGCACACCCTTCGTCCGGCACGCAGGGCAGTTATTCCGCCCTGTTTCAAGCCATTTATCAACACAACCCTGATGGAAAGCATGTCGGCAATTCAGAACCCTTATCGGGTCCTCCTCCGTGTAGTCGTCCAGGCATATAAGACACTGTGCGCAGTAGTTAGCGGAGAATTCAGCCTCCAAAAACGCAGTAAATACCTTCTCAGCGCAACTCGCAGTGACACTTAGACCCTCCAACTCGTCTCGTTTGACTATCGCCAGACCCGCACGCGCTATGTCCGCCTTGGACGCTGTCGGTGGCCGAATATGGCCTAGTAACTCCCCCAGCTCCAAGAGCGCTTCAAACGACTCCGGTGTCCCCCCACTCGTTAAGATGCCATGTTCAGGAGGGTAATACCCCCCGATGACATAGATCAAGAAAGTGCGCGAAGAGTCTGTCGTTGCTGCGTTGCTAGGTGGAGACGATTGAGAGGGGCTTTGGTGTGAAGAGGAAGAATTTGTGTCGACTTCTGGCTCATCATCGACTTCAAGTTCTGCAACGATGTCCTCGGTATCCGCTTCTTCCTCTGTTGCTGTTGTTTGCGCTGGAGGTGGAGTTGCGGTTGAGGAAGGTCGCAAACGAGGTTGCCACCAACTCCTCCGCCTGGTAGATACGGTTTCTGACGGCGAAGTTATTTCAGGGGAACGCATGGGTATGACACCATGGATGCCATCGTTCGGTACATCAGAATGCACAGGAGCCGGGAAACTAGGGCCTACGCCAGCTGCCACTTGGACACTCTGAAGGCCCACAATTATGACGGGGACAACAGTTCGCTGTGAAGACGAAGTCTCTGGTGACGGTGGGGAGTCTGGCACAGACGATGGTTGCTCCTCCAATGGAGTTGGTACTAAAGAATTTGACGTCGGCGGTGGCGTAGGAGACCGCGCTAAAACAGGAATAGCCGCGAATCGATGCAGTCGCCACCAGTTGACGGCGCCGGGACTAGTGCCAGAAGGATGTGGTATTGGTGTCGATTCCGTTTGCTCTGGGCTAATCGAGTCTTGTGGTTGTGGCTCAACAATCGACCGATCGTCTCTCGGTTCTGGGGCGGTCGATTCTTCGGAATTCACGTTTTCAATAGACATGAGGTCCGGAATTTCTTCGTTTGATTCCAAAAGGGGTTCGAGTGTGGGTGAGTCGGGCAGCGGGGTCGTGTATGGTCTCGAGTCCTCGTCCTGCATAGCCGAGTTGTTTCTTTCTGGAGCCAATGCCACTCGCAATTCTGATTGTAAATCGACAAGAAAACGATCAAATGTGCCCTCTTCTGGGGCGGCCATTGGGGGATCAGCTTCCTCTCTCGACTCTGTATTGTTATCCTCTGCATTGTTGTTGGGTGGGCTTGAATTTGGTGCGGGTGGACTCAACCCAAGACCGACGTTGAACGCTCTTGCCATCTCTGCTAACATCCTGGCCCGTTCATCTTGTGGGGAAGCGTTTGGAGCTGCTGGTGTTGGTGTTGGAGGTGCGGGGGTTGGGAGAGCGGGAAGCGATGTTGGACCGAGTCTTTCACGGAGAGCACTCCATGGCCTACGCCTGGCGCTGGGAGGCTGATATTGCGGAGAAGGATGAGTGGGAGAGGCGGTGTTGTTTGTCGAACCACTAAGCAGAGAGGCGGCAGTGGCCTGTGCAGCGACACTACAAATGACTGAGTGTTACGACTGCGGATTAATAGCGAGTAACGCACGTAAGAAGAGTCCCGAGTACATCAATGCTGCTGTTTGAGATAGCAGGCGGGGCTGTTTGAGATGGAGATGGTGGCCGGAGAATATCGGTTGTATGCACAACGCCTTGAACAATGACAAGGGTGCCTGCTGGCGGGAATCCACGTATCGGAGGGACGTCTGGGGTTAGCGGGGTGACTGTTGCCGGTGGCAAAGGCGTCCTTGGCCTTTCGTTGTTGTCGTCAATATCTGGTTCTGGAGGATCAACCACAAGCTCGACACTCTCTTCCTCTTGCTCCTCCTCATCTTCGTCATCAGCTGGCTG
This sequence comes from Mycena indigotica, assembly GCF_014461135.1. Taxonomy (NCBI): domain Eukaryota; kingdom Fungi; phylum Basidiomycota; class Agaricomycetes; order Agaricales; family Mycenaceae; genus Mycena; species Mycena indigotica. The sequence goes on along the minus strand of NW_023503013.1, from coordinate 219,913 downwards.
CACAACAACAGCAGCCTCCGGTTTGGGAGCTGCTGGTTGTTGAGGAGCTCTTGACCACCGTCGAGATGCGCGTCTATTAGCACCGCTTCCGTCATTGCTACTCATCAAACTGAGTAGACTATTTCGAATATTCCGAGGGCGTCGTTGTGGTCGTGGTTCATCTTGTTGAGTGGTTTGTGGTTGTTGAGAGCGGATGCGACGTGAGGCGCTTTGCCCCATGGCCGCTGACGCTGAGTGTGTCGAGATCACGAGAGTCAGAGCACGGCAATCAAAGTCGTGTGCCTTAAGAGACTTATTGTGGACAGCTTCGCTGTTTGAGCGCTCGTTCCTTCTCAGTACTGCTTGCGTGTATATGTGCAACTCATTGCCCAAGCTTTCCATTGCCTCATTTTTTTCTTCTGTCGATTCTGAGTCAGCAACTTCCGAATCTTTTGGTCTTCTAGTCACCCATTCAAGTCTTCATTGTCTCGCCCTGCCCGGTATATCCGCAACAAATAAGCCTTGTTACCCACTAGTCCACACCTATGTTTCCGCAATAAATCAAGTACCGTTACACCTTTACTCTTATATATGCGCTCACGACAGTCGAGTCGTTTTCTGTGGTATCGTCTGCCCATAGAAATGGCCCATAATCGCCTCCGTGTGTGTTACCGTCAAATTGAATATCGGGTGAGTGGCGTTCTGAAAAAACCATTGAGCCCATGTACCAACGATGAACCCCGGAACCTACGACACGATTGGCTGCCCCGCCGACAACCGTATCAGTCCCCTCTTCTTCGGAGTAGCAAAGTGAGTCCAGGAAAATACGTTGCCGTAGCTCCATGTTGTCACCAACTTGAACCCAGGCATCAGCCAACTGCTTTCGCCTTGACGATGACGGGCTCAATTTGTGCTGCGCCGCCGAGAGTCCTGAAAGACAATACAACGTATGATACGCGTCTGCGTGCCTAAAAGATAGGTCAGCTTATGCGATCTGAACAAGACAAGATCACACTCACTTTGGTGGTTTGTCCCGCAACCCACCAGCAGGATGTTGGCCCGCACACAAGATGTACTCTTGCAGTGCCTTCCGATTGAACAAAGAATCTGCTTCTTCGTTAACAGAACACTTTTGTGATCCAAAAACACAAATACCGTCAACATCGACCCAATCAGCACCATCCGCCTCAGGCGTCGCGACAGAAGTAGGATTGATCCCAATACTGTCAAGCAGCCCAAATGCACCGCCGACCCACCAGGAATAACACCCATCCACAAGCTTGTTCGTGCGGCCTTTGAAGCCACCCATTTCAGCTTGAACTCCCTGCATTTGCACCAGCCATCGCACGAGTTTATTTTTGTCGATGCTGGGCTTTGTGGTGGAGGTAGATGGCAGGAATGGTTGGAGCATAACCCATGATGCAAGCCCGCAAAACGTATAGCCGCCATGGGCTTCGCCGAGTGCGGGTCTAGGGAAGGGCAACAGATTCGCAGGGGACGGATCGGCTGAATAGTAAGGTTGAGATGTAGATGAGAAGCCACCCTCGTATGTTTGGCACGATGCGATGAAGTGTGCGGTACCCTCCACAAGTTCGGGGGTAATGATGTCCAGCAAGGTCGCAACGACCAAAAGACAGTAAATGCCGCTTTTAGGAGGGTCAGCAACGCAGGGTTATCAACATGACGATCCCACCGAGTATCTACTTCAGAGTGTTGCGAAACAAGGAATGATCCATCAGGTTGCTTCAGCGACATGAAGAAGTTGTACATCTTCTTCCTATGTTAAACTTAACAAAAATAAGCCTATGGCGCGGATAGAAACACACCGGTCGATGCTATCCCACCCCCCGTTTTGGCCAGGACGGCCAACAATCGCAAGGGCACAGACCGCAGCGTAGGTCGGTAACAGATGCGGGGCTTGCTTTGGCCCACCCCCAAAACCACCATCGGGGTGCTGACACTCCAACAACATGTCTATTGCGCTGCAACTACCGGTGAGTGCCATCCACTTGGAAATCAGTGGAATTTACCGCTGCTTGGTATCTGGGTCCATTCCGATCTGTTCAAGGAGCTTTACATCGGGTTATCCGTGAACGAATCACAAACATACTTGAAGGACACTGAAGGCCTGCAACGTCCAGAATAACAGCCATGGCTGGCTGGCGTCATAGCTCATGTATCGAGAAGGCATCCCTTGGGTGAAGTTGCGGATAAGGAACTGCAAATGGGGGTTTTTCTGGAGCGTTGGCGGTTTGTCGGCCGTTGGCATATGTTCGCGTAACACTTTCTCTGTTTCCGCCTGCGTTGTGGAGGTCAATGTAGGGAAAGCGTCAACTGGGACTGGGTGCATAGTTGTTGTGATGGTGGTGGCAGCCATTGAAAGAAGAGAAGTGAGACAAATCGAACCGGAGGACAATAGCAAACATGTCAATGATGATGGCCGTATTACCAAGCAGGACAATTGCCCTTTTTGGAATTTTGTCTGCAGCCATGCAATTTCGGTTTCAGTGCAGTGTGATATTAGTGAATGATTAGGATACGGATTAGAGGGTGGTGGTTGTAGAGTATGATACAGTCCAAAATTATTGGTTGTGGTAGTACGGTAAATCCGAGAGAATGCTAGTGAGTGACAATTGGTTGACGTAAAAAAAAGAGTGTCCCAAAAATTCCGATTCAAAATGATGAACAACGCGTCCAAGGAAATCAATCACCACACACCAGCAGAGCTCTGCTGCTGCTGGGTGTCGAGAGCTTCCTGAGCGTGCATCATCTGCTGCGTATAAACCCACTTCTCGTCGGCCTCTTGTTGTTGTTGCTGTTGGATCATGAGCTGCTGCATTTGCAACTGGTGGTCGTAATTGTCGTAGGAAGTGGGTGACGCGATCACTGGCGAGTGCGAGGCTGCCCTTCTGGGCATCGTGTAAACGTAGCCTTGGGGGGGAAGAGGGGCAGAATGGGGTGGTGTTGGAACGTTATGAGCGAACGGTGAAGTCGATTGCTGTTGGAGCATTTGCAACCGCATCATTTCGTCTTGATACCCCGCCATCGCATATTCTTCAGCTTCCTCGTCCTCATAGACTCCTTGAAGGTCCCCAACCTCATAATGCAACTCCTCGCCCAAAACCATGGAAAACGATTCCCCACGAGATGGCGTATCCAGTCTCATGACCCCAGCACGTGCGCGCCACTCATTGGCCTCCCGACGGAGAGCCTCGCATTCTGAGGCAATCTGACGGAGCTGTTGCGCAGCAGTGATACGGTGCCGGCGAGAGGCATGGATATAAGCAATGGAGGAATTGACGATACTCGACTTTGATGGGCGTCGAACGGTGGCTAAGTTGGGGAGAACACCTGCAAGATCCTGGGAGAGTTTTAGCTGACTTGATGAATTCTTGAAGATCTACTCACGAGGAATCGCGAGTTGAGAGCCTCCCGTCGCTGTCTTTCGACTGCGTTGTGGGAGGCGCGACGCTCGGCTGTGCTAATCCGTTGTTTCATCTTCAAAGTACGCTTTACGCCGCCAGCATTGCCATCGTCAGACAAGTCCGGATTGGCACGCGCTTCAAAGTCCGGAAGGACAGGCAAAGCAAGGCGAGGCGGGTAAGCTACAGATGGAGAAGAGTCCGGGGTGCGAGGACCGGAGGACGCAGACGAAGCAGATGATGTCGGAGAGGGGGGAGCAGCGTGTGCGAAAGACATTGGTTTGAAAGTTTGAAGGTTCAAAAATGGGTTGGTGTAAGGTACAAGAAGAAGAAGGGCGGGTTTAGTGAAGCCAGGAAGAGTCGCGAGGTCTAAGTTAACACAAACGTCAGGGTTCACAAATAGTAATACGACGCGTGAGCACGCACACCAGGCGGAATTCTTCTCCGACGGAGGGAGGGCGGGAGGAGGGGGATAAGGGAAGAAAGAAAAGGAAACAGTGTCACAAGTGCTCACCGCGTCCTTTTAGCAAGGACCGATAAGCAGTAGATGTCATTTGGTTTGATGTGATCTTGATGTGTACGACCAAGATGATCGTGACAGCCGTAAAGATTTCACTAACGACGATCAGGTAGGCTGTTGTCTCCCCGGAAACGATGTAAGTATCACTCAAATTAGCACAGCAAAACAAAATGAAAGGACGGGGAACTTTCATTCAACGGAGGAATTCAGAGTTGCGACCGTTCAAGTTGAGAAGGAAACGAGAATCGACAAGAGTCAGAGGAGAAACCCGTCCAGAGGTCAAGTGGTCGATGATGCAGATCGCCAAATTGAATTTCGTTGGCGCAAGCGAATGGCAGCCGCTAAGCCGAGTCGACAGTAAGTTACACGATTGTCCGTATCAAGGAAAAACACGGGGAAACAGGAGTGCTCTTGAACGCTTGGACAGCGTTGGTTGGACGCCTAAACCCGAGTCCCACAGACCACAAAGGCCTTGAGAATCATCGGCACCGAACGGTCGTCAACCCCTAAGATCGTGCAAAGGGAACGCGCCAACAGCATCATGGATAGTATTGAACTTCTGGTTGCAGACCGGAACGGCACGGATAATAACTCCCGATCTATTGAACGGCAAGTCAGATAATTGACAGGAACTTGAGGTGGACCTGCAATGGTCATTTACTATTCAGGAAAATCTAGCCGCCGCGCGCCCGAGTTTGATAGTGGCGTCTCTTTACCGAATAGGTGATCAATTAGACATGAAAAAAAAACCATACAGCGGAAAGGAGATTTACAGCGAGGACACGTACGCCACAAATGAAGAACGAGCACAAGATACTCAAAAACTAGGTGGTTTGCCAAGAGTCCACCACTGTCGTATCGACAAAAGTCATGCCATTTCCGTTGTCGAATACGCTGACAGTTTCCGTCTCCTGCACCAAGACCTGATTCTGGTCATTGCTAGTCCCGCCGCTGTTGGCGATGAGATTATAGATGGCGCTGGCGTCAAATCCTTGGTTTGACTGGTCACCGCCGAAGCTGTTCGATTGGGAGTTGTTTGCGATCAGATTATATAACGCGTTCATATCCAAGTTTTGCGGATTTTGCATTTGTTGAGCCTGGGTACCACCTGGCTGAGTTCCACCCGCCTGAGTCCCGCCCGCTTGCAGTTGCGTCTGGTTATTATTTCCACCAACTGCATTCACCCCCACCTGCGCAAGGTTCAATAATGTTCCTGTTGTATCCGGCTGGTTTGCGGGCTGGCCCTCAAATACGTTCACAAGTTTGTTGAGACCCTGAGCAGCTTTCAGACCGAGCGAAACACCCTGCTTCCAGTTGATCTTGGGCTTAGGGATGCTTAACTGCGACAGTGGTCCTGGCGAGCTTGGTGTTTGAGGAGTTTGAGGTGCGACCGGTGGGCGAGGCGTAGATGCAGACGGGTGTTGTGGAGGGGGCATCGTGTAAGAATGCTGGGGCGTTGGAGGAACATACTGTTGAGGCTGCTCGTATTGAAGCACAGGAGCCGAGTTGGCGTGCTGAATCGGAGGCCTCTGATTAGTCACGTCGCTGGTCAACGGAGTCGGACTTGTGTATGGGTTATATGACTGATTGTTGGAGAAAGACGGTGAATGAGTATGAGATGAAGTCGGTGGGGAAGACGCATAATCCGAGGCAGGAGGCGTATAAGTCGCAGGAGCAGGAGCAGGAGGCGAATAAGCCGAAGCAGGAGGAGGAGGCGTGTACGTCTCAGGTATCGACCCATTTACAGCCGGTAAGATTGGTGACTCAGAAACAGGCGGCAGTTTTGGTTTGCCAAAGGCGAACGCTGAGATATTCCCGATTATATTCGGATTTGAAGGCCGAGAACCACCATTGACCACCGCAGGAGGTGGTGATGTGCTTGGAGGCGGAGCTGTAGGCACGATATTAGGCACTTGATTTTCGGGTCCATTGGGCACTACAGGGTTGATAGGTTCAGCAACCTGTTGTAGAACGGGTGCCACCGTCATTGGCGGAGAGCCGATGGGATTTCCAATCAAGTTATGCAGCGTGGGAGGAGATGGGGAGGTGTTGCTTGTATGGGGGGGGCATTGGGTTTGGATAGTGTGCACTCTCAGGCAGCGGTTGATTAGACGACGCTGATGGAATTCCTTGCACATCTGCTGCAGGTGGGGAATATGATTGCGGAATACCATCTATAGGGACATACGCGGGCGGGGCAGGTTCCTGTGTTTGTACTGACTGGGGTGATGGGAACTCCTCGAGTCCTAGGGAAGGAGGAGTGATTGAGGCCGCCGGTGGATGTCCAACGACAGGACTTGGTGTCACGATGGACGTGTTAGCTCCCGAAGTTGTGGCTGCCGTTGTTTGTGGTGCCGCCGGGGTCCCCCCCAGACGACAAGCCGGAGATGGATGGTGTATGTGAGTGACTGTATTGGTGTTGATGCTGAATTGGCGCCGAGATGGCCGAGTTGGTTGAAGGGGCCGGTGAAGCAGTCGGGAGAGGGGGCTGGGCAGCATGCATAGGCGTGGGCGAAGCGACAATCGGTGAAGCACCATGGCTTCCAAAGCTCGAATTCGTTGCAACAGAAGCTGGGCGTGGAGGACGATACGGGGATTGGTGAACGGGAGGTTGTGCGACGGTAGGTTGCGGGACTGAATGTGGAACCGGAGACTGGTGAGCTGAAAGTGGCGACATCGTGGGTTGGGGATTGAAAGTTGAAGAAGCAGGTCCAGTCCCGCCAAATTGTGTAGGCACCGATGTCCCTCCTGCGGTGACTTGAGTATTGTTGGGTCGTGGAGGGGGCGGTGGAGCTACAGCTCCAATAGGCTTGATTTCGCGACTAACAGTTGTCACGTCTGTAGTCCAAGTGGTCGGGAAATTCCAAGACGCAGACGCGTCTCCGAATACAGCATAAAATTCGCCTTGCATGAATGGATTGAGAGCGACATACTGTTGAGTATTTCAGCTGGACACAAAGGTTTATCACAAAACCCACCATAATCCCTTTCTTCCTTGCGGCCTCAGCAGTGTTTCTGATCAATTGCTCAACAAGAGGATACGCCCCCCGCAGATCAAACGTGACCGTTCCATCACTGTAAAGCACTACATAAGCACCGTGCATGCCTAGTGCAAGGCTGGTTGGACGACGAAGTCGCATGCAGCTCTGCAAATCTTCCTCTAATGCGGGAGGCAGGTTCTGCCAACAATAACCCCGCTCGGACATCGAGAAGAAAGATGCGTTCGGCCCAAAGACAGTGCGACTTGAATGGCCGCCATTTGCAGCGGCACTTCTGATAAATCGGGACAGACGAGCATAGTGGGGTGGCAAACGAGTGCCTGTTGACGATAAGATGAGCGAAGAGTTCAAACACGGGAGATAGCACACGCACTTTCACAACAATCCTCTCCCCGCACTGTTCTCCAGCTCATCGCATAACTACCAGCTTCGTAAGGGAATGCAACATCGTACGGAGTAGCCATCTTCTGTGGATGACGGACATCCTGCAAAATGCGGACAACTGGTGGAGGGACACTGGTAGAACTCCTGTTTGAGGACGTCAGTAAGATGGATTGTCCTATGAAAGGCAACACACCATGCAAAGTGGCTTTCAGCACTGCAAAAGTAAGAGCGATTTGGCCCAAATGAGAACTGCACGTTCATCGCAGAAGTGAGTCAGGAAGAGGAGGCGTTGTTCCTTGCTTGATCTTATAATCCTGGCGTAAGCGCTTCCACGTTGTTACATACTTGCTAGGGGGTGATTGAGTGCTGTCGAACGCAAATAAGTTTGCCGGCAAGATTTAAGCCCGCGGTATCTTCGAGCGTGTCGAAGGAAATTACCGGCGTGGTTTAGCGACGATTGAGAATCGGTGGTGGTCCAAAACCACCGATCTTTGCTTCGTCTGCATTTGAATAAATAGTGGATAAATTCTTGAACGGAGAGGACAAAACCTGATGCTGATAATGATCTGCCAGCCACAGCTTTCGCTGCCAAAGTTAATTACAACTGTCGTCGTCGGACCATGAAGGCTGTGAGGACCCTTGAAAGGATGCAGACTTTTTAAAGCCACAACGCCCAATTATTGCGATACACACACATCTTGTTGTGTACCAAGGAGTGGCTGCTCGGTAATTGGGATATAGATGGTCATCTACCAAGTGAGCCTCATTAGGCGCTAAACAGCATTCTGACCATTGCAAGTAAGTGATGATTCGAGGCTAGTTCATCGGTTGGTCTTGTTCCGACGTCCGGAGTCTGGACAAGAATCGTGATCAACGCATTCTTGCCCGCTGCGGCAGTGTCTGCAAGTATATGGCGACGTGTTGGAGTATGGGTATGGTGGAAGATAGTCAACAACGAAATTGATGGCGGCGTCACGCGTCGGGATGTTGCCTCTTCCTTTGCTTCTCCTCTCGTTGCCCCGCGTGTTCGCCACCCAAACGCCTCTGTTTAACGACAGAAAGGACCACTGGGATCTGAATATCCCACCTAACCCCAACGCAACTGGGCATCTGGTTCTCAACTCGATCAGTTCTCTCCTGCAACACTGGCCCAACACAAGATACCACTCAGGTCGGTGGTTCAGAGTCTCGGAAGTCAACACCCACGCGTAACTATAAGGACATACAATCACTCCGGGCGTGATTCCTCCTGGGACATTACTGTATCATGGACGAAACGACCCAAATATTCCCACCAAGGCAGAATGGGTAGCAATGGACCCAGAATTTGCAAGAATATTTTGCAGTCCTGAACCACCTCGACCCGAGCCAGTAGACTGCTGGTTTCTGACCATTGTTACATCTCAACCATTGCGTATTCTCTATTTTGACGGCAGTAGCGCAACTAAACAACCCGATGGGCCCATGGACACACAAGATATCATTGCTTGGGGTGTTGTCTTACCTGAACGACAAAACTGGGAATCAGAGTATGTGCGTCTCGACCGCATGTGCGAATGGGCCCGAGAGGCTGGGTTCGATGCATTCGTCAGGTATTCGTAAAATCGTCACCTGAAGGCTTGCTATTTTAACATGAACCCACCAGAATGCAGCTTAACTTGTAGGCATCTCTTTCTCCAGCTTCCATCGTTTCTGACTGATAGCTAGTGAAATAATGCTCTGCGACTTTGCCGACAGGGTACAGACCGTCTCACTCTCTCATCTTCAATATGATGAAATCTTCCCACATCATGGATACTCATTCATGCACTCGAGTGAATGGCACGACCACTTCCCAGGCGAGGTCCGTGTTCAACTCGATCTCACGCGTGTTGTGTCGATGTATGACACCGAACTCGTCCCAAGTCTTGTTAGCCAGCGATCGGGTCAGAAGAGACGAGATCATCGTGTGTTGGGAATTTCCCAAGAAGACATTGCCAACGTCCGTGCGAGGCTGTCAGAGAAATCGACAAGTGGAAGTGGGATCGATTGGCGAGCTTTGTTCAAAGTCATCCGAGATCGGCATACTAAACGCTTGCAAGTGTTGCAACGAACACTTCATCAAGAAAGAGAAGACTCCGCTGAACGAGCCTTCCGTATCATACTCAACATGATAACGCCATACATTCTCGATTCAGCAACTCCCCGCAAAGACAGGAATTGGGCTAGCCACGTTTATGAGCTTTGTTCTACGACTCATACCGCCTTTGCTGCTTCACAGACTTCCCTTACACCGTCCGAAAGACTCATGTTAAAGGCAGCACAAGAGACTACACGTGAAATTTGTCGTACTCTTGTTGGAATATGGGCGGAAGAAACTGCTTCACTAGCTTCCTCAAACATATCGAAATGGCGATATGAAGTAGATCGTCTTGTTGCGTGGCTAGATTGGGATGACTGGGTGACCTGCGAACCTGCCTGCGAGCCTGATGTACGTGAGCTTACTTGTCCAGTCTGACCAAATCTGACTGAGGCAGGAATCGTGCTATTTGCCGGGGGCGCCATTTTCTATGAACAAATGGAACGTGTCCGAGCCGACTTGTTCAAGATTCTTTGAACCTTATTGGTTCCCAGGTATAGATCCACAAAGTCGATAGATGTAGAATTGTGCATGTAGTCCTCTATGTCAATATACCCACAAAATTTTCCCAGTCGCCATCAAACGCCTACAACTTTGACCACTTTCTCCCTGTAAGTTGCTAGTAGCCCAATGCTATGGCGCACGCGTCTACCTATTCAAGGTAGCTGGCGTATTGCAGACTCACGGTTTCCGCTGCGGCGGCATGCTATCCGACTCCAAACACTGCCATGCTTCTTCAACTTGCGACCAGCCACCACCATGAACTCGGCTGTCATTTCTTCTCGTCCATTCGTGCCACACATCCCCACCGGCTGCCCCTCATGTCGATCCAATCTTGAATTCCCCGTTCCCTCCCCCCAGCCGAGGCCAGGAGCATTACTGCGCGTTCAATGCTTTTCCTGCCAGAACGTCATAACACATGCCTTCTATCCAACTCAGATCCCGCAACCTCTCTCTACAGGACAACAAGGCTCGTCAACAACAGCCGGCGGGAGTGGCAGTGGAGGCCAGTCGGCAACACCACCGCCGCGAAAAGGCCGCAAGATTGGCACCCAAGAACGGCCGCTCGAGACAGGCTACTATGATATTCTGGGGTTAACACCGACAGCGACCACGGAGGATGTGAAGAAGGCGTATCGTGCGTTGCCGTTGTCGATGAAATATCTGTGGGCTCAGAGGAATTCCAGGTCGAATGGCAATCAAGCACCATCCGGACAAGAACCCAGACGGTAACTGCACCCATTTCGAGTCATGGTACACAGGCTATAACTAAGCTACCCAGATCCACACGCAGAAGAGCGCTTTAAAGAAATCGCCATCGCATACCAGGTTTGTCTTGTTGCTCCCTTTCCGATATTCGCCCACCCAATCGACACCAGACACTATCTGATCCCGAACTTCGACGAAAGTGTGTCTCGGGACCGACGAAACCGATGTCACTTCTAACCTCATTCGCAGGTACAATGAGTACGGGCCCAAAGAAAGCGCACCGGAAGGTGGCTTTGTCGACCCTGAAGAAGTCTTTGGCGCGATTTTCGGTGGAGACGCATTCATACCGATTATCGGGACCATTAGTCTCGCACGCGACATGAAAACTGCGCTGCAAGAGGCGGACGAGGCTGAGCAGGAGGAACAGGAGCGAGCGGGGACCAGGATTCTCGATGCTAAAGGTCGACCAGTGCTCAGCGAGGAGGAAAAGGCAGCCAAGGAGGCAAAGAGCAGGGCAAAGGCGGCAGAGAAGGCAAAAGCGCGAGCGGAAAGAATCCAGAAGCTGGTGGACAACCTCGACAGGAAGTTGAGCATCTTCACGGAGTCGGCAGCTGGTCCAAATGACCGCGAGGTTGCCAACAGCTGGCGGACGATATGTGCTTTGGAGGCAGAGTGCGTCTTTTTCTTCGACCCTTGGAGAATCCGATTTTGACTAAAATATTTTCAGCCAATTAAAGAGCGAATCCTACGGTGTCGACCTCCTACAAGCCATTGGGTTTGTCTATGTCTCTAAAGCAAAGGCACACATGGCAACAAGTCAGACTTTCCTCGGAGTCGGAGGTTGGCTACACAACGTGCAAGGGAAATATCATGTCTTCAGCGAAACGTACCCTTTTCAAAATGGCTCCGTTCTATTATCATTCTAACTACCGTTTAGCGTATCAACACTGCGATCTGCCATCGAGCTAAAAACGGTGTTTGATCAGATTCAGGCTGCTGAACGAGCCGGAAACCTCAGTCCAGAGGAGAAGCGGAAGTTGGAGGAACAAGCTGCTGAGAAGGGCCTGCAAGCGCTTTTCAAGGTAACATCAGTTTATTTGTGCGTGCATTCGAGACACTGATGACTTCCCACAGGGCGCCAAACTCGAAATTGAATCTGTTCTCCGCGAAACTTGTGACCGCATTCTGGAAGACTCAACAGTGACGAGAGAAAAGTCCATCCTTCGTGCTGTCGCGCTGCAAATTCTGGGCGAGGCGTATTCTGGTGTTACGAAGGAGGGGCAAGCTACAATTGGGGACGACAGCGACTATGTTCGTGTCGAGACCAAGCAAAGCCGAAATAGCACGGGCGGGGGACAGAAGAAATCACCACGATGAGCTCATCACACAACAGCCTCGTTCCCTACTATGAAGTAGACACGCATTGTAGTGTACATCTAGACCCATGTGATCATAATAATCTGCGAAACCGAGACACAGACCCGCAGAAAGCTGGGATTGCTATGCTGCTGGTGGCTCTTTGTTCTCCTCAGTTGCAGCTTGCTCTGCGGCCGGTGGTGGGGCGTTTGCATTTTTGCCTTTGCCTGGAGGCGGGGGGTGATATACTTTGACCTGAGGACAAGTCAGTGATTGAAGAGAATCCAGAAGCAGACGCGCCTTTTTTTTGCTTCTTTTCCTTTGCGTTGGGGTCAGGATACGCAAGTTTTTCGACCGCCTGCCACTCTGGATCCGCTTCGAACGCCTTTCTTATTGGATCGAGTAGCTTGTTGATGGTAGCTGCAACAGATGCCTTCAGGTCGCCGGGATGTAAAGCCTTGGATGCAAACGAGTCCCGAAGCTCTTCGTAGGATGCGTAGTGCATTGGTCCACCGAACTTTTCGTCGCGCTCGATCGAGAATACGGTCCCTTCCGGTGCGCCAGCAGCGACAAACGGTTCCAATGGTGTGTCCAATATCGACCCACCAGTCTTGATGTTCTCAATCCGCAGTTTCGATATCGGGATCAAGACAGCCTCAACGAATGCCAAGACCCCGTTGCCCTCCACAGTGCCCTCCTCACAGAACGCCAGCTTGATCTTTTTGCGGACAGCTTCCGGAGTGTCCAAGAAGTCTATTTTGGAGTTGGGGTCCGAGGATGACATCTTCCCGCCGGCGAGACCGGGCACCATCGCGTTCATTAGATGGGCGCGTTTCGCGTAGCCTAATCGTGGGAGGTAAAGCTCAGCAAAAGTGAAGATTTTCCTCTGGATTTCGCCTGAATATCGGAGAAATCTGGTCTGACGAATGCACACACCTGGTCAACACCACCAAATTGGAAATCCACGCCAAGGTACTGCTCGTCTAGCGCTTGCAGGCCCGGATAGAGCAGACCACTGAGTAGTGCGCTGTCCACTTGCTTCACGACTTCCGCACCGGCCTTCTTCGCGTCATGCTCTGTGACTGTCGCACAGAGCCGGTAATTGTCCATGTTAAACTCCCGCGATAGTTGGTAGTCTGACCCAAGGGCGAATTTAAGCTTGGACGTGGGTATCCCGAGAGACTTGAAGACCGCGGTGAGTAAAGCTTGATAATATTTGACGCGATGCTGAACGAGCTCGATAGGTGCTTTCATGTTATCGAGGAAAGCATGGATGTCTGGTAGATTGAGCACAAGAACGAATAGATGTGAAGGGCGGACCCGCGAATAGAATAGTCATCTAAGAGAAAGTTGGCACCCAAAATGATTTTGACACAGCTAGACGCACCTCCACCCCTGCTTGTAAAAAATCAGAGATTTTCCTGAGCGGAACGAAGTATCCAATGTGAGCTGTATTCTAATGAGTTTCGGCTGAGCGTAGTATTGTAGCGCCCACGTCTGCCAGTGGTTGCCGTTCCTATAAAGTATGGGTTAGATCGCCCGCGATTATGCTGCAAATAAGACGCGCCAAAGTAGCCCTTGAGTGTTCTGCCCTCCTCCGCGAGGATGGATTTGATCAAGTCGCCTCCAAGCACTTCCTGCAGTCCCCGTGTTATGATTTCATATTTTTCATCGGCCATGGCGAACGCGGAGCGAAAGAGAAAAGTTTCTGGTGTTGTGACTCATTTGATGTGGCCGATTTCGGCAAAATTTACGATAAGATTACGATCTGATCTAATCTACTACACCAAAAAGAAATTGCCTACAAATAGCACGCATAACGGTCGGACTCGGAGGACCAGCCAACACATTGCCAGCAATCGAGCAGACGATCCGGATCGCTACGACGGTCATGAGCACAATGAAAGGATGCCACAGCTACTCACTATTTCATCTTGATGCTGAGCAACTCTGTGTAATGCGCTCCCCAGAATGACTGCTCCCAGTCAGGCTCATAGACATCAGCCTCATTCTAAGTCCAAATATCAGGACCACATCGAAGAGAAGAGCAAAGCTTACCAGGTAAGCACCAATAGGTGTCTCCTTGCGCACGAAATCCATAAGCTTGCTTGTCCGATCATACACGCCCTTGATTTCTGCCGCTGTTGCATTCCAATTCCACATCCCCATACTGGTCACATGATACAACGCATGGCGCCAGGCAGGAGTTACGCTTGTCCGCCCAGGCGCGACATCTTCCTGGCGAACAGCGCTAGGAGCAGTGATCTGGATGATGGTGAGGGGAGGTGGGCCTGGATAAGTGGTGTCTGCGAGACCAGAAGTCGCAACAAGCGCGTCCACCAGAGCAGAACGGGTTTCGGGCGTCGCGAAGTTGGCACGAGGAACAAGTCTCGAAGTAAGAGAGACAGAGTAACCGACTTTCTGCAGAGAAAATCAGGCTGCAACAGTTGTCGGTCACGAATGACATACCCCAGCACCAGCATTTCCGCCGGCATCGGTCATGAATGCCGTGAAAAATGGTCCCCAGCTCGGGAATTCCATAGCCATAGCCATGACACCTTCAGCGCCTTGCTCTTTTATCTCTTCGGCCCAGTCGAGCAGAGGCTTCATCGATATCTTGGCATTCTCACCATCCAGTCGTTGTGTCGCGAAAAGTGCGAGCTGAGGCATCGAGTAGCCCCCCCAACCGGCATCAGCCCATGTGGGAACATGGTCTGCAAGCAGAGACCAGAGTGATGTGGTGAGTGCCAATGGAGTCGAGTTAGTTGCGGAAGCAGTCGGTGGGAAGGAAACAACGACCGCTTGTACTGGAGCGGCAGGGGCAGCAAGGATAGTTGCAGAGAGAACGACCCCGAAAGTGCCTCCACCACCTATAGGACATTTAGCTGTGGAAGGATGACCACGTAGTTGAGCCAGCTTACCGCCTCGAAGAGCAAAAAATAGATCTTCATTCTGGCATTGGTTCGCAGTCCGCAATTTGCCATCCGGAGTAACAATCTTAAACTCGAGCTGAGGTTACTATCAGCAAATCTTAACCAAGTGAAGAACGTTGACTTGCAGCACGGTCAACACCCAATCCGAGAGTCGGCGAAAGGACTCCATGTCCACCACCTTGCAAGAAACCACCAACGAAGCCCACGGTCGCGTCGCTTCCACCAACAACGGTAATTTGATTCGCCTCGGCGAAGTCGAAAGCTTCATGGAATTGAACGCCGGCCTGAAAGAAAACAATTATTGCTCAGACCTAGTTCAGGGCGAAGACGCCTACCCCAGCGGTGACCCCACGGTAAGTCGTATTATCATCATCACAACCTTCCAATACGAATGTCGGGTTGTATGAAATGTCCTTTAGGTTATGGAGCCATAAGGCTAATGTTCCTTGCCCGCTGCTCCGACCTTTGAAGTCGTGACCAGTGTTTTTGACCACCAACGGCACGCTGGTTGTTCGAGAAAAGTCAAAAGCGGCGATAACGTCCTCGGCAGAGCGAACGTCGATCTGTCGCAAGTCAAAAAACTATTTAGAATATGACTGAATGACGCACGAAGTAGTCTGGAATGCTTCCTAACCGACAGGTATTTGGACTTGAGAACGCCGTTTTATCAGTCGGAACAGCGAAATCGAGTAAACATTGGGCTCCGGACGCCTGACAGGTCTCCCATTGGCCCCACGTATATCCAGAGGCCTGCTTAGTGCGAAACTCTGTCTTCCGTTGGCATCTTCAGGTAAGAGGCACTAGAAACATACTTTCGTTCTGGTAGAGTTCCTGGGGAAGGTTTCACCATTGCGCGACAAGAGAGAAGAAACAAACAGACCTGAGTTTCTTTGCACTTGTCGGAGGCTGGATCGTCGAAACATGGCTGGGCTAAGGGAGCAGCTTGGAAAACTCTTCCGCCCAAGGTTTCATTGAGTGCGACCCATATATCTACTGGACCGGCTGAGAGCGGAGATTGGGCAGGCTCCTCCTGGGCCAAAATCCCGGGGACAAGAAGGAGAGAAAGGAGGGGAAGCATCGTCTTGCCGACATCTTTTGGTGGTGGGCGTTTATAATGTTGGCAGTGATGGAATTTGATTGATGCTTAGATTTGAGGACAGATGCAAGTGGAAAGGACAACAGACAGACAGAGAGCCTGTACCCTTCCCGGATGATAGTGCGGAAAGTTATAACGAAGCTAGATGGTGGTGGTCAAAGGGAAGGAATTCAAGTATGTAAAGGGTGAATGAAGTTTCCGTGATTGATCATGCAATGGGGAGCAACTCGCAGCGGACGATCATGTCCGACTCTTCTGCTTCAACGCCAATGGTCCTCACCCCGGACTCGACCGGCACGCCGTCTGAAAGTTCTGCCACACAGGCAGCAGTCAAAAAAGGCGAGACGGCAAACGGCCTTCTACCCCAACATGAACTCGTCAAATAAACCTCAGAAGCCGTTCAGTCGGAGTGCGGCGAAGCGGGAGAGCGTTATGGCTCTTGGGAGTATCGAGCATCTACAGCACTATTTCACGAAGACGGGTATCGAAGCAAAGAAGTCAAGGTAAGTAATTCTTCGCATCTCTTTCCCCCCTCCGATATCTTTCTTTCGCGATATGCCGTCAATCGACCGAGGCCAGCGAGCTGATTTCGTGAAAGAGTTGACATTGAAACGAAACTAAGGTCTTGTGCGTATGTTAGTTGACTACCTCAAGCCTAGTCTCGTTTCAATGTTAATCCTTTCATATAATCGCTTAGCCGCCAACATCGCTTTGACGAGCAGTCGCTGCCTTCTTTTGTGGGTTGTTCCACTTTTTGTCGTTTGCTGCGAGACCGACTAACTGTCTTGCAGTAAGTCTGCCAAAGGATTACAAGGACTAGTCCCGGTGTTTGGCGGGCTCACCCATTCTCGCACGGACTCGACTGAAAGTAGTGTCATCGAGCTTCCCCCTTCTCCCGCGATTCCTCAGCAACCCGCCCCATCGTTTCCGCCTTATGTCAAAGACTTCGAAATGAACCCAGAGTCTTTAATTCCTGGAGTTATCGACGATTTATCAGATGTTGCATTTGTCTGGCGAATCGACCACCCGCTCCCCTCCTCATGGCTCTCCCGATCGGCTAGGTGTAGCTGGCGCAGGTGCTCCAGATGTTGTAGAAGTTTTGACCATTCTCAAAACGACAACGCGTGCCATTCGATCTGTCCGCAACTACCTTCTCTCACTCCCAGACGAGTCAGCTGGCACCATCAGGGCCCAGTTCCGTTCTCGTCATCTACCTGGGAGCTTTCGTCCCCCTGTCCCCTCAAACCTTTCAAATTCTGCTTCCAACTCGGATCTTCGCGCTGCCGCCAATGCTGCAAAGGAGAAGGAAGCACGTGCGGATCCTCTAGCTCTCATCCGTAAATCAGCATTAGAGGTTCTCACTGTTCTTCGCGACATGGAGGAGAATAGTCGGCTACCACTCAGCGACGATGCATATGATGCCCAGAGTGACGGAGGATCCAAAGGCGGTCATTCACGCGTCGCCAGCCCTAGCACGCATTCTGACGATTTGTCACCGGATGACGGGGAACACTATGCACATGAGCGTGACCCCGATGTCTCTGTCGCGTTCTCGTTGGTGCAGGTTAATGGTCAAAGTGTACCTGTCTGGGAGGATGAAGAAGACACATTTAACGATAACGATGACGATGAGAAGGAGAAGAAGGAAGGATGGGACGAGAAACTGGTGTTGGGAAGTGGATGGCTATATCGTCAAGATGTTCACCTCGAGGATCTGGTCAAGGAGCGTGCGGCGGTAACAGCTTACCTTGATGTTGTGGACGACGTTTTGTTCGAGGGCAAGAATGTTGCTTCTTCACAAGGAGGCAAAAAGGAACGCGGCTGGGAGCGAGAGAGGAGGAAAGCGCTCGAGAAAGGCACTGTACGGTCCAAGAGTCGGGCCAAGAAGCGCACTGCGTCTAGAGAGCGTGGAGACCATGATCTACCGAGTATCACACTTGTTCCTGCAGCAACAGGCGGTGAAAAGGCTCGCCGAAGAGTATCTGTGGGCATGTTCGAGATGATGGGCAGCCTCAGAGTGACAGAAGAGCCGGAGGAAATGGATGGCATTGGCGAAGAGGACGAAGGCAGCGATGAAGGTCTTGAAGACGAAGAATTACCAGAGTGGGCAAGGAGAAGTTCGTTCAGCGGAAACGATTTGGGTAATTCTCTTTCTTGTGCCAACAAATGTGATTTACTCAAAAGGCGCGCAGGTCGAGCACATGCTTTGCTAACTGCGTTCCTACCACCACCCCTAATATCTTTTCTGGCCCCGCCTTCGTCTCGGTCAGCATTTTTAGACTCTCTTTCCTCAGGGCAGCTTCTTTGCGTCGCATACAATAGTTGTGTTCGGAAGAGCAAGAAGCCGTGGGGTTACATCAGCAGGGATGGCATTCACGACATCATCGCTTTGGAGCAAACAGCGGCAGCTGAGGGTGAAGAGGTCAAGAAGAGCTGGACATTCAGAAGGATTGACAATCTTCGTTTATGGGCTGGGTTAGTCGTCTTACCGCTTGCGAGAAACCAGTCATTTACATCTATACCCTCTTGTAGAGCCCTCAAAATTCGATATCTCCTTCCAATTGTCTCGCCTCCACAGCCGGGGACAAGTACCCCGAGTTCTGGCACTCCACTCAACTCCCCGTCTGCCATTCACACCCAACGATTCAACTCCGAACAACCACCTCTTATGTTTGATGCGAAAGTTGTCGCGCGTAAGGACCCAGGATGGGAGGACATTATCGAGCATGCACTCGTGCGATGGATGCACCGTGTCGTTGCAGAAAAACGAGGAGAATCATGATCTTTTGGCTGCCACATTTTTTATGATATACCACGGATGGATGGGAAGAGGGAGAAGAATCGGAAAAAAGAACAAATGTAGCTGTACCATACCCTCGTCATGTCTCTTCTCGTCTGATTGCTATCGAGTCCTTATGTACTTCGTGTGTCGGTGTTTCTGCTACTCTTCCGCCTGGATGCCTAAAACCCTGTTGTAAAATCGCCATTCTCTAAGAATGGCATCCTGAATCGTATCTTTTTGTTTCCACCCATGCCCTTCACCACTGTAAAGCATGTACTCGACCGTTCCACCGCGTTTTTGGATGCTCTCTACAATTCCCTACTCTTCGTCAGGTAAAGAAGAGAATAACATATATCTTACCTCTGCCTGAGCCTTAGGAACAGCTGTATCAGCATCGCCCTGTAATATCTTTTAACATAGTCAGTTCCAATCAAAAACAAAGTCGAGAGTGAATGCACAAGAAGAGGCACTTCGATCTTGTCCACGTGACGAATGGCAGAGCGAGAGTCCAGAAGCACAGTGTCGGAATCGTCGCCGATGAGCATTTCCAAGTAGCGGCTCTCATACTTGTGCGTGTCCTTTTGCAGCAGCCTCAAGTCCGAGATGCCGTATAGGGATGTACCAGCGGCAAATACTCCTCGAGTATCAGCGGCTCTGAAGGAAAATGAAGCGAGGACAGCGAAGCCACCACCTGAAGCACCACGGATGACGATGCGCTTTGGGTCAATCAGATTGTAGGGCGAGGAAGACAGTGAACGAGCAGCTAGAATACAGTCGTCAACGTCGGTAATTCCCCAATTACCCATCAGCCGATTGCGGTACGCCCGTCCATAGCCCGAAGTGCCTCCAAAATTAACGTCGAGCCTATATGAAACGACTCTGATGAGTACGAGGAATGTGAAACCAGGATTCAGAGTTACCAAGCCCACCCTCGTGTGGTAAAGAACTGTTTGGTCGCATTGAATGATTGCGCTGCGAATCCGACGGGACCACCGTGAACATTGAGAACACAGGGCGGTCGCTCTTCCCCTGCAGCGGCATATTGTGGGTTTGTGGGAGGGTAATACACGATATGAATTTCCAACTTGGAGTCGTCAATCTGGATAGAGATGGGTTGAGGAAGGGATACATAATCTTGAGGCAGTGTTGAACCGTGAGAACTAGGTTGAACGATGTCCTCGTACACAGGCTCTGGTGATAATGTGCAGCGAATGAGAGTGGAACTTTGATCTACTTTTGTGCCGATAAAAACAAACTGATTAGGTTTCAGAGATCGGATTCGGTGGATTTCGACGAATGGACAGAAAAGTGGCTCTATCGAGCCAGTGGAGATGTTGACGAGGTAGAGGACACTGCGCCCATCACGAACGGCTGTAAATACGACCATCGGAGAATCTGTAACAGCATAAGGAGAGTAGCCTAACCGTGGGGGCTGTCCGTAGCCGAACGATTCTTCGACTGGTACTGCCAAGACAGGCTTCGCTTGGGAGTTACTGGTCGTACAGTCGAATACCCAGGGATTTTCGAAGCCTGATATGTCGGAGGTAAAAAGAAGGATGTCAGAGGATACCCAAGAAGGGTAGGCGATGCTGATTTTGCGATGCTCTCCAGCAATCAGTCGTGGATTGTGCAGTGAGAGAGAGTCGGAATTTGGAATCGGGGCAACTTCAGCAACCCAGAGCTCACTCCCTGACCAGGGCATATCGGGTAAGTCCCATTCTATCCACGCGATGTGCTTTCCATCAGGTGAGAATATCGGAGACGAATAGAAGGAAGCATCGGATTCGACTGGATGGACGAGTTTGGTTTTAGTGTTGAGTATGCAGAGACTATTCACCACTTCCAATGGCGACGTTGCATCGGTGTGATCTTCCATCACACAAACAAGCAAGGTTGGATCAAGAGGGTACACGTCGAAATTAGCAAAGCGGTGATTCCGATTTTCTGACTCAAGGATTAACGAAATGCCGACGAAGCAAAAATATATACCTGGAGTGATCGGTTCTGGTCGTCGATTAAATGGCCCACGCATCATATAGACTCTTCCATCCCGAGCATGCGAAAAGTAGGCGATATTATTGTGGATGACGGCCGGCGCCCCGCCATATCCATTGACTGAAGTTCTGACATCCCACTCTGTGCTTGTTAGGTCTTGATTGGTTTCAGTCTGCACCAGCGAGTTCCGGCCACTTTCATGCGGTCGCTTTTCGATGTGGTATATCGCGCAGGCTGCACGATCGACAAGAAGATCCAAGAAAGGTGATTCGACGTTTCTCTAACCTTGTCATTGAGGGGAAAGAAACATATACTGGAGTGCTCACTGGATGCGTCAAGTCGTCAATAGACAGAGGAGATTTCCATGTACCAAATGCAGCCAAAATTGGGATCGACATTTTTTGGAATAAGTCAAGTAGCTGAACTGAGCAAAATGAGAACGGGTTGCCAGATTTGTCTAGAGATGGTGGAACGCCTTGTGGGAGTTGTGAATAAAGTGTGCCCGAGATGGATTGCCGAACTTGGCCGTTATCGGTCACGTGATTTGTGGTGTGCTTTTTTGTACAAGTAACTGCACAGTCTGCATTTTGTTGTTGGAAGCACTGATATTTTTTCCTGCTGCTTACCTTGACTCGTTCTGCTGCTCCGACCAAGGGTCATGACCATAGCAACCAAGTATTGGACTCGCAATGTCTCGCATCCTCTGATAATTAATAATGGGACGGCACATGATAGTTCGAATGTTTTTTCGTGGTGAGGAATGAGCATCAGCTTTGGGCGGCCTCCGATAAGTGACGAATTTTGAGCGTACACGTTAGCAGACAACAGCAAGAGTCCTTATGTGCTTTCCGCTGTCACCGACAGCTCCTGTACGGAGTTGAGAGGCAACATCATGGTGAGCACATGCATGGCATTCAGGCGTGGCCAAGGACAAACTTGGTCAATGCGACGTGAAGACGACCATCAATTCCTGCATGATCGAACCGTTTCCAAGGAAAACAAGAGGACGGCGTTCAAAGTCGGTAGGACCCTAGCCAGAGGACGCTGAATAGTCGTGTCGATGAACCAAGTTATGTCTTTAGAGCAAAGCATTGTTGGCTTGCTGTTGGTGCCGCTGCTCGTAATCCCGCCTTCTTACGGTAGGATCTACACGTTCTGTATATAGCAACGGGTTGACGCCCAATTCTCTTCAAATGTCTTCAGGAGATCTGATATTATTGAAACTGTCAAATCGACGATGGACCAGGGTCTAGGCCTTGGCAGCGCCAAACAAGGCCAGCAGAAGGAAAACAGAAGAGTGCAGACAGAGACGGCGCTGCTGTTGGTGACGAACAAGAGGCAGCAACGTTGGCGATGAGATTGAGCCAGTGGTTATGGTAGAAAGTAAGCAGGCAACATAGGTTGCCAGTGGCGGTGCAGCGCTTGAAACAATCCAAAAGTTGTGACCATCAGTCCTTGCAGACCTTTCGCCGGCTCACAACTACACCTGGTCGACTGGGTCCCCAGGACTTTCTGTCTTTTCCGTCGCTCCTCTTTCTCAGTGGCGGTCCTTATGACTTCCAAGGCCTGTTCAATTCACATTCTACCCTCCCAAACTTACTCATTTCTTTATCAGAGCGCTAGTCGCAACCGGTCAGGGCCCGGTGCCGTTTCTCTCCCTTCTCTTCACGGCGGGTCATCGGATTCACGCCACACGATTCGACCGACCATGTCCCCCAGGCTCGTTTCGTTTCTCTTCACGTTCATTGTCTTCGTCTGTGCTATCACTCCGGCTCGTGCTCAAACCAACAAGATCTTCCAATGGCAATTTGCTCAGGTCTTAATCCTCTCTACTGTCTTGTATGTTGAGCTCAATCACTCGACAGGCTCTCTCACAGTCCCTCCCGTCGTGTCGGTCGCTTGGCATTCAAGTCAAGCCATTCTTTGCGACCAACAATACCCATGGTGTTCCCCCATTCTACATGATGAGCTTCCCCGTAAATGGGATGGGTACCCCTCATAACACTCTTATTGGCACGGATGAGAGCAATCTTGCGTGGACAGTTGACCAACCTGTTGGTACGTTCCCAAAAATACCCCCTAGTTCTGTAAGATCACTGAGAAATTGTGTAGGCGCTCAGCTCCTCCTGTATGTTATGGACTCAACAGGCAGTTCTGGGGGCGTTCCTCCTCAACTTTTCACAGTTGTCGGTGAGTAAATTGCTTATCAACAAATGGTAACTCAAATACAACCACAGCTGGTTCATCGACCCAGTGCATTCCTGCTGCCCCAACTGGCGCCCCGTTCACGGTCACTGCGAATGTCACCGACACTCTCACTACTTGTCAAGCATGGGGACTTACCATCCAAGGCGGAACCCCTCCTTACAACGTCACTTTCGCTGCCCTCAATTCTCCCGTTGTTACCAATGTTACCATGGGTCTGTTTTTGTTTTCTGAGTCAGGAACTACGTTAATTCCTAGTATAGGTCCCGTAGATGACGCCTTCACTTTCATCGACCGTGCCGACCCAGGCACTCAGTTGATTGGTACGTGCATCTTCGGCAGATAATCATTTGTGCTCACAGTCGGTTCCAGCTGCTATTAGTGACCTGTTTGTGTTCCGTACTCGGAAAGTGACCGCTTCTGACCTCAGCTTCTAGAAATGGCCGTTGGGCTTCCGGGACACCTATTGTCAAAACCACTGGCTCGACCAATGTTGACTGTGTGGGACTGGTCAGCAAGAGCGGCACGGCAGCGGAGATCAAGCAACAGGCTTTGCAAGCAGCAGCGACGTCCAAGGCTCGCCATCAGTCTGCCATCATCGCTGGCGTTGTTGTTACAATCGTGGTTCTCCTTTTGCTGGCGGGCGTGGGAGTATTCCTTTTCCTTCGTCGCCGCAAAGCTCTCAAAAAGACGGACAAAATAACACCTCGTCAATTTGAGAGTGGTGTTGGCGGTATCAATGTTGCGCCAGCATACACAGAACATGGAACTCATATCCTCTCCATCAACTCGTTCATCAGCCCTTCTTCGCCTACAGAGGTCAAGAGCCCTTCACAATCCAACTTTTCGTCCCCTACCAATACTTCAGCGGTCGGGTCCCTTGTTGGCTATGACCGGCAACGCATGATGAGCGCGATTCCTCCTCAGGACAATGCTTCCATCTCGTCAGTCCCACTATCGACAACAACGGGTGGAGCGCTCAGCGTGCGTAATCCACACCCCCACCGACCAGCAGTATTTAGCAACTTCCCCACTGCGTCGGTGCGACGATCAGCGAAGGCAATTGAAGCGGGCATGACATCGAGCATTTCGGAGGATTCCGAGTTCTATGATGCAGCCACTACTTCCCGCTCTGTTGAACGTAGCCTCTCCGCTGGGCCCACCAGTGTCATGGGACGTCAACCCTCACCCGCTCGTTCTGCCTCTGTTGGTGCCAATACTCCAGCAGCGCAGGAGATTATCTACCAACACCAGGACGCGGGTGTTGTGCGCGAGCTTCCGCCACCATATATGGGCCCACCACAGTCATAAATGACAATGAATCCCGAGGGTCCCCCCGCTCGTTCTTTTACATGTAAATTCTATTCCCAACAACTCTGTTGCTGCTGGCTCTTTTTATTATTAACACGTTGGACCCCCCATCCCGACATTTCCCTTCTATCCACTCTTTCGCGGCAGCGACTCTGTTTTTTCCCCCGAGGTTTCCATATAGAGCCCTGGTAATTCGTTGGCCGTTGACAAGGGACTGCTTTGGCAGGCGAGAGAAATCTGTATGGCACGGCAGTCGGTGTCAGTGATCCTTGTGTTTGAGCGCCATTGCGAGTCTCACGTCATCTTGTACCAACAGTACTTACTATTAAGACCTAACTTATCTCCCACTCTCCTTTACCGAACATTGTACAGCACCAAAAAACCAAGTATACCCTCAAACAGGAACGGATGGACATATCAGCGATATGTGATGCAGTGTTCTTACTGGACGAGAGAAGAAAAGACGCCGGTGGTCACGGTTGCATTCACATCGATCCAGTTCCGGCGCGGTATAGATGGTAGTTTCCATAGTGAGTTGCTGGACGGTGACGTCGGAGTGGACGTTGAGTGAAGCCAAGCCATCGAAAGTCCGGTTCTGAGTTGTTACATAAGCAAGGCCTGGTTCCGTGTGCAGATTAAGTGCGGCTCACATGTGCAGGTGTTGAATGAATGGAGTTGGCCGTGCACCGATATATCAGAGATTATTTCTGAGCCGAATATTGTGGGTGGTGGGTTTCGATACCTCTCCCGTGGAGGGCAATCGTGAGACAGATAGCACAGGGTGAATGTCCGGAAGGTATCTAGCCAAGGACAAGCGGAAAGAAATCGGGACCAAAACAAGGAAGTTGCATACAGATTAAGCGTGACTCAAAGGCTTGACGTCGTTCCTTGCGATGGAAGTACAGTCCTGATCAGGGAGTTGAGCTCAGGGCGTGGATTCGTGAGTGAGTTCACGCTTTCGATACGGCGCCGGTCTCGTTTAGTTTGGTTGCGTCGGCCCATGACGACTTGCGATCGCTAACGATTACTGAATGCTTAGACCAAATGGTACGTTGCTGGCCCAAGAAGAGAGCAGAGTCACGTACAAGCCGGAGGCCAAGGAGGGAAGCTGCGTAGAGGAAGCCCAGGAAGAGCCTCATGGATGGCAAGCGATACTTGGTCTGTGTTTGACCTCACTTTTATAGTATTGTCGGTAGGCAAACGTGGCACGATGCACTTGGTGGTGGAAGAACTTCACGTTCACGTGAGGGAGCACAAGATGAGGTGGGCCAATGCTTGGTGCCACACACAATTTCGGGTCATCGAGAATAACTGCCAACATCAGCAAGTTCACGTGTAGAATCGTTCGGCAGAGGTTTCGTTCTGGGAAAGCAAGAGGCGTCGATACAAGAGGGGGAAATTATTACACAGATTTTTTCACGATTAGAGCGCCTCAGCCGCCGAGATGTAAAGCACTATGCTGCGTTTTAATTTCTTCGATTGGCCTTTTGCGTCAGACACTTACCATTATTCCCTCGAATGAACGCGTCCCCATAGCGGTTTGTCACTACTCCGTTCACGTGCTCTTCTGTTTGCTCGAGCGCAATATTCATATAACCATCCAGACATGATAGGACTCCTACAATTATGAGGACAATCTGGGTTTTTATCGGAAGAGACTAACCCCGATAGTCAACGCCCGACGTAAGACGGACAATAACGCGTTTGCCGACGACGCCTTTGAGAAAATCCGTTGGTGAACCAGTGTGTGTTGGTTGCGTCGGAGGTGGTGGTGTTTGCTCTTGGTCGTCGTCCATCATGGGTAACTCTGGGACACCGTGACGTGAGTGTCACAGTCCTCAACAAGTGTTGAACGTGAACCGCAACAATTATTACTACTTGGTTGACTTCGTCCTTGGATACTATTTCTTCAGGTGAAAAATCCTGTTGATGGATGCCGGGCACTACGTTTTCAACAACTAACACGACAGTTCTTCTCTACGTCACTTGCGCAACAAGATCCTCAAATCGCCCTCGACTACGAAGTTGCACACTATCCAGCAATGTGACACCCGCGAGGCGCTGCACTGAGTGGCTCTAATGTTATGAACGCTCCGGTGTACCTCCGACCCCACGATTATGACCTCGGTGGGCCGAGCGTGTGATATATCCGTGGCCACTTGCAAACATAATGGCCGCCAAACTAGAAGACAAATCTTGGTCCGCATCATCGTTGCGCAAGTGTCTAATCAATAAGATTGAGAATGACCTGCATGTCCCGGAAATCGTAGGACAATTCCTCGACTGTGAATCGTTAGCCGTCTGTTTCTGGTTACAGACGTTTTTTCGTCGTAGACGGATACGGCGGCTGGCTCAGCACAGACTTCCCCCGTTTAACCTCTTCAATGCCCGTCCGTAACCATACCCTTTCTTTCCATAATAATCAATATACCCCTCTAGCGCTCTGGGCAGAGACGGCGTCAACCACTTCAACAACATTATTCTCAAAGCACACACGTCCTCAAAGGGTCCGTTTTCTTCACTCGATCGACGACTCGGAAGTCTAATAGGCTGTGTTCGTCTTACTGGCTCTGATCCGCAAGACCCCCTGGACAACAACAAGAACCAATTCCAAACGGCGGAAGACCTCGTCGACTTCGAGGAGATGAATTGAAGATGCCATAAACGACTCGCGCGCATTGTGGACAGCGACGCCTGACATGAGCGGAAACTCTTTCTCGGAGACCTGGCCCAGACCTGATGTCGAGGCGGACGAGAAGGTCTGCCAGTTTATCATCGACAACGCCCAAGGCAATCATATCTGCTGTACAGCAGCAATCGGACCTGACAGTGCGTACATAGATGATATGACTTGTCTGAAGCTTGTTTTCTCACCATTGCTACGCAGATCCTAACGCAGTTCTCGACGCAAACTTCAAGGTTTGCGGCATTAAGAGCCTGCGTGTCGTCGATGCGAGCGCCTTCCCGTGGATTCCTGGGATGTTCTTCACGGCGACATATCAGCCTGAGGTGTGGTATATCATGGCCTTCTATTACCTACATATTGGCGCTGATGGTCAACCTAGATCAGCGAGATGACTGCCGACACGGTTATGGCTGACGCTGCTCAGTAGATTCTGTTGTAGTAATGAGTTTGTTTGTACATCGTGCTCTTTTGTAATCTTATCATTTTGATGCTCGCAACTGATGTGACTGTCACGCGTTTACCTTGTCCTTAAGCTTTCCAACGTGCAACTGGGTGTTATCCTGCTCACGACCGGTCGAACTTCTGTTACTCTTCCTCGGATGGCGTCGCAATCTCCGTTCGAGCACGTGGCGCGAAACTTGCGGGCGATCGGCGCGCTGTCCGTCGAGGAGTATCTGGCGAAGAGTGGTCACGAGCAGGACACCAGCCCAGTCGCCGTGGAAGTCGACAATATCATTGGTGACAGTGCGATCTCACGCCTACGCGCGTTATGCGCCCCACAAGGCAGCGCCATTCTCACAGGAAGTCTCGCCCCACGCGCAAAGCTAGAGGTCGAACTCATAGACGAGGGCCCGGATAGTAGGTTGGGACGCGGTCTGCCAGTTGTTGATTATTTTTGGTCAAGGAAAACGATGTGTGGTGACGATCACCCGGCCAGGCGGAGAGGCGCGGGCGTTTCGGTCGCCTGTGAATTGTGCGAGTGCAGAGGAGGCAGAGGAGGTTGCGGCGGGTGTTGCGCTAGAGAGAGGGGTGGCGGAGTTTATAGCTGTCGGGGATGAGGAAGAGGTCCGGGCGGCCAAGGGGACATTGCTTGTGTCCCTTGACAAGCAAGCGCCTGTGATCGAGGTCCTGACTGCTGTTGGGCACATCGAAGAGTGTTGTAGGGAATGGCGCGGGCCATCGGTTGAGCCGGCGTGGTATACGTTTGCAGGTTCAAACAGTGAGTACTCGCTTTTCCAAAAGTCAGTTTTGACGCGATTTGATAATAGGCTATGGCGCGTGTCTCAAGATCGCACTTAGTCCACACAACTACCGCGTATACTCATGCTCGCCAGAGTTCGCCACGCCCCTCACTGCGCAGCAAAAGTGCGCTGCAATTGCCCTCGACGAGGGTGTTCTCGATTTTATCATGCATGGCAATGGACAAACAAAGCCGACACCGATATCGAGGAATTCATCAGATCACGTGTCAGTACCATGGTCGCTGCAAGCTTTCTTCGAGACGATCCCGCGGCCACTAGAGGAAGACTTTGGTGCACGGACTGCGCCCCAGATCCAGCCTGTTGGTTGGTTAGGCAGCATTGTCGCACAGGCGATGGGGACCCGGTTTAGCTCAGCATACTACGCGGTCGACGTTTTGGACCAGCCAGTGCGAAAAGGTGCCTTGTCTTGTTTCATTTTCCAAGCTGCTTAATTCACTCTAATTATAGCCCATGGTTGTCTCCTGCGGCTGAAACGATCCTGCCCAGACACTGATGTCCCCACCATCTACTCATACCTTGTTGAGCCGCAGGCCAACTCGCAAAAAGAGGCACGTGCCGCCGTAGCCCTCCTTGCGCTCTCCCTTGGGGCAGGAAAGATGATACGAGCGGCACACGAAGAATGTCTCGGCCTCGTCTCGCCCGACGTGCGCCATTTTGTGACCAAATCGGTGCTGTCGGTGCTTGGCACGGAGGTGCGGCGCGCCAGCGGGAAGGCCCCGCTGTTTGAGTTCACCACCGTCGACAACGGTGAGACGCCTCGTTATCCAAAGCTTGCTTATCTAATCTTTGACAGCTTTTGGATGTACCTTGACCTTGTTTGCGACCCTGACCGCCGCTGACCCGCTGGTGTACACTGTCCCTGAGCGGTACGCGAGCAAAGCAGATGCTAAGGTTGCGGTGACGCATCTGGCTGCGACACGGGGCGTGCTGGATGTGTTGACCCAACCTGCATTTCCTGAGGGTGATGGCGCTGGGAAGAAGCGCAAGAAGAAGAAGCAGGCAATGGGAAGCACGCACAGTGGCAAGAAGCAGCGCATAATTGGTGGTGGGGTTAGATTGTCGCTATCGACTCGGAAGAGGTCGGGGAGTTTGGAGGAGGGGGAGATCTCGGAGTAGTCAAGATTTGGTTGTTGGTAGATACACGGAAGGAAGGGACTGGAATACATGTACAAACAATTAGCAAGAACTTGTATGCGTCAAAGTGCCTACATGCCTTTTCAAAGCCATCATCCACGAAGCTGGGATCAGTGAACACTGAACTTGAACATGATCACTGAAGATGATAAGTACAATTCTTAGAAGCAAACCAATATGAGGTGGCTCACAAATTGATTCGATAAGAATGTTCACACTGGGGGCAAAGTTTGCGGCAGTTGGGAAATGGCAGTCTAATGGCAGTTGAGCTGGAAATTTTTTTACTTTGTCCAAAACAAAGAAACCTTTGTTTCTTTCCAACTGCCATTTGCTCTGCCATTTGCAAACTGCCACAAGCTTTGCCCCCAGTGTCACCTATACCCATTTTCAGTGCTTGACGTGACATAAACGCGGTGTGACATCATGTCACACCGAACGCGCGTCGTCGCTAACTACTCTCTCGATGGACCACTTCCCGACAAACTGGGGCCGCCCCGTGTGTTTTGCACCTTTTGTCTTGCGCTCGACTAACCGGAGGAACAGCGCAATGACACTTGGGACCCATATGCGACATACCCCATCCACCAGCGACCACAGAACCACCAACCGAAAGACAGATTCGCTGAGGGCGTACAACACACTCAGCAGCCAATCGTGACGGGCACGAGTGTACTGGCTATCAAGTTCAAGGACGGGGTGATGATGGCGGCGGACAACCTCGCTTCATATGGCTCCCTTGCCCGATTCCGCGACATCCAGCGATTGCACCCTGTGGGAAAATACACCGTCCTCGGGGCCGGCGGCGACATGAGCGACTTCCAGTACATCCAGAGCATCCTCGACGAGCTCATCGTCGACGAGCTTGCCGCTGCGGACGGTCACACGCTTGGCCCGAAAGAGATCCACAACTACCTCGCGGAGGTGATGTACTCGCGCCGCTCGAATATGAACCCGCTCTGGAACTCGCTGTTGGTCGGCGGGTATAAAGACGGGAAGAGGTGTGTGCTTTATTTCTTTCATTCTTGTAGAATGGTCTGGACTTGTGCTACAGCTTCCTTGCATACGTCGATTTACTGGGCACAACCTATACCGCATCGACCCTTGCGACAGGCTACGGAGCCTACATCGCCCAGCCGCTGCTTCGCCGGGCCGTTGAGGGCCGCGAGAATGAGCTCACCGCCGACGAGGCGCGCAAAATCCTCGAGGACAGTATGCGTGTCTTGTTCTATCGCGATGCGCGCAGTTTGGACCAGGTATATCCATTTTCTCTGCTTTATTTCAGAAATTGACTCCGGGCAGTACCAAATTGCGACGATTACGGCGGACGGGGTGCATATCACCGAGTCGCGCAAGTTGGAGACGGCATGGTCGTTTGCGGAGGGCATTCGTGGCTATGGTGCACAGACGCAGTAGGGCAGAGCGAATACAAACATTTTGACCGTCTGATGTTGTGAAATCGAGACACAGGTATATCACTACCAGTACAGTGTGATCAGTGGGATCCAAAGATCCGGATTGCAGGCCATATCAGACTAGGCCACCTGCATAAGGGGTACCGCTGAACTCAACTCTCCAGGGTGATTGTACCGTCGAAATCGGTTGGGCGGGCCGATACGGATAAGGCGAAGGCGGTATAATCTCAGGTTGCCGGCAACGGTGGGTCAAGTGGGGCATCGGGCTGCATTAGACGTGAGCTGTGCGTCAAGATAGAG
The DNA here is from genome assembly GCF_014461135.1 of Mycena indigotica. NCBI lineage: Eukaryota > Fungi > Basidiomycota > Agaricomycetes > Agaricales > Mycenaceae > Mycena > Mycena indigotica. The sequence continues at coordinate 188,809 of NW_023503013.1, read as the reverse complement.
CGCAAGCGACGGACTAGAGCATTGGGGCCTGGGTCGCTGCGGTAGAGCTACATATGAATATGTTATAGATAAGCTCAAGATAAGATAACGCTTACTGATGGCTATGTTCACTTTCGAACGCAAAGAGCGACGCCGGAGGTGATTGTTGGGAGGGAGAGGGCGACGATCTGCGAGGGTTTCAGCCTGGGGGTTATGCAGATTCGAAAGGACAGACTGATAATAGTAGTCAGGCTGCATTTGTCGGTGCAAAGGACGCCCTCTCCTTTGACTAATAGAGCATTGTTGTTTGTGCGAGCATCAGATTAGGAAGTGCTTACATTTCTGCAGTTTCAGCTGCTCTGAGAGAGAGTTCAGGTGAATGCAATTCTCTGAACGACCAAACAACACACCTGAGCGATGCGCTCTGCGTCGAGTCAGACTCTGGAGAAAGCGGGAGACGCATACAGACCATGTACTCGTCCCAAAGCGCGTGCAGCTCTCGCATCACTTCACCTGGGGCCTTCCGAACGATGACCCCACCAAACCACGACTTGACAATAGCCCACAGCCGGCGGCCGCGATCCTCACTGGATCGGAGACGTGCCATATAACTAGAGCTTGGGATCAGGTAGAGTGGAGCGAAAGAAATAGATGACGAACGTATAGAGGCGACCCAAGAATTCCTGGCGGACCTGAGCGTCTCGCTCTTGGCTGAGTTCGTTGATGCGGGCATTGATGTACTGTCTGATCCTCAGAACCTCTTTGGCCTTACCGTCAACATAGATGGATTGATGGGCATTGGTGGACGCCTGTTTCAACCCCAAGAGCAGTTGAGGAGACGAGGCACGAGATCTGAACAGTATTCGCGCACCATATCCACGAAATCTTGACCGTACGAAGCCATCGACCTACCAGTGTTTTATATCATCCCTCATACGTGATGAGTGACTCGGAATGGGCCGTGGCAAGCTCGTTAGCCCCGCAGGTTCATTCCCACCTTCAAGTTAACAGCAATTGCAGTATGTCCGGAACCACATCTAGAAATGACTCTCTGGGCGCAAGATATTCAAATATATCCGGCAGATGCGTGCATAGACTGCTAGATCACGGAGGTTTCCATTTGTGTGTCGAAGTTGAGAAAGCCGTGTGAGTCACATCACGTGAGCGCATGTCACATCGTTATTTGAACGTTGAATCCGAGTTGAACGGTAAACGTGCCTCTCTGGCACGGAATAATTTCTACATTTCGTGTAGAAGGCCTGAGACCTCCCATTTTTAACTGTCGCGTCAAGGTACTTGCACTGGCAAGCCTCTGCTTTTAAGCATCACCAAAGGCAATCATCGCAACGAGTGCCCAAGCTGACTGTGACGACTTGAACATTGACTAGCTTGACTTGTCAATGGGTATGGGCTCATAATTAATCCCCTGGCTATCTCCGCCCGTAGTTGATCAGTAAAAAACGCATAGATTCTCAACCAGTGAGATTATCAGATAACGATATCCAATGGCTCGTGTCAAACGCCGTCGCAAGCAAAAAGCTGGTTGAATCGGGTATTCGACGGGTTATTTTCCTACACTGCAAGCAGACTACGAGTGGCACTCCCCTCAAGCAAGCTGGGCAAGGATGGTCTTCGCGTCGGTAACCGTGAGCTCGCTAGGGACATTTTCGACGGCAACAGTCTCGACTGTGTCGCCCTTGGCAATGATAACAAAGCGCTGAAAGCAGCCGTCAGACTTGGGTACTACAATATCAGAACCGCGCACCTTTGCGCGAACACTGCCGAGGAGAGGTGATGCGTCGAAGAGAAGGCCAAGCGACTTGGAAAAGGCGCCAGTGTCATCAGCGATGAAACGTATCGCTGTCCATCGTTCAAGTTAGCACGATGTTAATGTAACCATGAATAGCGACGCACGCGTTCCTTCCGGTGCCAACGACTCCTTCCATGCTCTATTGCCTCATCAACCAGGGACAACGAGACGATATAGCACACACTTTAGGACAAACACGTCGTTGACAGCAACAACAGCGATCTGCTCGATGCCGCGGGTCTTGAACGTGTCGAACGCGTTGATGTAGCCGGGGATTTGGGCAGAGCACGTGCCGGTGAACGCACCAGGGACACCCACCTGGCGAGAGCATGGTGTCACTGCCGTTGCTGAGAGAGATTGGGGAAGCGTACGATGATATGTCTGCCGGCGGGAAAGTCGAACGGGGCGGGAGCGTCAGCCTTGAGCTCCTTGACAGTGGCAGTGGCGGATAGCTTGTCGCCGGGAACAACAGTGGAAGCATCACCGTGGCCAATAGAGGAGGCAACAGACGTGACGGCGCGTAGGGCTTCAGAGATTGCAGACATGGTGGTGGTGGAAGGAAAGAAAGGAATGCAATGCCAAAGAAATGCGGGTTACTTATGACGTACAGAGCATGGCTTTCAGAACTTACCCTGCACAGGACGAGGACTGATCGGTAAGCGGGCTAAACGGTGAACGTTGTGAACACCCGGGGCCGCCAAACGCGCCGACCTTGAAACAACTGCAAGCAGTGGTCGCATCATGGTCAAAGGAGAAATGACGCGTTGAATGACAATGATATTTTCAGTCAGGCCGACGTGCGACGGGAAAGCTCATTCGACCGTATGAACATTGCTCTTCGAGTCATGACATGGACCCTTATGTGGGCACAATAAGTAAACTCAGCTTAACATCATATATATAGAGAGCGACGGGCAGCAACAAACAAACTTGAATGGCCTAGGTGCAGAGTGAATTTCCCCTCGGAAAGGACCAAAGAGTGTGTCGCGCTTTGCATGGAGAGGAAAGGAAGAACCTTTGCTTAGACTTTAGTGTCATTCGGTTCGGGCTACGAGTCATAATTCCCCGGCGTTCGCCGGACCGTGCCGTGTAATTATCCAATCCAATCCAATCCCTGATGAAGAATACCGATGGTGGATTAAAAAAACATACACTGGCGGGAAATCGAATTGGAGGAAAGCTAGGGCGACGAAATACTATCTTGCTTTGGCCTAGCCGGTCTCGTGTGTCATGAGGGATTTGATATGAAAACGTTGTCAGAAATAACAATGAAGGGCACTTGCGCGGTGGCGAAATCTGCGAGACCAGCTCGTTCGAGGGTATAATGGCCGCGATCGCTTGAAGATGAGTCAGAGACTGAGCAGGCTTGGGTCGCGCGACAGGGTCGGCAGCCAAGTCCATGAACATGGCGCCAAAGTGCAGTAAAAGCGGCGACATGCTCGTGAACAACCACTCAAACAGAAATCCAAAGAAACACGTGTGCTTGGCCATCAGGCAGGCAACAATGGTCAGGCCAACGCTGAATAACGGCGAGCTCAACTTAATTATGGTACAGAGTCCCACCGTCTATCCTATCCAGGTAGTAATATCAACGCCTCGGCCCACATGTCTCCTAAGACCTGAAGCAATCGAGCAGTTCAAGTTCGGATAACAATGTGGGCGCTTATTAGATTCGGAACAATCCTATCCGAAAGCCCAAGTCTGTTGAACGTTGACAGATAGAATATGGAGACGAAGGACGGGCCTTATCCCAGATTAGATGGCCTGTGGAGACCCCATGATACACCTCCATTCGGTCGTGGTCGTAGATCCTGGCAAAAATATCATTGTGGGTCCCCGTGTGAGCTGAAACTTGGCCAGGTAAAGCTTGGTGAAAGAGCGTGAAGTCGCTTCCCAACAAAGAAGAGCTTGAAGGCGCTCTTACTTAGATAAGACTATTGGGACAGTGAGACTAGGTCGGTCTATTCTTCCAGAAAGTGACTGGTAGACATGGGCCGCGTGCAAAGTGAATTGTCGGAAATGACCGAAAAGTCTGTTGAGCTTTGACAGATAGGTTATGGAGACGAAGAAAAGAATCTCGTCTCGAAATAGTGTAGCTCGCTAGAGAATCAAGGGGGTTGAATACGATCCCATAGTCCCCACGCGTAATTTCCAGATCGGACCTGTGACAGTGAACACGAATCGAATTACAAGCACAATACAGCAAAGCAAGACAGCAAAACAAAGCGGTCGTCCTATGGACCTGGTACACGGGGGCAGAAAGCCAAGTTAGTCAATTCAAACCGTTAACGGAAGATCCCGTTGCCTTGGGCCTCATGTAGGCGGTTTTTGGGGGGCGAGTGACAGCAATATCGTAGAGAACCTCATCCCGTATGTACTGAACGGACGAATGAGTCGCATCGAAAAGGGGGAAATAAGGAATAACTCACTCGATAATCCTGCCGGTAGCCTCCTAGGGTAGCACGTTCGCGTTTGTGCTTTTCCGTCGCAGCCAGGTCCCAAATTTGAGAAGAAAGTTCTTGAGGGGGTATCGTGGCAGCGATGGCCCGAAGATGGGCAAGTGATTGTCCAGGTTTGGCTCGCTCGCTGGGATTGCGGGCGGTCATCGCATCGGCAACTGGCCGGAAGATTTCCAGCGAAGGATAACCCTAAAAGTAAAGTCGCCTATTAGAAGTGCACACGAGTCAAAGTGAAGGATCGCGAACATATATTAGCTTGTGCATCGTGAGACCGAGTTGGAAGACGTCGACCAAGAAGGGATTATACGGTACTTCCCAAGAAAGTTCAGGTATTTCAGGAAATGTTCTGAGACGGCCTATCCTCCTTGCATCAGTAGTTCCTTCTGGAAAGTATTCCGACAATCCGAAGTCAATGTAGAAGTAGTCGACGTGACCCACAGAACAACGGTCATTCCAGCAAAATAGTTCAGATATGCCGTCTTGGGTTCTGGGTCTACTAAAGTGCGACCCCTTCGGGACCACTTGAGATTCGTCCATCAGCATATTTTGTGGCGCGATATCGCTGCAGCAAGTCAGTCCAAAGTTAAACCTTAACAAAAGGGACTGACATATGTGCAATATTATGCTCGTGCATAAACTCCAAGCCCTGGTAAAGAGTCATGGTTTTGGTAGTAGATATAGAGAGAAAATTGCCTCAAGATATTGGGACATGGCATCTATGAACTCCTGGCGACAATGGAAAGGTGGATAGTCGAATTCTCGACAGTATGGGGTGACGAGAATGCTCCATTGAGTTTCAGGGAGACGGAACACCTCTAGTATCGGTATTGTGCGATTTCTAGGGTCCGAACGCAGCGCAGGAGAGTCGAGATAACTGTGCAGCACCAATTCCTCATCACCAGTTTCAACGCGTTTAAGAACAACTTTCTTCTTGTCGCGAATACGAGTGGCGTCGAGAACAAAGCCCTAAGCTTTTATGAGAGAGAGTAAGAGTAAATATTGCTGTAGCTCGCCTGGTAGCTTGGAATATCGTCTTCTCTTTCTGTTGGCAAGATGCGAATTTTGCGGCGCCAGTGCGCGCTGAATCGCGGTCGAAGATGATATCCCTTCTTCGCAAGAAATGGTTGCTGCTCGGCCCAGAAAATTTCTGCCCCAGAGATAGCAGGATGGTATTGGGGATGATTCATGAGGAAATTGTGTGGGTGTGGGGCGAAGCCAATCAACGTAACGATCATGTGATTTAACATTTTTTTTTTTTTTTTTTGTATCTGCATTTATATACCGCTACAAGCACACTAACTGCTAAGACGCGGTGGCCAGGACAATAGAGCTGTCCCGCCGCTCGATAGGGTGTTGCGCCGGGTTTGGATCCAGGCTGGTTGTGGTGTAGCGAATGGCGGGGAGGATGTGACGCGGGCTGGACTGTGAGAGCGGTGCGGTGTTGTTGTCGTCGAGCCGTAAGGCATGTGATTTAACAGCAATTTCCAGTTTGATTCAACGAATGACTCGCCATACTTGGCTTTGTCTCACTCTCACGCGCCACACATCTTCGCTCTCATGATAAACCCATTTCGCTATCTGACAGCTGTTGGCAAAATCCTAGGCCACTCCAAAATTTCTACTCGTCTGACGTCACACACGCTCTGAGCTCGGAGGGTCGCTTAACTGGAGCAACAGTGGAGCATTGGCACTGCAAACTGCTTTATTTGGGTTGAATTCTGTCCGATGCTCCAAGAGAGGAAATTTTAATGTGGCCTAGGATTTTGCCAACAGCTGGAAAGAGAGCTAACTAATAATGGCCAACGACGAGTCTGAGTCACTCGTCACGGTCCTGAACATATAAAGCCTGTCTTCCATACTACCTAACCTGAACGCTAACGCTTCATCTCTTTCCATGGTGCGTACAAGCAAAAACTTTGATATCTTCCGCTGAACCACAACATGCAGCAGCAACCTGGTGTCGGTCGGCCCATTAAGTTAGTGCAAAGCACCCCACAACAATTCGCCGATATCCAAGCATATGTTCGATCGCTGCTGCAACAACTCCAAGCAGAGAAAGACGATGGTCTCTATCAGCAATACTACACTCAACTAAGCAAGTTTGTCCTTTCTCCTTCGCTAATACCGTACTTGATAAGTCTGACCGATGGAAAGCTACATGGCTGACCTCCGTAGAAATCGGCGATCGATATGGAGGCCATTTCTCGGGTGGTTTGGTGAAGCTATCTCACGCACCCACGGGCAAGTCGTGAACGATCTCCGGGGACTTTGGCAACAATACGAAGTAAGTCAATCTCAACCTTTTTTCGAAAAAAAGCCAACCATAGGATAGGCAGCGTCCGAAGAGTAAGCGTATAATTTGTGCTTCACGCTTACCTAGCTAATCATCGGAATTTTTAGGGCTGCAAGGCAGGTTCTGCGAATGTCATCGATCACTAATAACAATGGTTTGCTAGACAACGCGCCGCGGCAGCTCGGGCTCAGCCGGCGCAAGCAGTGTTGAATCAAGTTGGGTCGTTGAACCGAGCCGGGTCTCAGGCAGGAAGGTGAGCTCTCTCTATGCGTCGTGTCTTTTGTTGTTCAGGCTATTCGCAGTGCCCACTCTGCCCACTCTGCCCAGTCGTCTCCTGCTGCTTCGCTATTTGCTTTCGAGAGTGATCATAGTCATCAGTAAGCGATATATGCTTTCCAGGGACAACATTTTTAAGACGATCGTAGCTCCGTCGCACCCAGCCAGCCCCCAAGAACATAGTGCGTCTTTTGTTCTTCGTCCTTGCGAGCATCTCACTGGGAGTAGTGCCATGCCACAGTCCTCCCACCCGCCGGGCCAGGCTGCCGGCTATTATCAGCAACAGCAGGCCGCGCAACCTGCACCATACTATCCTGCGCAACCAATTGCCACGGTACAATCCCCTTGGCGGGTTGGTGGTAGCTATGAGAGCCTTCATCAGCCGCAAGCCCCGGGGATGTCGCAGCAGTCCCCCCAGTCATCAGGAGCCCAGTTTTACATTGGGGGTTCAGGTTCTTCAGCAGGTTCTTCTAATGGAGCGGCATATCCCGCTCCCGGTGGAGCAGACGGTGGAAACTACTGGAATTATTACCAATAATTGAGAAGTGCGCCAATTCTTCTGTCTAGCTCTGTACTTGTATCGCATTGTCCCAGCCTGAATATATATGACGACATTTGTTGCTTGACTTGTTGAAGGATTTTGAGATTATCAGAAGTGTCGCCACTGCCATAGTTTTGGGCTGAAAAAATTGATTCATGGCATAGTGGAATAGCATAAGTGAAAATATGACAGACTGGCAATGACAAAAGTCCCTCAGTCCATTTCCGGGTAATGAGAGCCGATTGGGACAGCTTTGACCTTGACCCTTGCCCGAGCTCGTACGCACTCTCCAGCAAGGAGAGTGTAGCCGTGATGGCATGAGTAAACATCGCATATGCCCTCCATACACGCCGCGCCTCTCACACCCGGATAGTCACCACATGCGACACCTTCTCCAGTAGAAGCACAGCCACCGCAGTTGTCGACGTCGTATGCGGGGCTCACGCATTCATACTCTAGCGGGCCAACAGGGCAGGCACGTGTTCCGACTGGACAAAGTTTAGATGCCTCAGCTTCGAGCGCGAGTTGTTCGAGGGTTTGGGTTCTGGCGCATGTCGCCTATGTATTTGATGTGAGCACTTGTAGGTGGAGTTAGCAGCGAACTGAAACGGACAGTGCAGAGGCCGTTTTCGTGCGTTGCACTGCATTCTGGACGGAAGGAACCCTGGAGTAGTTCATCAAGAAATTGCTTGAAAGAAATAAAAATGGCGGACCATGACGCCGTTGTGTCGCTGACATTCACACCTCTAGTTCGTGGCATTTAGAAGTTAATTCCAAGACTGAATGTCGACGAACATTGCGGATAGAATAAACAAGGCGACCAGATAGACACGGATCGACTGTGCGGGCCACCGCGGAGGCGTTGGTAAAAGCGAAAAGGATGAAGGGAAGGGAGAAAAGAGTGAGCATTGGCGCTTAAAGAGCGGAGTGCGATAGCAAAGAACGTTTAGACAAGCTAGTCGACCAGGTGAGTGGGAGAGGACAAGACGAAGAGCTGGAAAAACAGATTGTTTATGATGCATTATTGGTCCCCCCTTTGCGTCGTGGATAACAGCGCCAAGGAGTACTCGACGTCAGGTACAGTAACAAAGGCGTTGATTTGTCACTCCACAGGGGATTATTTTCGACGAAAAAATGGGCGGATAAATATGCGAGGCTTCAGCCAGGCTGAAACGAGAATAGATGTCCACCTATGTAGCCGTAAATATCCTGTATTAGTAAGTTGGGGAGTTAGAGGTTTTTTGGCAGCGGTCGTATGCTTTTCTGATGAAGATAAGAAGCTGCATCCCTTGTTGCATCGCAGAGGGCAGTTGAACAATGAACATTGAACTCAAGGAAAGCACATCGGAGGTTCGGCAACGTGAAAGCTGTGCAGTGCGTCATTCCAGTTTAGTGATCTCCAGACTCTTTTACTCTCTACCCTCGTCTGTCCCGCTATGTTCAAGAGTGCTGCGACTAAGATCGCGCACAACTCAACGCTACCTTCGTTGGGAGGCAACAAGGACTTGCGACCACTCCAGGATCTCATCACCGCTGAGAAGGCGGTTCTCATAACGTCCGCAGCAAGTCTCTCTCGACATTCTATCATGCTAACCTCGTTTCTGTAGACTCCAGAAACTCAGCGTAGACTTGACCAAAGCCTCTGATGCCTTGCGCGTCTGGGGTAACGGCGAAGGCGAAGATCTCGGAGTGCGTCTCACTTTTCACCTCAGCAATCAACTGATGATTGCTCTAAAGGACATTCTCGGTGCATCTACTACAGTTATGAGCCATTTTTCTACCGCCCTTTCTTCCTATGCTTCCAAAGAACATGCAATTCGAGATGTGAGTTTCCGTTCCGTATTTCTCCTCCGATTCTAGTTTGTTCCCCGTGGAACCAAGCCGACCCTTTTGGTCAGCTCTAGCTGTAACGACCGGTGCAGCGACGTTCTGTTGGGACTATGTCGTGTGTTCCCGTCATCTCAACCAGATGAAGTCGTTGATTGCTCGGCGCTCCGGACCTTGGCATCCTTTATCCGGCGTCTCACAACTCTAATAGCATCTGAAAGCCATTCGAACCCGGGAAGAAGCCCTTGACGAACTAAAACGGCGACGAAAAGCAACCCTAGCTCGCGCAGACAGTGCAGAGAAGAAACTCAACAAGATGGGGGCAGAGCATAAAAACCTTGCCGCACAGACGGACACACTCGCGCAACTCCAGGCTCAGATTCGACAGATGGATGGTGTGTCATAGATCGCTTAACATTTCAATCTCGGTTGACAGACTTCAGGCGAGATCATGAACGAAGAAGCGGCCCTCGGCGACTTTAAGCGATCCAGTACTCGAGCGTTCATGGGACTCAAGTTTGGGGGTCTCTTAGAGACTTCAGAAAAGGGATGCATTGTTGCGGACATGGGCATTGTAATTGCTTCTGTGCGTGCTACATTTGTTTACTTTTTTTGTGCTCTGATCAACGGGATCACAGGAAATCCCAGAAGACGTTACGCCGCCCGGTTCTGGTCGTGCTATGTACATGGGTCACCAGCAAACGTCACAAAGAGTTATGGAGGCTGAGCACGCAGTCAATGGGATCGCATTTTCTGGTGTTCTTCCCTCGGTTGGATCAGCACCGCAGCCAAGAGGCGCCCCTCCTCGTCTCCATGTTGCAGACCCTGATAATCTCAGCATGCAGAACACTGGGATAAGCTCCTTCAATCCCGGATATGGCAACGGAATGGAGTCGATCAGTGTCCAAAACACTGGCCTTTCATATGAACCGCCGCCACCTTCCAATGTCAACTCTGGATTTCTTCCTCCACCGGATGTCAACAGCGGCTTTTTGGACGGACGAGCTTCCCCCGGCTCTTCGTTTTCTTACCAACCACCTCAGCAATTGCAACAAGGTCCAAGTGATGGCAGTGCATTTGCGTCTTCTCAGCCGGGGGGCTATACCGCCAGCACTCTCAGTAGTGTTTACGTCCCACCAACTATGCAGGGCGGGTACTCAGCTCCTGGAGGCTACGAATATAGCTCTGCAGGCGGTGTAGAGGGACTTCCGGAACAATCACGTGAAGAACCTGCTGCTGGATTAAGCAGTACTGGCGTTGGTCTAGGCTCAGAAGGCCCTGGCGGTGGCCGATTTGCGACATTCCCCGTTCGTGGGAGAAGTTATTCAGCTTCTGGTCAAACTCAAGGCCAAAGCCCGCCCGCAGCCACTTATTCAGATCCTCCGCCAAGTCTCGGAGCCATGACGCGCAAAGACACCAGTGGAAGCGATTTCATGTCATCTGTTCTAGATGCAGGGGAGTTCGGTTTCATTGCCCAGTATCCTCTGGACGCGCCGACATCTCCACCTCAAGTGCCTACTAATTCGCAAGCGGCGGAACTAGCCAAGCTTTCTGAAAAGCATCAGGAGCGCGAACGAGAAAGGCAACGGACAATGCATGAGGATGACCCTGTACCAGAATATCAGCTCGAAGCATCAACTCATCACGAGTATTCTTCGCCTGGCTCCTCTTTCCCTCCTGGTCCACCTCCCGGTGCTGCTCCGCCTGTTATGGGCGGAGTTTGGGCTGGAGAGGTCACTCCGCGACCACCAGCAAATCAGCTTGCTGTTGAAGAAGGTGGCGGAGACCGCAAGTCGACTGTGACGAATGAGTCAGAGGATTTCAGTCTGGCATATATGAATAATGAACATGACGAAGAGGCGCTTTTACCAGGCGAGAACGAGCAGCAGCGACAAGCAAGACTGTCGAAGCATGTCAGATTTGGGGGTGAGGGTGTATTTGGTGAGACCGGTCAGTTTTATTTCCATTGTTCTCTTAGAATAGATACTTATTTTCGTTCCGCAGAGCCCCCATTTGTAAAACGACAGAACTCATCCCCAGCGTTGCGCAAACGTGTACCACCACCAACATTCGATCCCGAGGTGGACAATGAACGGGTCTTGAATGCTGCAGCTGCCCGTGAAATCACACAGGAAATGAATGCGCTCAGTCAACTACCGCCAGTTCCCGTAATTCCTCAACACTACGAGGAGACAAACTGGGAGCCGCCGCAACCACAGCCACCTTCGCCAGACCGGAACTATATTGTGAGTTCACCGGTCCATGAGCAACCTACACAGCCACAATACGGGTCGCCACCAAGAGAACGTCAGCGTTCCATGTCTCCTCAGCCCCAACTGTACTCTCCTCCAACCCAATACCACCAGCCTTTACCAAATCCACACTATAACGCGCCTGGTCAATACCAACCTCCTGTGCCCATGCGCGAACCCTCGCCTCGAATTCCGCCGGTTTCGCGGACTACCACAATGGACAGCCACCAAACAACGCCCTCGTGGGATTCCGGAAGTGGCAAGCCTTCAAACACTGGTCATCACACGACTCCATCGTGGGCATTATCACCTTCGTCGCCAGTTGAAGGGCCAGCATCTCCCCGTCTTGATGCACCGTATCGGCCGTTTGCCAGTCGATCTTCGTCATCGGTCAATTCGGTTGGACAGGCACCCGCTGGTGCAAAGACCATCTCAGCTGCTGCGTTCAGGAGGCCACAAAAGAGTCCTGGTATGGGTATGGGGCCTGAGATTGCTGATACCAGCCCTTTGGCACCCAAAAAACGATTACCAGCCAGTCCTTATCCGCAACAACGGCAAAATGCAGCTGCCGTGCCACCCCAAGCACAACACCCAGACGACTTTGACTACATCAGCGCCTACGAACGCGATTCGCATGCGTTTTTCGATGATGCGCATAGCGGCAGTCCGGTCCAAACCGATTTTGGGAGGTTGGGGAACGTCCAGGTGGTTGGAGGACGTCCACCAGGCAGCCCGACATATGGGAATGATGGGAGGGAGGATGTACGGTAAATTTTGTGTCAGGCGAAAGAATTAAATTATGGTCGTGTACGCATACTTAAGCTTACTCACTTGAGCGAAGTCTTCCTGTTTTCGTATCAGGCAGCGCGATCACGTGTTGCTTGCCACTGCAATACTGCAAGTAACTATAACCTGAAGGACCAAACAACGAGACTTCGAGTTCAAGGGGCGCGGATAGCCCAAGCTTGATCGGGTATGCACATATATGCCCAATCGCTGCTGCACGTTGATCTTGCTTGTTTGTTTGGTTGCCAAACGGAAGAAACCTAGTGATTATATAATCACGGAACACATCTATGCATTGATCGGCTGCCGTGATCGATGGCTTCGCCTCCTCAACCTAAGACCAAAGTACTTTTTAAGCGCTTAAGCATCCAAACTCGTCGTTCAAGACCTCGCTGGTTTAACCAATCGCTTTCGGCCCTCAATCCGTATGAAGCAACAGCTCAACTACTCGGTGCTCCGAATCGGCTCCAAGACAAAGCTTCAATCAAGTGTTTTACCTTTTCTTGCAGAAGATCGTTGCAATGGCGAGGATAGTGCCTTGACTCCCAGCGCCGCGGTAAGGGATTTGCGTCTATATAAGCCTCGGTTCAACATTTCGAACCTCAGGATTGATTCCCTTACTCGCGTCGTTCAAGTTGACACTCATTCTTTTCTTTCTCTCTCTTCTCCTTTTCTCTCCCTCTTCTCGTCCTTCCTTAGTTCTGCGTCTTGGATATGGGTCGGTGGACAGTTGAGGAGTGGAAGGCTCATATGGAGGTGCGCCATATCTTGTTAATCGCGCTTTGCTCACTACCTTCTTCTTCTAGCTTGACCCCCCCACTCCAAGCGGGATGAAAATGCACGAGATAGCATGCAATGTCGATAACTGGGGGCTTCACGACCACGACCAATCCCGAGACTCGAAACACAAGCCATTATCTTGCGAGCCACGCGCCAACGATGATGCCCTACCTCCTGTCTCCTGTCCACCAACGTGGAAATCGCCAACTCCACTTCGAGAAAGCGTCCTTCATCGAATATTTGGCGTTATGTGCGGACGAAGCTCGCCAGTCCCCATTACCCTGGACACGGCTGATACATATCGTCTCCCCGCCTCTCCATTACCTCGTTCTCCGGGTAATTGTCACCGGCAATTTACTGCTGGGCACGGAACGCCTTCCAAGTCGAGGGCAAAACACAGGACTTGCAAATTGAAATCGAAATCCGCGAAACAAGTCGCTGCAACCGCGAGGGTGGAGAGTCACTACACGTACGGCGCGACGAGCGGGGCGCTGGAGATACTCGTGTCGACCCATACAACCGAAGTTCAGAGTGCACATGATGTTGGTCGCCCAAGAGTGTTCTACCCGCGTTCATCGTCTTTGCAAGCTTTGGCAGGGCCTGGAGCCGTTGCATCTCCGCCAAGTCGCGACAAGCCACAAAGCCCCGAGTCTCAAACATTGGTCGAGGCCAGCACTGCCAAACGCAGTCCTCGCCGAGCCATTCGCCCTCTACCTGTCCTTCCGACCCTCTGAGCATTCAATGTATCCTCTCCAGACGCTTTTTTGTTTGTTTTGCTATTTTATTTGCTTTTCTCCTCCACGGACGCTTGAAGCGGATTACATTATATTCCTGTTTAACCGTGCGAGTGTCTACTTTAGCCGTTCCATCCTATATTTAACTTAGAACCTTGGTGTACTGTACGTAGCCGAGCTAATGATTCTGCTTGAACGATCACAGTATTTTGCAATTAGATAAGACAAGTGCTGGTAGGTAGCTTTTTGTTGACCAATATCCCAATAGAGAATTTCAGCCTCATCTCCACTCTAACCCCTTCCACGAGGATATCAAAACGAATACGCATAGTTCTGGGCATGACATAGCATGCACGGGACACTTCTGTGCTAAATATCCAGATCCGTAGTTCACGGCACAAGACAGAAGAGAGAGAAGCAGAGCGGGAATCAAACTTCGAACCAAGGCACCATTTGTTATCGCGCAAAGTATCAGTAAGGTCCATTCGAATCTTCGTTGGGCTCCAGCGCATAGCCAAGTCGTACTTGATTGGCAGGCTCGGTGAGAATGATCTAGATTGGGGTTCAACGTTTAGCAAACGCGGGGAGCTGATCAAGACTTGCATAGCATTCAACGCCAGCCATGTGGATGAGTGTCGCAATCCAGAGTGCCATGCCTGCAGAGTTTTGAGCAAGTCATGATAGAGACATATGAGGCATACCGATTACAGCACGGACCGATGATGCGGCATAAAGCGTTCCCTCCCGCGTTGAAGCGTGGACAGTGACCCATACACTTTGGGGATCCACACCCGCTGCAACACATTGCGGAAAGTCTCTTTCTCGCGCCACAGCATCAGTAAGTAAATTTAACACCTCGTCGCACCGCCAGACCTACAGGTTGGTCAGATGGTGGCGGAATATGAACACATATGAGAACACACAGAGAAATAGGTACCGATATCCGTGACTATCACCTTTGCAGCCAGCGAAATGAGGCGAGCCGTGATCACGGCTGCAAAGTAGGCCACCATACCTAGAGATATTGAGCACTCGAAAAGGAAAATTAGGTCAGTAATTGATGTGACTGACGAAGCATCCACTTCCTGTGTCTTCTCGTATCCTTCTTGACGTTGTAAATCCCCAGCACTCCGGAATAGACGACCATGATGCCGAGAATGTACTGTTTATGACAAGGTTCAAACGTGGAGACGATGGGAGAGCTGAAACACACATATGCTGACTGGGCATTGAGCTCACCACCAAACGAGCGACGGCCGACGATAGCGCCACAGATGTTACCTACGATTAAACAGAAGAGTACCCCGTAGCCATTCAAACGATGGAGGAGCACGTTGTGCTAATAGCATTGATGAGGATCAAACGCAAGAAAAAATGACCCCAACTCACTCTGCGAATGGCTGGGAGAAACTGAAGTGCGGCAGTGAGGCCACCAACTGAGGAGGATCGCCAGTCAGTTGGTGAACTTTGTCAAAGATGAAGAATTCACTAACATGTCGTAAGATAGATGTGGATGAGCAGATTGATTTTGTACATCGGCGCCTGAAACCAGAACCATTCACCTGCGAATGAATGAGCGGTGCGACTCAGAGAAGCCGAAATGTACCTGGGACTAACAAACCAGGGAGTTTTGATGGATTCATAGTGACGCTGCGAGCAAGGGAGTATCCGACGAGGGCCCCACCCCAGATGAAGCCTAGAGACAGCGTTGATAACGCGTTCGAAATTGCTGGACCACATACAATTGAAAAGTGAGTACTTTTCGTGAAAGCCCAGTATCCAGCTAATACTTCGATAGACACCAACACCAGGCGGGTTTCGGGAACGCGTTTGCCTTTTAATCGGCAAAGGACTCGTCAGATGTGTGTTGAGCTTGTCCTCTTCAATGGCTCCATACGGACTCGCGGGACTATAGGGCTGGAGTTCCTGCGAGTAGAGTGTGCTCGCGACACGGCTGTTTGAAGACATAATGGTGAGAGGTGAAGACAAGGAAGCGCCTCGCCATAGTAGATTGCCCTGGCCTAGGATGTGGCGCCCTAAGTCAGCAGATCTCCGTGGTCACTGGTTTTCTTGGAGAGCCACCGCAAACTAAACCTATCCAAGTATGATGTCGTTTTCCCACGCCCACTGTTCCCGCCCGAATTTCCGCAAATCTTGTTTGGCCACGGGTCTACGGAGCAAATATGGCGTCAAGGCTTTTACATCTACACCACCACCATGTCCACAAACCCATGGACAATCCCCGCCGACGACCTTGAACTTCCTGAAGATGCACATAAAGGAGGTCGTATCGCACAAGGTGTCTGGAAGGGCAAGGCAGTCGTAGTCAAAGTTCTTTCAAAACAAGCTGAGGCGGAGGTGCGTACTTTCACCTTTCCAAAGATTCCTTTCATAATAAGATAGCTTTTATACGAACGGGCTGAGCTCTGGACAAGTCTTCAGCATGATAACGTGCTTCAGACACTGGGACTGTCGCCTGCCGACGCTGACCCACTCTACACTGTTACGCCGCACCAAACAAACGGCAATGTGATGGCATACTTGAAGCAAAATTCTGCAGTCGATCGCGCGAAGATTGTGCGTGGCACCGTTTCCACGTCTGTTTCGCTTTTGACACTTTCTGGCAAACAGGTCTACGACGTGGTCTTGGGCATGCAATACCTGCATTCAGTATGTCCTTCTTTTGATGACTGCTGCTGCTCATCCAAAAGTAGCGTGGCGTCGTACATGGCAGTTTGAAGCCAGTTAATATTCTTATCGGTCTCGATGGCAGTGCTTGTGTATCGGACTATGGGATGGTCGAGGTTCAGACCAGTGGGAGCTATGGCCACCGATATTTCAGTCCAGAAGCGTGGAAGGGGGTGCGTAAACACCCACCCAGCCTACGATTCTCGACTGACTCTTTTCCAAAGACTGTGTCGCGGTCATCTGATGTGTATGCGTGGGCCATGTCGGCGCTCGAGGTTGGCCGCAAATTCTCCCTCCGTGATGTGGGGTGGCTTACCTAAATTGCTCAGATATACACATCGACACCTCCATGGGGAATCTTGACCGAAAAGCAAATTTTCCGACTTGTAGTTCAACAGGACACACGGCCTGATAGACCAGACGAAGATTTTGGACTCACAGATCACACGTGGAGTGTTATGGAGGAATGCTGGTCTCGTGTCTCTAGACTGCGACCTACTTTCGATATTCTCTCGCAACTCCTTCGTTCTCATGCATCAACCCCGCCGTTAGCAGTGGTTCAGCGGGAGACACGGCCTCAAATTGATGGTATTCTAAGGCTCGCGCAATAAATGACGACTGATCGCATTCAAGTGACCCACTCCGAAACTTTCACCAGTTCGATGCAACCTCCGCACCAAGATCCCGACTTCTTTACGACCGCCGATAGCCTTGCGTCTCTCAACCCACATCGAAATAGTTACGCAGCTTCTATGATGAGCGTACCTCCCTCTTATGAGGCCTCTGCGTCGAGCATCAATCCTCTGCTCACACCTGAATCTGCACCCCCCAGTCTCACAAATTTTATAGGCCCGCCTGCGCCGCCAAGTCCGGGAGCAGCGAAACGGGCTATGATGAATGCTCCATATCGACCACCACCACCACCACAACAGCCTAACTCGCCACCGCCACCTATATCACCACCACCACCTCCTCCTCCTCCAACTGCCATTCCTGAACACCTACAATATCTTCAACCAAGAACCAGTGATAGTTCCAGCGCCTCAACAAGCACTGATGAAGATCGTTTGAGTCCGATGTTTGCCCGTTCTCTATCTGTAAGTTCTTCATCAACACCGCCTGACACTCCGAGCTCCCCGTGGACGGGTGAACGACGGTTAACGCCGTCTTCTTCCGTCCGAACCACCTCTTCTGGTGCTTCTTCACGTTCATATCGTTCTTCCGGATCAGGATCCGGAACATCTCGGCATGTTCCGGAGCGACTTCATTCGATCGGCACGATTGGCGAAGAGCAAGCGGAGCCGGTCGCCTATGTAGAACCGTCCCCTCCTTTGCAAACACCACGGACTAGCAGGATGCCTCCGTCGGTCTACTCACAGGCAACGAGAACTCCCAATTCACGACACACAAGTGCTTTCCCTTTCCAATATAGTCCAGGTAGCATCGCCGACAGAGAATACCACCATGCATACGCCGAATCAGTACGAAGTCAGCCCAGCACAATCGGGGGCACAGGTCTGTCCTAACTTTTGACTTGTCAAACATATTTTTGAAAAATGGTTGTTAGCCCTCAATGCTAGTTTGCTCGCTGGTGCACTGCTTACTGAGGTCAAGGAAGGCCGGAAGAGGGAGGTTATTGATGAGTACTTGGGCAAAATCTACGTCATCGGACTGCGGTCGCAAAAGGACGTCCAACAACTTGTCACCGCAGGTCTTATACCCACTTTAATAACCCTCCTCAAGACGCGCGCTGTCGATGGCATTGGACTGGAGCCTGTCTTGTTTGTACTTGGTTTACTTTCGTGAGTCCCGCTTCGAAGTGTTCTTCATCAGTAATCTGAGGATTTTGTAGGCATGATTCTATTACTGCGAATACGATCTTCCGCACCAGCAGCACAGCAACCTTTATCCAAATACTCGATGCTGCCCAGTCGGATGAGATTGCTGCTCTTGCTGTATGGTGCCTTACACGAATAGCACGGAGTCCAGAAGTCGCCAGTGGGCTACTCAAACAAAACGTTGCCAAAATTTTAGTCAACAAGGGTCTCAAAGGTGGACCGCGAACCTCACGCATCTCTGCCTGGTGCATTGGAGCACTCGTTCGGTCAGACTCGATTGCAGACACACTGGCGGACGGGGGCATGGCAAATTCGCTGTCAGAACATTTGCGACGGGTGCAAGCCTCCGTTGAGACCGGTCCAGACGACTGCAGCAGCATCTTGTACGCTGTCGCACGACTTTCGAGGTCAATCAAAATTGCAAAAACTTTGGCGCGAGGCGGGACAGTTGAAGTGCTGGCCCATATACTACTGACCGGCACGGAAGCTCAGGTCCTACAATTTGCTGCTAGGGCAGTTGGATGCCTGATGCGACCAAATAGTGGGGATATGGCTCGGACCTTGCTCGACGCTGGAATTGCGAGAGGGCTGGCGAGGCTGCCGAGTGTTCTTCCTCCAGACCAACTAGATCCGCTGGGTGCCCTTGCATTTGCTGTTCAACGATTCTCTTGTGCGGAATGGGGTGGAGGGACCAGGAAAGCGCTTGTCGATGCTGGAGTGGTTGATTCTCTGTTAGCAGCGATCCGAACTGCGGCAGACGAAGATTGCCCTCAAGTTCATATCGAACTCGCGTATGCTATTGCTCTGCTGAGTGATGTTGGTGGAACGGCGATTCGAAAAGAGATAGTCAACGCTGGAGGCATCGACATCCTGAAGCACATAGCAGCATCGCCCACAGTGAAGCCAGAGGTGGCGAAAGCGTGTAATCTTGCCGTGACGAGTATCACAGGCAATGTCTGGTCAAGAAATGCTGCCAGTGCGAAAGCTGCCTATGCGCACGAATGGAGTGGAGGATGTCCGGATTTTGTGCCAGACTGTCCAGTACTGGCGCTGGAAGATGTGTAGCAAAGTACCCTTTATTTATTATTATTTGAGCTTGTAACTAGATCTGTTGTAATCTGCTAGCATATGACATCGTGGTCTGATCTCACAACCTGACATCTACGACCATGGCCACCAAATTTCGCTTTTCAACTGGAGTAATGACCGCAGAGGAGGCAAAGGAGTTCGGATGGGAAACACCAATTCCCATTAACGCGTTCTGGGACGACATCCAATATAGCGTTGCTCGCAGTTTTATTGACGCTTTCACTGGTCCTGAGCTGGATGCCCTGCCTCTCGATACAAGTGGCTCTGTTAGTCTTCCACAGAAGCTCGAACTACTTCTTGGGATTCTACGCGCAAGGCTGGAGAAGGAGGAAGCAGAGAGCCAAGCTGCTCACACAAAGTCGCTCTACGAAAGCGATTACGACCGGTGGTATGACCTGCAGTTGGCCATGTATGCCTACGAGGACGCGCTGAATTTGTATCATGAGGCAGAGGAAAGGGTACGGATGATGGTGCAGACGCGTCCGGAAGGGCTGTCAAACGCTGGACCGTCGCACATGCTGGCTGGGACTCTTGTCAGGGCGAAGAAGTATGCTGAGGCTGAGGAGGTCGAGAAACCTGTTTGCGCTTGGATGGACCAGCATCCAAGATTAGGCAAAGACTCCCCTCAAGCTATAAACTCTCGACGTTTTATTATTCAAGCGATCTGGTTCCAGGGAGCTGCAAGAAGGGCAGAGGCCGAAAGGTTGATAGCGGAGTTGCAGGAGATTGTGGAGGGGATGGGTGCGGGGAAGTTTGCCATTTATCAGGAGGAGGAGAGGAAGCTTAATGCGGATCTTCTTGTTGAATTAGTCTGAGCTGCAAACAGTAGTGAGTGATCAGAAATATTGATAAGTACTAGATAAGTAACAAACGCGATCACATGCTCGTTGACTTCTGACTCCGACCGCCGCTATGCCAACGAAAAAAATGGTGGTCCCACCTCTCATCGATTTGTCCTCGAAGGTTGTCCTCAGCGAGGAAAGTTGGGACACCATCGTAGACGGTCGCAAAAGAAAGAAAGCGTCAGCATTTGCTGTCGACGTTGCTTGCGATGCATTCGACAACGGTAGGGAGCGCTGTTTTTTGAAGATCGTGAGTTGCATTTTCTTTTTGTGGCACTGGATGCCTAACCTTTCCCAGTTTCCCTCGGATCCTGCCAACACCCTTCTATTCAACACGGAGTGCAAGGCCAATCATGTGTTGAATACTCATTTCAGCACTCTTTTCGGAAATGAGCAAGAGATCAACAGCCTGCAATCCTTAGAGTCTCATCTACGGCTCAAGTCACAGCCCATTGCGTTTCCACTCTGTTATGGTTATCTTACGGTCCCCGACCCGTTTTACGAAGCTCCCGTTCCAAAACCATCTCGAAGCAAGAAGGCTGCCGCGTCGAAGCCAGCGCCAATACCGATGCTCAATGCTTTGCTCTTCCAACTGCACACCAGCATCCGGCCATGTCAACCGGACGATCTCGACGATGCGGGTACCATGAAATCCAGAATTTTGGAAAGCCTTACTACTATTCATGCCGCAGGTGTTGTACATCGGGACCTCCAAGACCGCATGGCATGGCCGGAGGCACGGCTCCATAATGTGTTTGTCAAATCGGATGGCAATCCTTTGATTCTGGATTTTGACCATTCGATTGTGGTGGGGGGGAATGAGAGGGATATGGTCAAGTTGGAGCAAGAGAAAGTGGAGTTTAGTATCCTACTTGAGACGGCGGTTGAGCAAAAGGGGAAGGAGCGGGGCTGGGGGTTGAGCAAAGAGGTGAGGCGGTTAATCATGTGAACATCAATCATAATATTGCATTTTACTCTTTCCATCCACGACAGAGAAAGTAAGCTTCCTTGGACTCGTCACGGCTGGCAGCAGGCTTGATGTAAGTGACGTTTTGGAACCGTGTCTCGAGATGTTGGTTCCGAAAGTGCTGCATGAGCGGGTGGACAAAGTGCTTTATTCTGATGAAGATTAGGACTCTTGGGAGACCGAAGGAAAATATCACTCACAAAAGGACCCCACCTAGCTCTCGTCCAATGTTAGCAGCTGAACGTAAATGCTGCTCTGCAAAAGCCAAACACAGAATTACAGATGTCCAGACTGGCTTCAATATCTCGCAGGGGATTCCCAGTTGAGTTTGAAGCCATATCACAGAGAATTACATCCACCTGCGAGGACAAAGAGTGTCGAGAAATCATACTCCGGAGCAACTCGTCTGTTTCTGGCGCAAAAATGTCAGCCTGGAGAAATTGCACGCCAGGAATAGGATTCATAGCGAGCAAATCCAGTGCGATAATTGCTCCTCTTCCACGACCCAGTTCCCATGAGTTGACCATCTCCATGTCTTTTTCGGCATCATCCCAGTCAGCGTATGGTGAAGTGGAGGCTGAGGTGTCGCTCCATGTTGCCCCACCCTCGTTCCCGGTCCAGCTAACACCAAAGTCACCCTTATTAAGCCCATATGAGCGTCCGGACTTGACCAAAACTTTTTGTATCGCCTGGTCTGCTCTATGAGCCTTCGGACGGAGAGACCAACCGAGCGATTGGGCCGCGACTTGGCTCCAACCACCCGGGGCAGCGCCAAGGTCCAGCACAATGCGAACATCTTGCGGAGAGAGGAATTTGTGTTTCTCCTCCATTTCGAGCAGCTTGAAGGCTGCCCGTGACCTGTAGGACGCGAATGTGTGTCTCTGGGGCCGTTTATCATGTTTAGAAACTGGGACGTTGCGCTTGCGAACATATGGGTCGCGTGCTTGACGCGCCAGCCAGAGGGTCGACGAAGGCTTTTTGCTACATGCGATAGCTGATGGATGGAAGAGCATGCAGTTGGCCTTGACAGAAAAAGGGAAGGGTGGTTTTCTGATGATGCGATCAAGATCAACAACGTAATCTAATCTTTGGCTTGTGGCTATACACCACCATCTTGAACTTGAATGTCGACTGAAACGAGACCAAATTACTCGAAACTTCTAGAGGGCTACAAAAACGTAGACGCGTTCCTTGCAGATGAAGAATATGAAGAGGACGAAGAAATCGTCTATGTAACTCTGGACCTAGGATCAGGTGTCGATTCAGCATTGATTCCCAGTTCAAAGAACTATCGCCTAATTGTTGCTGTCCTCCGTTCATGTGGAACATATAACTGACAATCCGCAGGGACTGGACACACCTACGCCGTTCTTACAACTATCGGGCTCCATATTTCGAGGCAGACACGATGAGTTGTTGGGAACCGAGTTGTTGTTCACAGAAGACGGTGCGTAAACTCGAATCCTCTCCCCATTTGATTCTTCAATGACCAGTTCTATCTATCAGAGGCAGGCGAATGGAGTAAAAGGACGATGGCGCATGTGGGGAGTACAGAGCGTCGCATAGTGTTCAAAGAAGTGCAGCTCAAGGAGAAGAAAGCAACATCACAACCACGACCCGGGCAGGGAACATTCACAGTCGCCATGTCTCAGGAGCTGCGACCAGACATTGACCTCGACCGTCTCACAGGCAAGACAGGTCCGGTCAAAAAGGGTGGGAAACAGAAAGAGAGAGAGCGACAACATGAAGGGGCCGAGACAGACGGAGAAATGGATGAGGATCCTATGGAGCTTGATTCAGAGTCCGAAACTATCCCAGACCTATATAAGGTTGCAAGCACTGTAAAGACATCATAAATTTTTTGTAAGATTTCGACACTGTGGCTGATGGCTTTTGTTTCCTTCAACTCTTATGTCCCGAGCACGTCCTCGTGCGACCGAATTCATCACCAAGGTTTATGAGCGATCCCAAAAGCCTCCGGCCACAGACAAGGGCGCTCAGGACCATGACCTCCCAAAGCCAATAATCAAACCCGACCAACGAGTCAGAACGACGGCCATGCGTATAGCTAAGGCTGAACGCGACGAGAGAATGGACATTACGCGCGTTCTGACTCCAGTCAAGACGTGCGTTCCTTTTTTTCATCCTGTGTTTCAATATATTTTGAGCTAGCAAAGGTTTATGGGTGGTTTTACGCGACCACAGAACCTCTCAACGGCCCATTGGTTTCCTGGAGGCAGCTACATCATTAAAGGACGGGTCTACGAGAAGCCTTCCCCAGCAGCCTACGAAGCACACACCGTTTTCCTTCTCGAGTCCCGCTACCACATACGATACAAGCCGGGCAGAACAGAAGCACCAGAATATATCTACGGAGTATGCCGCGAAGCTGACTTGCCGGCTGTTTTGCGCAACTACAACTCCAAGCGGACACCACTCAATATTCGGACGATAATGGACAACGCGAGATGGCCTTGGGGACCTCAGAAGAAAAGAAAAAGAGTTTTCGGCGGCTATGTTTCTGAGCCACAGACCCCTGTGCCCGTTGATGAAGACCAGGCAACACAAACGCGAGAGTTATTACAAGACAGCTCCCCAGTCAACATCCTCTCCTCCTTACGCGCTTTTCAACCTTCAGCAGAAGAAGAAATCACAGACAAGCCCGTCACATCTCCTGGTGTAGTTGAAGCGGTGCCGCCAACTGAAGACGAAGAACTTGCTTCAGAAGAAACGGATCTGTCACTGTTTGTGCCACGATCCGAATATCTGCAGACGCTGGAGAAAACGCCATTTTGGCGGCCTGTCATTACTCTCACAGTTTCGACAAGACCTCTAGCGCTCAGTCTACTGAGATTGGCCAACCGACATGCCACCGGCCTCCCATTTTATGCATCTGTCTCAGATGACGATCGCAAATCGTTCACCAGTTTCCCTGCTCGAATGCGCTCGCTCAGACTCCGTCGTATCCAGGATTTGTCTCTTGAGCTTGCGTCTGTGCTCACTGGGGCCCGTGGTGGTATTCCTGGAATCAGATTTGAGCATGAAAGCAACGGACGTGGAATCGCTGGTGAGGGCCTCGCGGATCCTATCCCATGGGATAAGCGGGTGATTCATGTTGGACTGGGGACCAGTCTGCCTTCTTGGGTGCAAAGTGAGTTTCCGAAAGTGTTACTTGGCCGGGCAAAGGTGGAAGTTCCAGGCTGGAAACCTTTCGAGCTCTATCATGTGGATGACTTTGGCAACCGGTCACGCATGCTAGATGGGCAGGCTCTACCTTGGGCTCGACCAGAGCATTCTTTTGCGGACCGGAATCTGGAGGAGTGGTACACCGAGTATTGCATCTTAAGGAGGGTCTTGAAGATCTACCAGTCGGCTGCGGAGGAGTTGAATCGAATGAGGGATGAGGGCAAAATGAGCCAACGAACACGAACGCTCGTTCCAAACCCCAATCAATCTATTGATTCAAGTCAGATGGTTCAGCCAGAGGGTAACGTGGCGTCTAGAGAGCAGGAGGTAAATAATGATGGTGAAAGTGGCGAAGTCGAAGAGGTTTTGCTGGAGGACGATGGGCCGGAGGACCCTTCTTTCAAATCCGCCCGCCCCCTAATGTTCATCCGCGAAGGACCTGATGCTCTCAAGAACTTTTCTCGCCGTGTTTTGGGAATCATTGACGAAACCTCATCTTTGGACGAACTGGACGAGCCTCCTGACTTCGTTGTTCTCAGGGGAGGACCTATTGACGGAGAGAAGCCACTCTCTGTCACTTCCACAACGCCCATTCTTGGCCCACGCGACCCGCTGACGGGCGAGTTACATCGCACCGCAGTACTGCAGGAGATGGGTTACCTCCGATTCGTGCCTTTGAATCTGGCTATCAGAGCAGTGACTCGTCGATACCAATTGTGGGCTGTTAAAAAGAAGGAGGAACTCAGCAGACAGTTACCCACGCGACATGCACAAGTAGACTACCCAGATACACCCAGACGACTTTACTAGAGTCATATAATATCCTTTGTACAATAGCCCAATACTTGAGAGCAATAATTGGCGCGTTGTGACCACGTGCACAGCATTTCATCCTTGCTTCTCGCGCTCATCTTCCTCCTCAAGTAACGCAATGTCTGGCCGTGGAAAAGGTGGAAAGGTAGGCTCCCCTTCTGAGATGCCTCCAATATGCTTATCGCTACCACGTAGGGTCTCGGAAAGGGTGGTGCCAAGCGTCACCGCAAGATTCTTCGCGACAATATCCAAGGTCTGCCCCACTCGCGCAACCGTCCAAGCTAGTTCACGGTCAATTCAGGTATCACGAAGCCCGCTATTCGTCGTCTCGCCCGTCGTGGAGGTGTGAAGCGTATCTCTGGTCTTATATACGAAGAGACGCGTGGTGTCCTCAAGATTTTCCTCGAGAATGTCATCCGTGACTCGGTCACCTACACTGAGCACGCCAAGCGGTGCGTGTCCACGACTCTTACTCGCTAATTCCTCGCTCAATGTGTTGCAGAAAGACCGTTACTGCCCTTGACGTTGTGTACGCTCTTAAACGCTCTGGTCGTACCCTTTATGGATTCGGTGCCTGAGTCAGCATACTCTGTGAGTCATGTTTGTCCGGCTCCGTCGCTCTCCAGGAATGCTGATCGGCTCTCTGCAGTATTTCGACCCATGTAATCCCCCCAGTTTTGTATCAGTTTGGAATATGTATATGTCCATGAAATACTGTGTGAGATATATAATGGGTAACCGTCTACAACCCACGTCTGTATGCAGCTGGGTTTCATGAGGAAAGTCAGGAAACTGCTGGATTGTGCACGTGATTCTCTTTTGTCTTCTTGACCTCAATCCAAGTTCTTCTTCGATTCCAACCCCGTTCGAATTCGAGTATCAGCTCATACTTAGACGGCTGAACTTGAACTTGCCGAATCGTCGTCCACACCTCGAACTTGGAGTCTGGACACACTTGTTTGCTACACTAAATACGTGTGCCGTCCTCTCTGTATTCGCAACCCACTCCCACTGAAGGAACGCAGGACCCGCATGGCTCCTATATCTGCCTATTTAATGAGCTGAATCAGCCCAGCTTTACTGTTTTTTCGAGGCCAGGCTATTGCACAATTTCTCCTCGACGGTCGTAGACGGGATAAGTTCACCGCTAGCTTTGACAGCAATCTTGCCCGGACTTTATGCCACCCTCAGGCAGTACACTCGGTGTTTTGAAGACCCGACCATAGTGTCCAACGTTGGGCGCGAAAGTTATATTCATCCGCGGAACACGGCAACATACTTCAAGTTCCTAGTGACGAAAACGTCGACCATGGGTGATAAATTGTGTAGAAACATAGTCGAAGGCGGTATCGCTTGCTCTGATCGGTGACTGTGTGCACAATCAACCCATCATGACCCGCACAACTTATGGTTTTTTTAGCGATGCGGGCTTGATATGCCTCTGCTCGTGAGGAACGTACTCTAGACGCCATTCGTGACGTCGACGATCCACATGCGACCTTCATTCGCCTTCGCCTAGTACGGGGTGATGTACCCGACTCTTCATATTTGCTCTTTGCTCGTTTTGTCGATTTCCAGAGCCGACTGCGATGGAGTTGTCCACTGCGAGCGGCGAAATTCTGGGCGATCGAGTCAAAAATCCTCTCTCTCTCGAGTCAGAATCTGGTTCCGCTCCGGTTTTATCGCGACTTCATGCATCGCACAACCCGTTCAACTTTGGTCTTCGTTCCCGCGATTCGAGGATGGGGAATCTACGCCGTTGTTCGCACATCGGCGCGCTTTTCGTGCAAAGTATAAAGCATCGTGGATGTCCCGCTCCTTCCCTATCCAAAAAGCCGACGGAGGATGTCGGATTCGACCTCGAACCTCCAACGCGGCGCTGCTTGTTCCAACTGCAGGTATGTGCATTATATGCCTGATGTTTTAATGAGCTATAACAAACTCTTCTTTGTAGGCGACGTAAAAGTGTTGGTGATACATACGCGTTATCCTCTTCCATTTTTTCTTATGCATTCCGGCTTCAGAGATGCGATGGAGTCCACCCCACTTGTGGGCAATGTCGCAATCACCCGCCCCGGTCCGGGGATCCGTGTCTATACGACCAGGAATTCAGTTCAACTGGGCACCCGACTCCTGCAGAAATGCAGCAAACCATTAAACGACTCAAAGCTCGCGTGGAAGAACTAGAAAAGCTCACAGGACGAGAACCCTCGCAGTTAACCCTCCATCAACCCTACAGTTCCCCTCCTAGTCGTGAATATTTTCTCTGTCTAAGTGCCGGACTCCATTGATCTCGTGCAGGTGCCCCTAGGCCTACGCCTCTTGACGACTTTCATGAGCCTTCTGTCGAAGCTCGTGGCCACCTGTCTGTGCCCACCAGTTTAGATGAAGCATCTTGACTAACATGAATTTCGACAGCATTAATCTGTTTCTGGATCAATTTCTTACGAGCGGATTCTTTTTCCTGGATCCAGTCACCTTCTCTGAAGCAGCGCTTCGACGACTCCCCTTTCGGACATGGAGATCGTCCAGCTCCTGCATTATTGGCCATTGTTTATTTATGGGGTGATATCCGCTCCACTCGAAGTAACACCTATTCGTTCCTTCAGGCCTCAATCCGTCATCTAGTGGTCAACGCTCCTTCTTCCAACTTCTCTTCTTCCCCTATTTTAGTTCTTCAGACCATCCAAGCCCAAGTTCTACTCTCACTTTATTATATGTATGCTGCACTTCCCGCTCAAGGAAGACACTATGCATCGGCTGCTGCATCTCTCGCGTTAACTGCCGGTCTGCATAGACTTCACGCCCCGCCGCTTTCACCTCAACCACCATTTGCACTGTCAAGAGCGGCGCCAATTTTGCCTCCACCTGCTGACTTGATCGATGCCGCAGTCCGCAATGCAGCGTTTTGGGCCGTGGTCATTGTTAACAACTGCTGGATAGCGACTCAGGGAAGCCCATCCGCGATTTCATATAGTATTCCAATCGAAACACCGTGGCCTGGAGGAACAAGAGTGCGTGTACTTGAAAAACCTCTGCATTAGGTCTCATCGAATGGACCACAGGCCGGCTCGACGATTTCGAAATTCCTAAATGGCCATGATTCAGATGGGTTCACGTCGATAGCGCTACTTGCCAAGGCATCGACTCTAGTAGAACGGATTGTTTCTGCGGGTGCTCGCATATCAGGTGAGCGATGGCTCAATATTTTGGGTGATTGGGACTGATAAGCTCCAGGCATTGATCCCACGGCATTTAACACACTTGGCCAGCGCTTGAACGAGTTTTATATGCTTCTCCCACCGTTGGCATATCCTGTCGAGCCGGATCGCGCTCTCCTTCTCGCTCATGGCCTCACACTATTTGCAATCATCCAACTCCATGCACCCCCTCGTGGGGCTCGCGTGAGGGTTCGAGCTGCGGCCGACACAATTTCTAAAATTCTCCAAGACGTTGCCTCTTCTGGTATGGCGCCAGATCCCAATCCAGTTCTTCCTGCAAGTATTCTTTGATAATCTATCTTATCTTATCTTATCACGATCAAATAGCCACTTGCAGCAACAGCAGCAGCGGTATATGTGCACGACATCAACGCGTCGCATGTAGCTAGCCAAGAACACAGAGAGGCCCGGGACTCGTTAAGCCGGCTCATTCGAAGCATGAGACAGTTGTGCAGTGATAGTCCAGTAATGCGTCAGTTGCTCCTCTTCGTCACCAATGCTCATTGACACCTAACTGCAGAACTTTGTTTGGAAACTATTTCTGCTACTACATAGTTGATCTTGTGTCACTGAGAAAGACAGGTACCGTTAGGCCAACATTGAGAAATAGACAGTAATACCGAGAGAGAGAGAGAACTCAAGAGTCACGATAACGCAAATCATGCCTAGATAATGCAGATAGCCATCATAATCACGTTTTTTGCCGAATCATATGTTACAACTATGTTGCGAAGAAACTACCATGCGCCTGCATCATCTACCATGCTTCGAGACGCGGATGCTACTTAGTACAAAGACAACGGACGCGAGTCAAGCCCTACTCTTCCCTTTTCTCCAGCCCACTCTTCTCGGCCTGCTATGCGGCCTAATCCTTTCCTTCGGACTCTCACTCTTCTCGTCCCATACGTTGCTGCCTCGTTAACGCCTTGTCCCGACACATCAAGCGCGGAGTACGACTACATCGGTGAGTGGGCTTCACCCCTACAATCTTGCGATTGACTCAACCAACTGTAGTTGTCGGGGCTGGCGCAGGTGGCGGACCGCTGGCGTCACGTCTCGCAATAAATGGCTTCAAAGGTGAGTTTTTTCCTTCCAAGCACTGTGTTCCGTTACTCACAAGAAGTTCTCAAGTTCTGTTAATGGACGCTGGCCACTACGTTTTCAATGACAACACCACGGTTCCTCTGTACCTTGCTCGCGCCAACGAAGATCCTCAGATCGCGCTAGACTATGAGGTTGCTCATTATCCGGCATCGGGACCCGCCAATGTAACGATGTGGTACCCGCGCGGCTCCGCACTGGGCGGTTCGACCGTCATGAATGCTCTCATTCACCTCCGACCCCACAATTATGACCTTGGTGGGTGCAACGCCTTGATATTCACCGTATACTCGCTGATGTAGTGCTCAGACACCATGGCCACCAAGCTCAAAGACAAATCCTGGTCCGCGTCATCCATGCGCAAATACTTGATTGATAAAATCGAAAACAACCTCTATGTTCCCAAACTTATTGGGCAGTTCCTCGATTGTAAGTTTCTGTGCGCCTGTTCTTGGATAACAAGTGTCACCAATCGTTTAGACGGGTATGGTGGCTGGTTAAATACGGATTTCCCTCCTCTTAACCTTCTCCTCTCCTTGGGAAATCTCGACGGGCAACTTCTCGAAATCCTCACTTCCGTTATCAGCGCGATGTCCCCCGTTGCAGGAACCGATTACAATGGTGACATCAACAACGACGGTGTCGAGGGCGGCGCAGCAGTCATTTTAACCAAGGACCCAGCTCACAATCGTTCTTCAGTCCGGGACCATATCGTCGCTACCCAACAGGCGTACCCTCAGAAACTCAAGCTTCAGACTGACACATATGCGACCAAGATCCTGACCTGCTCTTCCGGCTCCGACATCGTTGCCTATGGTGTTGTTGCTGCCACTGGTCCTGCCCTCATACCCGTCCATCGCATGTTCGCTGGGAAGCCTTCTGGTGGACTGAAAACAACCACCTTTACTGCGAAGCGCGAAGTCATCGTCTCGGCGGGTACTTTCCAGACGCCGCAGTTGCTCATGGTATCTTGTTTCTTTCCTCAACACGGGCGATCTTGATCATGAAATTTTAGCTGTCTGGTATTGGTCCTGCTGCTCATCTACAGCAACACAATATCGCTGTCGTCAAGGACCTGCCAGGCGTCGGAGCCAACTTACAAGATCGCATTGAGATGACTGTAGTTTGGGAAATGAAGAAAAACCACACGCTCTTCAATGGTTGCACCTTCAAAGACAGTGTGTCGCAGGACCCGTGTTTAGACCAGTGGTCCAAGACACACGACAACATTTATTCCGCTGGTGCGCTATAACAAGGATTTTTTGGGCAGTTAAATTCAACGCCATACAAGGTCCTGCAGTTTGGGCACATGCTTACCGCTCGAACCAATCTCTGCCTTATCTGTAAGTGATTCTTCATCCTAATCATTGCGGTTCGTCTGACCTTGATCAACAGCGACATTTGGTGTAACTACGCATCTACTTCCAAAGTCGTCTTTAATTAACCCTTGGCTCTCAGCAATGTGGGGACCTGGCGCATTTAAAGGCTACTACAAAGGCTATCCGATCACGCTGGCGAAAGAGGCCGTCAACCACTTCAACAACATCATTCTCAAAGCTCACACTTCGTCGAAAGGTTGAATGGCTTCTCCTACTGAATTGTCTCTTAACTCAACTTTGGACAGGGTGGGTCCGTCTCACTGGCTCTGATCCTCAGGATGTCTTGGAGATTAACAAGAACCAATTCCAAGCACCAGAAGACCTTGTTGATCTGGAAGCGACCAAGGATGCCGTCAAACGAACGCGCGCATTGTGGGCTGACAGGTCCGGGATGAATGGAAACTCCATTTCCGAAACGTGGCCAGGACCGGATGTCAAGACGGACGCCCAAATACGGGACTTTATTATCAAGAATGCCTGGGGACATCATGTTTGCTGTACTGCAGCAATCGGACCTGACGGGGGTACACATGGTTGAACTCTTTTCGAAGCTTGTTTTTCACCTCCATTCAGATGCCAACGCCGTTCTAGACGCAAACTTCAAGGTTCGTGGGATCAAGAACTTGCGGGTGGTTGACGCGAGTGCCTTCCCATGGATTCCTGGCATGTTCATGACCACAGCTATTTACCAAGTGGGTTTCATCAACCCGAACTTTAAAGAGATGATGGGCACTGATAATCGCCCCAGATTAGCGAGAAAGCTGCAGATGCGGTAATGGCTGACGCCGCTCGGTGAAATAGATAAGAGTTTGAGCCACTGTGTTGTAGTGATACAGCAACTTGTATTCCATGAGCTAGACCGACGCTAGTTGGGTGACTACATGATCTGCGTTGATTCAAGTTTGATGCGGTCACGGCCACTTGCTCTTCTCTTTAACATGTGCATGGTGTTGTTGGTAGGTCGCCATGCCTTCCGCGATTCGGAAGCGCATGGCTGTTATCTCGGCTGCTGCAAGACTACACCAATAGGCTCGATATGGCGCTATAAGATCGTCACTGGAAAAAACTCTTCTCTCTTTATATACCTCTTCTGTCGCCGCGCTTCTCTGCTCGACTCTGAGTGTCTGGGCACGCATTCGGAATGGCCTACATCATCCTCGCGACCTGGTGGACCGTAAGTAGACCAGCTTGGCTTCGCAGTCACCGATTCAATTAAACGGCCACAGCTCCCTTTGTATGTTGCACTCCTCTATCTCGGTGTGACTCGCCAGCGACTTGAAACGAACAATCTATACGACACGTATCTCCCGAAGGAATGGACGGATATGAACACAACCTGCGATGGAGTCAACGTTGGTTAGTCCTTGGGCGGTTTTCTATGGGTCGCCATTTTGACTGGCCTTTAGCCGCTCGAACGCTCAGCGGAGTCTGTAACAGCCTCGAGGTCCCAGCGATGGGCTCTGTTGGCACGCGCTTCTCTCGATTCGTCCCGATAAACAAGACTTTTGGCGAAACAACCACACTCTTTACGCCGAATCCTCGAACTATCAGTCAGCATTTGTTCAAACGACAATCCTTTACCCCTGCTACGTCCATAAATCTGCTTGCAGCTGCATGGATTCAGTTCCAAACTCACGACTGTACGTTATGTCCTATACTCCCAGCGATATTGATTGTGACTATAAAAGGGTTCAGTCATGGAGCTGAGAACGATCCTAACAATCTTCTTGTCTTCCAACTCCCCAGAGACGATCCTTTGCGTACCCAAGGACAAACAAACATGACGCTACGTCGAACAATACGCCAGGTCCACCAAGACGGCCGCCCAGACACCTACAACAACCATGTTAGCAGTTGGTGGGACCTTTCAATGGTTTACGGAGAAGACGAGGAGACTCATGCCAAACTCCGGTCCTTCACCAACGGGAAGATGAAGGTCGAAGATGATAACTTAATTCCTGTTGACCCTGTCAGTGGCCTCGATCTCACTGGTTTCAACGACAATTGGTGGGCAGGCTTGTCCCTTCTTACTAATATCTGGGTTCGTGAACACAATTTGGTGAGCGCTTTCTGGTTGAATCGGTATTTGCCTGTCATTCAATATCAATATAATTAGGTCTGTGACATGCTCAAGAACAAGTTGGTCTACTGTTTCGTGTTAGTTTTTCACATCCTTATCTGCTCAAACAGTAATCCGAACTGGAGCGATCAAGAAATCTTTGACCACGCTCGCCTGATAACAACAGCTTTGAATGCCAAGATCCACACGGTTGAATGGACTCCAGCGCTACTCGCCAATGATATTCTGAAGAACGCGATGAACGCGAATTGGTTCGGGCTTGCCCCGGAATGGCTTAAGGCGATACCAGACCCTAACCTTTCTCAACAAATTTCCGAAGCTTGGTATGGGATCATCGGTGGAAAGCCGAATTTTGCGGGCGTCAACTTTGCCCACAGTGAAGAATTTGTCAGCGTGTACCGATTCCACTCTCTTCTTCGCGATAACATCACCATCCGACGCCATACTGATGGGTCTTCGACCGGAAACACCTACAATATCTCTCAATATGCATTCCGTAATGCGCAGAATGTTATTCGCGGCAACGACTTTGCAGATGTGGCTTATACTTTCGGCGTTGACAACCCAGGAGCCCTCATATTAAACAACTATCCAGCAGAGATGATGAGTCTTAATAAGCCTGGCGCACCTTACACTCTTGACATGGGCGCCGTCGATGTCCTGCGTGATCGTGAACGTGGAGTCCCTCGCTACAACGAATTTCGTCGGCTTTTCTCCCTGATCCCAGCCAAGACAATGGACGATATTTCGGACGACAAGGCCGCAGTTGCAGCTCTCCGTTCCGTATACGGTGAAAACGTGGAAAGTGTTGATCTCCTGGCTGGTTCATTGGCAGAAAGTCCTCGTGCCACTGGCTTCGCGTTCAGCAACACCCAGTTCCAGGCTTTCATTCTTGCTGCATCCCGCCGACTATTGACAGATCGTTTCTTTACGACGGACTATACTGCTGCAGTGGCAAGTAGACCAGTCGTCGATTGCTTCTATGACTGACAGAATTTGCAGTATACCCAACAAGGTCTTGATTATATCGGCAAGTCGGACTTCCGCGCGGTTATTGGGCGGACGATTCCAGCTTTAAACCAGACTGTTCACTCTGTGGATAACGCTTTCAAGCCTTGGGTTGTTTGAGATTAGACGGTTCCTGTTGCCTGTAGCAAACCTGTACTTATCACCACCATTTCATTTTGAAGATTGACCTTGATTGACAACCAGTCGAGTCATGACGTAAATGTTTGTCACACCGTGACACTTGTTGACGCTTCCCTCGATTTGAAACCACGAACCCCACCTCGTCTTCCTTTTGAAACGTCCAAGGCTTAACCGGCGTCAGCATTTTACAAGATGCCTTCTCTCGCCCCGTTCGCGGGCCCCCAGCCTATTGTTGCTCTCCCCGCACTCTATCTCTATCCTCTCAACGACTCCTTCGTTCCCAAGCACATTTCCCTAATTCCTTCCGGTCAGAGGATCAAAATTGGACGGCAAACAAACGCAAAATCGCAACCAGGAGAGCGAAACGGCTACTTTGACTCGAAAGTGAGTCTCCTTTTGTTCTGCTTGGCGGGCGGCGTTGGTTATAGGGTGCTCAATTATGACGCGGTTCAAAGGTCCTCAGTCGACAACACGCAGAAGTTTGGGAGGAAAACGAGAAGGTCTGCCTCGTGTAGTCGTGTTTGTTGATAGAGTGCTGACCGTTTTCTTTAGATTTACATCAAAGACGTCAAGAGCTCCAACGGGACGTTCATCAACGGTGAACGACTCAGTCAGGAAGGCGCTGAGTCTGAGCCATTTGAGCTTCACAGCGACGACATCGTTGTAAGCATGCATCGCAGTCGTCCTTCACACAGCCTCTCAATTTTATATCCAGGAATTTGGTATCGACATTGTTGGTGAAGATAACAAAACTATCATCCACCACAAAGTCGCAGCCCGCGTTGCATGCATACTCACCGATCAACAAGCGGCCATTGCTGGACGGGCAGAGCAACAACAGCACCAACAACAACAGAACCAGGGTTACTCACAATCACCAATATTAGGGCAGAATGGACCGGGCTCCGGCTTCAATTTTGCTCCAGGGACGCAACAGGGCCGCAGACCACCAATGCAGCCACAACAACACCAGCCCCTTGGAGGCATGGGGGGTAGCATGCGACCTCCTGGCAAAGGCATCTCCTTCGACGTTATCCTCAGTCGGCTCCAAGGCGAACTCAACAAGAGTCGCGAGACTGGCCAGGATCTTCAAACGCTCACTAGTGCGATGAACGACATCCAAGATACACTGGGAGGTTCCTTGGTAAGAGAGATAGACGAACTAGACAGCGGAACTGATAGGTTTACAGCCATTGAATTTGCCACCATATCCTCACGCTCTGCCCCCAGTCCGCCCTCCGTCAGCATATTCCGCTGTTGCCCCTGCCCCATCGGATGATTCAGCTAGTCTGGCTGACTTGCAGTCGCAGCTATTGACCACCCAGTCCTCCCTCACGTCGCATGTCGACAAAATCCGTGCCTTGGAGGGCGTGTTTGCGGACCAAGAGGCATTGAAGGAAGAGGTCCGGAATTTGCGGGAACTTGTTGGGGTTTTGAAGCAGACCCCAGTTGATGATGAAGAGACAGAATTGTTGGATGACGACGATGATACTCGCAGTGTGGCAACTGTGATTCCCCATACACTCGAACGCGTTGAAGAGGAAGATGAAGACGATCTCGAAGAATACGACAATAAGCAAGCAATGAATCACGATGACGATCGCATTGAGCACGGTCGCCCACGCACCCCTGAACCTACCAATATGGGAATGCCTCGTCGTTCTTCTCTCAAATCCCCCGAAAATCCAACTCCTTCTGTGGATGAGCTGACAGCTCGCCTCAGTCAGCTATCGTCGCAATTGGAATCTGCTTTGGCAATGTCCTCGACTTTGCAGGCTCAACATGTTGCTGCGCAAAACACTATCGTTTCTCTCGAAGACAAGGTTAAACGACTCGAGGGTCTTGTCACTTCGATTGTCAGTGCCGAAAACAAGAATTCTTCTGAATCGATAACGACTGCGCTTTCTACGTTCAAAAGCTCACTTCAGGGTCAATGGACGGTGATTCAAGAGGAGTGGGCAGCAGAGCGGGAAAGACTGAAGCGCACTCGTGACGAATGGGAACGTGAAATGCGTGGTGCGGTGGACGAAAGAGTTGCGGCAAAACTTGCGCATAATCCCTTCCCACCACCGTCAAGCGGTGTTTATTTCAATGGTGGTCTTGTAACGCCGCCGAGTCCTCGTAGTCTATCTGCCGACTCTGGATCGAGTGGAAGTGTTGGAAGTGGTCGGCGGCGGAGAAGACGGAGTCCGAGCCGAGGTCGCACAAATTCTTTGCGGCGCAACTCCACTGGAAGCAGCAATCAGGACTTGACTGACCCGCCAGACAGTCCATTGTCTGATGATGCGATCACGGAGTTGGCTTTGAATGGCAAGCAGCGGGAAACTGCGG
Organism: Mycena indigotica; assembly: GCF_014461135.1. Taxonomy (NCBI): domain Eukaryota; kingdom Fungi; phylum Basidiomycota; class Agaricomycetes; order Agaricales; family Mycenaceae; genus Mycena; species Mycena indigotica. The sequence goes on along the minus strand of NW_023503013.1, from coordinate 152,388 downwards.
CTCCAATGAAAAGAGCAGGGCTTGTGTTGGAGACGGAGGAGGTACGCGTCTTCTCGCCGTTGCTTGTGTGTGTCGTCGGCGCGTTGTTGATTGCGGATTGCTGTAGGATTCTCCTGGGCAGCGTTCGATGACTATTGGAACTGGTGGTAAGAAACCAAGTAGAAATGTGGACACGATGCACATCCAGACAGCAATAGGCGTGTTGGTGCTCAGTGTAGCTGCAGCAGCCGTGATTTGGCGGGTGAAGCCGGAGTAGTTTCCCCATGCATTATGACCTTGTTATGATTCGACTGCAGCGTTAGGTTTTAGGAAGCATCCATAATAAAAGTACATTATTTGCCAACGACGAGGGTGTTACTCGCGGTCACTTTCGTGATGTGCGCGTTACAATGAGTTACGGTCTTATGGTTTTCCCCCTCCAGCATACACTGTCGACAGGCAATGGGCCAGTTTTGCGAGCACTCAACTCAACCTATGTGAGACCATGGGTGACAAATCCATGGTATCTCAGAAAGAAGAAAAGGCCCTCTCCCGATGCAGACAAAGTCAAGTCAGCTCTGGACGACGTGGCTGATCCCGAACTACCAAGTGGCGATTCCAAGAGAGACGGTGGATGGGTCAATGTGGAGCGACTAGTGCGTTTATCATTCAGAACTTGCACCGATGAGTTTGACGAGAGTTTTGCCTAGCTCAAGCATCCGCTACTTAGTCAGGTCAAGTTCAAGACGCTTGAAGCCATGGCGGCCAAAACCGGCTCGTCAATAGACCCAGAGTTTGAGCTTGTGCACGAGCCAAGAGGCGCAGGAATGACGTGGTGGTTCAGGCGTTCTCCAGAGCGAGGCGTGTCGCACGTTATGGAAACCGGTTTCTTGAAGCCAACCTCGTTGCATTGGAAGGGAACAGTTGCGATACATGGGACAACTGAAGAAGCCTGGGAGAAGATTCGTCAGTACTGATTTTTGGTGCAAAACAAAGTGCCTGCTGATTTTTTTCTACTTATCTGCAGGAAACGAAGGCATATCGTGCATGGGCAAGGGACTCATCTCATTGGGGCTATATGCCCACGGTGCGATAGTGGCTGGTTTGTGTTGACATCATCTCCAGAAAGTTTGCTGACTAGGACAGGAATGAACCATCCTTCACCAATCCTGGTCTATATCGATGTGCAGAAGGCATGGAAGAATGGAATCAAGTTCTCACACGGCAAAAATGGGGTCATATCCACGCCAGGAAACAAGCTGGGGATCCTGTCGACAACGTATTTCACTCGGGCTGTCCAAATCCGGATAGGGGTGGAGGAATCAGTAAATTGATGGGATCAAAATCGTGGGTGTTTAAACAGCTTTGTCAGCATCGCCTGACGACTCTCCTCCCACTGTGACCCTCACCGTTACCCAGGCATACGCGCGCTCGTCACCGCTCGTCGTCACGCATCAGCATCGACGCCCAGCTAGTATATGGACGGTGACAGCCCGACTGGCAGTGGAAGAAAACGTACCCGTGACAACGAGACCCCCAGCCAGCGCACCAAGCGTGAAAAAGCCGCAGAACGTCAACGAAGAAAGCGAGAACGCGATAGATTGCCAATCGACCCCATGGCCTCCTTCACCGATGCACCAGACGTGGCTGCCCACTACCCAGGACCCCAATATCTCTCTGCCCCTCCAGCGCCAACACCAAGAGGTGCTCTTTCCGACGACAGTCTAACACCAGACGAAGCAGCAAGACGTGACCGAGTCCGAGCTGCAGCCAGAGAGCGTCAACGAAAACATAGAGCTCTCGTAAAACAGCGCAAGCTTCGTGAGCTTGGCCTTGATATGGGCAATGAGATCATGCCACCTGTGGACGATGTGGGCGGAGGGGCTGCAAGCGCTGTATACCGAGTCGATGCAGAAGGAAATTACCAGCCCGTTCTTCCTCATGAACTCCATCTTCAGCAACTTGTTGCTGCCCAGCCACCGCCACCTCAAGGCGAACCTCCGTTTCCTCAGGGGCCAGTTGCCGGTGGTCAGACATTTGCCACAACACTGTTGCTCTCTTTCTCTTGCGCGCCGCTCTTGAAGCAGCATCTTCTTCGCACCCTCAACATGACAAACGAGGAATTGGCATCCCTGGAGCCGATTATTGCCGAGGCCTGGGATCGTTGGGACCATGCTGTACGCCTTCATCATCATCATGTTAAGCCGTTAATTTACTCTAATGCACAGCGTCGCACTGGTATACGCTATGAACACCCAGAAGGTTTCCCTCCCGGCGCTTATCCGTACCCTCCCGGCGCTGGCGGACCTCCAAATGGCCCCCCATCCACCGACGACTTTCGCAACCGATTCCAACGTGTTATGACCGTACCTGCGCCATTCCAATACCCACCTCAGAACGGCGAAGACGCAAACGGTGAAGCCGAGACTCCAAGTGCTGGCAGCGAGGCCATCGACCCTCATCTTGGAGCCAAAGAAGAGCCCACGAAAGACGAGCCGTAGATGGTATCCTTCTCCTTAGTTTTCCTATCTTTCTTTCTTTCTTTGTGTGTGCAACCCCATGTCGCAGCGATAGTTGTAGTAACTCTGTCTGTCTCTGATAAGTGGTGGCCGGCTAGTTTAGTTTGGTTGGCAAGTGGATGAATGAATGCATGTATTCGTCCCCCGATTCACGTGGCATACACATAACAAATACCGCATATAACTACTTGAGCTTCTTCTTGCTGCAATCCAAGTCAATGGTGACCAACAACAATAGAACAAAACAACGGACGGGCGGAGCTGGGAAGAGTGGCCACACGACCTCTTGCGGCAATTGGTTGCACGAGGAGGGAGACGGGCGTAGCATTTGCGGCAGATTTGTTTGTCGCAGTTGTACTTGGAGGCGAGCACCTTGAGCGAGGGCTCAATGATTCCACCACGCAGACGCAGGACTGGATAGCACATAAGTCGGAAAACCTAGACTGTGGTGGCCGAGTAATCATACCGAGATGGAGAGTCGACTCTTTTTGGATGTTGTAGTCGGAAAGGGTGCGGCCATCTTCAAGCTGCTTCCCCGCGAAAATAAGACGTTGTTGGTCTGGGGGAATCCTTTTGAATAGATGGGTTTAGAACGACACAAGGTACTGCATCCACGACCCACCCTTCCTTGTCCTGGATTTTGGCCTTGACATTGTCGATGGTGTCCGAAGACTCCACCTCGAGGGTGATGGTCTTGCCCGTAAGGGTCTTGACGAAAATCTGCATGCTGTAGTGTAGAGCTTGTTAGAAAACCGCCCTGCTATTTTTTGAAACGACCACATACTTGCAGCGAGTGGTTTGAGGGAGTGTAGCTGACAAAGCAGGATGTCACAGTTACTGCTCAGAAGCATGTGACGTTCCGTTGCTATCTTATCTCTGCAACACGATGTCGACTCGGCTCTGGACGCTGTCGGTCGAGCAGCGAGAATCACTCATCGAGGCTGCGTTCGAGGGCAAGTGTACTATTGACCAAGACAGCAGGAAGCCTTATTTCCAACAGCAAAGAACCACACCTACAGTCCATACTCAAAGTTCCCTGTTGGCGCCGCCCTACTGGCGGCAAACGGGACGATATTCAAGGGGGCTAACATTGAGAATGCATCATACGGTTCTTATCTCCCTAACCCCCCCACAATCGCTTATTCCAAACAAACAGGCGGTACCATTTGTGCTGAACGAACTGCGTTTGTCAAAGCAGTGGTAAACCAAATCAGCGTCCTGGAAGAGAGCCGTCACTGACCGACATATCGAAGAGCGAGGGGACTAGGTCATTCATCGCTCTCGCTGTCGTCACGTATGCCTCGTCTTTCTTTCCTTTTGACCTCAGCGATTTTAAATGTTGGCTCCAGGAACGTCCATTCGTCTATCAGCCCCTGTGGAATCTGCCGTCAGTTCATCCGCGAGTTCTGCACGCAAGACATGCCCATCTTGCTTATTCCTGGCAACTATTTGACCACGAAAGATTTCAGCAGCGTGAAAGAGACGAGTATCGGGGAGTTGCTTCCGGATAGCTTCGGGCCAGAACATTTAGAATTGCCGAGAGATTGACGAGAAAGAAAAGATCGCATAGGAAGACACGTGTAAGTTGTACCAATATGTATTAACTTGAGTGGTTCATACTTTGAATTTTGTTCATATCAAGCCCGCCTTCAAGTTCTGGAAAACTTCTCCCTACTACAGCTACATAGTGATAGCTAATGTTTAAGAAGGCCCTGATGTGGATGCATCCGCTTGCGCGGGAAGATCGTGAATGGTAAATGAGAAAGTAGGGTCGTCAACCGAGCCATCTATGACCTGCAGCCATGTTTGGCCCTTCTTGATGAATTTCGGGGGAGTGGGCTCGAGAGCGAGACTAGAGGCAAAATACTGTTTAGTGAATCTGCGCTGATGGTTGCCAAACAAAAATGTACCTGAGCCTGTCTGCTTCGAATTCCATGTCTGCAATCATGTCCGGCGGAACTGTCGTTTGGCCTAAGATGAGACCCTGGTGTCTGAGTAGTGGGTCAATCTTGTAGATGACGAAGCAGGATTCCATGACTTTGACAAGACCAGTTAGTACACACAGGACAAAAGATCAAACGAGTAGGACAAACACTGAATAACTGTGTTGAGCTTTCGAAAAGCGTGAAGATTAATGAGTTTTTCGTCGCCTCTGCCCTCGATGTTTTGAGGCATGCCGGTTATCTGTTTCGCTGAGATGACGTCCTTGCGCAGGACAGCTGAAGACTAATCAGAGGAAGGGAAACCGCCAGGGCAACAAGCGCACTCATAATCGGGACGGTCGGAAGATCGTAAGCGGCGACAGCGCGTCGATAAACGGAGTAGTTGTTATAGCCATTGAGCAAGTTGTCAAGCGCCCGGTATTGCTCTTTGCTTTCAACACTGAGCTCCTAGGAAGATTCAGACTCATTGAACATGCAAAAGTGGATCGGAGAGCCCACCAGGATGGTCTTCCATAGTCGCTCCACACTAGCATAAACTAGGCCACCAAAGATAGACGAAGCAGCAGAAAAGTTTCGCAGTTCCACAGAGGTCTTGAATAGTTATCAGTTGAGATAGATAGGTCGATAACGCAGAGAATAGATATGCATACCGTGGCAACTGCAAGCCAAAACTGGACGATCCGAACTCGGTCAGCTCGGGATTCCTGCGTCACTACAGAATGAACAACCCAAACTAGCGTGTTTTCTTCGAACCGCTGGAGTTCGCAAAACGACGGAGCCTCGGCGAGCCATGAGCGGACAAGATCTTCTGGGTCAATCTTGAGATAATGTGACTGGCTTTTCCATGCGAATTGTTCAGAAAGCTGCGCAACACCTTGTGGCGAATTTAGGCCCAATATATCGAAATCACAGGCGCCATGGATTGCAAAGGGCAGCACTGCTACAACCTCGGGAGTCTTACGACTCGCGGCTGCTGCTTTTGCATGCTCGAATCTGGTCAAGAATTTGCGCTCGAGGGCTAGCTCCAACGACTTGATGGCTAGGTCTGCGTCCGATTCTAAGACCCCGTTGGGCTTAAAGCCCTCGATAAAGGAACGCAAGCGGGCGACGATGCTGATATCTTTATCGTGCCGCCAATAGTCTTCGAGCCACGTGATGACCAGATGTGCGATTGAGTTGCGAACATGCACGACATGTCTTTGCCACACACGCTCTTGACTCGGTGAGAGTTCATATGCGGAAGGGGGTTTTGGTACATCCCACCGGGCCTCGAAGACGTCCATCAGTTTTTCGGGGGAGCTGAAAAGACGGAAGGAGAGGAAAAACGTCTCCGCCATGTTTTCATCCAAACCAAGTGCTTGGAATGAGGTGAGAAGGAGGACCAATGAAGAGAATGACGCGGCTTGGAGATGCCCGTCTGTGTCCGTGTGGATCATAAGCTCGGGTATGGGCATCTCGACTGTGTCGGCTGGCGAGGCAGGATCACTGCAATCGTATAAGAACGACTGGAGAGTTTCAAACCGTGCCGCATCTGTTGGGGTTTCTTCAAGAGGAGATATTGGACTGAGAGTCTCGCTTCGGCGCGTTTCCCGTCCAAGCGAAGATCCACTGACACTGGCTGATGTCGGAGCGGTTGGAGAATGACGGGCCTCGTCGTCATCATTCGGCGCATCCTCTTCTGTTGTCTCATTTCCAGGCATGCCGGGTAAAGGCTTCCGTGCGATTCTCTCTTTCAAAGCGTCCGAGGTTTGATGGAGGAGGAATAGACAGTGTAAAATGGAATCCGTCATTTGGATGGTCTGCTTTATTTCGTTCTCCACAAGCGGCTCCTGCCCGGAAAGCCGTCGCACCCAATCGCGCACATTCAGACACGTGCGAGCAATGGCATTGTGTATGGCCGCTGGCGTAGAGAAGCTCATAAGAAAGGTGTCGGCCCTGAAGTTTCGAAGGATCGATTGAGTGGCACTGAGAAAGACGGGAATGACCGTGACCAGTTGGTCGAATTGTTGTGGAGCAGTGAGGGACCGTAATGACCTGGCTGTGGCCTTGAGGGAAGGGTATATGTCTTCAATCGTTGAAATAGACGTTGATAGAGCGGCCGGAGGCACATTGGCTGCTTCGCTTTCGTCATGAGGCATTTGAACGCCTGATTTCCTCTGGATGCCATGAAGATGGTCGTTGGGCGTATCAGACATGTGGGTGGTAAGTTGTGGTCACAAACCAGTAACCAGTCTTTATAGTCGTGCGATGGGACATGCTTTGACTTCATTCAATCAATGCGGTCCAAGCAAAGGCATGAGCAAAGTTGACAAAAGGTCATTGAGCGTCAGGATAGGGCTCTCCAGTGAGGCTTAAGCAACATGGTCGGGTTTGTAGTCGGGCAATTGACTTGACCGTAGTAGTGCTGAACGAACTAAACGAAGCTTGAGAGTGAGAACCAAGGCGTCACGTGACAGTCAATTTAATTGTTACAACTTCAAGAAACACGATACAACATGAAATCGTAATGATACAGCAAGGCCCAGCCAGAGAAGGTATACATAAAGATTAAAGGCAAGGAGTGACGATAGTGAGGGATCTTCATGATTAGTGGGCGATCCATAAGGTAGACATCAAGTGTTCGTTTTCGGTCAAAAACCGGGTGACATTAGCGCAAGCGCCTTAGGCGGAGCTGAAGCTCCTGCATGTCCTCGACGTTCCATTCCCCACTCCACGTATTCTCCTTTTTGCGCCACGTGCCGCGGCCGTTGTCAACCTTGGGCAACATAGCCTGAATACGGAATTTCGATTTGTTTTTCGTTTTAGGCGGGTTCAGTACGGCGGTCCGAGCACGATCCCAGGACTGCGAGTCCATAGTGAAGACATTGGTGAAAGGAGGAGGTGATGCCGTGGTTGTGAGTGGTTGTTTAGCTGGTTTGGGCGCATGTAATCCCAAAGCATAGTGCAACCCAACTGCTGTAGTTCCCGGAGATCTACGAGCGGGTGTTGGAGTTGATGGCTCGCGACTGGCTCGAGCAAAATGGATTGGAGACGTCGGGGATGTCATCAGGTGCGATCCAGATGCCGTGGAGGAAGGAAAAACGAGCTCTACAGGTACATTCTCGCCGAGAGTACGCGTGAGCTTGGCCAGCTTTCTGACCCGTGCATTAGGAGAGTTGTTGTTTAGTGCAGGGGACAGTGGAGAAAGAGGTGAGAGGGCAGATGTAGCTGGAAGCTGGGTAATCGTTTTGGGAATCACGATGTTGGCAGGCTTAGTCCGTTTCTTCCGGGGATTTGGTGCAGCAACGGGAGGAGGCGCATCGAAGGCCTCATCATCCGAAGTCGGCGGTGTGTCTGGCTCGCTGTCCGTCAAGGGTGCCCAGAAGTCCGCAGAAGTAATGCTGCATGTAGAAGACGCGGGAGAACGAGCTCTGGGTGGGCGCGGACCAACACAACTCGTCGTTGGAGGTTTACGGCCAATGGGTAAACGGAGGACATAGGTATTCGTGACAGTCGTTTGAGGAAGGCGTTCTTGGGGCCAGATTGTGTCGGGAAATTTCATGGCGGGTGGAGATGGTAAAGGCCGCATTTCGTGAATGGGTGGATCCATGCCAGAACTCTCATGTTAAGTAGAGCGACAGACAATAGAGTGATGGCTGCACTGTTCCTCAACAATAATAAAGCCTACAACAATGAAGCTGATGACAAGCGTGCAACACACTGGCATCCTTCGGTATGCATTGATGCCAAATGGCATTAAGTTGGGAGTTCGCGGCTGGATGGATGGAGGTGAGCGATGCAGCCGATGCTCAAGCAGGGTCACGCAGCGCGTCACACGCATTTCTGTTCTCAAACTTGGCCATGATTTTATTACCACTAATAACCACTCTCTGTCTCGTTATCCACGCGCACGCCTCTGCACTCACGACCGCAATCTCAGCCAACGAGCGACTATGTTTCTACACCGAAGTTGACAAGGCGGGTGAAAAGATTGGTGTACGTGTCGCTAATTATGCTGTCTAAACAATAACTTACCCCCGCCAAGTTCTATTTCGCTGTACGTCCGTGCTCCCATCTTGACCTTTCAGTCATTATACGTGTTCTAGGTGCAATCCGGTGGCTCGTTTGATATCGACTTTGATGTCAAAGACCCAAATGACAAAATCATGCTTGAAGGCCAGCGGGAGCGTCAGGGCGACTATGTTTTCACCGCTAACCACGTCGGCGAATACGCATTCTGTTTCGAGAACGACATGTCAACGCTCACAGAGAAACTTGTCGACTTCGATATCATGGTAGAGAGCGAACCGCGGAGAGACCCGCCAGCGAAGCCTGGTCAAATTTCTGAACATACCAGTCCTCTGGAGGAGAGCGTGTTCAGGCTGAACGGGATGCTGATGAACGTCAAGAGGACGCAAAAACAGTGAGCGTTTCTGGATAGATATTTAAGATGTTCAACGTGCTGTTAGCTTCCACACACGAGAAAATCGCGGTTTTTCGATTGTCAAGTCTACACAAAAGTACGCATTCGTGGCTCTCCGTCCCCTCCCTGCTCATGGCTTCTAGTCGCTTGTTCTGGTATGCGATCATTGAAAGCGTCGCTATAATTGGCATGGCTGTGTATGCCCCTTTCCCTTGCTTAACTTGGTCTTACAATTTCCGGGTAGCTTTCAGGTCTACGTCTTACAGACATTCTTCACTAAGACTGGGCGACGGTATAAAGTTTGACGCCGAGCGTTCCTTGCGTTATGTAAGTCGATGTACTGTGATGAATGGATGGGTCTTTTAGATGTCTACGGAACGGAGTCGATACAAAGCCTCTTCAGCCCAGTTCCCCAGACGCCCGAAATAGAGTTCATGGTCATCAACCCCTTCACCAAATGAGATTAATGCAGTCCAAATGTGTCGCGCGTCCCTGGCTTGCTTGAGAATCGAAAAATATTGCGGGTGATGTCGTTGGAGGGCCTACTCGAGAATCAGCGATCAAGATGTGGACTTGATTTCTTTCGAGTGCTCACATCGTAATAGTACTTGGCATAGCCCAGTTGCTCCGCATGTGCTTCTTCAGTTATTCCCTCCCAAATCCGTGAGATAGTTGGCTGGCTCTCGTTATCCAGCTGAAGGTCGACATAGACTGCGAGTTGTGGGTTGGAAAGAAGAGCGGGTATGATATGACCAGACTCCCAATCATACAATGACGTCACAAGGGTTTCAGATTCTTCTTCGACAATGGACATGTTGTGGATCCCATAGTCGCCGTGTTCAAGGACAAGTCGATAGAGGCCAAGATGGTCCTCCTTGTCGTCTGGCAGGATCATGGAGATAAGTTGTTTTAGTGACACTTTGGCAGCAAGGGCTTTGGGTCCAACCATGGCTACTCCATCCCTTTCAGGGCCGACGTGAGGACATTCGTTTGCATCCGGAATAACCTCCTCCAGCTTTCGGGTGAGAAGCGCGAGAGTGAACGAACGTGTTGGTGTGATCTGGATGCCATCGAGGTTCGTCCACGGTAGTCGAAGAGCAGTCCACGATTCAACGAAGTTATTAGGAAGGTCGAGCCCAAACAAGGCGCCCCGAATCTCAGCGCACCGGTCAAGAAGAGCGAGCTACCAGAATTATGCTGAGTGAGGCGACACAAAAATCTGAGTGAACCCACCCTTTGTAGCGGATCCAAGGGCCACACATTATTGACACCTTCGGTCTTGTGGAAGAGGAATAATGCACGACCTTGCACATCACCCGACGGCGTTGTGCCAATATTATTACTATACCGAGGTGGTCGAGAGTATAGTAGGTTGGCAGCCTTTATATTGGGATACTGAACGAGAAGTCGGTAAACAGCAGATTCGAACTCCACATCGGAAATTTGTTGGTTCACGAGCTCATCTTTGTCGTCATAAGTTAACCAGTTAATGTCGATACGAGCGATTCGGGCGAGAAGATTTTGCGCATTCTCCAGCACAAGATGCATTCCCTGCCCACATTAAATGAAGCCATGGAGGAGAAGATGAGTATAACGAACGAAGAAGTTGGCGCCTTTGCCGACTACGGGAATATCCGTGACTTGTGCTCCTGCAAACTTCTCGACTTCATCTAACAAGTCGCGTACATTGAGTCGAAAGAGTGGAAGCGAAACAGGCGCGTGTTCAGTGCAAGACTCTGCCTCGACTAATCGTTGAAGTAGACCTTTCCCGTCCCAGTCGAGCGGCCAGTCGTCCCACCAGTCTTCGTCAAAATCATGATCTATATCCAAGTTGTCATCCTCCCAATCCGAGTCGGAGTCGGAGCTCCATGACGAGCGGGAGGATTCGGGGTCTGTCGGGAGTCTGGAGAGAGAGCTGATGAAGGAAGGCTTGCAACTTGGGCTTGGAGAGGGAAGTGGAGACAGGCCTGCGAGCGGAGGTGTAGGCAAGTGCATCATAGCCGCATTCGGAGGTAAAACGGAAGTATGAAGAAAGTTAGGAGCAAGTCGCAACTGCCATGTTAAAGGAGATGAATCAGGGCGGCATTGCTGGTAATGCCCGAAGAATCAAGATGGTCAGTGTCGACGTCGATACCAACAAGCAAGACTTGTTGATTGTGTGCCACACTGTGACATAGATTATCGCTCTCCAAGTTCTTCCTAGACCCAGATATCAATTCATCAATGCTCAAGCTCAAAAACCAACTCTCCTCTGTCTTGTTTTTAAATGACTGTCTTGATTGAAGGCGCCCCCTATGCGTTCTCAAGAAAAATGAATTTATAGACAAGCCAGACATTGCAGTCTCCCTTCTACAGCTATGGGCCTCGACTACCCCCTCACTCGCGAGTTCCCTTGGCGTAACTTCACCCTCTGGTCTACCGTCGGCGCTGCGATAGTACTTGCCTTTCTTACGACTATTAATGGCAAGTTTACTTGACCTATTTGCGTTCACGACTTCTGATCAACACCCCCAGTCGCTCTAACGGCTTACGAGACTACGACCGTCTTCAAGTCCGACTACAACGTCACCCAGACCCATTGGTTCCATAACTATCTACCATCGCTCAGACCTAAACCAGGCACGCTTTGCGATAAGCACGTCTTGAATGTTGGGGACGCGTTCACCACAAACTACACACTCTTTCCTTATATTCTTGCTTCAGTCGTCACTGCCAACGCCGGCGACTCGGGAATATCCTACAAAGGCGACCTCCTCGATAATTGCGACGTTTCGTCTATATATCTCACCGGAAACGTCAATACGTTCACCATCGATTATTCCGCTCTCATTACCTGTCGTAATGACGAATATGAGTTCACGGCTCGAACCGATTTTTCTATGTCCTCTCTTGCGGGCAAATATAACACACTGATGGGCGCTGCGAGAGCCGTGCGAAACAAGCAAAGCGGGAATTTTAACGCTACGCGCGACGCTCGCGGCGCTGTTCTCGACGCCGTTACAGGATCAAGCTCAAATGATCTTGCCGCCCGCATATTTACCTTGGCCCAATTTTCTAACGCCTCGACGCCATATCCAACTATAATTTCGCTCCAGGCAGACTTCCCCTTCTGCCCCGCCGCTCTTGGGACCAAGGCCACTTGCGCGACGTCTGTGCCAACATTCACCATACCGGCGTCGTTCATTTCTTACTCCAACCTCACATTCTATCAGTATTTCCTCAGTGATCCTATCACACAAGGGAACAGACCTATTATCGACAACATCACATTCAACCCACTCTCGAACGCCATTCAGAGTATATATGCTGCTTTGCGCATCGATCTGGGGAACCCATCGCCCAATAATTTCCTCCTTAACTCGGCTGCTATCAACGCCACCCTTTTTGCGACCTACCCTCCTGTTGCAGGCAGTCCCGATGTCTTTTCTGTGTCAAATGAATTCGCAGTCCTTACTGGTGGTGCTCCCGCGGCCAGTGACCAATACAACGTCAGCCACCTTCTTCCGCTAACGCTCGATGGACCGGCAACAATCGACGTTGTTTATCTGTGTCGTTTTCAGACACCCTTGAAACCAGCAAGAGCCTTCATTACTGTGCTCGTTGCTACTCTCAGCATGTTCGGATCTGGCTGGGCTATATTTTTAGCGCTTGCCACCAACGTCGCCAAGAGAGATGCGGCAGCAAATGCTTGCGCAGGACACGCCGAGGCACACGAAAAGGAGAAGGAAAGATTTTTGAGCGAGTAGTGTCGTTGGATACTCTCCATCCATTGTCAGTATCAAGTACACAGTTGGCAGTTCAGAAACGACTCGATAGCCCTGGAATATCTACACCGAAGAATAATTAAAGATACAATTGTGCAATAGCAAGACTAGAGTTGATCAGAACACTGAGCTACCCAAAATGGAAAACCCACGCACCAGTAGCGATACAACAAACACTGGGTCGGCCGATGAGGCCTATGCACCTCATTGCAGTATGGAATTGTAAGGGGGTCATGAGCGCAATGATAGAAGAAGGTGAATGCGGGAACGTGGCTTGAGCGTGGTGATGAGATGGCGGGGCGCGTGCTGGAATTCGGCTGGATATGTCTTCCGCACAACGTCGGAGCCAGTTGCCTACAAACTGAGCAGTTGCAGTAAAAGGAAGAACGATAGGTCTCCAGACTGCTCGTGCTTCCAAAGTCTACCGGCGTTCCGTTTCCCGGCGATGACATGCTTCACAGTAACGCCCTTTGGCCGCAGTGGGCCCTATCGGCGCTGGTTTGCCCTTGGGAGGCGGAACGGTCCAGTCGAATTCATCGTCGTATGAGAACTCCAGTCGCTCGGCTAAACCACGAAACAGAGCACGTAAACCGGCGTAGTCAGGTAAATCATCGAATTCGAGACCCCGGGCGTATCGATACCTACGAGTTCAGACAGTGAGTAATGGGTCAATTTTTTGATTCAGACTCACAAGACATCAAACTCGGGTGGTAGACCGCAAGTCAGCAATGGTTCAGCGGACAGTTTAGCATCGCGAATCAAATCCCATGTCGCAGAAACAGGGTTATAGGGGTGTGAGCCGGAAACATAAGTAGAAGGGGGAGCAGCCGGCGCGCGTAATTTGCGCCAAGGAAGGGTGCCCCGTAGAAAATATATAAGCATATAGGCAAGAGACTCAAGGTCATCGCGTCGAGAAGATTCTGGAAAACGCGCCGTAAGCCAAATGAAGCCGCAAGGGGGGGGGCACAGACGCACCGATACCAATATGAGTGTTGATAGCAGCGAAGAGAGATGTCCCAACGCCGTGGAAGTCATCCTGTTTGAAGGGGATGTGTAATGATGTGCGGGAATCCCAGAATTTTTTCGCCAGACCAAAGTCGATAACATTGACCATGTTGACTGCCCGGCCCGTGCCCATGACGAAATTGGCGGGTTTTATGTCGCGGTGAACAAATCCATGGGAGTGGATGAACTCGATGCGAGAAATCTAGGAGCAAATGTCAATCGACAGACAACCATTTCAAGGCAACACACAAGTTGGTCTGCAAGGAGGAGGACGGTTTTGAGAGAAAAGTGACGATTGCACATCTTGAAAAGGTCTTCAAGAGACGGGCCAAGGAGGTCAATGACCATGACGTTATAGTCACCCTGCCGGCCTGACCACATTATCCATGGGATGCCAGTATTGCCCATGAGTCGTTTGTAGATCTTCGACTCTTGTTGAAGTGGACTATGCTTTGCAATCGCCGGTTCAAGCTTGATAGCTACTTCCTTGCCCGCGACATTGTGTACGCCAATAAACACTTGACCTAACGGCGGTCAGCGCGTCCAGCAAACAAGTGGCCTTCACTCACCGCACCCCCCAGCCGCTATTTCTTCTTCTAGCCTGTACTTGCCACCCAAGAGAGCATCCATGGCAAAGGGCGGAGTTTGTTATGGTTGTCAACAAAACGCGACGTCACGTTTCGTGACAGCCGTGGCTTTTTCTCTGAAAAGGCCCGACTCGTGCTGTGATTGCTTTATATTGGCTTTATACCTCGTTCCTCGCGCGGAACTTATCCTTGCACTTCCTTAAAATATGCAACAGTGGCAGGTCTTAGTCAAAAGCATGCATTTCATTCTGGATGTAATACTATCGCTTGGGGGAGGCTGAAGCCGGTATCAGTAACCGTAGTCAGACTGTGAGTTTGGTCTGAGAATGTATGGTGGGTGACCTTGTTTCGTCTCTGTGCAGTTTAGCTATTATTATCCAGTTGGGTCGCAAGCAGAGCCAAATTATTTGTGAATTTCGGCGCCACAGCGTCGAGAAATACTATTTTTGAAGAAAGCGTGACCGTGACCTGACACTGACGCGTCGCTTCTCGTCGCACTCATGGCGTCCGCCTCAACATCCTCTGCCGATCTTCTTGAACAAGCAGCCTCTCTTCAAAGTAGTCCCCAGCAGGCAGAAAAGATTTACCAGGAGGTTCTGTCAAGGCGTAAGGAAATTTTTCATCTTATTCAAACGTTGTTCATTGTTTCCTGCAGCGACACCACCGAATGTTACGCCAGAGACCCACGCACAAATACTGCGTGAACAAGAAACGGCCTTGCTTACACTTGGGACACTCTATCGCGATCAACAGTCTGTGCTTGTAGCCTGCATTCCACTAGCTGACCGCGCTCAGAAATGCTGAAGGACTTGCTCAAGTCATTACCCTTTCTCGCGCGTTTTTCATGACTAGTACCGCGAAAGCCAAAACGGCCAAACTGAGTAGGCGATCTTAGTACGAAGAAAAGCACCGCTCATGCCTCAAGTGCAGTTCGGACACTTCTCAACTACTTCAATTCCATCCCGGATAGTATGCCCACCCAAATCCGCGTTCTCGAAGACAATATCGCATGGGCAAAGACCGAGAAGCGTATATTCCTGAAGCACAGCTTGGAAACGCGTTTGGCGGGCATGTGTGTTGATCTTGTCCTTTTCATTTTCATGACTGAGCCACTTAAGCCACCTTGATTTGCAGCACTACCGTCCTGCTCTGAACATCATCGAGAGCTTGCTGACAGAACTTAAGCGACTAGACGACAAGCTAATTCTTACCGAAGTTCATCTTTTGGAAAGTAAAGTGTACCGCGGCGTTGGCAACATCACAAAAGCCAAGGTTGGATCAGTTGTTCATAAAACTATCCTCAATTTCATCTCCCACAGGCTGCGCTGACGTCTTCACGAACATCTGCTGCCTCAATTTACACCCCACCACCGTTGCAGTCAGCTCTGGACATCCAATCTGGGATTCTACATGCGGAAGAGAAGGATTACAAGACAGCGTACAGCTACTTCTTTGAAGCATTCGAATCTCAGGCGTCCGCGGCATCATTTGCACCGGCCCCTGGAAAGCTAGGAGCGGATGGGGCACTGCCGGCGGTCACTTCTGGAGAGCCAATTGACACTGACGGGAAAGGCGCACTGGAAGCACTCAAGTATATGCTTCTTTGTAAGGTTATGCTGAACCTGGTAAGCCTGTCGTTGATGCCCAATTCCAATCGACAACTGAGTGTCCATATAGCCAGAAGATGTCCATTCACTACTCAGCATCAAACTTGCGCTCAAATATGCCCAACTGCGAGATGTGGAGAGCATGCGTGCCATTGCACGAGCCCACCAGGACCGTAATCTGGCTGACTTCGAGAAAGCGTTGAGGGATTACAAGGACGGTTAGTGGTTTCCCTTGATAAGTTGAAGTGGATCCTAAATCAGAGCAACAGAGCTTTCTTCGGACCCTACTATTCGGTCTCATCTTGCCGCCCTATACGATACGTTGCTCGAACAAAACCTCTTGCGCATTGTCGAACCGTACTCGGTAGTCGAGCTTGAATACGTTAGCGAGACGGTCGGGCAAGGCCGGCAAGCAGTTGAAGCAAAATTATCGCAGATGATTCTAGACAAGGTGCTGCATGGTGTACTTGACCAAGGGCGGGGCTGCTTGCTTGTGTATGACGCAACAGAGGCGGATGTGTGTTGCTGATTTTACTTTACCACTTGCGCTAACAATCGGCAGACCACTTACACATCGGCAATTGAGACTCTGCAACAGGTTGGAAAGGTCGTGGAGAGTCTATATGCGAAGAGTGTAAAAATCGGTTGAAACAGGATTAGATAAGAAATGTCACATCAATATCAACATCAATACCATCATAACTGAACAGTGTGACACTTCCTGATCTTGTCTTGTCGGCGTCACGCCTCATCTTCCCGCCCTCCTCAAGCCATGAAATTCAACATCGCCAGTGCGTATCATCTAAAGCATACAGCCTATGCCTGAAGCTCTTCAGACCCCGCTACGGGGCAGCAAAAGCTCATAGACGTTGACGATGAACGTAAATAGTGCGTGTGGTCTCTGGAAATTTTGTTCAGCCCTGACCATCGTTTGTAGTCGGTTTGTCTATGACAAAAAGATCTCGCAAGAGGTTCCCGCCGACACACCCTTGGGCCCGAATACGCTGGCTACGTCTTCCGCATCACTGGTGGCAACGACAAGCAAGGCTTTCCAATGAAGCAGGGTGTCCTTCTTCCCCAGCGAGTTCGCCTCCTTCTCTCTGACGGCCACTCTTGCTATCGAATCCGTCGTACTGGCGAACGCAAGCGCAAGTCCGTTCGCGGATGCATCGTTGGCCCCGACATTGCCGTTCTGTCTGTTGTGCTCGTCAAACAGGGTGACGCCGACATTGCAGGACTGACCGACAACGTCCTCCCCAAGCGTCTCGGCCCCAAGCGCGCGACTAAAATCAAGCGCATGTTCAACCTCGGCAAGGAGGACGATGTTCGCAAGTATGTAGTCCGTCGGGAAGTTACTCCCAAGAAGGAGGGAAAGAAGCCATACACCAAAGCGTCAGTGGTTATACTACACTGTGTTCATGCTATGACTCATATAACACTTGAATAGGCCCAAGATCCAGCGCTTGGTTACCCCCACCCGTCTTCAGCGCCGTCGTCATCTCAAGTCGCTGGTTCGCCGGAGAACCGAGCGCCAAAAGGAGCAGAAAACGGAGTACGAGTACGTGAATTTGCTCCCTTGAGTTTTCATTAGATCGATGCTGTTTCCAGCACGCTCATCGCTAAACGTGTTGCGGATAAAAAGGCCAAGGTCGCTGCTCTCAAAGCGGCACACCACAAGTGCGTGTCATTTCAGCTGGATGTTGTCCTGAAATAGCTAATATATTCTCTAGGCCTACGACCGCTTAAGAACTAGTTCGTCTACGCTCCATGTTTACTCACATATGAACAAATCATGCGCATGGTCTGAAACGCAGAGATGAGAAGCCAGTTATGGTATAAAAGCACGTCTCCGTATATAAAAAGTGTGTTTTGTGCAGTTGTGAGAGTCAACAACTACAACTAGTCAGCGTCAAAGATGTGTTAACCGGACATGTGACGCGGCGCGGCCTGTTGACCGACGCCACGACATCGACTGACGTCGGTCGTGTCTTGGACACGGACCAGAGGCGGGACACGGGATTCAGTTTGGGGGGTGGTGGAATTTGTTGGTGTGTTTATCGCCTTTTATTGTTGTGCTGTGTGCAATCAAACTCTAAAACTAAAATGTAGATTGCTCCATGGTGCTTATGACCCTTGACTTTTACCCTTCACCTACCAACTCTGTTATCAGACTGCAGGCCCTCCATGGAGCGGTTGGATCGAAACCACAGGCGACGCCTTGATTATCTTTGAAGCTGCCAAACGCAACCTCATTCCACGAGTAACTCGTCGTCTTGTCGACAACGAACGAAGCATGATCATGAGCGGGAGCGTGTTCGTCTTCAATGAAGAGGAGTCCGGTATCAAGCGGTGGACGGATGGGTGCTACTGGTCACCCAGCCGAATACTTGGTAAACATGGCTTCGATATTGCTTAGGTTCAAGTTGATGGGGTTTGCAAAGGAAATTTTCTGCTCTACCGCGAGACGGACAAGAAAGGCGCATCGCACGGCTCGAAAAAGCGGAAGCAGGAAGAGTTGGACTCGGAGGAAGGGGAGGGAGAGATGGAGGGAGAAAGTCTCAGTCGCCCAAAGAACCAAGTTGTTCATGGCGTTGACCGCAACGAAGAACGGAAACTCATGGGAAGTCTTACCAACAGCGTCAAATTCAAGAAGGATGGGCTCATGAAAAAGGTTCGTCGCTGTCCATCCCAAATATTCGTCGACTGGAACTTGGCTAGACATTGTCCATGACAATCAACGGCTCTACCCATCACCTAATTTCGTACTACAAGATTGCGGACGTTACAGCAGGGCGTCTCCGTACACCTTCAACATTGCCAGAGTTTGTTTCTCTGGAGATCAGTCCGGTCTTTCTCGATAAAGCCAACTTTCGATGTCCCCCCAAAATGGAGCTAGATCCCGATGGCCACCCACGGTATAGAGGTGAGGCGGACGAGGTACTTGCGCAGGGGATGGACCTTGGCCTGGGTATTAGCGCCGCCCCAATACGCGTTTCACGGTCTACCAGTAATGGTAAGGGAAGAAATAACATCATCAAAGGCAAGGCACGCGACCTGGATGAGCAAGATGTTAAGCCCTCAAATCGCAGTCTTACTTCGAGACGTCATATCCCAGCTCATGAACCTAGATCTCCCCCTACATCCCGAATAGGGACCTCAAGAAAGCGGGAACTGCATCGCGATGAGAGCTTATCTCCGACTCCAACAAGTTCCACCCTAAAGCGTGCTAAAGTGGAGAGTGTCGATGTGTCACCCCTCCGTGTTTTCATCCCTTCCACTCCAGCAACTCAACCGTCTCCTTCATCTGTGAAACCTCCTCCGATAATAACCCCACAGACCAATCAAATCAGTGTTAGCACGGCTATGCAAGCAACTCCGACGTCCAGCAACTCGATGAGCTCAAGCTCACTTGCGGCGGCGGCGGCTGCATATACCCAGGAAGCTTCCCAACAAATACGAGTCAAACAGTCGCAAAGCCTCTCAGATCTAGCTGGCCCGACCCCCCAGACTCAGATGCGTTCCCTCCCATCTATGGTGTACTACCCCCCGTCCGACGATAGCCCGTCTTACTATCCGTCACAAACCATCTCCACGCTTATTCCTACCCCCAATTCATGGTCAACTGAAATGCCCACTTCGTGGTCGCGACAGTTGCAGCATGAACATTCCTTGGCATCTTATCACACGCCTTTCTCCCCGGCCTCCGCATCTTCGCTTAACGCGGCCCTCGTACCTGGTCCTCCCAAGTCATCGTCAGCGCCCTCTCATGTCCGATATCAAGATGATGACCAGTATAGATAACTTTTTCTCTCGGGTTCCGACTTGGGTCCATTCGTTCTTTGCCATATGCATTCTCAACTGTATTGCCTCTTGCCATCCGCGTATTTGCTATCACTGTTGTGTAATTTACTGTACATATTCGGTTTTCGTTGGCTGCTTTTTCTCGTAAAACTCAGCTCAGGGGTCTACACGTGATCACATATTCACGAAATCAGACTTAGATGTTGCTTGGATGCAACCATGGCAGATTCGACTTGTTCGTCGGACTCTAATATTCCTTCCCTTCGCTGTAGCGACCTTCCTCATAGGCAAACTTCCGCAGTTAAACAACACAGACACCCAGCCTCGGCCTACACCGTTTATTGTCGCAAGACCGGACATTCCCCTTGACTTCGATCCGTTGTCAATTGCAGCCCGAGCCTCTGCACAGCGTGCCTTGGACTCGCTTCTTTCAAAGCAATCCAGCACTCTCAACGAGGCTATTGCCCGATACACGCTTAAAACGCGACGTCCACCACCGCCCAATTACTCGGAGTGGTTCAACTTTGCGAAGAATAGCAGCTGCCTCATCGATAATTATGACCAAATTCATCGAGACTTCGAACCCTTCTATCAGCTTGCGAAAAAGCACCCGAAGTGGTTCAGGGAGGCGGTTGACCAAGGCAGTGAACTGGTATGTTTACAATGTCGCAACCAGCCTGCACCCATCAATTAAACCCACAATCAGTTCCTCCGGGAAACGCAAGACCTTAGACCGAAGCGTCAAGCAGCATATGGGCTCGCCGCCATAGCTTTCAAGGACAAGAAACTTGTTCTGCCCCCATATCAACCAACTACCTATGCAAAAGATATTCCGCAACACTTGTTCAAGGTAGGGAGTCCTTCGTATACTCAGAAATCTGCTCGAACTCCCCAGATAACCTCGTTAATGCCTGACTTGACGTTTCTCCTCAATGGACGCGATGAGCCGCGCGTAGTTTTCGATACACGCCAACCTGGCGCCCTTGAAAAAATCGATCCAAGCGCAGACCTCATGCCATTCCACCTCACTCCTTCACCGACCGGTCCATTCTTTCGGAATCAACCCGGATGTAATGTTAGCAGTCGTGGACATGGTTTCGTCCATGATGACAGTGAACTTGTGTCCTTCCTCACTTCAAGCGCCAGCTCGGATTTCACGACTTCATTATGGCCCTTGTTCAGTATGGCAAAATTAACTTGCTTCGCGGATATCCTGTTTCCTGGTCAGGTGCTTGTGCTAATCGATGCCATGGCCCAACCTCATATTTCACTTAGTATTACTACCGCATGTCCCGTTGGTCGCCGAAAATCGGTGCAAACGATATCCCTTGGGCGGACAAGAAACCCATTCTTTGTGAGCCTTTTTTTACAGTCTTTTTGTTCTAATTCGTCACAGATTGGCGCGGTGGCTCCACTGGTGGTCGTATTCTTTCAACACCCACAACTTCCAATCACCATTCTTTCCCTCGGTTCCGCCTCCTCAAGTTAGCCAGCAATCACTCCGATATAATGGACATCAAGATGACGGGCTTCGCCCAGGAATACTGCAAAACTGAAGATGGTTGTCGCTTCAGCCCTATTATCATAGAATATTCAATATTTGGGCCAAAGGCGTCGAGAAGAGACGTGCTGGGATACAAATATCTATTTGACATCGACGGGAACACGTTTAGTGGTCGATTTCTAGGATTGCTACGATCCGGCTCCCTCGTTTTCAAGGTACTGCAACCTCGATCGCGTCGGCGCTTTTTTAGTAAAAAGTCTACAGGCAACGGTCTATCAGGAATTCTTCAACGACTGGATTCGTCCATATGAACACTTTATTCCGGTTAAATATGACCTCTCCGACCTGGTCCACAAGCTGCAATGGGCAATAGACCATGAACAAGAGGCTCGTCGCATACAGGAGACTGGCAAGCTCTTTGCGGACAAGGTCATGACGGATGCTCAAAACGATTGCTACATGTCTCTCCTGCTTTTGGAGTGGGCTCGGCTGTACAACTACGAGGCAACATCCCTCTAAAGTGGGCCAGAACAGAACGCAGGATGTTAATAGGTCGGCTGCTTGTTTTAATGCCTTTTTCTTCGCGCGCATTGAGTATCTCCGTCAGGAACATTAGCCGGTGTTTTCCTGTTATACCAGGAGCACGTCCGTGGTAATCACATCCTATCAAGTTTGTAGTTGAATTACCGACTCACCGCAATTGTTCAAACGAATGCGGATCCGAAGCATATGGTACCTCCAAATCACGACTTTATTCAACCACTTATCATCCCCATATTTCGCCTCCTCTTCCACGAGCTTTCATTTCTCTCTGTCGAATGGAACATAGTAAACTGTCTAGTTTGAACCACTTGAGCTTCTGGTTCGTGACTTTAGTCATCAAATCTTGAAGCCCGACCTGATCATATCAAAGTTTTCTTTTTGTCTTGTGTGGGTGCAAATTGCCGTATGGCGAAGACTTTTTTGTGTGCTTGATCATCTAACCGGCAAACGCTGATCACTTCACACACCGACTCATTGTCCTTTCACCCAAGCGACCTCTTGATCGCCTTGAGGCTCTACGTTTTTGCTATTTCGAGGCATTCTCAAACAATTGTAAGAGTCATTACCCCGATTGGTCGCAAACATATAAAAGTCGGCCAACGTTCCTGCAACCTCCAACGAACCCCCCCTTCCCCACTAATAATCAATATCATGGACGCTTTTACTTCCCTCATCCCCACCAAGATGGACGAATCTACTATTCCCCCCACCAACGACGACAGCAGCACGGGAAGCAGCGGTAGCTGTGTCGTATGCCAAACCGACGACCAAACTTCACTCGTCAACGACGACAGTGGTTCAGGCAGCAGCGGTAGTTGCATCATTGCTTGATCAATAGTACGAGTCGCTCTTGGCTTTGGTACTACAAACACTGATATACCTATTAGAAAACCTATCAACAACAGTTCTGTGCCCTTGGCGGCGCCAGCTTACTTTATAACATTCGGCTTCGTTCCACGAGATTCACGGGTTTTGACGCATTTTACGATTAACTGTTTACGCCAAAGAGAAAGAACATAGTTAAAATACGCATGATTATATAAAATCGCATTCGTGTTGAATTCAGCATGAGGAATTTGATTGGTGGTTCTAGCGACCAATGGTGTCTTTCCTAACAGACGATTCAGATACGCCTCGCTCCAACACGTCTAACTTGAGTTCTAGCCAACCCAGGACATCTTCGATCTTGCGCGGAATACCCAGAGCGTCCTTGGTGAAGAATTGGAGATGGGTTCGCAGCAGATCTTGCAGAGCTTTGATTGAGACAAAGTCGTCTAGCCAGGGAAGCTTGTTTTCCTCCCGACCAGCAAATAGCGACGACTCCAGGACCACGCGAGCAAGCCTGCTGTGCTCATCTTTCCCCGAGATAGTCAATCCACGAAGAGCCTCGACAAAGGACCGTTGGTTGTCAACGTGGGGAGGGTCTTGCACGAACACCCCACGCATAATGTTGTTAGCAAAGGTTTTGACCGGCTCGTAAGGCAGATCATTAGCAGTTTGCGCTGCAGCACAGCGTTGCATGAATTCTATGGCAATTGCGAATCGCGCTTGGTCCATTCGCCGCTCCAGCCTGCCGCCCAATTTGATAGCCTGTTCGACAACCTCCATGGTCGCATGTCTCCATTCGCTATAACCGTCCTTAGTCCGGATGGTAAACGTAGGGAGCACCGGCATGGGCTCGAGTGCAAGTCCCTTCATAGGGAATGGCGAAATTACTCCATGGACAGCGCCCATGAGCTCCAAGCTATCCTGGACGGCGTAGATAGCCCGTTTGAATGCTGA
This sequence comes from Mycena indigotica, assembly GCF_014461135.1. Lineage (NCBI taxonomy): Eukaryota > Fungi > Basidiomycota > Agaricomycetes > Agaricales > Mycenaceae > Mycena > Mycena indigotica. The sequence continues at coordinate 128,952 of NW_023503013.1, read as the reverse complement.
GGCAACACTGACTTTCTCGTGCAGAACTAGTTGCTTCTCGAGTTCTTGTAGATTGGCTTTGGCTTCCGAGTCTTGCGGTGCGTAGGTCGCTTCATACGCATTAAGAATATGGGTCTTGAGTAATGCGATCACCGACACAGCAAATGGCGCAACGGGAATAACTGAGAGTGTCGCAGCGTTGAATCGGGGTCTGCTGTGAAAGCGTACATCTGGCGAAGAGGGTCCAGGGAAAAGCATTGCCAGCTTCCACATTGCCTTGCTTACTTCAGCGAGCCATTCTGCCCGCCCAGTAATCAGTCGATCAGTTACAAGCTCCCAAAGACGTGTGATATCACAATCTCGCAAAACACGTTCAACAGCGTCGTCGTTTTTGCGGTGGTTGATGTAATCGATTGTGGCATCGGTGACACGCTGAACGACGTGGATGTCCAGCTCCTTGTTTTTGTCGAACCAGGGAAGTAGGATACTTAAGACGATGTCCACATGGGTAACTTCTCGCCTGGGGTTTTTGATAGCCTTTTGAACGTTGTCAGAAAAAGTGGTAAGCACGCTGCCGACCATGTCACTGTCGAAGGTATTTGGCACTGATGGTCTAATCGTTTCGCAGGTGAGCTCGAATTCGTATGGCATTTGACTGGCCTCAGCAGTCACACGGAGGAATGAATGTAGTATTCTGTATTGGACCTAATTCTATATCATCAACAGTGCACTGGCACAAGCGACATGACAGAATAAACCTTGTTCCAGGACAACGGCATCTGCTGGATGATTCGCCCCACTTGAACGATCCAGTCCGCAATGTCGTCTGGGCAAGGGCTTTTGACCAGCATTTCGAGGTTTTGTTCTCCGTCGAGCCCAGTGGGAATCACATGACGCCAGACGTAGGATTTATGGAGCGAGAGCATAGATACAAGGGTTGCCTTGCATTCCTCATAGTTGCTTTTCATCTCGAAAGAAGGTCGAGGCTGTAGTAATTGTGCAATCTTTTCGACATAGCCGTTGAGAGCACAAAGATCGTTCCAATTCGCAAGAGCAGTAATAGATGGCAGGTAGTGGGCAACATTCACTGATGAACTTGGGAGACATTGAAGACCCTGTAGAATGCAGTCAAGTACCAGTCAAATAGTAAAAGGAATATCCTGCCTGGAAGTACGATAGAGGCTGTTCAATAGTTGGCAGACGAGGCTTCTCCCACAGTTGCTGCTCTGTTGCATGTTTAGGCGCCTGCTCTACATCGACAAGTTCTATCGAGGCACTACGTCGGTGCCAGAATCGCCTTTTTTCGCCCATTGGATGATTCTGGTCTGACTCTTGCTCTCCCATTTCTGCGACCATACCCAAGCACCAGATAGCTTTGAGACATACAACCTGTCTTCGCAGCTTAACCTGGGTCTCGAGTAAGCCACTTTCACAGCTAGCAAGGAGGTGCTCGATCCGGGAGCCGAGCTGAACTTGAGGATCCTTTAACAGTCCGACGATCAGGTTGTCGTACTTCCTCCGGCGACCGAAATTCGAGCCCCATATGGCATTCGGAATGCCTTCCACGAATGGCTCGAGCTCGTCATCATCGGCCAATGATTTCATCGTCCACGCCAACGCCCGCTTGTCGCGTGCCTCTCGAGGGTCTGAGCGCACGGTTGCTGTACTCATCATCGCATCAACCATTGAGTGTGAATGGGGAGAGTCCGCATGATTGCTGGGCGAAATTCCGTGTTGCTCAAGCATACGGAAAAAATACCTCCGCGCACTCCATAGAATGGTGGAGAGCGGTGTCTGGTAAGGGCAATCAAACTGGATGAGAGGAAGCACTGTCATTGTCCCATAGATGATGACCACGATAGCAAGGAGGGTGGCAGCGACAAAAGCCAACAGGTTGCTGACTAACAACAGGAAGGCGACAAGACCACCCAAGAAAAATAGCAGGGACATGTGAAGCAGCAATGGGATGACTCCGACAAAGGCGTGCATACGGAACCTAGCGCTCGTTAATGAATACAGGTCGTATTTTCGACAATGCAAACCGTTGAATGCCGTAGTAAAGGTAGGCAAATATCCGTGCTCGTTTTACTGGAGAAGGCAGCATCTCTGTTCGGTTGAGAAAGTCTCTTGCCCATTGATCAACTAAGGTCGCAGTGAGAGCACTCGCCAAACTAAGACCAAGTGCAATGAACCACAGAGCATTACAAATGACTGCGGCGGTCGGGGGAGGTCCAGGCAGTCGCGGCGGGTCATTGAGCAACGAGATATTGAATGGGGTGCCTGGATTTTGCAATGAGAAGAGGGCAATCTGAACAAGCGGTTCTGGAGTTCGATCAAGAAGCTTATAGCTCTCGACGATAAACGCGCTTAAAATGGCGGAGAAGAGACCGGCCTGTTCAAGTTCAAGTTGGGATTGATGGCGACTGAGCACAATCCACGTACAAAAATAAGGAGCCCATTCATATTATTGCGCCAACCATCCACAAGTGCTTTGTCGTACTTCTCAGCTTCCGAAATGTAGACGGACCAAATTTGAGCGCAAGGTTCATCACCTGGTGTCACTTGGTTAGCTCAACGATTCCCCTCGCAAGGAAATCCACCTGGCGTATCGATAGATGGTCCAAGTCCTTGCTGCTTCGCCATGTTTCGCCGCTAGAAGAGAAAGAGACAGTTGGGTCATCATTGTTGAATTCAAGCTTGTGGCATTGAATCATTGACATCTGTGCATAGCCACTGTAAGTCTGTATTCAAGAACCAACGTTCGACACCAAAATTACCCAATCTAGCTATATAGTCCACTTATGGGAGGCCAAAAAGAGTACTAGTAACCTTTGGGTTGCCAATGTATAATGTAATCGCAAACGCGGCATTCACAAGTCCTCCCATCAGTAGCGTCGCACTACTCAGGGCCCAAGACTCCGGGTGTCACCAGGCAAGTGCACAGAGACAAAAAAGACCAAGCGCAAGTCATGGCAACTGCGCACACATGTTAGCTAGCGGGGCGGTAGTCGGTGATAGGCACCATACAAATCGGTGGAGTGGCAGCAGGTCCAGCTCTTGAAGCTGCCACAGTCCCAAGACCAACTGAGGTAACAAGACATGCGATTGAATGATTGAACCCCGGTGCTATAGACGCATCGCTCAAATGCTTTTGAAAGTTGGCAGCTTCTCAACGCAACTAATGCCGCACTCACCAATCCAGTGACGGTAGCGAGTGTCTTGGTCGCCACTGATTCGTAGAGCATAGAGGGTTTGACGAACAGAATCAAGCCGATGGTAATATCTGCCAATCCCTTCCCAAAAACAAGCATGCGTGTCATGGTGTGAAGGAGACCGTCTCTAAGTGTCTCGAAACTAACTCCTTGAACGGTGCATTTCTATTGGAAGTAAATATTCTAGCAAGTAAAACCACCTTGGCATGTGGTTTCATTTAACCACTGTGACTCCATTGTACTAAAGGCCCGCGTTCCGAGCTCTAAATTTAGATCAACAAACGCTCCGACTTGGGGTACAGCAGTGGCAGCGTCGCCAGTAAACAGAGAGCTAGAGAAAGTAGATGTCGACGGATGTGCGCTGTTGCTTCCACCAGTTAGGAGAAGATGGCCCAGTTTTACATCGACTCGGCTGATCAAGCCAGCGACTTGTTGCCCACTGAATGAATATGCAGATAGCTTGAGCTCCTCCGAGAACCTGACCCATAAACTGTTAAATTTATCCTCATAAACAATGAAAATGACGGACACCTGCAGGACACTTTGTGTTTCTGGTGACATTCGCATTTCTCCAGCCTCTGTGGCACAGAATTCAGCCCAAGAAGCGATAACTCGCCCTTGTAACGGTGTGGGACTATAGTGTATTCTCGGTAGTCGTTTGAACCCCTTGGCGAACTCTTTTGCACCTTCTAAACACAGCTCTCGCGTTTGAGCGCGTAATAACCGGATTCGTTCACGTGTACCTCTCCCGTCGAGGATCTGAGCCTGGGTGTCCAAAGTATCCCGGTACTCCAGCTCCCGATAGAAGGCCAGGGCAATAGCAGCGAAACCAAATGCAATCACATAAGCTGTGGTCCGCAAATTCATATCTGGCGTCATACCCTCTGAAGAGAGCACAACCTGAACATCATTGTCTAGAACAGCGTCAATCCGTTCCGTCAGAAGAGCGAGTGCAGATTGAAGCATGGTAAGAGCAGTAAGGAATTTAAGCACCGCTCCTTCAGCCAAAGGTTCGAGTCGAGGATAATCTAATCATTTTTACGTAAATGCAATTGTACAAAGCAATGACGAACACATACATACCGCCAGCGATAGTTTCAGAAAGTTGCCTCGAAAGGTTTGTGACATGGTAAAGGACTAGCAAATCCATATTCAAATGGTCGGCGCAGAAAGAAGGTGCATACAGGGGCGAACTGACGTCCACAATACAGAGGAGTTGGTACTTTTGGAGGTTTTCTCGAGGGAGGTTAGAAAAGCATCCAATGGTGGCGGTACGGGTCCGGTGAGAAGCATTTGGTCGTGTGGGGTTCTACTTTGGTTTAATATTCTCCGCGATTGAACGAAAAATTGACCTTACAGCAAGAGCGGTGTCCTATTTGTGGCGGATACGATTGTCTCAGTCATCTGCAAATTTTTGTTAGCAGCAACCAAGTTAAAGTATGACCAAAGGTTGCATTCCAGATACCCCGCCCATTGCGTTGCGTCCTCTCCATTGAATCCAACTACATGCCAATGTGGGGCCAGGGCACGAATATGCGCTAAGTAAGCGCTTGCCCAGGGTCGTGATGGACCAACAAAATCAACTAAGTAGTATAACATTTTGAGATGACAGCGATCGAGGAACTTGAAGTATCCACTCACTTTGTTCTATAACGTCCAGCAGGTAACAAGATGCTGCATTCTCCGCTGAAGGCTGCAGGAGGGTTCCGGCCTCCCATGCCAACTTCAAAGCTTCATCGCGGAGAGCTCGGTATATTAGCTGCCGCCTAATACCGCAAGATAGCAGTACATCACATGGCGCAGAAGCGAAGAATTCGTGGTCATTGAAAGATGTAGGCCGTGGACCATCACCAAGCACGAGAGGATGGAACGAGGCCAAAGACGACACACACATCAAACAAAGGGCAAGCACCCGTGAATGCAGTGGTAGCAGATGCAACTGGTAACAGACGGCACGGATGTCGTTCTTTATGCTGGTTGCTGCAATCAGAGGGTGGTTGATTTGTGGGAGGTATTTAAGAGCTGATTGCAATTGTTTTAGCCAAGTGGGTGCTGTCATTGTTGCCACGCACCGTCAAAACAATGAGAAACGAAGTCTGGTGTCAGTTCTGGGCGGTCGACTGAGCCACGGAAAGCAGGACTGGATTCTGGAACTAGAATTCCTGGCGAACTCTGCGATGCAGCGTGGGTTTTCCTAGGCCGCCCACGAGGAATGGCAGTTGTTGTACAGCTGCAATACAAGCTTAAGAGGGGAGGTGGTAGTACCACTCGTCCACACACATTACGTTCTTTTCGACACTGAGATCTTGTTGAACACATCGAACCACAAGACAGTCAAAAGACTGACCATCTTGGACACGGTGCGCCATTGGGCTATAAACGCGTAAGCTTGTTTGAGACAGAGCTGTTGATTTCACCTGAGGATGGCATAATACACGTCGAGCCTAGACATCTTTATTACCCATTCCATGAGGGGACCGGTCGCCAGCTTTTACCTTGCATGCGTCGCATGCGGGAGGTTTCTTACGTTTCTCTATGGAGGACGAGGACATGGTGGAAGGGTCAGAGAAGGGAGGGCGCACAGCTTTCCGCAGATTCAAGATCGACTTTTACGAAAGTTTGGTGGTCGATGAGCTTGGGAGTTGGAAGGTTGACATGATCGGAGAAGCTTACCATAATAGGTTTATGACGACATGACCTGTTGGTCAGCTCATTTTTTTGCTCGACTGAGTTTCTTCCTGGGAGGATTTGCAAATGACCGACAGCCCTCACGGTGCCTGGTCGGCATAATCGCCCACTTCCACTCAGATTTCAGTTATGCATGTCAATGTCCTGATGCAAAGAGGTGATATGTGGCATAAAATGTAGGTACCAGTACAATATGCTAAGGAAGTCGCCAGTCAAGAGATATCGGAGAAGGAAGGGAGTCGGAAAGGGTGATAAGTGACGAGGGAGATAGTCTAGGAAATAGATTCCATGGAGGTTTGGATCGTTCAGGAGGCCCAAGTAGGCCCATCGCATGTCGTTGAGCGATACAGCAACAACGAGCCAAATGAAACGATGAACGGCGTTGACAGCAGTGGAATGTTCGAAGAACGATGTCCGCTGTGATGTTAACAACAGCACAACCAGAAAGTGATGTTGACACTAGCGTTCTGTCAAGACTTGGTTGAATCGTCGAATCCATGGAGGAGTAGATTTGGTTGACGGGTAGCAATGTGATCATGGACCAGAATCAAGTCTTTCGCCTCGCGCCAACACTCGTATTACCCCTGGGCCACCAGCCGAACCAACAATGCCTTCGAGAGCAATAGCTGCAGCAGGTCTCTCGACGAGGTTTCCTGCGCCTTTGGTAACATGATTGCTACCTCCGCTGCCAGGACGACGCTTGGTTTGGGTTGCTGGGCGAGAGGGGACGGTATTGTGAATGTTACCCACATTCGGCACGGAAGGCGGAACTGGAAGGAGTTTGATGCCGGCACGTGTGGCCCAGTGAGAAACAAGTGAACCTGCCGCGCGAGGTTCATGCTTGCTAACCGTGGCATCAGCAGTCGCAATGATGGGCGCAGTAGCATCTGGGGCCAAGACCGCCAGACGAACAATAGGGACATCGGTAGTTGAAACCATCTTTTCTGCTTCATTGATTTCCCAACGGGCACAACAGATTGTACGCCGCACCCACTCTTGGGCATCGTCAGAGTCTTCAGGGAGAATAGCATTCCAGGGAACAAAGGCGGCGTCTTGTTGGACACGAATACGTGGGTTCTGGCCAACTTGTGCTTCCAGAATGCGTGAAGCGGCCCGGGCACGCTGAGCAATGGGAGAAGTCCCTTTCTTCAATAGATCAAGTGTGTTCAGAGCTTTCGATCAAATAAATGAGTTGATAACAAAATGGGTTCGGTTCGCATGCATACCTTCAAGTGGTACAATGACAATCTCTGAATGCCCTTCACGGCACCAACGCTTGACTTGATGGAGGGCATGAACAAGCACACTAGCATCGACGACCACAACATTCGCATCTTTCTCCTTCCCATCCACCAGCGAGAGACGATCAATGGAGGGAGTGTCGTGATTCGGCTCGGGAAGGGTGAAGACACCTGCATGCTTTTTGCGTTTGGAAATGGTTTGAGTGGTCATTGCACTGGCTGTCTGTTGCTGCTGAGAAATGCGCTTCTTTGGAAATGGTTGAGTAGCGTTGGGAGATGAGCTACGCCAGTTACGGGACGCAGCCGACTTTTCCAATTGCTCGACTTGATGGTTCAGGAATGCGGCCCCGAGAGCGCGAGACATTGCCTGAACACAGTTGAGTCGAGCCTTCAGTTAGCCGAGAGACCCAACTAACTCACTTTCTTGTCTGCCATGAGAAGAATGATAGTATGTTGGCTCAGGATAATGTGTGTGTGTCCTCCGTTTTGCGTTGGGCCGAAAGAATATTGTGCGAGAATAATACAAAGTTGAGAGTGGGTGGCAAGATTGGTGTGTGCGTGTGACCACAGAGGCAGTGATCATGAGCTGCCCCACTGCTAATTCTGTCATACAGCGAGCATAACTAGTTCCACGAGTGCTCCAAGTTATAATTGCCGCACGACGTAGTACAATCCACCAAAGTCTTTTCGAGAGTTTTAGATTGGGTGTTCAGACTTAGAAGACTCGCACTGCGAGATTTGAGCCCGTTTAAGTACCGTCCGCGACTCGGAGCTTGAGCTATCGTCCAGTGTTTGTTCCTTGTGACGTTAGAAAGGAAGACATGCTCACCACTTGGTTGCGACTTGGACAATATTGAAGTTATGAAAACTCTTATCGGCAGTGCTATGCTTGTAGCTACAAAAGATTCTACGGGGCCCATCTCCCTCTCTACTATCGTGTGCCCCAGAGCCTTTATTTTGCTCCGTGAAGTTAGCTGTTGTTGATTTTGGCGATGCAGCTTATCAACAACATCACGTTCAATGCCTGCTCCAACCCCCAAGGGCATCCGCTCCCACTTGACACAGCGCATACCTACGCCCCCCATAGCATGCTTGCGTAGATACCTAAACCATAAATCGATCACGACTGGATCTGCGTCGAAGGCTTTGATCCCTCGCCGGTGGACCTTTCTCTCAAAGTTCTCCTGCGATTTTTTGGCTGCGAATGGCCCACGAATAACAGTCCAAAGCGACCGCTGGGTTGGGAGAGAGTATGCCCGCGAGCAAGGGATTCCCAATGAGTAGGCAGCATGAGTTGCGAAGTGCACGAAGAGGTCCATGTTGAGGATGTCATGCGACCTGAATTGGATTTGAGCAACGGGAACGCCACGGGTTCGAGGATGGCGAAAAGGCCGGTGAATGCTCCGTCCATGAACAATGGTCGACGCATATTCAACCTCAGAGAATTCCTCTGGTAAAGGACCCCGGAGAGGAAGTTGTTGTGTTGGGAAACCGGTCGGAAGGGTTTGCAATGTGGTTCGTGCCCTGCAGTGAAATGAGAGTAGATCTAAGTTGACCGCAATATCCTACTGAATGCCAAAGAGTTCTCTAGAGTTACTGGCTATTCTACAAATAAATTAGTGTGGTCGTTAACAAAGGCTGATAGAATACTTTTCCGGTCCCAGGATGGAGGCACAAGGAAGCGTCGAATGTTCAGACTCGAGCGCACTAGACGATAAATCAGCTTAGAGACTTTACGCGCGAAGTTCTACAAACTGTAGTGTTTCTATTTCAGGAATATCGGGAGAATTTATTAGAGCATCAACCTCGCTATGGGACGGTTCATTAGGAGGATGCTATGTTATTCAGGGAGCTCGTGCCTCAACACGTTCGGGTCGGTCTGCCTACAACAATAATTAATGGAAAAATCTACAGAGAAAGCAGCGCGCACTGTTGCTTTTCGAGCTCAAGCAAACGTTGAATACTTGGGTCACTACGATGAGTTGGGATTAAAAAGCGGCTTTTGAGGTGGAGAGAGAGTTACACAGTAGAGCCAGCGGCATATGTACGAGAAAGTCGCGATGGTGTCAACACAAGCCGATGAGCGAGTCGGAGAAGAAACATGACATTATGTAACGGCGCACGTGCAAATCGACGATGGCAGAATACTCCACCAACGAAAGTGTCCTCTGCTTCCATGGGCCTCTCATCTACGCTGCAAAAATTCTCAAGGTGCAAGAAGGCGACGCCGAAAGGCCCGATGCAATTACTGGAAAGCCTGGTGCACAGTACTTTGTGCATTATAAAGGATGGAAGACAACGTGAGTTGTTTGAAAACCACTCATCTAGGGTTTAAGCCCTTGAACCAAGGTGGGATGAATGGGTTCCAACGGACAGACTTTTGAAAGACAATGAAGTCAACCGTATCAAACAAAAGGAGCTCAAACAGCAACAAACAGCGAAGGAGCGTCCTCCAACCAAAGCATCTACTTCAGGCAACGCAACTGGCTCAACAGCGGGCGCAAGCACCAATACCAACACTGGAACACGTTCCGGTACACGAAAGGATCTTGGAACGCGTGGAACCAAACGAGGGCGCGATGAGGTAGGAATATACTAGTATAACATGAGATTCAACTTGACTGCTCATATCCTAAGGTGGAGGGAACTAAGAAACCCGACATGCGTCTCAACGTCCCGGAGCAGCTCAAGGCCAAACTTGTCGATGACTGGGAAGCAGTCACAAAAAACGCTCTCGTTAGTTTTATGCATTGCCGATTTACTCTTTTGACCTTTTGCAGCTTGTTACCTTACCCTGTAAACCGACTGTGGAACAGCTCTTGACCGAATTTGAAACCCATCTGAGGAATACGAATCCATCTCAGTACGCCTTGGCCTCCTAGTTCGCGGCTTGAATTTATAGTGTTCTAGTCTCAAAGACTCTGCCTCACTTTCCGCTGCTGTTATCGCCGGGCTCAAAACCTATTTCGACAAGGCTCTTGGCAATTGTCTGTTGTATCGCGAGGAACGTCCGCAGTTTGGAGACATTCGTATCCAGTATATCACTGGGCAACATGTTAAACAAGCTGCTGAGATGAGCCAAATCTATGGAGCAGAACATCTTCTGCGAATGCTAGGTGGGTCAGGGTCCGGTTCTCACTTTTTCAACTTACTCTGTCAGTTACGATGCCTTCGATGATTGCACAATCAACCCTCGACTCTGAATCAACAGATATAGTGCGAGACTATGTCAATGAACTGTTCGTCTGGATGCTACAGGAGGAAGCTCGACTCTTCCAGCCAGAATATCGCGAATATGCTAGCCCAGCTTATCAAAATGTAGCGAAAAGCTGATAGAATTCTTCCTTTGACTCGTTGTACAAATGTAATTATTTCCATGGTTGTGGTGTCAATTTGGTGGTTGGTTGATACGTCCTGTCACCGCGTGACACGTTATCCCCAGCCTAAATTTTTCCATGTTGACTCGCGCATGGCGACGCGCGGCAGCAGTTCAAGGATGCGGCCGTGGGTCTATGGAGGGGCGATGCTATGCCGCCACTGCAATGGCCGTGCGACGGAACGACATACAAGCCTTTCTGGACCGGCCTTTACCACTCACGGTCCTTCCTACCCCCCTTCCTCATAACTTTCGTTCCGTACAAAACGACATCTGGTTCAGCGACTCAGAAACGCAGGAGCTAATGGCCATCATGGACGCATGTTTACACAATCTCTACGACGTTCCGCGGGCTAAAACAATCTTCGATCGCCTCCAAGCTGCTCAAAGTGTTGCTATAGACAGCCGGGTCGTCAACGCCATGCTCGAAGCCTACCTAAAAATGGCTTCTCAGAGTGACACCGAATATTGGATCAAGGCTTTATGGGACCTGTTCGATTCTTTCCTGGAACCCAGCAATTCTGCTTACGCCATCGCATTGCTCACTGTCCACCGCTTCCCTAACCATTCACACCTCGGGATTACCTCCCTTCTTAGTCAAATGGTCCGCAATAGCGTGCCCATCCTCTTCGTTGTTTCTGATCGTGTACTGGCCGATGAAGTCGAGGCCGCAGAGCTCGTCACTCGACTTTCCAAGTCAGCAATCGACCTCAATTTACCATCGGTAGTAGCAGAGCTCTCCCAAGCTCAGACCACCGCTACTGCTACTGTTGAAGAAGATATGGTTCCCGAGGCTCGCCCTGTCATCAAAGACTCTGATAAAACTGTTCCTTTCAATCTTTTTACCCTTCGGAAACACCTGACGAGTACTGCTCTTGCTCGTCGTGTCATTCCTACCGATATGAATGCACGTCAAAAGTTGCTCGAAGATAGCGTGTTCGATGCTGCCAAAGAGCGTCTAGCGCGTCAGAGTGAACTGTTTGAGCGTTTTAACCTGCAAAGTAATGTCCTCCAGCAGCCTGATCTCCAACGTTGGATGTGGCAATGGCATCTTCTTCTGACAGTGGGTCCCTTTAGTCCCAATATCTTACTAGAGACTGACAATCTGAAATTCAGGATCGACTTCAGCGTGAAATCACGGAAATTGAGCGAACGGAAGCATTGCGGGCTCCGGGTCTATCGCAATATACCTCTCGCCGAATGTCAGACCTTGCGCCCTACCTCTCTACCGTCAAACCAGATCGCCTCAGTCTCATCACCATTGTCGAGCTCATGCGACTCCAAGGCACTGGTGGCATCGCCGAAGGGATGAAGACAACCCGTGCACTGGTTAGCATCGGAAAAGCCGTAGAAAGCGAATATAAATCCAGCATTTGTCGACGAAACCAGATTGACATTCCGATATCCAACGCACCTTTGGATAGCTTCACGAATATGGGCTATAAACATTTACAACAAAGGCGTGTTCTGGCAGCCAAGTTTTCTTTGGACAATGAAGGCTGGTCTGCACCGTGGACTCAAACGATTCGCAGTCAAGTTGGCTCAGTGCTGGTCGAATGTCTATTAGATGTTGCTCGCGTCACCCGAACGGCGGTCAATAAAATTACTGGCGAGTCTGTGTAGGTGTTATCTTCAACAATAACAACAGCACTGTCGCTCACTCATTGCAGTCAAGAAGAGCAACCTGCGTTTTATCAAGGCTACGAGTACCAACGTGGCCAAAAGCTCGGTGTGCTAAGACTCAACCCAATCGTTGCAGATAGACTGGCCAAAGATCCAATGCCGCTCCATCCTCGACATCTCCCCATGCTCGTGCGACCCAAGCCATGGATAGACTTCAACGATGGTGGTTACCTCAACTCAAAGAGTATGTCGCCGATTGTTCTTTCTTAGCCAGAGAGGTTAATGCCATCATTTATGTTTAGGTAACGCTATGCGATTCAAAGACTCGGTTGAGCAACGATCTTACCTCAAGTATGCGGCCGAGAATGGGCACGTAGAGCTTGTTTTCCAAGGATTAGACGTCCTTGGGAGCACACCATGGCGAATCAATAGACGCATATTTGACGTTGTGCTCGAAGTCTGGAATTCGGGGAAACGATTAGGGAAGATGCCTCCTGAGGTTTACGATGAACCTGAACCTGAACCATTTGATGGCGATGAGACGGATCTGGCTCAACGCAACATCCATTTGGTGCGCCAACGCATGTTTAACCAAGCCAAAGCGGCGAATCACAGTGATCGATGCAGCGTCAACTACAAGATCGAGATTTCACGCTCCTTCCTTAACGATGTATTCTACCTTCCTCACAACGTCGACTTCCGCGGACGCGCATACCCAATCCCTCCTCATTTGAATCATATTGGAGACGATCTCTCACGTGGGCTGCTCATGTTCGCAGACAAAAAGCCGCTTGGTGAACGTGGCTTTCGCTGGCTCAAAATTCATCTGTCTAATGTTTATGGCTTCGACAAGGCCAATTTCGACGATCGCGTCAAGTTCACAGAAGATCATCTTGATGACATCTATGACTCGGCATTGAATCCACTCACTGGTCGAGCTTGGTGGCAGAAGGCGGACGATCCGTGGCAATGTCTTGCCACGTGCGTAGAGCTCCATGCTGCTATCGAAAGCGGCGATCCATTGGCTTACAATTCAGGCCTTCCAGTACATCAAGACGGGACTTGTAATGGGCTTCAGCACTATGCAGCCCTTGGTGGCGATGAACAAGGTGCCCAGCAAGTAAACCTTGTGCGAACCGATCGACCCAGTGATGTCTATTCGTTTGTTGGTGCAATGGTAGAGAAAAGTTTGGCCGAGGCTGCCGCCAAGGGCGACCCTACGGCTATTCTACTCCAAGGCAAAATAACACGCAAAGTGGTCAAGCAGACCGTCATGACCACTGTCTATGGGGTCACATTCATTGGAGCCCGCGAACAGATCGAGAAGCAGTTACGGGACGTGAAGGGGATTCCGGATGAACAAGTATGGGTTGCGGCTTCATTCTTGGCGAAAAAAGTGCTTAGTGCTATCGGCGATCTTTTTTCTGGCGCGAAAGGCATCATGAACTGGCTGAGTCTCTCTGCTCGTCTCATTTCCAAATCAATTCCTGGTGATCGTATTCCTGAGGCTTTGGGCGAACTTCAGCACAGACGGGATACTGGGCGAAAACCCAGAATCATGACGGGCTTGCCTGACGAGCATATCAAAAGGGAGCAGATGACTTCTGTTGTATGGACCACGCCCCTCGGCCTGCCCATTTGTCAACCGTATCGCAAGGTCGCTAAACGACAGATCTACACAAACCTTCAAACGGTTTACATCAGCGATCCTGCAGCACCGGCCGAAGTCAACTCGCAGAAACAGGCATCTGCTTTCCCCCCAAATTTTATTCACAGTTTGGACGCGACGCACATGATGCTAACAGCTATCGAATGCAACGTTCAAGGCCTGACATTCGCATCCGTCCACGATTCATACTGGACCCATGCTTGTAGCGTCGACGAAATGTCCAGCGTGATCAGGGCAACGTTCATTGCCTTGCATAGCTCTGACGTACTCCAAAAGTTGCGAGAAGAGGTCGGTTCTGTATCACGACTACAAACAAAAATGCTGATTCCTATCTAGTTCATGACACGGTACCGGGGTTTCCAAGTCCCCTTGTACCATCTTCGAAGCCCTACTCTCATCAAGATGTTACGTGCTGCCGGTTCGCGGATACGGGTGACGCCATCTCAAGCCAAAAGTCTTCATTCCCTACGAGACATCCTCGAAGTGACTGAGACCGATTCCGCCGTCGCAACAAAGAAGGTCTACGACCAAGACGCACTCACAGAGATGTTAGCCGATTTGGGAGACTCTTTGGATGAGAGTGATACCATGGACGAAGCCCCTGAAGCGAAGAAACCTCGACGAAGAAGGAAGAAACAAGTTTCTGACGAAGAGTTCATAGAGGACCTCGTCGATCCACTGGAAGTAAAGGCGGACAAGAAGCGGAAGGAGAAGGCACTCGCGATGACCCAACTGATGGGTAAATTTGTTGACCTGACAGATCTCCTACCTCCCCTTCCAGAAAAAGGTAGTTTTGACGTGAAAAGCATCAAAGACTCGCCATATTTCTTCTCATAGACTTACATACCTACATTACTCACCCCCCTGCATACACATATCAACACTGCATTTACTGTATCTTTAATGAACATGTACTACTCGGAGAATAAAAGGATGTTGGGTCACACTTAGTCACAACGATTCTCAAGTTGTTCGAGACGTCAAGAGTCTCTCTCTCATGGCTCCGCTTCCCTCCGCTGAGCTTGATGTGCTCCTAGGTCAAGTTCAACAGCGCCTTATTGAGAGTGGAGAATGGGATCGGTGAGCTAACGTGTGGCTTCAAATCCCTCGTCAACTTGATTGGCAGCATCAGGCTTATGCTGGCGGCGAAATTGAACGACAGTGGCTGGATTGATGACTTGCACAATCGTAGCAAGGGTACGACTCTTACGTGTCAGTTCTCATCATTTTTCTTCTGCTTTATCTAGAATCTGCGCGGGGTATGCACCCACCGGCCTTCACCAAGGTTCTAGACGAGGCACTTTCAATTGCAATCAGTATGTTTGCAATTCAGTGCTACAAATATTAATATTTAATATTTATTTCCAAGCTCACGTGCCGCTCACTGCGAAACGAGAAATTACGGCCCTTATCAAGGGCTTTCTAGACAAGCAGTTCGAGTAGCGTTACAATATGTATGGAATAATCGCCTTCCGACGACGAGGATATTTGTCACCAAACTCCTTCTTATATGCGCTATGCTTTTTCTGTGCCCAAATCAGCATCTGGCCGAAACTCACAGCAGTGAAAAGAGCGCCTGGAACAATTTAGTCATGAGAGATTTCCAAAGGGAGAATAGAGCCATTTACAGGCAGCACTGCCGCTGATGAGGAGCACTGAGCACCATGCGAGAATCTCGAAGAAGTAATTGGGCGAGGTGAGGTTGAATGGTGCGGAGAAACCATAGCCAAATGGAACAGCGCGCGTTGTGGTACCAGCAGGACGGAGAGATCGAAGGGTGAGATGTGCGCTCAAGTTGGAGAGTTCAGAAAACTTGTTTTACGCCAAATCAGTAGGAGGACTGGGGCCAAGGAAAGTTGACCGACAATGAAGAGTACCCAGCCAGCTTGCAGTAAGGGACCGTCGCGCCATGTTCCGGCGACAGCAGCCTGCGAGTATCCTGGGCGGTACAGGTCATATGCAAGGAATAAGCCAGACAAGAAGTAATAATGAGCTGAGCTAATCAAATATGAGGGCGGAATAGGATGAGTTGCCTTGCGTAACCAACTTTTTGAAGATGTTTCGGAAAGGCATCGTCGCATGAGAAAATCTATGGACACTAATCGATGTTAGCCACTATAGCGTTGGGAGCGAACAGCAATCCTTACAACAGTGTCTCCAGCTCCCGCTTTACGAAGTGAAGGAGTACCATAGCATAGACGGATCTAAACGAGGTCAGTTAAGCCAGTGAAGAGCGCTTATGATGGGCACCGACTTCTGCAAAGCGCTGTGCTGTACTTGACTTCCATAAAATAGTCGAGGGAAATGATAGATGAGCGGGTGGACAATGAGTGGACCAAGCTATTCCAGATCAAGTTTATTTGCAGCCAAAGAAAATACGAAAGACGCACATATTCTATGACGAAAACCGTGCGCCAGCTAACTTGTGCTCCGAGATCCCCCACCACAAGTTCAGCTTTGCCAGCCGGGTCGAAAAGCAACACTGATTCGTCTGCAAGGGCTTTTGACGCTTCCTGAAGTGAGAGCTTCTGACGTTCGAAGTAGAGCTAGGGAGCGAGTTGTTCATTCTTGCGAGGCCAAAAAAAGATGACAGACTGCGGGATATGTTCTCTGGATAGCGCGTTTGACGTCGCGAACGGTTGGTGGAGGCGAGGGCGGGAATGAAAAGCTGAGCGGTAGTTTCAGAGAGCGAAGAAGGGGTGTCTTCTTGCGGCCGAGGGAAATGTTGACCTGCAGCTCCGTGGGTGCCTCCATTGAACCAGTACAAGCCAACAGTTATTGAATCACGAGCCACAACGTCACACGCGAACGTCACCGTGACAATCTTCTCCTCGACGATGGGCAAGTCCCAGAAAAAACGGACGATGCGCCGCCATAACCCGGTTCGCGTACCGGATTCCCATCTTCCTAAAGGTCTTGCATCGGCAGAGGAGACCTCCTCGAAGAAAAACGCGATTCTTCCCATAATGCAAAAGGTTCGGCGCAATCCATATTCATGGCTCTTATTCGAGTAGTGCCAAGATGGAAGGGACGGACCCTGTCGAGCGAAAGTGGGCGTGCGTGGCGGTCTCCAATCTGATCCAAAACGACCCCTCGACGCGTCGACTGTTGCAAGGCAAAAACATTGTTAGCGCGCTCATCACGCGTCTGACAGATAGTGAAGAAGAGGTGGTTGTAGAGGCGATGGGAGCTTTAAGGTCTGTGCCTTTGTCTTCTGAAGGCAAAGATTTCGTAATCTACAACAGAAATTTATGCATCGACGGCGGATATGAAATCTGCGCGGAGATGTACAATAAGAATATTCTTACTCCTTTAAAAGCATTCGTGCCCAAGGTAAGAATGCAGCCCAAGCTCTTACGTCTGCTTACACACACACAGCTTGCGACTACTCTCTCCGAATACCTTGCTAAGACAAAAACTGCCCCAGAGACCCAAAAAAAACTGGTTTACGAGTTTTCCGACAATGTTATCACCGTGCTTTGGTGTCTTTCGTTAGTTATTTTGCGATCTTCGTCCACAAGCCTCTCACGATCACAAGAGAAACTTCAAATAAAGCTCTGGCAGCCATCAACGAGTTGAATCTTATCCCATTTCTGGTATCCTTTCTCGCTGCACATGACAAGATACCATTGGCCCCCGTAACTGCTGCAGGTGTGTGCACATCCATGAGACCTGTTCCAAGGGACTCAACTGTGCAGCACATTGTCTGTACGTGCTCACAGACGACAACCCGCCAGCAATCGACCAGATTCGGGTTGACGCCACTTATATTGCTTGCCTCATGTCGTTTTTGGCCCCGGATAATGACCAAAATGACCCAAAAGAGAAGGACCCCCGGACAACAACTTTGCGCGTGCTTGCGTCAGGTTTGGAGCCCTTATTGGCTCTTCACACTGTTGAACATTCATAGGAATCATCCGAAACGTTTCTCCCATACCCCCTCCATCAATCGTCTCGAATCTGGACATAGACAAAGATGTTGTGCTTCCTCAGCTCCAACGCATAATATCAGGATTTTCGATCGCCGCAGCGTCTTCCTCCGTCCTTGAGATCCTTGCTCGTCAGGTCTGCAGCCTAACTCACCACTCAGCTTTAATTCATAGTGTGTGTAGGACTCAACTCCTTCCATCCAAAATCTTTCCCTCCATCACACTCCGAAATCTGACCATCGGTCCCCAGCTGAGATCGAGCTGGAGCAGATAGAAGGAAGATTACGAACCATTCAACTCTCCTTGGAAATCTTGACTGGGGTTTGCGCTACGCTTCCAGATCCGGATCCTCCCTCTACCTCTGATGAACCCGAGGGTGAGGATGATGATTTGTTGGTCATGGATGAAGAACATGCAGACGACAGTGATATGGCCGTGGACGAAAAGGTTGCCCAGTCTCTTCCTTCATTGGTACAGCCTCTACTTGAACTTATAACACCAACAACCTTATCGTTTCCGCCTTTTGCATCACCATCACCTCATCCGCCGACGACCTCAGCTCTCAGTGCTCTACATGTGGCCGCGCTTGAATGCTTGAATAACATCTTTATCGCCCTTGCTCGTGGGGGGAGGATCGACGATATTGCTGGGGGCCAAGCTGTATGGAACTCCATCTGGGCAACTGTTGAAGCAGTCGGGACACAAAGCGGGCCTGGTCAAGAGCACAGACGAGAAATGTGGGAAATTGGTGTCGGCGTGCTATGGGGTGTTGCAAGTGTGTGCCGCCCACATATTGTATGTGACAATTAAGCATTCGATTCTGAACCTCCTTGACCCCGTTCAGGAACCCCAAACCGAGCAAGTCCGGATACTAATGGGTCTGTGTAACGATCCCAGTGCAGAAGCTGTGTTGCAAGTCAAATGCATTGGCACACTCGAGTGTCTTGCTCAGAACCCTTGTAATCTGGACGCTAACAAGTCTATCGCCGAATTCCTTCTCTCAATATTGCCAAGCAGTGGTTCGCCGTCACCTACCGGGACAGAGCCCATGCTACAGGCCGTGTCCTCACTGATCGACATTTATTCAGACGAACTTTCGCCATATGACGTTAACTTCCGTCAAGGCAATTTCCTCCGGCGTTTAACCGACAGTCTGGATGGGGTGAAGAAAGCCGTGAGAGCAATCGACCGACGCAGAGAATATAATTTGAGACGCCACGGGGAGGAAGTGAGAGATAATCTTATCGGCTTCATTGAGTACCGAAGAGGGCTAAGCCTCTGAAGTATCTATATAGCATTATTTTGATCCACACGCTGGTGAACAAAACTGCCTGACATGAAAGGGCGCCAACGAAAGCGAACGTGATTATTTAAAGTCAATTATAGGATACTGGAAGCAGACTGCACTATCCACGGCGAGCAGACCATCCGTCCCCTGTCGGTTGCAGACTCGCTCTTCGTGAGCTCTTACTCGTGTTGTTGACAGCGAGCATTGGTGCGGGTGAGTGAGAGCGGTGTCTTGCAGCATGAATTGTCATCGCAGAAAAGTCTGCTGCGAGCCCTCCGGTGCCCGTCGGTGTTGATAAATAACCCATAGAGACAGGGGCCGACCACGAAATAGGCCGGGCTACCTTTTTGGGAGCTGGCGCTTCAACTCCGTCTGGTTGCAAAAGCAGTTGCAAGGCGTAGAGACACAAAAACGCGTCATTGCCAGAATTGTGCATCAACACACCTGGAATCATGGCACCGAGCTGCGGAAATAACCCCGGGCCAGTTGCTTGTTGCGTAAAATTGGCGGCCGGATTAGGTGGCTGGCCTGTTGTTGGAGCTGGTGCGGGAAGAGACCGTAGAAGGTTTTCGAGACTGAGCGTCGAGCCTGATGAACGCCCCTTGGTATTACCGGGCGTTGATCCATGGGGGTCAACCATAGCCCCCCGATGACCGGCAGCAAACAGCGCACGCTCGAATACCGCCGTGTCCACAATAAGCATATTATGTGGAAGTCGCAACTTCATCTCCTCCATGCGTGTCAGATCTCCGTGTATCCCATGCCCAACCAGAACAAGTGTATTTGGAACCGTCTCAGAGTCTGGGCTGGAAAGACTACTGGAGACGAGTTAGTCGGGGTCCACGGAACTGCGCTCCTCCTCCTCCTACCTGATCACGGCCTGGATGATCTGTGGTAGCTTTCCCTTGGGGCATACTTGACTTTCGCCAAACTACCTCGATGGTCAGTGATTTGCGTCGATGGCACGCGTCTGCTTACAGAATATTGCCACGGATGAGTAGGGCAATGTTTGTTAACGACTTTGTCAACATAGTCGCCTACGATATAATGCCCTTTGCTTTATAGAAATTCAAACATGACCGTCGTGTTTTCGCCTCTACCTACCGGTAGTTTGCATCGGGAATAGGCGGCCAGTGACCAACACTCGAGTTGAGGTATATGATCAGTGTCAAAAGAAAGAGTAACAACGTACGCTTCAAGATGCTGTGGAAAAACATCAAAATATGTTCAGACGAATAGAAATAACATACTCCGCACCGGACTGCGGCGTATCCCCACTCCAAACAGCTTTTCTCGTTCCTCTCACTCCATTCAAAATCGATGGCCAAGAAAGTATGATCACGCGATGCCCAAAGCTGCTGGATGGCTTTCGGTTCGCCAGCGCGTACACGCAGTTTCAAAGCAGAGAGAATTGTGGCAGGCAGAGTCGAATGAAGTTTCTTATAGGTCGCATAATCAGAAACGGTTCGGAGGTGACGAGACGATGTTTCGAATGGCGTTACTTGAAGAATATTGGGGGCTTGGGGGAGGGTTTCGCCAAACCTATCTGGACAATGATTAGGAGTTCCTCGACTTCGGGAAAGCCTTACCGCGTTTTTATCATCTTCAAAAACGCGCCGATAGAAGTAAGGCGAGTAACAATGTGCTTGAGGTTAGAGTTCAGCCAGGATAAGGCAAGTTTGGTGAACGTACCGCTTTACCTGTCCAAACGTCGGTGACAGTAATGACGGGCCACGAAAATGCGACGAATTCTTCGAAACTAGAAAACAGATGCCCCCAAGACCGTTCATACCAAGCAATGTTGTGGGATTCGAAATAGCCCATATATGCGGAATAAACAGAGGCCAAGTCATACTCCCATCCGCGAGGGTCCACAAGGACGAATTCCGACATGAGTGGAAGACAAGAGAAGACCGGCGCTGGCGGCCGAATACTCAACTTTGATCGCCATCGTTATACTACTCGAGACCTCGACTTGCACTACTTTGAGCAAAGGTCGATGATGTTGCAGCACTGTTATCGTTGCTATTCGGTTTTTTATCGTTCAGACATTCCGGATACTCATCCACAGGTGCTTGAGGCGTATATGTAGAGTGCTGTCAAAATATACTTAGGGGGATCACTCCCAAACAGACAATCACATCACTACACTTTTGCTTCCTTCCTCTAGCACCAGCCAAAAGCTAGCGCTGTTGGCGTTCATATTGGAACGCACGCTCCGCGTATTTCTGGACCCACGATGATTTCGCTACGCAAGCGAAGCTTGTCGCGGGTTTTCCTTATTGCTGCATGCGCTTTTGTGGTCCGCTGGCTTACAGTCTCGTCGCCAAAGTCAGCAGCAGATGCTCAAGCACACGAAATCAAGGAACATAATTTTATCGAAAGGGCGCGCAAAGACAAGTCTCTTAATGTGCAGCGCCATCGTTTCTTGCAGGCACGGATGGGGAGGGATGAAGGAGATGAGCTTATGGGGGACATTATTCGCAATGGGGCGACCGACTACTGGGAACGGTTTCAACTCCCCTAGTGCGCCGCTTTCTGACATGTCCGGTTCTTCCTCGAATTGACTTGGTGCAAGCATATTGAACAAAGACACTTCGTCCATGGACACACAACATGTAGTTGGTGCAATTGACCAACTTCTGTCTCTCAATGGCTGGGTGGCAGCTCTGTGTCCTACTCTTACCCGCCCTTTTGGTCAACATAAGCACGATAACGCCTATGATGACCTGGTCCGCGAAGACCATCTCTACTATGTTGCTATCGTTATCCATTCCGCCGACCACTTTTTAGTCGATCAGCTCGCAGTCATCGTTCAAATGGCCAAGCGTCTCGGCACCAACAACCTGTTTGTCTCAATGCTCGACTACGACTCCTCAGACTCGACGGAGACCCTTACTGATCTCTGTGAGGCCGTTCTCACTCTTCTCGGTGTACCCTTTCGCATCCGTCGTGTTGCCGGAATGACAGAAGACCCCGCCGCAGCATACTATCCTTTGGAGGAAGCTCATATGCGCAATCTTGCCCTTGAGCCGTTGCACGAGTTGTACAAGAAACGCGGGATCCGCTTTCAACGCGTCATTTGGCTAAAGGGCTTCACCTGCCCAAACGACATTCTTGAGACTATCAAAATCAGCTTTGCCAATGAAGCGTCCATGGTTTGTGGCATGGATTGGGCGGAGCATAATGGGTTTTTCATATTCTCGGACAGGTGCGGGATATGAACGATTTTTGGTGGTGCCTAACCAATCAATCTATCTAGGTGGAGGACGAGAGACATCGACGGCGATCAATTTCGGCAATCAAAGTCGTCTTCCAAAGCAGAAGCTGTTCCCCCACGAGACAGACTAGGCGCTTCTCGTTATGCGCAACACCTACCTTTTCAAGTCTTCTGCTGTGAGGCCGGAACACATGTAGTTGACCCCGAACAGTCTTACTACAAAGGAATCGCGTATCGTGCTGGAAGCGACTTTCACAATCTCAGCCGTGCTGAAGCTGTGCCAACGCGCGATCCAGATGCTCCTTGTCTCGACAGCAGCCAGGCCTGGTTCTGTAGAGATCTTTGGGTTCGAAGTGCGCGTGATGCTATGGACGAAGTTGACCAGGTTAACGACCACAATAAGCATAATCCTCTTGCCCGGCGTGCGGCAGCCCCACCCCCCGATGTGCAGGTTGCCCCACGTGATGGCATCCTCCCTGGGCAAGCTGCAGGGGATGGCCTACGACGACAGCCTAATGCAGCAGCCGCTGTCGACGCTGACGCCAATGCGGGTTCTGATTATGACGCTATGCCAGAAGAAGAGGATGGTTTATCAGAAGAATCGCTTCCTGAACCCATTCATCTCTCGATACCAAATTCCAACTTTCGCCCCGCGCGCATCCTCGTCAACCCACGATGCCCAACCACATACGCAGGCGTGAGCCATACACAGCTTGCCCTGGATTTGTTTGGCACTGGCGAAGGCGACTCGCTCCAAGCAGGCGTGGGGAAATACATCCTGGAAGATTGGGATGGTGCTCCAGAGAGTTTTGTGTGCCAAGAACAGCGGTATGCCTTTGTTTTGAACTTCGTCCCGTCTTTTGATTGTCTCAGGCAAACAGGCGGACGCAAGGCAACCAAAACACAGCGGAGGCTAGGGTTCTCCATCCACGACGAGCTGCAACGCTAACAAGCGACTTATCTGACTTAGACTACTTGTATGTATAGTATGTTAATTTTGTTCAGGACGGGAGTAAATCCTTAAAGATCAACCCCAAGATCTTCGTGACGATCATTGACGGACAGTTAGCAAACAAACAAACAAATAGACATCGCCGCAATTAAGGCGACAATCCTTTACTGTAACTCTCCTTTAACTCCCACGTCTCTAATCGTCTTGTCCCGCTTCCTTACTTTGGTCGAGCCAATATGGCTACCCCAGGCGGAACTCCTGGCTTCGAAGCTATGTTTGCGCCGCTTTTGCTCGGTGTCATCTTCAACACAATTTTGTTTGGTGTTTTCATCGTCATGGTCTCGTGGTTCTGTGCCCGATGTCCCTGCTGGCTAACATAATCGAAAGGTTCACTCATACTTCCGTTTATATAAAATGTGCGACACTCTGGTCTCTCCAAGTTGATGTCAAATTGTCTGACCAAGCCTTCCTATAGCGACTCTACTTGGATCCGACTTCTGGTATACCGACTCTAACTTGAGGCTTGCGATACGCTGATACCCCACAGATCTACTACCTCATTCTAATGGAGACAATTAATACGGTCTGCAGTGTCGGTATAATCTACGAGCCATTAATCAAGCTTCATGGTGAATGAAACCTTGCAAAGTCAAGATAAAAGCTTGACATTAACAGACTCCCCACTTGTCCAAGTCAACTCTCCAAAGAGTGAGCAGCAATCCGCTAGGGCCTTGCCATTGTTACTCATAACATCCTCTAGTGCTTGCTGCAGGTGGGTAACTCCCAAAGCACACAGGCGAATACTGATACATCATGCGCTACAGACCCGATTGTGACCGTGGGTCTCAACTTCAAGTTGACTTTGCTACGCTCACCTACATCAACAGACACTGATATCCACACCCGTACAACTTTTCATGGCTTGGCGCATTCGCCTTATGACTAAGTCCAACTGGCTCACGGCCACTGTTGTTCTCCTCGCCATCACTTCCTTTAGTGGGCCCACACTTCAACTAGTCGGGTATTTGCGCTGACATGCGGTAGTTGGAGGCGTTGTATCCTCTATTCTCGTTGCTCTCGATGGTCGTTTTGCTCATTTTGGTGCCATTGAGGCGCCTCTTGCTCTGTGGTTGACATCGACTGCTTTTGCGGACCTCTTCATCACCGCTTTTTTGGTCAACTTCTTGGTATCGCCTATGTTACTCCTTCCAAGTGTCCGATGCTCACACATGGATAGTGGGTGAACAAGACGGGTTTTAAAACACAAACCGACTCTGTCACCGACAGAATCATCTTTTTGACTGTTCAGACAGGAACCCTCACGTCTTTCGCTGCAATTGCCGATGTCACACTGTTTCTAATTCTTCCGAGGACAACGTTCATGTTTATTTGGGATTTTTCACTGGCCAGGCTCTACTCCATATGCCTGATTGCCACTCTCAATGCACGGCATGAGTGGAACATGCTTCTCTCAGCTCCATCATCTCTTCCTACCTCAACGAACAACAGCGAGCGGAAAGGTTCAGCTGGCTCCGATGCAATCATCAAGATACGGCGTGCAACCGAAATTCAGGGCTTGCAACTCTACATTCCATCCCAGTTTGAAATGGCGAGTCAAGTAAATCACACTCCACGTAAAAGGACGCCAACGACCAGATCACCGCTTGCACTTTTGAGGGCCACAACTGCTGATGTTGTTCACCTTGATCTCCCACGACAGAATATAGACGAGACCCGAGTAGCCATCCCAACGGGATCACAGACCGCTCAGTGGGATCATCGGACATTTAAGGGAAGAGAAAGAGTCAAGGAAAGCGAAATCGCTTGGAGGACAGCCGAGTGGGCAAGGAGAACAGGCAGATGAATCTGTTGCATATCTCGTATTTATCGGTAATTTATAGAATGGAACAGTACGTTCATCGAGCTCACGAATAGTGAGGGGTATGTAATAATGAACGTGACTAAGCTCGAACTTTCAAGGGTCGCCTCTTGTCGGCACGCACAAGTGCTGGAATGTTGGTCAGTTTTGTTTGGTCCAGTAGAAGAAAGGAAGTAGGGACGTTGAGTTTCTGTGCGTGTAGTGGTCTATGGGTTTGTGTGTTGCAGTTGTATCCATACCAGCAATCGTCTGCAGGAAGTGTTTGGTGACCAGCTGACAAATATGAAGCTACAAAACGAAGAACAAGGGGTAGACACACATTTTGGCCATTCACTAGCCCACCACCTCCACACATGATCTTCGAGAAAAGAAATCAGACATGACGTGCAATAAGACAAGTCAACGTCCCAGCCCGTCCAGTCTCTGCTGTACTTGTTGATCATGCGTGGGGCGGGGGCGGAATCGCTTTCATCGTCCTCCTCTGTAGCATTATCATCTGTGGTGGACAAAAAGGCTGATGGGGTGACATTTTTGTGTGACCACACTGCCTCAATCCACTCGCCCATTAGGTCTGAATCCGTCAAATGAGCAGTCGCCTGATTGTATGGGGCACTCAAGACGGGATTTATTTTCAGCTTGCCACGCAAAAGTTGTAAGGGGTATATTTGCATACGGTGCCAGTCTGTGACCTAGGTGGGTGAGTTTCTTTGGAACACGTTGTTTCCTCACTAGCACGGTTCAGCAATTTGAGGCCGCCAGGCGCCGGACATTGCGAGCCTATATTTAACTGAGCAACATCAACAAGGGAACGAGAGGTACATACAAGTATCATTCGCTCCGACGACCTCGTCTAGAATGTACATTGAACAGGGTTCCTCTTCCTTGGGCTTTTTATCCCCTCTTTTATTCCATATATTCTCCATGGGTCGAGAAAAATAGTCATCAGCGAAAAGCGGATGAGGTTCCCCCCAATCGAGGAGCTGGTCTCCGTGTTCACGGACGAAATCGAAGTTGCGGTCCTCCCAGGTTCTCACTAGACCTTCTGGCCCGCAACTCAGAAGGGCTCCGAGTGCTTCATCAACGACTAATGGTTCCGTCAGAATGGCAGGTCGCAAAGAGATATATACGGCAAGTTACTGGAATCTTGGTTATACGCTGCAACTGAATCAAAGACCTCCTTCATGAACTTGACAAGTGAATGGATTTCTCGTAGCTCTTCGGAATCATACGCATTTAGAACTGCTGTGCGTTGCTTGATGATATTCGCCACTAAATCTGGGTCCAAGTCCTCGAGTTGGTCATCTTCGAAATGATCGAGGCAGAAGAGTTTGCAAAAAAGCATCACGCGATAGGCTGCTCGGCGCAAAATGAAGGACTCGTCTATGCTAAGAACACTGACTTGCGAAGTTCGGTCTTTTGAGCTATATGGCTATGTTTCAAGAAAAAAAAAACTAGAGCGGCGAGAAGAACGTACGTCATGCTGTAGATAGCCTCGAACCTAGAAAGTACATCAGCATGTTCCATTAGTTGTTGCTTCTCTTGTGCGGTAAGGATGCTGGGCTCATGAGCCTCGGGGCAAGCATTTGCAAGTTCTAAGGGATTCAAGCCAGCGAGTTGTCGAAGAGCGTCGTCAGGGGCATCGTCACTGATATTGGGATATGGATAGCGAATAACACGCAGGGCGGAAGGTAGGGCGGGCCCGACGACATTATAAGCCACCGCTCGCATTATAGACTGTTGCATTGGGCTCGAGTTCGTTATAGGAAACACCACTTACCCTTGGATGCAACTGGAAGACACGGTGGAAGTCTTTCGACACAAGAATCGCTGCTTGAAGCGCGGAAAATGAGGGACAGAACGTGAGCACTCTGTCGATAAGGTCATCGTCTAGTGGGAGACTGCTGAGACCCCGCATTAGGGCCTCAATCTGTTCGTCGTGATGGTAATGGTGATGTTATGTAAACTAATCGTAGTCATCAAGTACTGTATTGGCTTCATATTGGCTTGAGCATCTTTCCGCTCAGGACAAGTTTCAACAAGCGTAACGGGTTGTAGTGAGCAGCTAGCTTGTGCCATAGTTGAGCTATGGGCGTTTCAATCTAGAACTCTCTTTGGATGAACAACCCACTGTATTGGGAAAAGATCCTGGCGAGTGGCACAGGTTTGTTCTGACGAAATTCAGCACTCCTTTTCGCAACAAAAAGGGAACCCATACTTTGACAAGAAAGGATATAGTTGGTTCAGAGCCTTTTGCAAGATGGATGTCGTCTGAGAGTCTATTAGTAGGTCAAGCTACAAGAGCGGAAAATCTACATGGGATCCGCCAAGGATCTTTAACGCGAAGCATAAGCGCAAAGAGCGGGAAATGATTCATGAATGCGAGCTGTGTTTCCAGAGCAGCATTGACTAGAATACTGATTAAACGAAGCTACGACAAGTGAATTGCGTTTCTGGCAAAGAATGACTGCGTACCAAGGCAAACATGGTGTAATATGCCAGAACAGTGGGAGCAAGGAAAGCTAAGAGAGTGAACAGAATCGTCCCGAAGAGGAGCTGATCTGTATCGTACTCCCAATTGTCTGTCCGGTTCCGCAGCGTGTTAAAACGTTTCCCTGACGTTATGTTGTCAAATGGGAAGCCCAAGGAAGGGATAAAAACGGACCACGAAACAGATTCCACAGCGAAGCGCCAGTATGCAAGAAGCGAGCATAAAGAGCGCGTGAAATGTAATAACAAACTGTGATATGGAAAGTAAGTAGTCCAAAGAGGTCGGCCATCAAGGCGATTGCGATGGTCATGCCACAAACACAGCCGAGGATACCAGCCCAATAAAGAAGGACTGAGAGATGTGAGGCTATCGCATGGAGCCCAACTTCAATCATTAACTCAAGCCGCACAATATAAATATTTGCTTACTTCCCCACGTTCTAACAAGGTCATGAAATGTGTGCGAGTAGAGATGGCTTAGTTCTGTATTGAGTTTCAGGCCTGCAGGCCAAGAATCCAGCCACAGAAGAGCCCATCGGATCCAGTCAATGAAGAAAACCTATCAGAAGTGAGACTGAGCTTCAACTAGTAGTGCAAGCAAACCTCGATGAGGGTGTTGGTCATTTTTGCGAGGGTGGTACTATTATCACGTAGAAACGACCCGAATGCCACACCGACAATGATATCGTTGAGAATGAGCCATAAAGTATTGAAAAAGCTGTTTGGGATTGATTATAGGACTAGTTCCAGGCGTCGTATATACCGACCTCGTGTATCTTGTGGAGTAGTTATGTGTGGATGTGGAGGGTGTGCTCAGTGAGTCGAGTTGTTGCGTGAGAGATGTAACTTGACTACGACGAGCTTCCAACTGCCGGGCTAAGTTCGATGAACGTGAAGTTGAACGAAGGACGAAATATGTGATACCTGTGGAGGAGATCCTTGCTAGTTGGCCTAAGATGGGGTATTGCGATGAAAAGGGGGAATGTGACAGGACATGTCGTGGTAGGTAGAGAGCAATGCCCATCGCAACCAAGATGTGCTTGGAAACGTTCAGGCTATGAGATTCAGGCAGGATAGATTCACAGCTTATTGTAGAATCGAACTAGAATCCATTTGTCATGATGCATGAGAGGAGAAATCTATTTGACCTACGAGGTCTGAGTTGAGGTGAAAGGAGCTCCTGGTAAAGTCGTGTATTACCAAGGGGTTTCTTGGAGCGCGCCGTGAGTCTCCGTGGAGTTGAAGTGAATAAGAGCGTAGCGAAGAAGGCATATGCCGGTAGTAGTAAATGAGGGTGAATCTACTCAAGATCTTTAGCGGAGCCTAGAAAAAGCCTGTTCCGACCCACTCCGAGTCAATGCCAGCGAAATCGAGTTGGACGCAACCGAATGCATCGAAATAACATTTCCCGAGGAATTTTGCACCACTAACAGTAGGTGGGGTTTGGACTCGATTAGCGGAGATGGTGGCCACACAGTAGGCGGGACTCTTCCGGCCATAGCAATAGCCTTCAGCATTGCGCAAGTCCGCTGGCCAAAATATCGGGGTCGGAGGCGACATGAATTAGTTTACCATCACGTGTTCAACTCAACTTCTCTCTGACCTCGCGTTTAGCTCAATTTCATCATTGGGCCTGTAGTATGGCCGATACGTCATTTGGCAAAGGTCGACCAGACCTAAAGAAAAAGCTTGTGGTGGTTGGCGATGGTATTCTCCATATCTGTCTCCATGCCCTTGACAACAACAGGCATTGATGATTTTAGGTGGGTGTGGCAAGACATGCCTTCTCATTGTTTACGCAGAGAACCGATTCCCAGAGGTACGTGGCCGAAATATAGGTTCTCGCCGCGCGTTGATGCCTCACGCAGGCATATATTCCAACAGTCTTCGAAAACTATGTCACTCAAGTGCACTTTGACGGCAAGGAAATTGAGTTGGCACTGTGGGATACAGCAGGGCAAGAGGAATACGATAGGCTCCGGCCATTGAGTTATCCAGAGAGTAATGTCATCCTCATCGTCTTCTCGGTCGACTATCCTACTAGTCTCGCCAATGTGCAAGACAAGGTGCGCACCCAGAAGTCTTCCCTCTTGTTATACTTGATTTGATAACACCAATAGTGGTACCCGGAAGTTGCTCATTTCTGCGAGGGCACGCCATTGATTTTAGTAGCGACCAAGACGGATCTACGACGTGATGAGCAAACAAGACGAATGCTCAGTGCTCAAGGCATGACGCCTGTCTCCACAGAGCAAGGAACTGCAGTGGCCAAAGAAATCGGGGCGCGATACGTCGAATGTTCTGCCAAAACTGGTGCAAACGTTCACGAAGTGTTCAACCTTGCTTTGAAGGAGAGTATGCGAAGACAGTGGAAAAAGATGGGTGGATCTAGACGATGTGTGGTCATTTGAACTGGCTGGGCCAGTGTACTGTACTTTTACTCTGCTCTATTTATCGCACGGACTCACAGCATATCTCTCCATTGTATCAGTCAATTCTTTACAACTCGACTCGCTCGCTCGAGCACGTTGGACACATCGTCAGAATCAAATCATTCAAACTGGACAAAATAGGTAATATGATCACCGCTCCTGCTGCTTGTTTTCAACTTTCACTATGGCTCCTCTCAAAATAACCAAGATCCTGTGTAGTATGTGCTTTGCTACGCGTAAAACTTGTTCTCATTCCATCTCTAGTTGGAGCGGGCTACGTCGGTACGCTTTTATCGATTTTGACGACACGGCGAGTAATGGCCTTCAGGTGGACCGACTTGCGCAGTTATTGCCCTCAAATGCCCACACATCACGGTGACCATTGTCGAC
The DNA here is from genome assembly GCF_014461135.1 of Mycena indigotica. Taxonomy (NCBI): domain Eukaryota; kingdom Fungi; phylum Basidiomycota; class Agaricomycetes; order Agaricales; family Mycenaceae; genus Mycena; species Mycena indigotica. The sequence goes on along the minus strand of NW_023503013.1, from coordinate 98,587 downwards.
CTCAATCAAGCACGCATAGATGCCTGGAACAGCCCCGACTTTAACCTTCCCATCTATGAGCCTGGGCTTGAGGATGTAGTTCGCCAATGTCGTGGGCGGAACCTTTTCTTCTCCACCGATGTGGACAAAGGTATCCGTGAAGCAGAACTTATTTTTGTCAGTGTCAATACACCCACTAAGAAGAGTGGTGTTGGAGCTGGGTTTGCTGCCGATCTCAAGTGTGTTTCTCTGCCTCTCTGTCTTTCTGATCTAGGTTGATGGAGAGCATAGTTATGTCGAGCTGGCAACCCGTCAGATTGCGGCAGTTGCAACGACGTCGAAGATTGTAGTAGAAAAATCAACCGTCCCTTGTCGTACAGCCGAATCGATGCGGACTATTTTGGAGGCGAACTCGAAACCTAACTGCCGGTTCGACATACTCTCCAACCCCGAGTTTCTCGCCGAAGGCACTGCGATAGCGGATCTCTTCCAACCTGATCGAGTTCTGATCGGCTCGCTCCAGACTCGCGAAGGAAAAGACGCCTGCGCTGCTCTCGCCAATGTCTATTCCAACTGGGTACCCGAGAACAAAATCCTTACTGTCGGTCTGTGGTCGTCCGAACTCTCCAAGCTCGCGGCAAATGCTATGCTTGCCCAGCGCATTTCTTCCGTCAACGCCTTGTCCGCCATATGTGAGGCGACCGGAGCCAACATAGACGAAGTCGCCCATGCTGTTGGATATGACTCTCGTGTTGGTCCCAAATTCCTCAAGGCGAGCGTAGGGTTTGGTGGTTCGTGTTTCCAGAAGGACATCCTCAACCTCGTTTATCTCAGCGAGAGCCTCCATCTTCCTGAAGTCGCCGCCTATTGGCGTCAGGTCGTCGAAATGAATGAGTATCAAAAGCGTCGCTTCTCGAAACGTGTGGTGGACACGCTTTTCAACACGATCACTGGCAAGGTTATTCAAGATTACTTTTTCCTTTCTACGTGGGTTTGACATACAACATTTCAGCATATTGCTGTTCTCGGTTTCGCGTTCAAGGCTGATACTGGTGATACTCGCGAATCTGCATCCATCACATTAATCCGCGACTTTCTTTCTGAGCGTGCCTTTGTCAATATTTACGACCCCAAGGTCATCGAGTCCCAGATCTGGTTGGACCTCTCTGAGGCGTGCCCGAATATGTCTCTCGAAAGTAGTGCGTCAAAAGTTTGCTCTAACGGTGCTTTATTCATCCACTGTTTATCTAGTCAAAAAACAAGTCAAGATATGTAACAGTGCAGTTGAAGCCGCGCTAAATACCGAGGCTATCGTCATTGCAACAGAATGGAAAGAGTTCAAAGCAGTTGCGTGGACCGAAGTTTATGAGCACATGAAGAAGCCTGCCTTTGTGTTTGATGGTCGTTTGTTGGTCGATGCTGACGAGTTGACCAAAATTGGGTTCAAGGTCTACCCCTCGTTCTTTTTCTTTGGCTCTGTTCACTCACAATTTGACAAGGTTGCAACCATTGGTCGTCCTACTGCATAAGAGAAAACAGCTAGAAATCCCAAAGGACTCGTAAATCGTACGTAGATAGTTTCGGTCAAATTAATGCAAGGAATCAAATATAGAACAATGGAAACTTCGTGGTGGTTAATTAAGGACGAATGCTGTCGTAGGTCGGGGGGATCTCTTCAGGCACGCGGCCACCATCGGTATGAACGACCACGCCAGAGCTGCTACTGGGCGAGTGAGGGTTGGGAAGCGTGTCAACTGCATTGGAAGGACCAGGCATGGCGATACTCCCAGGCCGAGGTGAGTTGGGATTGACAACGGAAAACCCGCCTCTGGCTTCGCGTTCTTTTGAACTCATCGGATTGGGGTATCCAGTATTGGAGCTGGTGACACTGGTGGGATAAGCGCTTGTGACGGAGGTGGGGGCATAGGGATGATAACTGCTAGTTGTTGTTGGACTCGTGGGGATCTCGTTTGAACGGTCTGCATAATATTGGTGCATCTCTGGCTGGAAGTCCGCATTCATGCCCGTGGTGAAAGGCGTCACGACCCCTCCACCAACGGTACTGGCAGCCAGTCGCCCTCCCACACCGTCATCATCGATTGGTCCTCCGGCGTCAGAGATTCGCGGAAGTGTCGGGTCTGTGGTCCGGGCCGGATCAAAGTTACCGTCGAAAAGTTCAGCCTCTTGACGTTCTTTCGCCCGTCTGCGCAGGTACCAGACGAGGAAGGCAAGAATTAAAAGCCCCGCGATCCCCCCGACGATTGCTCCTGCAATTGCCCCAGCGTGCGAGGAGTTGCCCTTGGTATTGTCAGCTGCTGGTGTTATGGTCGTTCCCGCTGGGATTGTTGAGGTGACTTGAACAGTTCGGGTGAGGACTACCCCGTTGGACGTCGTTCTTAAAGGGTATTGAGAGGCTTTTAGAGGAAAGGATAGCGCATATACACCTACATGAAGGTAGATGAACCTACAGTAACTGACGGACTGACCAGTACCGAGGAGCTCGATGGGAGTACACTACTCCCGGATTGGCCATTACTGAGACTGACGCTCCCGCTTGCGCTGTTGGAGTTGCTCACACTTCCACTTTCGCTCGCGCTATTGGATAAGCTTTCTGGCACGCTACTTGCTGGAAAGCATCAGTCAGTAAAGAATCTGAAAATGGACGAGCCATAACTCTGACACAACCAAGGGGGGAAAAGGTGGTGATAATGAACTTGACTTACACGGAGATGCCATAGGATTGGAGGGGTCAGAGACAAGATCGTCAAAGTGGGGCAATCCATTAGGTAAGCGGATTGATCTAATTTGGATTACATATGTATACTTAATTTTTAGTGAGTACAGTCAATATTGGATACATTTATGATACAGAATAAGGTTAAAATGCTGGGAGAAAACATCAAGAGAGGAGCCGATTTGGATATGATGGCGCTTGACTTGTCCAGTATTGCCCAAGTGGTTGGACCGGCGGTTGCGTTTCAGAAGAATCGTTGATAGTCGGGGAGTATAACGTAGGAACCTCAACTAGGTGAGCTAGCAAGATGTTAGATTCTGGATCCCATTTACTAGCGGACATACCAGAAGTGTTTGACGCTAGTAAGAGGTTGGCCCATCTAACTTCCCGAACCTCGTTAGCAGCCCACAGCACCTGGACACTCTGCTTCTCCTCCAAGACACGGATAAGTGTGACTTCGAACAAGCCAGAGCTTACACGAATCTTTACACGAGAAAACAGGGGCAGGGATAGTATTTCAGCCTTTAAAGCATCTTGTTTAGAGGCACGACGCTCGGCAACCAGGATCTTGAGCAGGATAAGTGAATTAAACCGACGAGGTCAGTGACGCACAGGGTTATGTTGAGGACAATAAGCCTCAACTTCAATCTTCTTTATTACCTTGAGAACACGAACATCGGGCGGCGTGGATAACTGAGCAGTGGTATACGAGGCAGGTTCAACGAGAACAACCTCTTTGTCAACGTCCCGAATGTTGTATCGAATACCACTGGACTGCCCATCTCTTGCGCAGTTAACGTGGAAAGACTTGGGACATTTCCCTTTGGCACACTGAATAAGAGCACCGTGTCCCTTGGCATTGGGATGGGTGCAAACAGAACATTTCTAACAAGCATCAATCATAACACTGCTAGATAGATAGAATATTACCAAACTCCATCGCCCACGCACGATTCCGTCGAGACCAAAAGCGACTCGTTCACCGGCAATTTGGTCAACCCAGGTCTCTGGCAAAACCATGGCACAGTACTGGTGAATCATCCACGCTCCTGGACCTTTGCCGTCAGCGCGGTAGTGAAGACGTGCTGTAGCACACAACTCCCGCCACAATGCAGGTAGATCATGAACCCGGACGAGACCAACAGTACTTGGATCAACACACACACAGCAAGGATAGCTTCCGCTGGGGGAGGGTTTGGGCAATGGCGGTGGTGGTCCGAGTTTTAGAGTGATTCTAGGTCCAGGCCCTCCGTGATTGAAAAGAGAGGATTTTGTGGACTCAACGGGCCGCTGTAAAGGAAGGGAGGCGGTACGAGGTCTCTTTGAGGCGGCTATTGGCTCAAAGGGCATAGCCGGCTTACGTTTCCGGGGACTATTATGTTTGACAAAAGTTGTAGTCGTTCGTTCGAGTGTTTCAGAGTTTTCCTGGACCTCCTTGTTCATAACAGGATTTCGAGTTGCGCGAGCCAAATCAGCAGCACGTGGGTCTGCCCGTTCAAGAGCATCCATTCGACGATCCTCCAAAAGTTGATCCACATTGATGCGCACACTTGAGACCATCAGTACGAGTAGGTTAACCCAAGTCTGAGCGATTACCTGAAGTCCACACATTGGCATATGCCTGCCTTGCGACCCTCGTCAAGCCAGCTGTCGAGCGCGAAGTTGACACTTTCTGCACAATTGAGGCCCAAGTTGAAGCCCGCATGATAGCCTCGCGGATATGTGATGACGAACTCTCCTGCGTGCTGTACGAGATGATTTGGACGCACTGACGATTGTGCGAGGAGTGTTGGGGAGGCTAGAAAAGCTTTGTGCCGTAGAAATTGAGGGCAGTTCGAAACATCTTTGGGGAAGTAACCTCTCATCGTGTTCTCTAACGCGGTAGCGCGACCTTGTGGGACCGCATACCAGAATTTGGGAGCACCAAAATGGATGTAGTTGATAGAGAAGAGGTCCATATCTTCAACATGCCAAGCAAAGCTCGCACGCCACATTCCGAAGTAGAGATACGGAGTATTGACTCCAGGAAGACCTTGGGACTTTGGAAGAAGACGGGAGAGGGTTGAGGGGAGGCTAGCAACGTTCCAAGAAGAAGTGGAGTTCGTGAAGAGAGAGCCTATGGCTACGTGAGTGGCCGCAAGTGAGACAACAAAAACATACCCATGGTGTCCGCTCCATACCATGCCGGTTTTCCGAGTCCGCAATTTCGCCAGAAAGCACGCTCCAACTTGGCGCAAAATTCGGGAGTATAGTCGTCAGCAGTTGTGTCGTGTGGCAACCAATCAGTATGAGGGCTGAATGATTCAGCAAAAGACGCGTCTTTGTGGGCTCGTTCAACGCGTCGGTCTTGAGCCGTCGCGTCTTGTTTGACCTGTTTTTCTCTGCGCTGCTTTCTGTTTGGGTTGTGATGAACACCGACTTGCGATACACCAGGGGCCTGGTACTCCTCCTTGGCACAGAGCTCAGCCCATTCTCGGACGCTCATAACTTTGCGCTTCTCCATGTTCTCCACCCGGAACAAACCTGCTCGTCCTCGCATGCATTGCTCTATAGGGCTCTTAATCTTCACACCGGCAAGCTGAGGCTTTATGTCCTGCACGTTATCTCTCCATTCTTTCGGAGGAATAACTTTGACGATCCCAGACCTGCGTCCCCAGCGCTCAATGCGAGTCATGTACAACTCGAAGTCGATGAACTCGTCCATTGTCGGTTTGAATACCGGAATCCCGCGGCTAGCAAGGGGGTCGTCATCTGGGGATAGATATGGTCGGCTTGTTGAATGGGCCGTTGGAGGGGTTGAAGGCGGGAGGGGTAAAGAGTCATTGGAATAGAAGTGGTCGGGTTGAATTGGATGCTCTAGCGGAGGAGAATATGGTGGACGTTCCGGCGTCGAGGGCTGGGAAGCCGTCAAGGACGAAATCGAGGACATCAAGGCAGAAAACAAAAAATATTTGGAATAATCTCAAGCAAGATAACACTTGGGCGTCACAAAGTCCAGACAATGACGAGGCCCAGAACGAGACTCAGTACTTGCTCAGTGTTAGTTACTACAGTGTAACAACGACAAGGACAGTATATCACGTTCACTAATTCTCTCGCCACTGGTGTGCGCACTGTGTGCAGCGATAGACTGTTGGACTATCTCCAGAATAGAAAAGTAAGCAACGAAGAACACACAAGTCGTCATAGGCTCGTCGGCGGAGCGAATTTGGAGTTGATAGAAATATGCTTTATCGTGGTTGCACTTCGGACATGAAGCTGGTTCGGTATTAGCGGCATTCACGGACACTCAACAAAACCACACACCCATTGTTGCGTCCGCATGTTTCCAAGCCTCCTCCCCACCTAGAACATCGTCGACCGCCTTACGGACTAATTTTGTTCGCGAAGTCATCTACAGAAGGAATGATAGTTTGGTTTGTGGTCCGCTCGGAGCTGGCGCACTTGTTTTGTGATAGGGAACTCGTACGAACAAGTATTGCAAGCCCATTTGTTATAACCAGTATCACCGGAAACAACGAGGAGATTCGAACAGGTCGGACAAAAGAGCATGTAGTAGGATTGTTCAAGGATTGTGTCACTCGGGGTCACACGACAACAACTCCGAATTGCACGACTAGACGAGCCTTGGACTGAAACGAGCCTGAAACAATTCTACGAGCTCCCTCAGGACTTTCGCCTTGACGTTCGCAGAACTGCTTGTAACGAATACCCCGGCTCTAGCCCGCTACCTAAAGAGTATGTCTGAGTTGAAAAAACTGGTCAAACAATTACAACAAGCTACCACCGAAGTATGTACTGTTCGTCCACGTTGTGGTACACACTCAATGTTGTCGAGGACATGGTTTCAATACTTCAGCTTCTCAAAAAAGACTTTAAAGTAAACGAAGCCATTCTCAGGGTCAGTCCGTTCATTATTTTATTCTTGTCTGATCGTTATTATGTAGGAGAGCAAGGCTGGGTTGGCTGTAGGCAAACTCCGCACCCATCAAACCAAAGAAGTCGCCGAGTTAGCCAAGGAACTTGTCAAGCAATGGAAAGCGGATGTTGATGCAGCGAAAGTCGCGACAAAGCCAACGGTTCTTCCGGTGGATAGCACTGTCCGGAAACAGTCTATCGTGTCAAACGGCTCTGAAACGCCAAACGGTCGTACAATGAAGACAGACGGGCTACGTCCGCCATTCACTGGCGACCGCACACGCGACAGGTGTATCGAGCTCGTTTACGATGCTTTAGCAACGGATTGTGGTGCATGTGCGTCACAAAACCTGTTTTCCTTCTTCTCTGATTGTGCTTTCCGATAGCCTCCGAAACTCTTCTCGCTAAATCAAAGGCCATAGAAGCCGCCGTCTTCATGGACATTGGTAGTGTTGGTAACCCGTACTCAACCAAGATGCGGTCCTTGTTTGTCAATCTCAAGGACAAGAACAATCCCAGCTTACGGGAATCAGTTGCAAGTGGAGAAATCACAGCTGAAAAATTTATAAAAATGTCAAGTCAGGTATGTCTAGTTTTGCCGCATCGAGCCTATATTCATTGTCTATAGGACATGGCATCCGATGACCGCAAAAAAGCCAATGAAGTTATCAAGAAGCAAAACCTACACAATGCGCTGGGTGCAGAAGAGCCCGAAGCCGAGACGACCGCCTTCCAGTGTTCCAAGTGCAAGCAGGTTGGCGATTGATTTGTTAACTGGAGTTACAAGGAGACTAAAACACCCTAACCTCTAGCGCCGATGCCGTTACCGACAAGCACAAACTCGCAGTGCTGATGAGCCAATGACGGTACGCCCTTAACTTCCACATTCTTTCACACCAAGTTCATGATCTCCTCTTTCTCTAGACTTTTGTAACGTATACTGGTTCAATTTTGAAGTTTAGCTTTTTACTCACCTTACATAGCTGTGTAAACTGCAACCACAGGTGGAAGTTTTCATAGGCCCCAGATCAATTAAATGTATTTGTGCTTTTCCCGGTTGATAATGAGTGTCTGTATCAAATATCTGTTCTTCTGTGTACATTACCTGCAATTTGATAACTTCAGATGGAAAATCAGATATTTGTTTAGTTATAGATATACAACTTATGATGTAGCTGAACTTAGGAATTGTAATATATCTTAGAAAATGAAACTTTTGAACTAGTTGACAAATATTGCACCCTGTTGATTCCTACAACATACCTATCCTTTTTGATCCAATCATCACCCCAATGACATCCCCACTTGTTGCTATTCCTGTCAAGTGTCTATGTCTTCACTGCGGGAGTTTAGGAATAAAGAGTGCCCATTTCGATCGATTATACACCTAAAATCAATGTACCAAAAAATAATTTTTTTTATACCTCTATTTGCACCCAAAAAAAATTGTTCCAAATTTGCCTCCTTATATGAGAAATAGATGCTATAAATAGACTCAGTTTTGTCAACTGGTTTTGGGGCAGATCAAACAGCCTTTTCTAAACCAACTTTTGTATCAAAACAAGGACCAAAAATATTCATGTATATTCACTTATATGATATATATCAGGGCCCTGGACCGTATTTTTTGGTTCCCATTTTAATGCAAAAAGCTGGTCTAGAAAAGGTGTTTAATCTGCCCTCAAAGTGGGTGACAAAACTGAGTCTGTTTATAGCATCTATTTCTTATATAAGCAGGCAAATTTGGAACAATCTTTTTTGGGTGCAAATAGAGGCATAAAATTTTTTCTTTTTTTGGTGCATGGATTTTAAGTGTATAATCAATCGAAAGGGGTGCCATTTATTCCCCAACTCCTGCAGTGCTTGTTACATAGCCTTACTCTGACAGTTAATACTGAGGGCAATGGCAACAGCGGTTGGCAGATGACAGCACGTCTGGCAGACCTTATGGACCCAACGACGGTTCCACTGGCAGCCAGTTGAACAAAGAAATGAAGAAAGAAATCTATTGCCTATCATTATATATCTAAGATCTTCCAGAATCAGTGCAATGACCAGCTGATGTATGATGCAGCTCCACGGACTTTAGACATCAGCACTTATTCTTTGCGTGACCAGTGCTCCGGATTGGCGACTCATGCCAGCCTCCCACCAACCACTATCTCGGACAGCAGGAATGAGGGGAGAAACATGTGGGTGGAGTATACAGAGCTGAAGAGAGAGCTGGGGAATGAAGGTAAGTGGTGAAAACCACCTAGGTTCAGCCAGCTCACTAGATATTGTGCCTGCCTTCCTGCAGCCAATTCCTGGCTGTTTCTCTTTATATTTTGAGGAGTGTTTGGGACGCCCCCTTCTGACCAAGCCCGCTGAGTGTCCCGTTGCCGCTCGTTGGCTGACACAGTTTCCAGGGGTAGGCACATAATTGCCTCAGTCACCACAGGTGCGATTCTGCGCTGAATCCCACCAAACTGCACCATCCCACTTAAGCCCCTGGGAGCTCCCATCACTGTGCGAACTGCGGTCATCGGCCCACGTATTACTGCCTGCTGCCACTTGCCATTTCCTACTTTCCCTGCTTACTCTGCGCCCAATCCTTTGCTGTTTCGTGTTAAACTGCGGTGTTCAACGCAAACAGGGTGTCCTTCCAAATGCTGAAATTATCAGCACAAACGGGCCAGCGGTTATTGCGACAGCCCAGTGGCGCTCTATTTGGCCGGTTGTGGTACCCACCAACCTCTGTTGCGCAAAATTAGAAGCCGGCAGGCCAAGCTCACAGGGTGAGGATCCCTCAGCCTCCTGCAAACCTTTCTGGCTCACCTTACATGCATTCTGCCTGGGGAGCTATACTCGAATAGCGATTCCTTGCGTGCCCATTTCCTGCGAATCTCAGGCGGGATGAACCACTCATTGTCCTGCTTCATCTGGTCATCTCCCAGTGAGTGGATTCAGCCCTTGTGGTCAACCGCGGCAGTGTGGCCAAATCGGTCTCGAGCACTGATGAGAGGGGATGACGGGTGGAAGGCCAAAGATGAGACCGACACTACACAACTAAAACCCAAAAACAAAACAGCTAACAACCGTTCTGCTCGAGCTATAACTGCGTAACACCATTCTGATAACCACCAATAACCGGAAGAAGGATCGCAGCACGATCACAGAGCTGGTTGGATACCTACCGCGGCCGGCGAAGGAGTTCGAAACAATACAGGCGGTGAGGAGGGTGGCGACGAAGGATGTGGTGGTGGAGATAAACATAGCGGGAAACAAGGAGGCGGCGCTGGAAGAAGACCTGAAAGATGAGGTGAGGTGGAAGATCTACACCGATGGATCGGGCATAGACGGCGAGATCGGGGCTTCGGCGGTGATGTACAAGGACGACAGGAGGGTGAAGGTTATGAGAGCAAGGCTGGGAACGATGCAACAACACACGGTTTACGAGGGGGAAGCCGTAGGGAGCGGGATGGCATTGGAGCTACTGCGGCAACAGAGGGATGTACGGGGCAAGGTGACGATAGCGATCGACAGCCAAGCAGCGATAAAGGCGGTGAACTCGTCGAGGTCTACACCATCAAGCTGGATGTGGGACGACTGGCACGAGAAGTATTCTAAACTCACCGACAAGCATTCTGACATGAGACTGACCATCCGATGGACCCCAGGGCACATAGGGATACCAGGCAACGAGCGAGCGGACGAGGAGGCAAAGAAGGCCGCGGCAGGAGACACAACGAGGATAGAAGACCTACCGGAAGAGTATCGGCCCGAGCTCCCACTCAGCAAAGCGGCCACAAGGCAAATGCTCAATGCCAAACGCAAAGCCAAGGTGGCGGAGAAATGGAGGAAGTCGAAAAGGTACCAACAGACAATGCAGTATGACGCGAAGCTGGTAAAAGGCTCGTACCTTAAGATGTACACGAGCGTGCCGAAATCATACGCCGTCTTACTCATGCAGCTGAGAACGGGACACTGTACTTTGGCGAAAACACATGCACCGGATCGGCAGGGCGGACTCGCCAATATGCCCGTGCTGCAGGCAAGCCGATGAAACGGTGGCACACTATCTACTACATTGCAACGCGCACGAGGAGGCAAGGAGAAGACTTTACGAGGAAGGAGGCAGAGACACGAGGGTGATAAAAAAGTTGTTGGGAGCAGGTAAGCTAATGGAACCGCTGATGTGGTATATATATAGGACGGGACGATTCCGCGCGGTTCATCGACATCTGAGAAAGCCACTCGACCAGAACGGCACATACGGGGACGAACTACTCGACCTTATATCGAAACTGCAGATAGACGGGATGGAGAAGAAAGACGACCTACCGACGCTGGCGAAAAGAAGCGAGGCCATTCGGATGAACAGGACGAACGGAGGGAATGACGCGGAAGCAGGACATAGCAGGGAAAACGGGGAGCAGCAGGAGATGGGAGACGAAGAAGAACGGCGCGAAGAACGCGCGCACCCACAAAATAACAACATATAATCACTACAGGACACTATTTCACTCACCCACCTTCACGCCGCCGCCCCGAGCACCATGGCTGAAAGGGCAAGATACCGAGGCAAAACAAAAACGGGACGAGAAAACGTTGGATTCGAACAGCGCAAGGCAATGGCTACCGTACATAATTTTGTAGAGGCCAAATAACGGGATTGAAAAAAAAAAAAAAAAAAAAAACACCAGAAATTCCTAGTATTTTGAGAGCTGGAACATGCAGAACCCCAATTGCATTTAATGGAATGCCAGGACCTATTTCAAGCTTAGAGAGTTTAAGCAAATAGATTTCTTCTGTGGAAACTTGCACAGTAGTATCTGGGAAAATCTCACTGCCCATGAGGCTCAAAGCCTCAAGATTGGGAGTTGCTTGAAGAATCTTGATGGTCAAATGGACTGTTTGATGCTTAATTTTGAGAGATCTCAAGTGAGACCATGAGAGTATTAGATTGGATGGTGTGGCTCTTCCGCCCAATTCCAAATTTTCAAGTAAGGGAGTAGCTTTGAAAGCTAAGAGAGGGATAGACGAATCATAATCATCATCTATTATGATGCCAAGAGTAGTCAATTTGTTGAATTGGCATCCTTGAAGATGATTATGAAGTATTGTCAACATATCTGGTGAATAACCAGGATTGTATAATCTCTTCCATTTATCTGAGAATGGAGCAGCCTTTGACAGTATAGTCAGTGCTGTAGTGGGAAAGCAGGAGCGAAGATCCAGAGTAAGGCTGTTGGAGTAGCGCAAACATCTAACTAGATGGTTTCTTTTGCGATAATCATAATGAAACCTAAAGGCATTGAAGTTGTTCCAAAAAGTAGAAGTTGATAAGACCAGGTTTTTCTACTGATGACAAACAAGAGCAAGAGTAAACACATCAGCATCTCTAGAATTTGCATAATGTCCAAAGATTTCAAGCCAGATTTCATTTGGAATCTGGCTTTTAATTAGCTTCCAAAGCCGCTCAGATACCAGATTATCGAGTTGATCAAGTCTAAATCTGGTGTCATCTATGCTTTGAAGATCTTTGCAAAGTGCTAGCTCGACTTTGAGATTTAGCAGAAATATTTCAATGAAAACTAACTTTGGATAGAACTATTGTCTACTTCTTGATAGAGCAAAGCTTGCAAGATTTGGTTTATGGTTTGTAGCGACATTTATCAGAGATCAAAGTATAAGACAAACTGCTTCTGATTAGATAATGATTTGTAATCAAATACAACTAAACAATATGGTCATTTGAAGTAAGATGGCTTTATAACTAAAAACTGATTGTAAATATTTATTATAGCTTAGATTCCTGAGGATTGTGATGAGAACCAGCTAATGAAATGGTCAGTCAAAGCCTTAGCAAGGATCAGTTTAGAAACATACTTCATTGCAGATGGATCATGAGAAAAAGTCATATGGTGCTGTTGGCTGCAAAAACTGAGCCCAGGTTTGAGAGTTGGCTTGTTGCCATTGAGAATCATAAGCATTAATAGGTAAACCAGGAACACTGCCGGCTGTTTGTGAGACCTTCCGTAGATGTTTACGTTGTCTAGGAGCAGACCTCCTTGTGGGCCCAAGAGAAGTCTTCCTCAACATAGAATGGAGCACATCAAATAAATGTAACCAGATGGTCACAATTTCTGCCCTCCATGCAGGCATATGTGATTGGAAGGATATAACACCCTCCTCATCAACCTCTGATTCATCACTAGACATGCCATCAACTCCAAATTGCTCTAGCATATCAGCATGCTTTCTTAATGGAGCAAAAACATAGGCTAGATAGCGACGTTGGTGAAACAGCTAGAGAAAAGGTGAGCAAACTGTCTAGTATATATAGATGTTCATACCTGGTATTTCCGAACCTGGCGTCGATTTTTGACCTTGTTGTGCAATTGAATACTTGCTTCCTTTTTGGACTCTCTCCAGCGCTTCTGAATAGTCCGTAGATAGGTTGCAAAGGACTCATAAATTGCATTAGTCATGGCATATGTGTTTGGATAGCCATATTCCTGAATCATATATTTTGCAAAGACACGAGCTGAAGATTTATTCCAGGGAGATTTTGCTTTTCCCTCTAGATGAAATCGAAAAAATTGAAGTGTTGTGGCTTCATATCCCAGTGGCTCAAGATTGACTTCAAAATCAACAATCTCATATGGTTCCACAGAGGGAATAATTTGAGATTTATAAGGTACTAGTTTGTCAAATTCTTTGCGGACATTTCTCTAATAAATCAAGTTAGCAAAGCATATATATATATATAATAATAAGAGAGCCTACTGATAATGTCAGAACATCTGCATTTTGTCTCTTTGCACCACCAGTTTTTTCAGGGGAAGATACTGGATAGGGTCTGCTTAATCCTGGATAGCTGAAGGAACTAAAGTGTTGAGATGAATAATGATTTGAGGGTCCAGGTTGGGATGGAGGTAGAGGTGGTGGTGGTGGTGGTGGTGGTGGAGGTCTGGATAGTAGAGGTGGTGGAGGTCTGGGTGGTGGAGGTGGAGGTCTGGGTGGTGAAGGCCTAGGAGGCACTGGTGGAGCAGATCCTGGTGGTGGTGTTGATGAAAACACTTGGGAATGGTAGAATGGTGCTCCAGACTCCTGATTTCTGGATAGATTGGGAGTTTGTGCTCTGGAACTCTGTCTAGAACTCTGTCTAGAGTTTCCTAAGTTGAATATTATATCAGAAAGGATATGGTAAAAGGAAACAGACGAGAGGATTGGTTTTGAGAAATCAATTGAAATAACTGATGAAGTCCTTTATTCATTTGATTCTGCAGATTCTCAATATCAGCTTGTGTTGCAAACTAGAATAGCAGAAGTAAGTATCTATTAGTCAATATATATATAGCTCTTACAGTCTGACTTGGAATATTATTTTGACTCTCCTGATTCTGAATAGAGCCAGATTGTTGTGATGCATGCCATACTCTTTGAAATTCATTGACTCTTTGCTGAGATGAGAACCTAGTAGTCTGTGCTTTTTGTTTGCCCTTTCCTGTCCACAAATAAGTTTAGTTAATAATAAAATATCAAGCACCCACCTGATATTGTTGATAATGGAGGAGAAGAGATACTGTTATTCTCCTCATCTTCACTACTTGACTCATCATCCTCATCTATTATCCCCATGTCTGACTGCATAGATATGGCTAATTTTGTTTTTATCAGTATTCACCATCTGATAAAAGCTTAAACAAACGAAGATAATAGCCTGATGATTATGTTGAGGTCATTTCTATGCAAACAAGCTATAGCTCCATAAAAAGATTCATAAGCTTCCATACCTTCAGACCATCTAAAGATTCATCAGAGAAACTTACAAAACTTAAGCAGTGGAAAAACCTTATACTAGAACCTGTTATATCTTTCAAAGGTTGCTATTAGTAAGTATATATTTGCAGACATACTCGGTTCTTGTTCATATCCAGTAAAGTCAGAACCACTAGATTCATGCATATTGACACGATTCAAGAAAAGAAGATAACTATCAGTTTGATGATGATCAATAGATCAGATTCTCTATCCAACTTCCTCTCATTCTAGCAGTCACTTCTCTACATTACTGTAGGAATCTCCTGGCGTCTGCGCATATGATACAAGTATACCTGCATAAATCTAATTATAAATATGTCAAGTAGCTCAATATTATAAATCATATAAACCAACCTTTTGGCTGCTAGCCGTGCATGAATTGTCTTTGTTGTTGCAAGATAGGGTATAACTTTTCCCAATCCAATGACAGATATCTCTCCTCGAAGAAATCCCACTGAAATGTTTGATTCCACCATTGATTGGAGAAGTAGCAGAATAGTAGCCAGAGACAAGAAAGCGCTCTCCATAGATTTCTAAAACAGCATCTGCAATCTGAGCAGAGGTTGTCTGAAATATTGTCTCTATGACAGGGACAGGGAGTTGCTTAACCCGGATAGGCATATAGGCAAGCTCAACATTTCCAGCTAACATAGATGCTGTTGAACCCTGAGGAATAGGCTTTTCAGTTCTTGCTTGAACTACTTTTCCATAATTGTTTGTAAGAAGCCAGGCTTTAACCCGGATATGGCCTATCTATAAAATGTCTAGTCAGCTAAATTTTCAATACACATACAAGCTTATATATAGCTACCTGGATAGGAGCTGCTGGTCTGTTGCGTAAAATAGCCATACTGTCTTGGGTGAAAGAAAGCAACCTGTATTGAAAGAACAACATGAGGCTGATGAAAAAACATGAGGCTGATTGACATTTAAGCAACAATATCTGGTTTCTACACAAGAAACTCTTAATACCTAAACAATAACACAAAATAGATAAGCTGTTTGAACTTTCAACTTGAAAAGTCTTACATTTATTACTCTGAGTCCTTCTGAGCAAGTCCAAAAAGATAATGATAGAGACGATTCTGCAGTGTCTCTTGCATTCTAAAAAATATAATAAGCTAATAGAAATCTCAGATATAAGATCTTACTTCTTATTGTCTTCATACTCCTCTTTATACTTTTGATAGTTATCCAAGAGATGGTGGACAAGCTTGAACATATTCCTCATAGCCTCAAAAGAAGTTTTAACATCGACTTGTGCCTTTTCTATAAAATTAAACTATTATCAAATATGAACAGGATAAGATAAGTTCATACCAATGATACTCTGTGCTTGAAGCTGTTTGATGGATGTTTCCTCAACTCTTGCCTGAATCATGTCCAACTTCCGAATGTGCAGCTCCATGTTTCCAAGTTCAACTTCAAGTAAGAGCTTTGCCTCCTCTTTTGCTTGATTCAATTCCTCCTCTGTGTCGAATGAAAAAGGTTTCATTGCCAGTTTGATATAAGCGTGTAAACTCATGGAGTTTTTGACGAAGATTGGTTATTGGTTTTTCAGTATATTTGAAAATCACAAAACGGTCATAGATGACCTCATCTAATAATAGTTAGATATGCACAAATACTAAATGCATATTACCCTCTTCCTCTGAAGTCAAGGGCTTTAAAGCTATAGTTGCTGAAGATGGTTCGGACATGAAGGTTTGATATGAAAAGGTAATACAAGAAATTTGTAATCAGACCAACTATATCATCATTGATCTGTTTGAAGAACCTATATCAAAAGTTAGTTAATGAAATATCCTTGAGTATAAAACTGTACCTTAGAGTCTAAACCCTCCAGATAAAGTTTGCATGGATATTTGAGAAACAGTTGTTGTAAACTGGTATTCAGCTCCAACTTGTTTTGACTATTGTCCTCAAGGACTATAAAGTCAAAAACTTCCAAGCTCTTTGCTGGGAGATTCTTGTTACGGTCCAGAAAGAAGGATGCAATAGCAGTAGTAGGAAGTTGCTCTTGTGTAATTGTAATAGTCAGTGTTGAAAGATTAGGACAGCTACCAGTAGCCAAAAACTCAAGTAATGACCAGTCTTCCTCCCAAAAGATGTCATGCACTTCAAGATTTGTAAGTTGCTGCATTGTTTTGTTATCCAGGAGGTCTATAGCATACTGCTGTGCTCCAACCTGCTGAATGCATAGATAAGTTAAACAGCAAGCTGAACGATCACATAGAGATATAATCTGCTTGTAGGTTGCTTGATCTACAAGATCTATGTCCAGATAATCCAAGGCTGGTAAAATCAAGCTTTTTATTGCACCAGAGTCATGATTAAGCATTTTTTGATGCACGATGAGTGTTGTTAAATTGCTTAAGTATATTGTTTGAGCTTGTGCATTGAATGTTGACTGGACAGCAATCTCCAGTCGCTGCAGCTGCGGAGTATGTTGTAGGATTGAAAATAAAGCATCTGCTTTATTTTCTTGAAAATTAAGCGATAGTAGCTGATTCCAAGGAACCTTGACCTGAGCTGCTGATAGATGCTTAAGTGTAAGAGTATCAAGCTTTAAGCAATTTTGGAATGCAGATATGACAAAAGAGGACTCTTGAGGATCAGCCTTCAAAGAAAGACTCTCTAAGATAGACAGTCTGTCAACAGATATTTCTGCAAGACCCTTGACCATAGCTAAGTCAATAGTGCATGAAAAACTTTTCCATGCCCTTGGGC
The DNA here is from genome assembly GCF_014461135.1 of Mycena indigotica. Classification (NCBI taxonomy): domain Eukaryota; kingdom Fungi; phylum Basidiomycota; class Agaricomycetes; order Agaricales; family Mycenaceae; genus Mycena; species Mycena indigotica. The sequence goes on along the minus strand of NW_023503013.1, from coordinate 81,417 downwards.
TCTCAAGAAGCAGATTAAGAATTTCAATATGCTTCTCAGCATTTTGTATGTCGATTGATAGAGGAAATATACATGGCTTGGCTAGCCATGAGTGAAAATGATTGCAATCTCCTCTAGAGGTAACAGCAAGAGTAGCCCAGATTGAATCCTCTATGATAATATGGTACCAGCGTGTACAGACAACAACAAGCAGAGTTTTGAGCTGTTGGAAAAGCTCATCTTGTGATTGAGAATAGAGCAAAAGCTTAAAAATGCGACTAATAAGCTCTGTAGGAACCTCTGAGATCTTTCGATATGCAATTTTGGAAAGTTCTGCAGATATATGCTAGCGTTTTCTAATTTGATTATCAAGCTGCTGTTGAAGTTTGAGAATGTCTTCATCCAGAGCAACAAGATCTGAACGCAAGGACACAGCTGATAAATCCATTTGATATGGTAAGGAAGAAGGAATGGTTTGATTGATTATATAATTTTATCATGTCTTCTACAGCCCAGGCCCTGAAAATGCTCGAAGAATTGAAGGGGCTCCTCACCCTTCCCAACATTGATGAGACCCACAAGATCACTATTCAAGCTGGACAAGCAGTGCTCAGAAGAATCTTGATAGACAAAGCTTTTGCAATTGATAAAGCAGAACAAGAAGGCTTTGCAATGTCTCAGAAGAATGGGCCTCAGATTGAGCTGCTTCTTAGTCAGATAACCTTTGCTCTCAGCCAAGTTGAGGCTACCTACAAGAAATTTCCTGTGGAATTCATGTGAGTTAATTGACTAGATATATTGTATAAAATTTTTCTTTAATCTTTTAAGAGGTCAAAAGGAATTAGAAGTGCCACCTAAACTCCTTGAAAAGCTTCAGAGAACTGAAGAGGGGAAGGACTTCTTGGCACTTGTGGCATCTAGTAATGCTAAAACTGCTGAGTATGATTTTAAAGCCCTGTTACAATACACTACTGATAGACTATTATAGACTAAACAGTTTTTATGAAGAGGGTGATAGGATTTTGATGCAGCTCTATCAGCTCCGAAAGGTACATTTTACTAATATGATTCACATATCTAAATCTTTTTATAGAATCTAGTATTGCTCCGCAAAGAATCTACTACTATATTCACATGAAAGATGTAGTTGAAATAGACCTTTATCTAAAGTTCCAATGTTTGACAGAAGATAAGGGGAAAGATGTAGCTAGATTTTCCAAAAAGAGCTTGATCCATGTCTCCTGATCATCGTTCAGTAGAGCCCGGGGAAACCATTTTACAATTTGGATAGTTGGATGCTGACTGAGAGCCAGGTCCAAAGAAGACATATCGGATATAATATGTAGTTCTTCTGCAAGATCTTCTAGTTCATGTTCGAAGATCAGTATATGTAAATTGGGAGTGGCAGTGATTGAAAAACCATCTCTAATCAGCTCTGCATAAAAGTTGAAGTCCTTGATTCCAAATGTGTCCAAAGTGACTCTTTCCAGATTGGAAAAGATGCCAGAGAATTGTGCTAGTAGCTGTGGACCACTTGCAGTAAAATAATTTCCTATTTTTATTAGTAAATTATTCCAGAGTATAGTGAATACATACCACTAAAATAGAAATATAGATGCTCCAAGGTGGATGCGTTATATTGACAAAGCATTAAGTTGGCTGCCAGTTGACTGCTTTCCTCCACGTAAATGCTAAAGCTCTGGAGACCAGAAACAAACTCCAGCAAAGATGGGGTAAGAAGTAGCTGGTAGATTGTTTTGCTGTCAATATTAAGATGCTTCAGAAACCCAGTATTGCTCTGAGATATAGTTTTTTTTCTTCTTCATCTTCTGCTTTTTCTTCTTCTTCTCCTCCTCTTCAACCTCAACCACTATCATTGTTAGAGTCTTTGCAGCCCCAAACAAAATTGGAAGAGCTCGATAGGGCAAATAGGTGATCTTGGAAATAGCCAATGAGTCCAGGAGCGGATACTGATTTGACGGTCCTCGGTTTGTAAGCCAATCTAAAATGGCAGTTGTCGTTTGTGATGAGACACTATTCCAGTTGCTTTGGGTTGACTTATAGTCAAAGGCAATGGCAAGGTTTTTGACATTTAAAAGCATGCCAAAAACAGTTCGCGCCTCAGTGCTAGGCAGAGGAGTAGTAGGATGCAGAATAATTTGGACTTGTTGGACATAAAGTGCAAGATTAGGATGCATGTCAAAGTGTATTTGGGCCTCTTTGTAGGACCGGTTACGTTTATGGAGATTGGGTGTCGAGCTGGATATTTCGGAGAGTATCAAATCTTTAAATAAGATCATTTGACTTTTAGTCCGAAAAGACCGAGCAGAAAGAGAGCAGGCAATGAGAGTATTAGGATCATTTGGAGCTATGCTCTCAATAATAAGATCATAGAGCTCTTGTGCGAGAGGCATCATTCAAAAGAAAATTGATGTGACTGTCACAGAATCATGGCCTTTTTTCATCGAAACGGAGCTTCGATAAAGTTTTTTGTTGATCCACAATGTGCAATTTACATTGGAAGTACAGCTCATCGCAGATTGCTTCGTGCAATTATATCAGCAGGAGGTACACTCATTAGTGATCCAAAGGTTTTTTTGTCTTCATTTTTCAGTTAAAATGCTCACAATTCTCTATAAAGAAATCTGACCTTATATTGATTTATGAGCATTCTCCAACTGGCAAACAATTTATTGAAGACTGGGGGGCAGAACATGTTGTTCTCAAGGTGATGATCCATATACAACTATAATTTGGTTTTAAATGCAAAATTAGCTGGAATGGGTCAACTTATGCTTGTCAAAAGGTTGTTGGATGCAGGAGGTGAGCCACTATTGTCAACACTAAAGGACTGGTATTTATACTATCAAGAACAATTGGGAATACTGCCTTCTACAGTCCTCCTAGTTATACTTGTTACAATTGCTAGTTAGAGACCTTATCCAAACCTTCAGCCCAAGCATCTACGTCAATTGGATTAGCTCTCGCTATATCGTTTGCCCATTGATCAACATCAAGTGGTGCATGCTTTGACCCAGGTTTGGGAGGCGGTTGTTTCCAGAGGGAAAACCAAGCCTTTGATGTCCAAACTTCAGGATCTTCATTCTCATTTCTTGAGTGGATAATTGCAAGTGGGAGATTCTCCATAAATGGAAACATTTCATCCATAGTCTCAAGCTTGGAGACAATGAGACAGGTTAAATTGTGTGCAGCCTGATAGAATGGGATAGGGATTGTATTTTTGCTGAAGTCAATCTGCATTGTGGTCTGAAAGATTTCTATAAGCTGTAGTTCTGGCGATAACAACAACTTACCAAGCTAGGCCATCCTTTAATAATAGTTTTTAACATCTCAAATATTATCCTTTGCAATTCTTTAATTATTTCTTCTCCTTCTGTATCCAGTTCTTCCTCTTCTGCATCCATTGGAGGGGGGAATTTGTGGTGGTGGAGTATCCCAGAGAATGAATGTCTGTGGTTGAATGAAATGAAGGCTTTTTATGATGTGGCATCTTGCTTCTAGATCCTCGCCATTAATGTCAAGCGAGATTGCGAGTACAGAAAGTAAACTGCAGGCGGAGAGGATTGAAGGCATGTCACGCTGCTGAGATCTTGGCATACTGGGGGCTCTAATATAGAGATGGCGGACCCAGATACCATATTTCTCAAGTTGGATAACCAGAGAAGACCAGTCATGCTTGCTTATGCCATTAAGAACAACTGTGTTGAAAAGCCAGCGTTGTCCAATACGGTTCCATTTTTTGTTGACCAGTACAGGTGACATTACTTTCTTCAATGGAGGGAAGGAAGTTGGATTGTTGATCAGGAATAGATGGTTACTGGGCAGAGTAATTGTATGTTTGAGAATCTCAGATAAGAGTTCCTCTGGAACTTTGTCAATTGGAGTAGACATTTGGGAAAAGGCAAGCCACAAAGAAATTGATGTGATTGAAATTTTTTCTTGCAGTCACGTTCTGAGAGGACTGGTCTGGGAAGAACGTGACCTTCAGACCAATTTACATTTAGATATAATTGATATATGTCAACTATCAGTCATTCTGGTATCAAAGCTTACAAGCATTTATATAAGACCAATGACCTATATTATCCTGAGCATCTGTGTGTGCATCACCAAACATGCCCAGCTCTGATAATAAGTATATACAGACTGAAAACAAACTGGAGTACATACCAGCATATAACTTGTCAGAGAGTTATTGTGCTGCTGGGAGACAAGTTAGACAAAGGTCCAACATGTAAAGATATTACTTACTCAACGTGGGAGGACTTGTAGCCACAACATTAACCCGGGTTTGGGTCTTCTTTGGCAGTTCTGAAGTTTGAAGCTGTCAATCATGTTGTGGTGCAGGTGAGAGACAGTACTTGGCTGTGCTTGAATATTAGAAGGGGTTTTCTTGGTCATTTCCTTGAGACTGCAGCAGAGGGAAGAAGAGATAGTCAACGACAGTCGCGGTTAAGAGCAGGTTGCGTAATTAACTGATCAAGATCAATCGTTATCAAGATATTACGTAGAGGTCGTTCTCCCCGACCTCTACGTAATACCCTAAGTATCGAACATATGTATTTGCCTCGTATTCTACTTATATATACATTATAGTGCTCCTTGCTGGGGAAGGTGGTTGTGGTTGGATATGTCTCGGGCCGGGCGCGCGCGCCCTTCATTGAGGAAGGCGACTGGACAAGACATGCTTTTTCGACTATGTTCTTGCTGTGTTTGCTGTAACGGCTTTCGCAGCGGCGTTGTCATCGACAGTGCTGGAAAAAATCAGCAAACTTGGGCACGACCGCAGAAGACTGGGATCTACTCATGTGGACTTCTCGCAGCTTCTCGTCCTGACTGTAGAGTACGGCGTTGGCGATGGTCGTGACATGGACAGCGATTTTCTCGTTACGACGAATGCTGAAGGTATGGGCGGTATAACGAGCTTTGAACGTCACTGGAATTTGGTCAGTAAGCTGTTCCAGCACCTCGGATGCCCGCGTAAGTCTGTCACCAGACTCGCCCACTGTCTGGTACTATGTCAATACCAAACAAGATACACTTGACAATAACGCACCGATGACCAGTCTTTTATGGGGCTCAAATCCATCCCTGAACGTAAGCAATCTTCTCGTTGGGCTGCGTGCTGACCCCTTTGTAAGCCAATTGGCTTTCCGTGGTTTGTCACCACTGATTTTTTGGCAGCCACGGAAATGGCCCATGCCTGCGTTGGTTGCCGCTGTGGATGTGGGCGGGCGGGCAAAGGGCTGTGTTGTGGTCTGTCGCAGAAGCAGGAATCTGTCGTAGGATCCGGAGAGGGGACGCACGCGCCAGACTGGGAGCGTGAAGACCTGGACTGGTTTGGTTTGATTTGGATGGGAGTGCCGAATCAGGCGGCTGCCAACTCGTGCACGCGCAAAAAAGAACTTCTCCGCCCCACAGCCTTAAGTTCAAGAACTGTGGCGAGAGCTTGGGCGAAGTTTAGGCCTGTGCCTTGCGAGACGATGTTGTTGGCACTAAGCGATGTGACGTGGCAGGCCAGAGTCGTTCGGGACGAGCAGCATGCTGAAGACCCGCCGATTGAACGGTACAAACAGCCAGCACCACTCTTGAAGCATGTCAGCCGAAAAATGAAGGTGAAGGAGAGTACTAACCGTGCAGCTCTCAAGCCAGCCAAGTAGCCGGCCACCAAACGAGCAGATATTCATCGCCAACTTGAACCACTGCCCAGACCGACGGGACCTTGAGAACCGCTCCCGCGGGGCGAAAGAATAGCAAAATACTGCTTGAAAACATCAACATCACTGTAAAGCAAAGCAAAGAAGGTACAAACGGTCATCTTGGGGGCCAGCGCTCGCAAACGCGGGTCAGTCGTTTCGCAAGGCAAAGCAAACTCGTTGGAGACGAGCAGCATGCTGAAGACCCGCCGATTGAACGGTACAAACAGCCAGCACCACTCTTGAAGCATGTCAGCGGAGAAATGAAGGAGAAGGAGGATACTGACCGTGCAGCTCTCCAGCAAGATCATATCCCGCCAAGCAACCGCCCACCAAAGAGCCAGAGATCCCTCGCCGACTCGAATCGATGCCCAGACCGGTGGGAACGCAATAACCTCTCCCATGGGGGGCGAAAGAAGAGCAAGAAGCTTTTTAACAACATGAATATCGTTGTGGACCGGGTGCAAAAGCAAGGTACAAACCCAAGTTGTCGCAAACGCGAGCTATTTCGCGGCCCAGTCGTTCCACGGGACAGGCCGAACTCGTTTGAGACAAGAAGCGTGTCCGGTACCCGAGGGTACAAACGGTCAGAACCGCTACCACGAGCCGCAGAAAGCCCAGTCCAACACCAGCGACGTCCAGGCTACACCCCCTTCCGTTCAAGCCCGAGGCGTTGCTCAAGGTTCTGGTGACAAAATCGTAAGCGACGTGACTAAGGAGAAGCTAGCTGGAGCTCGGGCGCGCGTCCGTCCTTGGTACATACATGTCTCGAGAAAATAGATCGAGTTCTGCAAAAAAAAAAGGTCAGTCAAGGGGTGACATTGAGAGCAAACCACTAACCTTGGGTCCAGGTTCAAACGCGGAGTGCCTAGCTGTACAGCTGGTGTAGTCCACGGTTGTGCTCAACGTCGGCGCAAGGGAAAAGTACCTTGAAGGCCGGGTCACGCTTTGGCTGTGCTGTGACGCCCGGCGCCGGGACCCGGACCAACACTCTTTCCACGACCACGACCACGATTCCGACACCCTTCCGGCAACCACCATTTCATCCTGCAACGCGAGCGAGTCCAGCCAGCTACGGGCTCCGATCGCAACCGGCATGCCTCGCAGTTGTTGACAACACCTGTAAGGATGGCGGCACCATTCTGCGGAAGACGGTGAGCAAAAGGCCAACGCGCGATTGGCCCGCTGACAGTCTTTGCAGTGGCAGCATCTCACGGCCCAGCCCTAGCAGCAGCGACAGATATGGGCTTGTATTCGCGAGCTGCAACGGTGAGTGCGAACACTGACAACAAGCAGGGATACTTACTGATTTGTTTCAGTGAAGCTATTGACAACGACTTTCAACCAGCTTCAACCAGGGCTGAAAACGGCGTCGTTGACTCCGCCTTTTGCGAACACAAGGCGAAATGGTGGGGGAGCGGAGATTGGGCAGGAGATGGCGAGGGCGAGGGTGATTAGTCGGGTCGTTCGAGGTGCGTCCCAGCGCTACGTAAGTCACCACTGGTTCACTAACGCAGAACACGTTGTCAGCTTTGCCTAAAGGTCGCACGGCTCACACAGACAAGATCTCAAGGTGGTGGAATGGTCGGCCTGACAACATTCAAATTCCTCTATACAACAACACTCATCGATGCCAACGCACTTACAACACTCTATCTACATATGTCTGGTGACCATCTTCGCCTACGTCTGGGTCCGGACGACAGCATCAACGCCCAGAAGGTGACAATTCGGCACACAATGTCTGTTATCCACATCACATCCAAATTTGTTTCTACAACTTGCGAATCAGGTCAGTCCAGACTGACCAGCTGGAGAACGACAACCTTACCTTTGAAGGTCCAAACTCATCTAACCCTAACGTCTCTAGCAACAACCCATGCCATGGACTCCCAGCCGCGACATCCAACTCCGACTACCCCCACCAATCTTCTTCTTGTCACCCCAAGTCAACCAGCCCTTGCGTCTTTTTCGCGCGCGCACACGCCTCTCCCATCCAAACCAAACCAATTCGCAAGCTTGTGCTGATTCGGCACAGTTACTTCAACTCCGACCAAGATATGCACGCTACACCCTCCACCAACAACCAGGCATTGGTTATGTTCCACGCTTTCCATGCCGACTAACCACTCCGCAGGCCTGTGTCTAACAAAGAAGACCACGACCACTACCCGCATCCAAGAGCTGCGCATGCTGTCAAGTTGTCAGTGGGAGCGGTGGCGTGTCCGTGATCACATGGTGCGGATGCTCGAGTTCCTCTGCGTTGGCATTATTCAACGTCGCGCATATCGTCCTCATGTGGGCCATGGCTGGGAGGCAGGACACGGACATTGTACATATCTTGAGTAGCTTGCAATTGATACTTATGATTAATAGTGTTGAGCATGAATTTTCATTGACCTTACGTACATTGATTCCAACCAGTGGACAGAGTGTCGGTCGGCAGTTTAGAAGGTACGTAACTGGAGTTGATTGACAGATGGCTGATGAACTCCATGCGTTTGCAGGTCTGCAATCGGTCACATTGCCATTTTCCCCCCTCAGTCCGAGGTAAAGCTCCGCACGAGTGTCAACACCCGCGGATGTTTGCACAGGTACCTGCAGGAAAACATCCGCAGGTTTGACATCCGCGGATACAGGTATCCGTTTCCCACGGATGCCAAGAGTACAGGTATGACTCTGGAAAATCTCAATTTTCATTATCTTCCATATATTCCAGTCACTACAGTCTTCTTATGCCCTGTGGTGTCCATATCAGTATATTACTTGATACTATATCCTATATAAGCTCTTAATATTGTCAATATACCTCAGTATCCTAATATTTTATTTAAAATACCTGTGGATAACCCGTGCAGGTACCCGTATCCATGAGTACAGGTACCCGTTTCCCACGGATGCTGCAAATGCAGGTATTGGTTTTGAAGCCTAAATTACCTGCAGGTAGAGTACAGGTATTTATCCGTGACACTTGTGAGAAGCCTTAGTCCGAGGTTTTGCGCATGCAGACTTTGCCCTCCATGTCCACATCTCCTGCCCGTGCCAATCCTGGCCGTCGTTATCCACGGCCTACCGTTGAAGACTGCTCTGATGTTGATGACCCCCCACCTACCTCTCAGCCACGACGCTCACCAAGGAATTCAGCATCCTCTGCCTATTCGAGTCGCCGTCATCCGAGGCCCACTGTTGAGGAGAGCTCTGATGTTGATGACCCCCCTCCCACCTACCCACCACCCACGACGTACTGCAAGGAATTTCCAGACCTCTGATGATGATGACCACAACACACCTATTCGACAACAACAACGACCTCCAGACACAAATCTTAACCATAAAACTCGTGGTCGCGCATCCGACCGTGTTGCTCAACCATCAGCACGTTCCCCTTCCCCTGATCATCCACCATATCTTGTTCTTCCTGGACGAAACCCAGTCTTTGTGCGACTCTTTGAGGTTACAGACCATCCTCTCCGTTCTCATGTTGCACATCATCGAAAAACCTATGTCTACTTCCAGGGAACATCAACCGAGGACTGTCAACGCGACTGGGAGAAGGAGAAAGAACTTCAAATTCCTGCTGGGAGCAAGGAGGATTTGGTGAAACAGGGTATGCGCAATATAAATGACTGTTTAATACATAGCTAATATATTATCTAGGATGGCTACAGCTGTTGCCTGGAGATGCTGTCTTCTCCAGGTCCCCAGATGCACCAAATACTGGTGAAGAAGACGTGATTCAGGTTTGGGTAACAACCATGTTGGTTTGCTTTTCCTCAATGATGATTATTATTCTAACTATTGCTAGGGGCAAGATATGTGGTTCACTGGCAAATCGATGGGATCGAGCTCGGTCCAAACTGCTTGGTCCCCGGAATGTGCGAACATTGACACGACCTACTCCCCCAGTAAACGCAGTGGGCGATGGTGGAGTTGAAACAGAGAAGACAGGGGGAACGTATATTGAGCGGACGTCTTGGTGGAATCCTGTTCGGGGAACGCGATGTGCTGCCTTGGGGCTTACGCACAAGAATCCAACGCTTATTACTGGCCCTGCCAAAAGTATGAAGGTTGCCGATGGGCTGGTTTTGGCGGATCAAGAGGCTGTTCATGAAATGTTAACGGTACATAAATTCCTTTTGATCACCCAAGTCTTAACAATCATTGGTGTTATATCCGTGCCGACTCCGGCATCCGTCTCCGATATCCGTCTCCGGTATTTGGTTTTTACGCAATGAAGATTTACTGAGCGTTTCCAATTACTCCGACTTATGATCTATGCAATCATCTATGCCTTGTTCCTCGTATGCAACTCCTCTTCTACTTTACTTGACTTTGTTCTAATCTTGTTACTTACTTTGTTATACCTTATTCCGTTTCCGTTACTTCTCGTACTATAAATACTTTGATGTATTATCACGTACTTCAGTTTGTAAATTAACGTTGCTGGTCTCTATCTCCCAGTGTCGTCTCGACTCCGCTCTTCTCTTCTTGTCTTGTCTTGGTCAACTGGAAGCCCCGGTCACCCAAACATCCTTCTGTGGTGTTCCGCCCCAAGTGCTCTACGATCTCGATTCCGTTTCCGACTTGACTCCGTCTCCGTCTCCGTCTCCGTCCCTTTGGTCGACACGGCACTTAACAGTATTTACAAACTCACTTCCTTTTGACCATGTCAAGCGTCGCCTCTCTTCTGACAACATTGACCCCGCCAATACTGGTCAACGGCGTTCATCCCGCTTCTACGAACAAATGGTTCCTCTCACTTCGCCTATGGCGAACCACCCTACAACGCTGGCGCTCCTGTCACTTCGGTTCCTGTTCCCGTTCCTCGGACACCTACTGGCACGACCAACCCTTTCCGGCCTGGTTTTGTCATGTCTCCGCAGGATCCTGATCCAAGTACTATCCCTATGCCAACGACTCCGCATCCAAACACGGGTCGTTTTTCTAGCGTCAGTTCCCCTCCCGTCTCTCCTACTTTTCGTTACCGACCCCTCACTCCCACACGCCTTCACGACATCGAAGAAGAAAGCGAGCCAGTCCCGATGTATCGGCATGCTTTTAGCAGGCCCATGAGCCCTGCTCAAGGTCGCTCCGGAAACGGAAACGATTCCGGTCAAGGTCAACCAAACCGCAACGCCTCTCCGACTTTCAGCAGCAAGCCGAGTCCATTCTTGACTTCGCCCTCTGGCTCCCCTCCTGGCTCTCCCAGAGGTGGACCTCCTGGTGGCGGCGGACCTGGTGGTCCTGGTGGTCCTGGTGGCGGCCCTGGTGGATCTGGAAATCCATTCTGGGGCCCTCTAGGGGGTGGTGGTGGCAGAGGAGGCGGAGGCGGAGGAGGTGGAGGTGGAGGTGGTGGACCACCTGGTGGTGGTGGTGGTGCCGGAGTCCCTCGAGCTGGCTCTCCGGGCCGTGATCTTCAACGCGCTATGATTGGCGCTCTCCAAAATTTCCAACAATTCCTCACCAACTTTCCTCAGTGCAACAATGCTGCGCCCGTTCCAATCGGAGTCTTCTCCGGGCACCGGACACGTTCGACGGTTCCGAGCCCGCGAAGCTTCGTCCCTTTCCTCACCCAGTGCTATATGCACTTTGCCGAGCGTGAGCAAGATTTCTCTACTGATGACGAGAAAATAATCTACATCACCTCGTATCTGCGCGAAACGCATTGGCGTATTTTACGCCAAACCTGTATGCCATGAATCAGGGCCAGGCTATTGTGATTCCGGCTTGGGACGGCAATTTTCCTTTGTTCATCAAGGAACTCCAGGACAACTTTGGTCCTCAGGACCCGGTTGGCGACGGAGGACAAAATCCGGAATGTGACGATGAAGTCCGGTGATAAGATCACCACTTACCTTATCCAATTCGACACCCTCGCTCTCATCACCAATTGGGGTGATTCCGCTCTCCGACATACCTTCTATTCCGGTCTCCCTAAACGTATCAAGGACGACATGATGCACTACGTCTACACTAACACGCTGGACGGAGTCAAGCAAACTGCCCGTCTCATCGACGGCAAGTATTGGAAGCGTGAAGCGGAGAAGCAGAGGGAGCGGGAGTTAAGAGATTCTCATGGTGGTGGATCTGGTTCTGGTTCGGGCTCTGGCCATTCCGGTGGCCATTCCGGTGGCTCGAATTCTGGGTCTGGGGGTTCTAAAAAGGACTCCTCTTCGAAAAAATCGTCTGGCTCTTCTGGCTCCTCTGGCAACAACTCCGGGAACGGAAACATCTCCAGGTGGTAATTCGAATTCTGGCAACAAGGGCTCCAACAGCTCTCAGCAACAGGCTTCCTCATCGTCTTCCAACAATAACGACAAGACGAAGACAGCCAAAGCGCACGCTTCCCTTCTTGGTCCTGATGGGAAGTTGAAGCCAGAAATACGCGAGTTCAGAATTAAGAACAAGCTTTGCCTCTTCTGTGGCAAGTCTGGGCATATGGCCAACGAATGTCGAAAGAAGAAGGCTATGTTGGACGACGCGCCACTACCATCACTCCGGTGGCTGCGTCTCCGGGCGTCGCCACTCCGGTCGACAACAGTGAGTCAAAAAAAATAGTCAGCGACTCGGTCCCTCTTGCAGCCGAACCGAGCCGCGTTGACTCCAGGTTGCTACCGGAGGTACGCTCTCAACGCGTCCGCTCTTTCTTCTCACGCCCTCTTTCTCGATCTTCACGTTTCCGCTCGTCCCGTCTCCGGGGCCCCGGGACTCGATCCTGTCAGGAATAGAGTCTGGTTCAACCCCAACTCTTTCCGTCGTATAACGCATAGCGGCGGGATTCAACTCCCGCTTGAGGACTCTTATCGACTCTGGATCATCTCATTGTTTTATATCTGCCTCTATCTGTAAAATGAAGAATCTTTTGCCCTATGCTGTTTCGCCTGTCAAGCTACGGTACCTCGACGGCTCCTCATCAACCATCAACCAACAAATCCGTCTTCTCATCCGCTTTCCGTCTGGCGAAGTCCACCTTGTGGAATTCTATGTTACCTATCTGGACTCTCCTTGCGAAATGGTTCTTGGATATAGTTGGCTCAACCGCTTTAATCCGCTGATTAACTGGTCTGAAGCCACCGTCTCTTTCCGTTCCAACACGTCTAGGGAGTCTTTGTCGACAAAACTGGCCACTATCACGCCTGCTCCTGTTGCGATCAGCTCCTCTACGAGCGAGGACATTCCGGAATCGGAATCGATTCCGCCCTCTCCAGGTTGCTCCTATATCGCCCCCTTCGCCAACAAATCTTGGTCCTGTATTGGACGATCCGTCTCCGGTTGACACTCCGTCTCCGGCCATAACTCTCACGCGCAAGACTCCTCTTGTCGCGCCGCAAATCTCTCTTGTTTCTGCTGCGGCTTATCGCTGTGTTATTGCGGATAAAGATACGTTGATGAGTGCGGAGTGGGGACTGCAAATGAGCTCTCTAACTAACCAAACCAACAAAAACAACCAAAACTCCACTTGTCGTAGAGAGAAAGATGTATAATGTCGAGTAGGAAAAGTCACAAAACCCAAAAAATCGTCAACTCCTTGTGCGAGTACAGGCCCCTGTGAACAGAGCCTTGGCACAGATGTGTAAGGTTGTAGGGTAGATACGAGTTTCTTGCGAAAAACGTTGATTTGTCGTGCCCCAAAGCGTACTATCGACGAAACTCAGCAATAGAGAAGCGCCAATACGATGCCCGGAGAGTTTATACTCGTTGGATCAGGACTAACTGCCTTAAACCCTCTGAGTTGTCTCGAGTCAGGAACTAACTGCCTTAAACTCTCGACCAGCAACCGAAACCCAATAAACAGCAACCGGAACTCTTGTATTCAGCAACCGAAACCCTCAACCAATAATCCTTCCGACGCGATGATACTATTTCGAAAGAGCTAGCAAGATAGATTGACGAGCTAGATCCCCAGATGCACCTAGTAGAGCGGGGCAATCCGTGAATCCCCCAAATACAAGACAGTGATATAAATACTAAAACGAAATTGATAGAATCAAGGAAAATCTCGAGTAAGAAAAGTCGTCCATGTGCATAATTGTATAGGTATCGTTTCGCCATACGGCCCAGAGTCGAAAATCCAGGTCCAGATGACTGGTATCGCGTGTATTGGAGTCAATGACCTGTGTAAATCTTCCGTGTTCGCGACCATCTAGTTTTGCTTGTGAAGAATCCCTCGATCTTGAGTAGGATAAGTGGATAGCTCTGCTTCCCAGCTTTCGATTGACACCCATAACTCGTATCTTGTGCATATATGGCCTCAGCGGTGGTTGTCCCAACTCTCCTGGCGCATTTCCAATGTTCAGATGATCTGTTCCTCGACAGTGTTTTAGAGTCGCCGTTGATCACAGGTCCAGGCCCCAGTCAATTGAGTAGGTTTTCGCCGTTTAACCGTCCCTTGGCACTCTCGACCCTCCAGCATGATCCGAAACCACGTTCCAATGATGTCAGTCGTCGATACCAACAGAGATAGGGGTGTCCCTTATCTAGGAGAAGTCGATCTCGAGTCTCCACCGAGCGCCAAACCGAATATGCCTTTTAGAATACACTCCCTTTGGGTATTTTGCGTAGAATTGGATAGATTCTAGCGTAGAACGGGCTCTGCGAACTTTTCCTAGTCAAGATTTTGGAATCACTGAGAGCGATTTGATAGATTTTGACTGGAGTTTGACTGGTTCTTGTGCAGGTAATTCCCTAGTTGACCATTCGGGACTCATGTCAACTCTGAGACGTGCGCTGAGCAACAAAATCGACAAAAATAGTCGTTTCCTGGTCTGTCCCAGACTGCGGCTTATCATCTCCCCCATTTTTAAATCTCGACTGTCCCCAGTCGTCTTTGGCAATACTCGAATTCAACAACATCAATGAATTCTCTCCATCTTTCACTTCTCGCCGTCAGCGAAGATCATGGATCGACACTTGGACTCAAATTTTTGACATTCTCTGTCGGATCTTTGGTTCTGCCAAGCAAAGGCGTTGCCGTGATCACCGATTTGCCCTCGGACAAAGAAATGCTTCCGTTCAGGCGCCCGGTCGGCCCTTTCCGTCTCGCAAGCTTCCTTAATTCCACCGGGGTTTCCAAATCACCCAGACCCTTGGGCTGCTAACCATTTCGAGCGGTTCCGCGACTGCGCACAAAGACGTTTAATTTCCCTGAGCCGGTGTATACAGTTTAAGCTTCAGAAGCGTCTTCACTGTCACGTTTTGTTCTTCACGCTTCTTCACGGCTTCTTCCTCTCGATATTTAAGCCTGGCGCCCCTCCTTTTTCGCTCATTCTTTCTTTCCTTTCGCCCACCATGTCCAGCAAAAAGGCCTCCTCGTCGAAACGCGCTTCTGCCCGCGACTCCTCTCCTGCCCCTATCAATCCTCTCGTCCCCAACAATTGTTTTTCGGTCTTCAACACCCCGAACGGCATCAAATTCATCCAGGCCCTTTCGAAAACCGTGAAGAAGAACCCTGCCGTCGTCGAAGCTCCGAGTAACATCCCCAAGGCGGTCTCCACCATTAACCTGATCATCCCCTACTTGGTTCGTCATCCCCTTTTTGCCCAATTTCTCTAACTCCTCCTCTATAGCGCTATATTTTCCACAAAACCAAGTGCCTGTCGGAAGACAACGGTGGAGCGAAGGTGTCCCTCGACCTCGTCTTGTTCCTCGAGCTCGTTATCCAATTCCGCGACCATCTCCCTTCCAACCAAGTCAACCGCGAGCTCTCTCTCCTGACTCTCGCCCATGTCAAGGCGGAATTGTGACGTATCCCTTTCAATTCCCTTTTTCTTTCATCGGCTAACTTTGTTTGTAGAACTTCGACCGTTCCGCCACGTCTTGGACCTTTCCAACCCTGATTTCGTCCTGGGTTTCCGCCCCCTCGAAGTTCCTTCCAACACGCCCACTTTGGAGGAGTCCCTGCCTGCCGCAGCTCCTAGACCGAAGCCTAAGAAGACCACCGCTACTCCCAAGTCGAAACAGCAACCTCCACCCAAGTCTCCCAGTCCCATCCACATTGCTTCCAGCGACGACTCCGGCTCTGGTGACGATGACGACGACAATCAAGAGGAAGAGGAGGAAGAAGAAGATGACCAGAACGAGTCTGGTTCGTCTTTTCTTTCTCCCAATCTCCTGCATCGCTAACCCAAATCCAGTTTCCGTCAAGAAAGAAGGGAAGCGCAAGGCTTCGACTCAGTAAACGGGGACGAGCAGAGTCTTCTGAGGACGAGACCGTCACTCAGGAGCCTGTCTCCAAATCGCCGAGTACGTATCTTCACTTTACACTCTTTTTCTTTCCACTAACCGCTGTTTCCCAGAAAAACCCGCCGCCAAAAAGACCAAACCTCGCTGCAGAGAAGAACACGGTGCTCGAGTTCGTCAGCAAAATCGAGGAAGAGAAGAACGAGGCGTTGACTCCAGACGGGAGGGGTACTTTCGCTACCGCCCGGCTGATGAAAACGCTCCTTTCGACGCTTCCGACCCGCTCCACACCCACAAGCTCAACCAAACGCTTGTTCGGATCTTCCACCCTCGTCTCGCCTTCATACGCGACATTATTTCCTTCACTCCCAACAATCGCGTTCGCATTGTGGTGTCCCGGTGACGGAAAAGCTTGTCCATTCGTGGTCGGCCATGGTGGCACACTACTCTTCCCCCATCACGACCAACCCTGGCAAGTCGACAATTCAGTCGAAGGCCTTCGAGCCGTACTATGTGTCGTCTCCTCCGGTCCCTGTTGCTTTCCTCAAGCAGGTCCTTCCCCAGGACTCGCCTCTCCCAGCGTGGCCATGCTTCATCTGCATGATGTTCCGCCGCGACTGCACTCCTCTGGGTTACGGTGTTCCTTGCGATCACTGCACGCAGGACAACAAGAAAGGCCACCTCTGCGACCACGTCCGCTCCTCGGGCGAGATGCTCAAGATCATCGAGCATTTGACTCCGCTCATCGAAGCTTCGACTCGCGAAACTCACACGACGATGGTCCAGTTGAAGCAGGCTTTCGATCTTGCTGCGCAGACTCGCGAGGCCCATCGTCTGGCGATGAACTCCGTCAAGTACTCGATGGAGACTTTCCAGCGTCATCTCGATGCGGTTGTTCAGCACTTCGCAACCGAGGGACTCGAGCAACGCTTCCTCCTCGAGCCTGGTGATGAATCTGCGACCGCGCTTCTCAACCAGCTTCTCTTGGCCAACTCCACCAAGCGTACGTCCACCTTTTCTCCTCTAAATCTCACTTTCTAACCCTTTCTTCCTCTAGGCGCTGACTATTCGTCAAGTCCATCGATCGTAGAGACAGATTGGACCCAGATACCAACGACAAGAAGGACAAAGTCGACGAGAGCGAAGGCGACGAGACGATGGTCGACGCTCCACCCGATGCCAACGCTGCGGGTCCATCCAGTTCTGGGTGAGACCCCTTCGGTCTGGTCTCCGGTGTCGTTTTCTCGACGGTTGGGAGCTCGTTGGCGGGTCGAAAGTCTACGGACTATAAAAATTTTGTATTTTCACAGTGCGCGGCCGGCGTAGAGTAATTTGCTTGTACTCTACGACCGGCAAAATAATCAATACATCACATTGCTTTCCCTTTTCGTCCGAATCTTAAGTAAAATTCATCTGAGAAGAGTCCGCAGTGAGAGATTTTGAGTATTTCGACTCGATCCTGACCTTGAGCTTCCTTCCAACTCATCAAATCAACAATCTTTGTCCAAGATCTGCAGATTTTCCATCGCATCCAACTCCCCACATGTCTTCTTTTCAGCAATCCAGCAGTTACAGTGCCGATCGGTCGCCTAGATAACGTTCTTGATGTTGTGTGGTCGAATTTGTAATGGTTTTGTCGAATAAAAGCTTTTCCTTCTCTAAGAAAAGTCTGCCTTGACCCTCTACCATGTCCGACAACGGTATTCCGGCACGTCAACGAGCCCATGATCCTTATCCTCTATAGCGGCATCTTCGTGGACAAAGTCTATCGTTCCATCTTCAAAATGTGTGCGAGTCTTGAAGTATGTCACTTCCCCTACTCGAAAGCTTGCAGTTTTCTGACTAGGAAAAGCTCATCGGCCCATGCAACAGTTGTAAGGTCCTCAATCGCGACTGTGTCCATCTCATGGCTGGTCTCCCTCGCATCCCCTGTGGTCTAAATCGCGACGACACCTGCGATTTCTCCACCCTCGAAGGTTTCCATGTCATTTATAGTCTCAATCGTGACTCTCATTTGGCATTTCTTGGTGTGTTTGACTTTTCCTTGACAGAGACAAGTCATTTCTGACTTTCCCTTGTCAACAAAGATCATAAGAAGACGACCAACGAGCAGGAAGAGATGGCCAAGACCCTCGTCCTACTTCGCAAGTGGGAGGAACTCCGCACCAACGGTCATCTCAAAACGTTCCTCGACGCTATGCGGTGAAAACCCAAAAACTCCTCGAATGTGGCATCCAAAGCTTGTTTTCCACACTCAACCATGACGAACTCCATCAGGCTGAAGCCATTTTCGACGAGAACCCCAGTACCATGCGTCTCTCGAAGCTTGCTCATTACTCCCGCATCCAACTCGAAGACAAGGCCGAGATTCGTCGTGAGCAGGTTCGTAAAAAGGTCGAATCCCTCAAGAACGAGTACAATTCCGCGTCTGAGCTGCTCGCTCGACTCGAATCTGCTCACTCCCAGGTCATTTTCCTCTCTGAATCGTCCATTCTCATCCATCTGACCGATTCCCTCAGGCATCGCTCTTTGGTTTTACCCAAGATAACGATTTCATGAACGAATATGGCCATACTACGATCATGAACGTCCCGATCGACTCTCCCGTGTCCTCTGCATCCTTTCTCACTGATATGCCCGCACTGGAAACGATCCCTGAGCATGGAGATCATTCCCGGTGATCCATTCCATCCCAATGGGTATTCCTGACGCTCCTGCTTGCTCCACCTGCCCTTCCACGCAGGCTCACACTTTCCGCCCTTGCCCTACTGATCATGTCGCCTGACAATCTCAGCATAGCAAACCCCTAATCCAACTTCTCGTCTGTCGTTACCGTCGTTTACAATCATTCCTGTCGTTACAGTAGCGTTTTGAATCACAAAGGGCGTGTTGTTCCTTGATTTCCTCTGTTTCGGCACTTTTCCTACTTGAAGATTTGGTTGATACCGAAAAATCTCGTTTCCAGAAACTGCGATCAGGCTGCCTTGGCAGTCCTGCCTAAGATCCAGGTCCGGGTATATCCTTCTCCATGCTTGCATTTCATAAGAAAGTGGCAATCTCGACGGTAATAGCATATCTTTGAGGGTGGAAACATGATCCAGATCGCCAAAGTGTTTCGCTCTTTCGAGAGAACCATGCTTTTGCGGTCCACAACCATGCTGCGCTCCATGTTCTCCATGTTGTGCCAAAACGTGCACCACGTTGAGCCCATCTCCCCATTTTTAAGATCTTGCTGTCCCAGCAATAAGCCATCGCCTATAAAAGATGTCCTGGTTCGATAACCCATTCCAGTTTCTCTCGCATCTCTATCCAAAGACATTCGCTCCTTTCCAATCTCGACCAGTACGAGCATTTCCTCCACAGTCTCCTTCAAGTACTGACGATATGAACCCTCAGACGTCTCCAGTTGATCCCCAAACGGCAGACTCGATGTATGCCCCTCGCGAACCCGAGGAAGGAGTTCCAGAAGAACTTCGAAGCCGACGTTCACGAGTTCATAACCACCCGTTTCCGACTTGCGCATTCGTACCAACGACGAGAATGTCCGTAAAATTCACTTGTTGTATCGGTATTTGGTGCGTCGTCACTTTTCCTAGTCGGAATAATGGTACTCATCATCGTTCGTAGCTTCCTCAGCTCAAGGAGGAAGAGGTCCGCGACCGTTTGGCTGCAAGCCAGTTGATCTATCAAGACCTTCCCCATGCGCTTCAAAAAACTCCATGCGATTCAGAACAATATTCGCAACGACGGCAAGTGGACCGCCAAAATCGATCAACATCTCCGCGACACCAACACTTGTATCGCCCATATATAGCATATCGACGCGTCTGCCTGCACGCACATTCGCGGCTCATCGCAACAAAGCGGACGAATCCAAGAAAAAGACCCCTGAGACCAAAAAGGTAATATCATTTCCCAAAGCGGAAGCCACACTATCTTATCAGTGACAGACATCTTCGTCCAAGAACACTCCGGTTTCACTTTTCTCCGTCGAGGATTTCCTCCGCAACTCATCATCACTCCAGAACACTCGTCCTTCGACCGGTAACCAGTCTCACAAGGTATTATCCTTGCCGAATATTCCTTGAACGTTGATTTACTCCAGCGACAGCGTTCCCCTGAACCCGAAGATGAAGAAGAAGAGGTTCGTTCTCTCTTCTTCGACTCTGAGTCGAACGTTATCATCGTCAATCTCCCTGACTCGGTGCGTTCTTATCTAGGAAGGCTCTGGCGATACCGACAAGAGTCCCTCTAAGAAGAAGCGCAACAAGGCCAGTTCTCCCGAGCTCATAGACGAGTCCACCAAAACCCCTGCGCCGATCTCTTCTTTATCTTTCAAGAAGAAAGATCCCAAGGACCTCCCAACCGTCTGTAAACTCTGTCCGATGTCCCTTCTATCGCTGATTCGCATCTTCGCAGATCCCCGGGCTGCCGTAGCCGGAATTGTAACTTTTCCTTGACAAGATTTCAAGTTTCTGACTTGAATTTCCCAGATTTTGACCAATCCTTATCCGGTTGACGATTCCGCTCCTGCTGATCTCGAGTACAAGACCATTCAAGAACTTCTCGATCAATTCGCACAAGGAACCGAAGTCCGGATCACCAATAAGCAGCTGACCGCCTGCCTCGAACTCGCTCAGCAGCAAGTGCTCATCGCTGTCCAGCGTATGGCATATGCCCGTGACTTGTATGCGAAGTAGTCGCTCGTCGCTACCAAACACTCTTCGACCTCGCGAAGGACCGCAACATGAAGGTTGATAGCAAACTTCCGTCCGTCCCTCTCAGTCTCGTCATAGTGCTCGATTTCTGACTTCTCCTCGTCAGCGATCCGTCTCAGTATTTGGCCATCATCCGCGGAAATGCTCGTCTCGCAACTCCCAACGGTCCTTCCCACGGCCGCAAGGTAAATTCATTACTGCCCATCGAAATCCCTTCTCCCATAGTACTATATACCCTCACACTCGTTTCCAAGGCTTTCCAGATCAGCCGTTCCGGTCGTTACTTGAACTGTACTATGTCTTCACACCTCGAACGAATGTATTCTTGCGTTGTGACACTTTTCCTTCTCCGATTCGAAGCAATCCTCATCCTTAAGCGTCGTCATCTGACTTTTCGCTCTCAGATTCTGACTCTTCGTCGTCAAGATCCATGTCTCCAAACTGCAAATCCGTTCCTTCCACATCCTCTCGGCCTTCTGCGAGCTCATCCAGTTCCTCCTTTGACATGTCGATCATCTTTTCAATGTCTTTTGAGAAAGAAATCTTCTCCCTGGCTTCATAGGGTATTACTCGAATGCGCCAATCTTTCCTGGTACCATAGCTCCATTTAGCTCGCATACTAGATAAGATCCACCCATTGTCCGTCTAACAACCACCATTGGTCCAAGATAACGAAGTTTTGCCTTCTTGTCCAGACTTTTCTCGATGCGAGTGTTGCGAATCAAGACAATATCCCCAGGTTTGAAGTCATAATCTTTGATAGTAGCAGCATGGATGCGCTCATATCGTCGAACAGCTTCTAACTTCTCCTTTGAGACTCGATCTCTCATCTCCTGAACATGACTTCGATGTTTCACCAACGCTCTCGCTCGATATCCAACCAACTCAGCGGTACTGATGATTTTCCCTGGGTATTCGACCAGCCATGTCGATTCCACGATGTCGAATGGCAAAATCGGATGACAACCAGTCGCAGCGTAATAGGGTGAGCAGCCTAATCCTCTCCGAATGGTGATTCTGTCCGCCCAAGTAACTTGAGGCAAGAAATAAAACCATTTGTTAGGGTTACCAGCGCACGCTTTCACAATCGACTGTCGAACATCTCGATGTCCACTCTCCACAGGTCCATTTGCCTTCGAATTATAGGGTGAAATCTTGATTCCAGTAATGCCATACTTGTTTCCAAGCCACTCAAGAGCCACGAGAAACTGGGGCGCATTATCCGTCACCAATTCAGCAGGACAACCCCAACGACAGATGATATTCTCGAGTAAGAACATCCCACCGCCGACGCCGTGTCTGATCTCAAGCCCTTAGCTTCCAGCCATCTACTCAATGAATCCCTCGCCGCAATGACCAACTTGTGTCCGTTTGAAGTCGCTCCCATGACCATCACATCGGTATGGATTTTCTGGAACAAGCTCGGAGTCTTCGTAGGTATAGGCGGTATTCGAATCATCGTACTCTGACGAACTTGACACATATGGCACGTTTTCACATACCAAGATACGTCTTGATCCATCTGAGGCCACCATAATCTGACTTCAATCAAGGATTTCGTTGCATACGCTCCTCGATGACCCAAACTATCATGTGCAGAACGATCGCGTATATCCTATGCTCCTTCTTAACAACGATTTTGTGCATCCCATCCTTATCTCGACGGAAAAGCCTTCCTTTCTCACTCAGAAAGAACTTCCGAGCGTATTTTATCAACGCTTCGAAGGCCCTGTCCGTGAATCCAGTCGGTCTTTTCTTGGTATTTCGAAGCCACTTCTCAACCAACTCGAGTTTTTCATCCGCGTATTCCTTCTGTCGTCCGATGCTCTTCAGGATATGGTTCCCTCTTCTTAGCATCCCATTTGAACGCTGAATTCGGTAGGAGTTTCTCAGGCTCACGCACGAACGATGAAATGTACTGTGGCATCTCAATTCCTTCTCTGCGATAAGTGTCCCTGATAATTTCTGCCTCATCCATTGATTCCACATAGGTATCCAAGCAAAGTTGACCATGCTCCCTCCAGGCTTCGTTCTCCATTGTGTCGTGCTCATCGAGATCCAACGCTCCGAAGTAGAATCCACCTCTCGTGTCAATTTCCGACTTGAAATCATCATACTCCTTCGGTTGAGGAATCGAATAATCCCAATCTTTATGCACACCTGGCTTCACCAACTCGGGTCCATCATCGGTATTCTCATACTCTTCATCTCCCGGTACTTTGTCTCGTCTAGAGAGTCCATCTGGCGTAAAGGTCTTGCCGATTACATGTTTCAACTCGAAATGGAACATGAGAATCTGTTCAATCCACCGATTTATCGTTGCATTCGGGCCCATGCCAGGATTATCCAGCATTCCCTTAATATACGACGCATCCGTTTCAAGCACCAGATTTCTACAGCCCAAAATCCAATATTGCATGTGCTCCAAGCCTCGCTTTATACCAAACAGCTCTCGTTTCGCCTGAGAAAAGTTCGCCTGTCTCTCGTCGAGCGGTATTGATGAAAATCTTGAGTAATATCGTTTCTTGGGACTGTTCTCATGATACTGGTAGATCACGATTCCGATTCCCTTGTACGAACTATCGATCTGAATCACTGTCGTCCATCCTTCTGAGTAATTCAACGGTCGAATCGCTGGACACTCCGCCACTGCCTTCTTGATCAATGCCATAGAAGCCTCTTGAAGCTCTCCCCACTCGAATTCCACCCCTTTCTTCAGCATATCCGTCATCGGCTTGCTCATAATATGGAAATCTTGAATGAAGTGCTTGATATACGTCAAGACTCCTAAGAATTGTCTTATCTCAGAGACATTCTTCAAAGGAGGCCATCGTGTAATGACTCCTACTCGATCCGTCGACGGCCTTCTTCCTTCGTAGACGAGCACGTATGGCCTACGACCACAAATTCATCCGTACACAACACCGCCTTCATGCCAGAAACCGTCAAACCTGAGTATTTCAGTCTCTGAACTACTCGATTCACGTTCTGCATATGCTCCCAGAAGAATCTACGAATCCCCTTATTCTCAGGTATCGTTTCGTCTTCTCCGTTCTCATCCTCGTACCGCGTTGCTGGTCCTCGAATAGGTACATCATCGATATATGGCATCGAGACATGGGGAACCTCTTCTCTCAAGACGAAATTGACATCGTCATGGAAAATCGGTACGGAATTCGTCCCATCCTTGAGGAAGTTTCACTAATCTCAACGCTCCGAAGGGTGACTGAAGCGTTGTGTAGTCCCGCGAGGTCTCCGCAAGGTCTCTATGATCATATCCCGAGTACAGATCCAAAACTCCTCCACACGCTCGACCCGAAAAGTGGTCTGCCAACTCTTCCGTCGCAGGTGGAATTCCTGAATGCGCAATCGTAACCGCGTTTAACGGCTCCAAGGCATGAACGAGTCGAATACTCTTTCCATCCTTCTTGAGAACGCCAAAGAACTTTGAGAGCGATATGAAGCGTTCGACGGTTCGTACACGCCCGGTCGATTTTCTTCTTAATCACTTTACAAAACTCCTCTAGTTGTCCTCTCGGGATCGGAATACTCTTCTCTATCCATACTTTGTGCTCGACTGTCGGTATTTCAACAGGTGGAAAGAAATCATGTCGCAAAGTTCCTCGCTCCTCGTCATTCCAAGCGAAACGCAGGCCAATGAAGCATCATGAAATTATGAATAACCTTCATTTCCTCGCTCCTCAAGAACCCAGTGTTGTGAACTTTATCAATAATTTCCATCCTCTCTTGTGTATACCTCTCGGTAGGTATGATAACCACTCGGATTTGGTGATAACTTAGGCATTTCAGCCAAAGGATCCCCGATGATTTCCCTCTTTATGCGATATTTCTCTGAAGCTCACCATAAACTGGCCTCGTTTTCAACGCAACCGGTTTATACTTCTTTCCAGCGAACGTATCCATAATCTCAACTCCAACTTCCACAGACGAACCATTTCTTTCTCGATCGAACCCAAGGTCGGCGATTTTCAGACACGGAATCAACGATTCATGCTGATGTACGTTCCCCGGATAAGATGCTTCTACAGCCGCTCTAACTTCCTCATCCGGCCCTTGACGGACACCCAATTCAGACTCGAATTTTACCACTCGCCCACTTTTCCTACTCTGCGCAGAGTTGTCGACTCGCTGTTGGACAAACTCCTCGAGCAGCTCCCTTGCCTTTCGGTCCTTGGACATGGATTTCGACTCTTTACTGGCTGTTAGGTACGCCAATTGCAGTTCTTCATCCTCAAATCGACACCCATCCTCAGGTTCGATGTATCCCTCCACTCGCAACTCGCCCTTTTCATCAATTCCCATCCACACACACAGCTCTTCGCCTCCCCAGTCTCCCACTAGTTCCTCGACGAGTTCTGAAAATCCGATTCCACCTCGACTTTGGCCCTATGCTCTCGGTTTTCCTTCTGAACAGGCGGATCCTTCCCAGGTTCTTCGACCCGTTTGAGTTCGACACCACAGAATAGGTTCCCCTTGCCTGAGTCGGTATCACACACCTTCGCTCTCGGTTAGGATCGCGAATAGTGAGCATTTGGTTCCCATTTCCGAAGTTTTCTAACTTGGATTCCGTTACGAGATCGAATGGTCGTCCGAGCAGAACTTCATAAGCCACTTGGTCGATGATATGCACTTGCAGATAGACGGGTATGTCTCCAAACAAGAAGCATACGTTTCGCTAACCCAGCAGACTTCTTCAGTTGCCCATTCGCACTTTGCATGTAGATTTGCAAGTCAGGATCCCAAGGAATCCCCAATCTTTCCGCTACCGACAATGCCATCGACACAATTTGCGATCCACTGTCAATAACACACTCTACACGCTCTCGTGCAGCGACTAACGGCCACACAACCCTCAACGACGCCTGAATCTTTCCCTGAGAAGACTTGCTTGGGCGGTTCTCCCTGGTGGGAGGGATGCCACATACTGGAGATATGGGTCGGTACTCACGTATGAGCCTTCCTGTATTCCGTATTGCTTATCCTCTTCAGTAGAGATGTAGAACGAGTCCACCATTGGCAGTTCGTCGATGTCTACCGGGTCATTTTGGAGTCGAACTTCAACGTTCTCATCTTCCATGAACGGGTATTCCGATCCTTCATCCAATTTCCCATGTAACAAGACTGGCTTTATAGGTTGCCGAGTCCGATTCGTCGATTTCCGATCGCTTTCGCATATTCTGGAGAAAGAGAGATCAAATCGCCCACAGTAACATCGTGCACGACTGTATTTTCTGTTTTTTTCACAATTCGCTTAATTATATGCGGGTCGTCGAACTTCGTCGCCAACTTATACGCCTCTCTCTTCTACATCTCGCTTCTTGTTCGTCTCGCGCTTGGGCGATTCCGAGTTGGGTACCATCCTGGCAGCATATTCCAACTTTTCGTCCTCAGAATCTTCCCCTCTGAATCGAGCTTTGCGTTTCTTCTTTGGCACATCCTCTTTCTCCAGCACCTCCGGCTCAGATTCTTCCTCCTCACTCGAAGACTCGACAGGATTATCCTTTTTCCTTCGATCTTCCTTCTTCTTCGACGATTCCTTTTCCTTATTCGCAACTTTCGATCGGTTCTCAGGAGATTTCGTTGCCTCAGGAGCTTTCTTTCGCCAGCTCCCTGTCTCCTTCCTCGAACTATCTAAAAATTTCGTCCCTCCCCAGCGTTAGAGTCTTTTCCCGAACGCGTATTCGCAAATTGGGACTCCATCGATTGATTCGCGGACTGCGAACTGGATCCAGATTGGTTCTGCATGGCCTGAACCATATTGTACATCGTCATGAACTGTTGAAAGTTCGGATCGACCGGGGGCAGGCCTGGTTGAGCAGGCCCTTGAAGGTACGCAGGGTACGCTTCACTCTTTTGCCCCTGTTTCCCCCATTCTCTGCTGTTGTCTACCTCCTATCCCTTGCTGCGACGCTGAATCTCGTTGTAGGATTTGTGGAAACGATTGGATCGCCCCGGCTGGTTCGAGAATCTTGCTGGTTCATGAGCTGAGACATTATTAGATTGATATTGTCTAGTCATAGCAGCCATTTGCGCCTCAATGAACGGATTTCATCCTCATTCGTGTCATACAGCAAATTATACTGCTCGCTGGGAGTATATTCATTGTAGAACGACGACTGAAGGTTCGTCTGCGCATTTCCTGACACAATATTCCCTCCGCCTTTGCCATACCAGTCGAGAATTCGTTGATATCTCGAGACATTCTCAGGATACTTCGGAATATATTGACCTCCTGGTAGACGCAAGCCTCCATTCTCCATAACGATCTTCCCTTGGTCCAACAACATCCTCTTCTTTGGGCAATCCCACACCATGTGTCCAGTCTCTTCACAGAAATGACACTGGTCCCCTCCACTCTGTTGTCCTCCATATCCACGACTTCCTCCTTGTTGATACTCGCGTTGTGGCGGTCCCGATTGAGGGTGCGCATGCTCCTTGGACTTACTTTCGGTAGCCTGATGGAACTGCTTCATCGTCTCGATGAGTTGCTTATCCCTAACGGCCATAACGTCCTTTAACGTTTATCTCTAAGGCGAAACTCTCCATTTGATCGCGAAACTCGTTTTTCACTCTAATATCGTTCGTAGAGTTTCCGCTTTTCGAACTCGAGAGCAAATTCGAGGGTTTCGAGTCGTTTCTCATCATCGCATCTGCCTCCCGTCCAGACCAATTGTTCGCCAACCATTCCACCACCTTCAAGACGTCCTTGTAGTTCCACTTATCGCCTCTTCGAGTATTTCCCGGTTTTGGTTTCCCGCATTCGGCGTTCGGACCCAAGATATTTGCCACATTCGGTTGGTTCAACACAACTTCGACTGCCGAAGCAAAATCATCGCTGAGCGTACCAAGAATCGACGATACCAACTCTTTGTTGGTGATTTGCGATGGTGGTCTGAGCAGTTTTTCGGATTCTGCCAAAAAGAATGCACAAAATCGAATCACTAGACCCAGATCTTCACGACTAGCACCCCGTGCCTCGGCGCAAAATTTCCTTCAAGCGTCTCCTCGATCCTTCGTTGACCTCCTCCAACTCCGGATACATCTTCAGTATCTCCGCCTTCCATCCATCGAAGTCTCCTCCAGCAAACGCTGTCAGATTCCGCCACGCTTCCTTCACATGCTTAGTATCGAGATACCTCAGCACCGTCTCCTTCTTTTCCGCGTCGTTGTCGATGCCTCCTGCCTGACGATGATTCACTCGCACTCCTCTAGGAACTTCTCCAACTTGGCAGGAGTCTTTCCATCGAAGCTAGGACGACCGGAATCCCATGTTTCAGGCACCTTGAACCCACCGCTGCTCCTCCTTGAACATTTCTTCCTCCACCACCTCCATTTCCACCTGCCACCACCCGCCCGCCTCCGTTCCCGCCATTTCCCACCATTTCCATCGTCCATGTTTTTCGTTGTTTTGTTGAATCGGAGGTTCGTTAAGCCGATTCGTGTTGATTTCGCTCTCTGATAAGTCGGTTAGAGGCGAAGATGGTGTCGGAGATTGTTGTTCTTCTTCGACAGTCGCTGAATTTGTGTTGGTTTTGCGCTTTGTTGTAGATTTCGATTGAACGCGCTTTTGTGTTGATGCTTGAGTCGGTCTTTTCGACGAAGATGCTTGAGTTTTTGTCGATTTTGTCGGGATTGTCCGATTTCGATCGCCTTGCGAGTTACGGGTAGTCCTCGGTTTCGCGTTCGCAGATAGTTTTGGTACGAATAACGGTGTCGGTCTCAGTTCTCCAACTCCGCGTAGTAAATTTGGAAAATCGTTCAGTTGGGAATCAGTTAGATCTTGCTGTTTCCCTTTTGGTGGTATTTTGACGTTCGATCCAAGCGTGTGGGCGCTTGCTTTTCTTCTTGCTTGTCACAAATTGCACGAAACCAAGTTTCAGCAATACTCGATCACCCCTCGCGGTGGGCTCCAGATGATGAGTGCGGAGCGGGGACTGCAAATGAGCTCTCTAACTAACCAAACCAACAAAAACAACCAAAACTCCACTTGTCGTAGAGAAAGATGTATAATGTCGAGTAGGAAAAGTCACAAAACCCAAAAAATCGTCAACTCCTTGTGCGAGTACAGGCCCCTGTGAACAGAGCCTTGGCACAGATGTGTAAGGTTGTAGGGTAGATACGAGTTTCTTGCGAAAAACATTGATTTGTCGTGCCCCAAAAGCGTATTATCGACGAAACTCAGCAATAGAGAAGCGCCAATCGATGCCCGGAGAGTTTATACTCGTTGGATCAGGACTAACTGCCTTAAACCCTCTGAGTTGTCTCGAGTCAGGAACTAACTGCCTTAAACTCTCGACCAGCAACCGAAACCCAATAAACAGCAACCGGAACTCTTGTATTCAGCAACCGAACCCTCAACCAATAATCCTTCCGACGCTGATGATACTATTTCGAAAGAGCTAGCAAGATAGATTGACGAGCTAGATCCCCAGATGCACCTAGTAGAGCGGGGCAATCCGTGAATCCCCCAAATACAAGACAGTGATATAAATACTAAAACGAAATTGATAGAATCAAGGAAAATCTCGAGTAAGAAAAGTCGTCCATGTGCATAATTGTATAGGTATCGTTTTCGCCATACGGCCCAGAGTCGAAAATCCAGGTCCAGATGACTGGTATCGCGTGTATTGGAGTCAATGACCTGTGTAAATCTTCCGTGTTCGCGACCATCTAGTTTTGCTTGTGAAGAATCCCTCGATCTTGAGTAGGATAAGTGGATAGCTCTGCTTCCCAGCTTTCGATTGACACCCATAACTCGTATCTTGTGCATATATGGCCTCAGCGGTGGTTGTCCCAACTCTCCTGGCGCATTTCCAATGTTCAGATGATCTGTTCCTCGACAGTGTTTTAGAGTCGCCGTTGATCACAGGTCCAGGCCCCAGTCAATTGAGTAGGTTTTCGCCGTTTAACCGTCCCTTGGCACTCTCGACCCTCCAGCATGATCCGAAACCACGTTCCAATGATGTCAGTCGTCGATACCAACAGAGATAGGGGTGTCCCTTATCTAGGAGAAGTCGATCTCGAGTCTCCACCGAGCGCCAAACCGAATATGCCTTTTAGAATACACTCCCTTTGGGTATTTTGCGTAGAATTGGATAGATTCTAGCGTAGAACGGGCTCTGCGAACTTTTCCTAGTCAAGATTTTGGAATCACTGAGAGCGATTTGATAGATTTTGACTGGAGTTTGACTGGTTCTTGTGCAGGTAATTCCCTAGTTGACCATTCGGGACTCATGTCAACTCTGAGACGTGCGCTGAGCAACAAAATCGACAAAAATAGTCGTTTCCTGGTCTGTCCCAGACTGCGGCTTATCAACGTATCAGTACACTCTTCGTGCAGTCCCTTCTGACGAAGCCTTTGCTCTAGCAGCTCAAGCCGAGCCTGAGGTTAATCGTCTCCCACCTGAGTATCAAGACTATGCCGATGTGTTCTCGGAAACGGAAGCTTTCAACCTTCCGCCCCATCGCGAGTTTGATCTCAAGATCGAGACCGTTGATGGTGAAGAACCACCCATCGGACACGTCTATTCTCTGTCTCAGAACGAGCTGGAAGCTCTCCGCAAGTTCATCGACGAGAATCTCCGCTCCGGGTTCATTTATCCTTCGCGCTCTAGTCATGGCGTGCCTATTCTCTTCGCTAAGAAGAAAGATGGCAGCCTTCGCCTTTGTGTTGACTATCGCGGACTCAATCGCATCACAAAGAAGGACCGCTACCCGCTTCCGCTGATCTCGGACTTGCTTGACGCACCGGGAAAGGCACGTATCTATACAAAACTCGATCTGCGCCACGCCTATCATCTTCTCCGCATCGCACCCGGAGACGAACCGAAAACGGCATTCCGCACTCGCTACGGCTCTTACGAGTTCAGGGTTGTACCTGAAGGTCTTACCAATGCTCCTGCTGCGTTTCAAAGATTTCTCAATAGTCTTTTCGCCGACTTACTGGATGTTACAGTTATCGTCTATCTTGACGACATCCTAGTCTATTCAGACGACAAGTCGAAGCATGTCGAGCATGTTCGGGAAGTCCTACGGCGTCTCCGCGGCCGGACTCTACTGTAAGTTGCCAAAGTGCGAATTTGGCGTCACGACTACCAAGTATCTGGGCTACATCCTCTCCCCTGACGGCTTTCGCATGTCTCCGGAGAAGGTCTCCGATCATGGACTGGCCTACGCCTAGAAAGGTTAAGGATATTCAATCCTTCCTCGGTTTCTGTAACTTCTATCGACGTTTCATCTTCAACTACTCCGACATCACGATTCCGCTCACTCGTCTCACTCGTGCCAACGTCCGCTGGAACTGGTCCACTGAGTGTCAAGAGGCTTTCGACTACCTCAAGAAAGCCTTTGTCGAGGCTCCGATCCTTCATCACTGGGTCCCAGACCGCCAAATCACCCTAGAAACGGACGCCTCCGACTATGCTATCGCCGCTATCCTTTCCGTCTCCGGCGATGATGGTGAAATCCATCCTGTGGCTTTCCGGAGTCGCTCTCTGGGGCCATCAGAGCTCAACTATGACACACACGATAAGGAATTACTCGCTATCTTCGATGCGTTTACTCACTGGCGTCAATATCTTGAAGGCGCTCCGATTCCGGTCGATGTGGTCACTGATCACAAGAACCTTGAGTATTTCTCTACTACCAAGGTTCTAACTCGGCGCCAGGTCCGCTGGTCCGAGTATCTTTGTCGTTTCAACATGACCATCCGATTCCGCCCAGGTAAACTTGGGGGTAAGCCTGATGCGTTAACTAGACGATGGGACGTCTACCCAAAAGAGGGGGATAAGTCCTATGGAAAATTGAATCCAGAAAATTTTCGCCCTATTTTCACGTCTGAACAACTCAACGCCTCTCTCCGCTACCTTCCTTGAAGAACCTGTGCTTCGCGCCTCCGTCATTCTGGATGTCAAGAAGCTTCACGACGACATCCGCGCTCATATCAATGACGATCCCGCTGCCGTCTCCGGCCTTTCCGCCGCGAAATCTGGCAACTCAACGCGCTGGAAACGTGATGACACTGGTCTCTTACGCTATGACGATCGAATCTGGGTACCACTCGTCTCCGGTACGTCTCCGGAGTTACGACTTACTGTACTCCGACACCATCACGACCATATCCTCTCCGGTCACTTTGGCCAAAATCGTACTCTCGCTCTTGTCCGACACGAATACACTTGGCCAGAACTCAGAACCTTCGTCAAGGACTACTGTGCATCTTGTATCACATGCAAGCGCAACAAAGAAGCCAAGGCATCGACCTTACGGTCTGCTAAAGCCTCTCCCCGTTCCTCTCCGTCCTTGGGATTCTATCTCTATAGACTTCATTGAGCAGCTCCCCACATCCGGTGAATTCGATACCATTCTAGTCATCGTTGATCGTGCCTCCAAACAGGTCATTTTGATTCCGTGCGACACTCATATTTCGTCTCCGGAGCTCGCTCGACTTTTCCTCATTCACGTCTTCTCGAAACACGGGGTCCCATCCCACGTCACTTCTGACCGCGGAAAGGAATTCGTATCACTGCGGGCAATGGAGCATATTCCGCCCTGGAATATGTTGAGAATATTATGAATATTCCAGGCTGTATTCATTCCATCTTCTAGACTGGAATATGACAGGAATATCCGTGGAATATTCTCAATTTTCTCACCATCTGCCAAGTATATGACAGCCCGGAAAATGTTGGGCAGATCCGTAGAATATTCTCAATCTGCCACATGTTTTCATTCAATATTCCGGCCTGGAATATATCACATGTTCCAGCCTGGAATATTGTGACCAGATTCTAGGACTATCATTGATTAGGATTCTGATTGGGATTCTATGATTAACTCCATTTAAGCAACCACATACTATATTCTTAGTACGTACTTAGATACCATGAGAATTAACCTAACCACCTCCACACGTAGTCCACAAGCAAGAACTTACCTGTCTATTCCACAAAAGAACAGCACCAACATCAAAAGACTTCACAGTCTAAGTTTCTACCCAAGTCCGTCCCTCCCGACATCCTCCTCTTCTCTCAAACAGCAACTCCGACCACCCTCGTTGTCTAACGTGCTGCAAAACGTTGCTCGCGCCAGAGGCCTTGCCAATGATATGTGACGAAGACATTGTCAGTATCCCGCATTCCCCAACACGGACCGAATAACATTATTGCTCCAAACCTTGTAAACTATATCTACAAGACGACAACTGTCAGCAATGTGATCTTCGTGGTCGATAATATATGGCCGTTTGATGGCTTGTACTCTTTGGGCCTTTGCGAGGGTTTGTAAAGATATCATAAGCCCTTGTATGTTTTTTTCCCGATTTTGCTGATGGCCAGTCACAGCGCCGCCGCGTGCGCGCCGGCTGCTCTAGCTAGATCTACCCGCGCGACCACAAACAAACCATGACTAAGAAGCGGAATCGTTGACTTTCCGACAATTGAGCAGGGGACCCCATTGGTGCCAACAGCACGCCTCATTCTCAAGTTCCCGACACATATCCCTCCCCATTCTGAACCCTATGCGACTTCTTACCGCTTTCAACAAGGCTCTCAATGATGATGTTGTTCTCAGAGGTCATCTTATCCTTCTTTAAGAGAACCTCACACCGTCCAACAGTTACTTGAAAATGAGCATTCAACCTGCATTAATGCTGTCCAGCTGTACTCCGACTTCGTGACGGGGATGAACCGGAGCTACACCCTGCATGGCATCGTATTGTTGTAGCTGGAGCTACAAACAACTCCACTAGCAATGGCTAAGTCACTCCCTCTTGTTGCCCTTCACCTAATGTTAACAATTCCTCCGAGTCTGTGACCAGCACCAATCGCGAGTTAAAGACTCTGGCTCGTTCTTTATGCGAGTCGTTCTTACTCGTTCGCGGCAAAAGCCTGATTGTCACCCCTGCAACAGCTGGCACAAGTGATTGCAACAGTAGATTTCAGTCCAGCGAGCGATACAACAACACAACGAGCGATACAACAACACAACAATACGATAGCCTGAGCGAGTCGTCAACACAAACAAGCAAACAAACACAATTTATATGTCCGTCTCAGAGTCGCACGAAGCTAGCAGTACATCACACCCACGGGCGTACTTCCCCGCCACCAATCAAGGTCCATGGGTTGACTGCAACGACGAAGGCACGGCCCAGGTGATGAATTTGCGTTCCGACAAGGGCAAAACGGCCAAATCGACGGCAATTTTTCCTGGTTGCGTAGTCCAGAGTCTCGATCGGATTCACTTCCCACATGTCCATCCCCTGCACTTCCAGAATATTCTCAGCCCAGACGCCCTCAATCCGGAGAGGCTCGCATTCAAAGTGGTAAACCACAGATAATGGCATCAAGCTAGTCTCGATTGCCATTGAAGCCATCTCCTTGACTTTTGTGAACGCAACACTTTCAAGTAGTGCTGAAACACCTGACGCATGTACCTGCGCTCCATGTTGGCAATGCCCCAATGTTCCGCATCTGGATCATGGTCAGCAACATGAAGGACTGCCCGGTAAAACTAGACGCACGCTGCCGGTGCTGCGACAGCGTCGGGCAGCACAATCTATGTGCTCGTAGTCCCCGCCGCTGGCACACTTCATCGCAGTAGTACATTTGTAGACAAGCGGAGCAAGCTTTCAGATCGTTTTTCAATTTGACCGCCTTGCACTGGAAGCTGGTAGTAAGATCCACGAGAACGCTGACTGACACCGGCACTCACAGATTGGCAAATTCCTCTTCTATTTTCAGCGCTATCCTTCGAGCCTTCGATGAGATTAAACAATTGCATCTGAGTCATCGAGCTGTCAGGTAATGCCGCCTGCACCCCAAGGATAGCCCACGTACATTTTGCTTCACGTGTGAGCACAAGCGCCTCAAGACTGCGTTTGAACCGTTGTAGTTTTCGAATATTGAAGATCTAGCGTTGAGAGCTTTCACGAGCCGTGGATTCCATATCGACATCGCCAACGCACAGTAAATCACCTCGACCAGGTCTTCCCTTTGGCTGTCGAAACACTTTGAAAAATCGAGGTAGCGCAGAAAAATCTGGACCCCTGATACGACGCCAGTACCAATAAGCATCGGAATGCCGAATTGAAGGTATGACTTTTGCTCTTCCGCTAGCCTCAAGAACGTAGCCACTGCAGCATCCATTGCCAATGACATGTCCGGTTCGCTGATTTGCGCGCAGTCGGAGTCCAGCAGCGCCACCAACATATGGAACAGCCTTTTGTATAGATTCTGGGCAACCAACGCATCATGCAGTTGAGGGTCGGAGATCCCTCCGTCCTTGTAGATCCGGTATGTAAAGCCCAAGACCTGCATAATCATCTCAGGCAGTCCCCAGTGGTGTTCGGATTCCGGCGAGGCACAGATAGCTAGCGCAATATCGATCGCCTGTATGAGACGTTTGGCGAGCACGGTAGGTCCCTTGTGACTCAGGAGGCCTGATATGGCGATTATGTGCGGTTTGGCCAAGTAACCCATCAGGCGCAGAGTGCCTATTCCAAGTACAGTGATCTTGTTGTCGGTCACCCCGTTGTCGCGCGGGCGCGAGTGCGACAAGAATTCAGCGACAAGCTGTATGTCAGCTAACAAGACTGCAGATAAACCAGATATGAGTCGAACAGCCCTCTTCTGAGTCTCCGACTCTGCCTCGCTCTTGAAGTTGCTTTCGTCTGCAATCGGCGCCAGTACGGCTGCGATATCGGTGAATCGTATGAGCGCACAGCCGGTTACGGTCTGGATTTCTTCTCGAGACGCAGGACCTTCGACAGCTTTACCTTGCGAGTCCACAGCATGCGTCGGCAGTTCCAGATCGGCTCCAAACCATACCAAGTTGAGTCTCCACTTCCAGAACGAGGGCCATGCTTCAACTGCCTCTAGCTCTGACATGCACTTATGTTGGGCAATGAGACCCATGAGCTCCCACACTATCGCATACTCTGTCTGTCGGGCGGCCCAGATGGCGTTCGAATTTTCGAGTCAGCATCAAGGCATGGTTCGTTTCTCTTCGAGCGGAGCGGTTGCTCGGGCATGTTTGAGGAGTTCAAGTAGGATTGAAACCATGGCCACACTGAAGTCCAGGGAGTCCCCGAAATTTTTGGCGCCAAGTTCTCAGTCGGCTGTATTCTGCATAGAATAAATGAAGGCGAGTATTGAACGGGAATTCTAGGAAACAGCAGCTGAATTATGGCACTTCTATAGCTGTCCAATCGTATTTCTTACCCAGAGTGGCTCAGACATGAACGCGAAAAACTCAAGAAAGTCACTCGTCACACCATCAAATTACATAATTTGATTGGAAGACTCAACCACAAAAACTTTGAATCAGTAATTCATTGTCTGTAAGTCCATCGAATGCACCATCCACAACACCTTCATCCTCCTTGACACGCCAAACTTGAATGCTTTTGGTTATATAATTAAGGTGAGTTCGTGAACTTGCTCGAAGAATGGGATACCTTACCAAGATTTGAAGCTGCAGGCTGCAACCATGACGATTCCGGCCTGCTAAATGTACCAAATGCTTTTGGTAAAGGTGAGCTCATGCATCATGAACTTGCGCAACTGAAAAAATGGGATAGCTTACCAAGATTTGAAGCTGGCAACTGCACGCCTCTGCGGCAATAACTGCCCGAACTAGCCGACACAAATAAACAACGGCTAGCCCTACCGGAAGGTGAGGCACCTTGGATGGGGATGGGATCCTGGAGCCCGACATGGCTGGCGGTCAAGAAGAGAGTAAATGTGGTTGTGGCATCTTGGTGATTCTGACGCCATACTCATCGCTCGCAGGCCCATCTCGTCTCCGTCCCTGCCCACCACACCCACGAAACCGCAACAGCATTGGTGAGGAAGAGCAGAAGACGCGGCATGGCATTTCCCAGAGGTTCCGCCTAGCCAGTCCGAACACAGACAAGGACGCCAGCTTTGCGACAACTAGCAGAAGCCTTGGCCACGACCCAGCATGTGCATGACAGGAGCCTAGGGCTGGTGGTTGGTGGGGAACTTGGGCGAGCAGATGACTGGCTTAGTCAGAGTCTTCCAGTTAGACTCTGACAAATCACTGATCATAATGACGCTGTGCCGTCACAGCGCCAGGACTTTCACCCCAACACAAGGCGGACGACAACCTAGGTAGAGAGGACGGCGGATGCGGCGGGGATCCGCGTGTCCGTACCACCGAGTTCAATGTCCGGCAACTAAACAGCTCTACTCCTTGCGCTGAGAACCATTTGCTGGTTTGAACATCCAACTCGACGAGCCCTTCAATCAGCGCGCGTGGCCTCGCGTCGCTATGTGAAGC
This sequence comes from Mycena indigotica, assembly GCF_014461135.1. Lineage (NCBI taxonomy): Eukaryota > Fungi > Basidiomycota > Agaricomycetes > Agaricales > Mycenaceae > Mycena > Mycena indigotica. The sequence goes on along the minus strand of NW_023503013.1, from coordinate 44,501 downwards.
TTAGCGATGAATATTTCGAGCTCTGGTCCCCGAATGAGTCGGTGAAAGAGTTTCTAGCTGGGCTACCGCACCTATAAAACCATCTCCGTATGGACACCAACCCAGACTATCGACGACTCGACGGCTCCTGGGGACGCTTTGACTACATTAATCATCCACAGTATCTCGGTTCCAACCCTCCTTTCATCCCCTATATCCGTCGCGCTTATACTATCAAGAAAAACGACTACTTATAATTATACATCGTATATGCCCCACTCATGGATTTCTGGGAGAAATCGACGAATCACCTAGGACGGGTTACCGCCAAGGGTATTCAACTTCTCCAGCAAGTCGTGAAAGCAATGCAAGGCACAATTCAAGCGTTGCTCAAGAAATCTACTACAACGAAGGAGGCTTCTTCATGTGTTCCGCTACCACCTACAACGGATATGTTGGAGAATTTGTCCCGTATTCGGTGGTGGGACGACGTCTTGGATGATTTTACGACTGTCCAAAGGCATTTACGACTTGCCAATGCTTGGATCAATTGGGTCAATAAGGAACTTTCAACCGAATCGAAGTCATCAATTATTGGTTTTTCGAGCGCTGATGGGTGAATGGAATGCCTGCTGAACGTATCCGCCGGCTGCTTCTAGCAGGAATCCCATGTTTTATCGTTGCCGCAGTCAATCAAGATGACTTGCCGGCGAAAGGGCCCATTTTAACTTCTTTCTTGAGCAACACCAAAGCGGAACGTCTCTTGGACCGTAACAACCCATACATGAAGTTTGCCAGGCAAGCAAAAGGCTTTCGGGTCGGGCGAACCAAGCTCTCGAGTGCTCTATGTACTGACGCCGCAGGCTTTCGATGGGGATAAAATGCATAGGGCTTGCTCGCTCTATCGCCCTCCCGGCCCTCCCCCGGTCAAACTTCCTAATTGTCCAAAAAAGATACAAGTCACGGATCAACCACTCATTCCAACCAGTTCGCTACTCATTCCAACCAGTCGGCCATCTCTTTCCCACCATGCTCCAGGTACCCATGGCCATGGCCAGACGGCTTCGATGATTATTGACCAACTCCAACAGAACATGAGTGCGGCCGAGAATTGGGATTAAACTCTGACCTACGTCATTATACAACTTGGCCTTACGAGCTCTCTCGATGCTGTTCCGAATGGCCGCCCCGCGCATCGTTAATGGCGATCGAAGTCTTGGATTGCTTATGTCATTCGCTACAGTGCTCTAGGATCACGTCGATTACGTGATGGTGCTATCCAACGCATTCGTCCAGACGATTTTCTTCCCAACACTGCCCTCATGATCACTGTACATGTTCGGCGCCCTGGCATCTGCCAGTGCATGTCATGCCATCTAAGCCATGTTGCACTGATCGATGCTGGTCAACGCAATTGTCACAACTCGAGCCAAACCACCATGAGGCATCTGCGTCCCCCTTCCCTCTTAAAGGTCTTGAACGCGATTCAGCTAGCCCTCGGTCCGTTGTTCTTGACTAGATCTTCCGATGAGCTACTGATTTTCATAATAGTCTTTGTCTGGCAATGGATCTTCTTTCAGGCGACAGCAACACGTCCAACGCTTTGTGTGGGATCTTGCTCCAAGTTGAAGACGGCCGCGAAACCCCGAAATCAAGACAATCTCTCCAGCCTTCAACGTTGCCCGCGACCTGGCTTGCGATGTTCTCGTAGGTTGCTTGACTTGCTTCAATCTCCGAGCAGCCATTGTGTCGGGCTCTCTTCTCGACCTCGTCCGCGGTCATAGGCAAATGGGAGTCATTACAAGGGACCATCATGAAATCATTCGCCTACTCGACAAGCGCATTCGTTTCCTCGCATTAGCTGCCGCACCCCTTTTTGCCGAGTGGGAGTCCTATGATCCTCGTTCCATCGGTGTCCTTCGACTGGCTTTGTGCTATCAATACGCCGTTCTCGAGAAAGCCAGGCAAAATGTAAACTTAGTACTACGAAAGCTCTCTCCCGCTTCCACCTTGCCCAACGAAATCTGGCTCCAAATATTCCAAGCTCTATACACAAGGGAAAGGGGTGGTAGAACAAGCCTCGACATCTGGAATATCGAACAAGTTTCGTCTCATTTTAGGTCCCTCGCGCGCACGCCTAGTCTTCGTCGCTCCTTGTGTGTAACTGCACTGCCACATGACTGGGCTCAAGCCTTGCTACTTGATAGCATATCCTGCTTGGCGACCGAAATTCCAGTCTCTCTTGAGACATATGACGTGCGACATGGGTGCCGATACGTCTGGGGTCCCAATATCCAAAGTCCTCCAGCGCTATTATACGCTCTTCTTAAGGAATGCGTACCAATTCTGGGGCAATGTGTTTCTATCGATGGATTCAGCGATGCCGAAGTTCGTCGATGTGAACGGCGGTTATACCACTATCCATTTACCACGCCTCAAACGTCTTGGTATCAGAGCCAGCCCCGGATCGTCGAGCATCACAATTGATGCACCGTTGCTCCAAACTGTCTCATTGTACAGTTGGTGGCCCGAGCGCTCTATCTGCAAGCTTTCCCTCCCTTTTGCTCAGCTAACAGATCTCTCCCTATACGGGGTGTCTTCGAAAGAAACATATCAAGTCCTACAACTCATCGACGTTGGGAGGCTCACATCCCTTAAACTTCATATCTATAATCTCGGTGAAGAACACCCCATGGAATTCCCTCGTCTCCCTCCCTTATCGTCACTTACCGTATTCGAATGCGAGGTCGGCGTTCCGCCGGCATGGAACATTCCTCTTCTGGAAGCGCTTCGTCTGCCGCAGGTGAAAGAAGTCAGCTTCACTTTCCGCCATGGCGTTGCAGCCTCCAATACGGAACAAACATGTGTGCGAGTCCTTGATTTGGTTCATCTGGCTCCATGGGACGCGGTGCAAATCCTTACTCTAACTTTGAACTTCGACGATCTTCAAGCATGGGGACTCATAGCAGTTTCCCAGCGTATGCATAACGTCCGCAGTTTAACAATCATCTGTGATAGGTGCTGGGATGAAGCTTTCATGCTGCTCTCTGACCCAGGTTGTTTTCCGAAACTAAGGGGACTGGTCTTTGACGCGGACAGCCTTTTATATGGGCGCAATATGATGCTCATTCATTCCGGAATTGCAGCACAACATTTCCAACCTGTAGTGGAGTTTTTGCGATCACGGGCGCACCAAGATAGGGCGCTTGATGAATTCACCCTTCGTTATGGCTACCCTTGGGACTTTCCCAAGAGCCAGATAGAAGAAATCCTGCGATTGGCACTTAACTGCGCACGAGGGCGGTGCAGGGTTCTGCTGGAGGCATCTTCTTGGAGATTTGACTCCATGCCTCCGGCTCATATATGGGCCTACAATTGTCTTGAATGGAGTAAGGAGGATGAATTGTTGGAGGAATATTAATCTGTTGTCTCTATATAGTTCTAGGCCAAATAACATTTGAGTTATATATGTGTGTAGTCGAAGGAAATAGTGATATAATGGTTGAGCTGCGGTAGCTTACGGCGTTTGCGGCGCAACGCAAACGCAACGCAACGCGCCATGAGCTCGAGGACATGGGTGCGAAAGGAGCTCTGAGGCGGCACGAGAGAGCTCGCGGCGGGGCAGACGGTTTGTTGGCGCAGAGGGCGCCCAACAGTGATGTGCTGGCCTTCTGCACCGACGCCGACGGGTTCACTGGCGGGGCGGAAGACGCTGGCTGCTTGTCCCATCATACTGGGCACACCAGGTGCGTGGCAAGCGCTCATTTTCTCCGTTCTTGTGCTTATTATAGGACAGTTCCAGCTTATCCTTGGAGATTATTTCGCTGTCTATGACCTGGCAAACGAGACGGCCGAGGAAGCAGCGGCCCTTGTCAGCTGGCTCAATAACCATGGCAAGGTCCGCAAAATCTTCGACGCGGTCGCAGGAGGAGACCAACGGCAAGGCTCTCGCTTACATCCCCGTAAACATGACGCCTGGACGACACACTACCTCTCGATGGCCCGCACAGACTCGATCAAGCAACCTCTCCGGCTCGCATCGCTCAAGTCGCACGATAAGATCATTGAAGCGCAAGTCGGGCGGCGAAATCGACTGTGGCGGCCAACCTGCATGCAGGGAACGTCAAGAAGCTCCTCGAGGTACCACGCTATGCAGAGCTGCTTGCTGACCAAGATGATGAGGACGAGTCTGAGCAGGGTCGGATGCTTGTCGAGGGACGAGACTCACGAGAGGGCTGGCGGACCGACTTTGCTCGGTGGACGGGGTAGCGTCAGGCGGAGGATGCTGCGATTGCAGAGGCGGCGTCGGACGAGTCGGAGGATGAGTTGCCGCTGCCGCGTGTGCGGACTCGTCTGCCTGCTCCAAAACCGACTCGTTTGGGCCTCGAGACAAGAACGCGAAGGAGCGTGTGGGGGAGGACACAAGTGCGAGTAAGATACCGCACAGCAGTGTACATCAGCTCAACATATACTCGCTGTTCGCGACGGGCCAACTCTCCTTCGCTGCACTCAAGAGGCATATTTTTCGTCGACATTGTCGCAACAAGGAGGGAATAGTGGCACTGGTCGTGTACTCCTGTCGTCAATTCCGACCTCGGAGACGTTGTCCGTAACGCCGATGTCAATGAGTGGAATGAAGTATTTGTTTTACTGTGCACAGAAACGCGAATTTGAGAGCTCTCAGCTTGGCGGAAGAACTGGGAGGTCAACCTTTTGTAGTTTTTCAGACTGGTCTGATGCATACAACTTGCTTCAGTTCTTTACTCACAGAATGTCAGGCGGCGTCTTTTGCATGCCAGCGCTTTGCATGTCATCACTGCAGCCTACCACAAGTAACCTCTTTCCGTTGGCCGACCAAATTGCTTTCACCATTCTCTTCACTTGGAAACCCTATTCTACTCAGCACTCTCAATTGCATCCTGCCGTAGCTAGCTGGCCAAAGCGCAGTGGCCTCACGGCCTGAGTTGGAAACAACTTTGGCATGCGACATGGAGCACACAATCAAATGATTTGTCAGAGCTTGATTGTTGGACTCTGACAAATCCTGTGCTGATGTGATAACGTGTCACTCGCCACTGGGTATATTATATATATATATATATATAATTATAACGTATACGTAATACGTATACGTAGAACAGTGAAAAACTAAAACGGCATTATTTCCTCATTCCCCGGATAAGCTAGCTCGTCGCGCCCGGCCGTCGGGGGTAGTACATGTCAGTAGGAAGTATACATAACCATATCAATTCCGCACCGTTGATCATGAATTCGAAGTTTCAGCTTCAGGAGGTAACACGTGACTGTCCTTGTGTGATGTGACATTGATCACAGATGATCAAGGCCTTGAACATCTACTATATCCGATCCGATCGCGACCATCTATATATGGGTTTACTTCTCTCAAAGGCGACTACCTTAGGGCACAGAAGGCTCAGAGGTAATTCTGTTGTGCTATACATCCTCGTGATTCATGGTCTCTCCTAGGTGCAGCTAACAACCGCTTCATCCAGGGTGTGCCTGAAGAAGTTTTGATGGAAATTTTTCACTCGTATACGACCAACGGGACTGTGGACGCTTTCCTCCTCGCCGGTGTCTGTAAAGATTGGTACAACATCCTCACAACCAATCAGATCCTCTGGACCGTGTTCCGAGCACTCGAGCACTGTAACGATTTCGCGGAGAATATGCTCCGCTTGAGACACGCCCTCCAGCAGTCAAAGCCTCACCCAGGCCTAGGCGTCAATATAATTCTAGACGGCTATAAGCATGGCACGAGCACTTCTAGAATGCAACAAACAGTTTGCTTACAAGTGGAAAGTGCTTGATAGCTGCCCCTTCTCCGTCTTTCTCAGTTCCCCGAGCTTGAAGGCAATCCCAAGTCTTCGTACACTTAGTTGCCTAAAACTCATAGGACCTCTTGACCATCCGACGGAGCAGCACATTTTTGGGAATACTGTCGGACGTGTCACACAAGTTTTAACTTTCGCCAATCTTCCCCGTTTGCGACATGTTTCCCTTTCTCACCCTGGCATAACACCGGAGACAATCATGTTGCCTTGGAACCATCTCCAGAAGCTCGAACTCCGTGGATATGCTGCCGCCACAGCTCTTAGCATCCTCGAGCTAACACCTCAACTCGGTGATCTCGTTCTCTACCTGAACGAGGACACAGCTATACGACTTCCTCCACAAGATCTGTCTTTGCCGTGTCTCAAGAGCCTTGCTGTCTCCTCCGTCCTTTCCAATTTCTTCGAGATACTGCAACTGCCTGTATTGAACCAATTGGACATTGTCCAAGGACCAGTCGAGGACAGCGATCAGCTTAACTGCATCCTCGACATCTACCGGCAGAGTGTCTTCTCAACAATGCGTGTCAGTGATTTCGCCTATACCTCTCGCCTGTTGGATGTCTTCCGTCTTGTGCCATGTGTCACAAGCCTGTCGCTGGATATCCTGGAGTCGTTGGGCACTTATGGGCCGATGTGGAAAGCCCTTGAGGACTTGGACTTTCTCCCCTTCTTGGACGAATTGATCATCTTTGGACACTCCTTGCCAATGGTCGAGACCTGGCATTCCATCCTCTTATCTTCATCCCGGCGAGCGAAAGTTGTGGAAGTCATAAGATTTCATTTCCTTTTATACCCAGGCCACCGCTACATTGACGAAGATGAAGAGAACGCTGACGAGGAGCCGGACGGAGTTGATGCCAGTGAGGGCCATGAAAACATCAGTGTCGAGGATCCGGAAGCGCACGTTTCAAACGACTGTGGGCCCGGGGTTGCGCTTCGAACAGATGATCAACGATTACCACAATTTGCTCTCACCCAGTGTGGCTGACAAGGTCTTTGTGGAGCTGTCTTATATCAGCTTATGCGGTTAAAGTAAAAGGCAGTTTTTTTCTCATCACCTTCAAGCTTGCGCTTTGGCAAAGTCCCCATGGCTGAAATAACACTTATACTGTATGGTAGTTCCATCACAAATATACATCATTCCAAAAATACAGGTCAACTAATGCCTTCGTTTCCCGCTGCCAAATGCTAAAGCTGATCCCAAAGTCGACGCGATCTTGATCCACGAGAACTTTCACCGATAAGGACCGATCGCGACTTGCAGGAGCTTTACTGAAGTACCCGCCAGCGGCGATATTCGCCGTAGCGCAAGGCGGGCTCTTCGGAGTTCCTGCAAACATATCATATGACATCATATCCTGGCTCTTCCCCTTCCCCGCCCTTTGTTACCACCTCCTTCTTCCTGTCTATCTTCACCTTTGTCCTATGCCATAGTTTTTCCCTTCTACTAGTATGATCTTTATTTATTCTCGCCTTTTCTTCTTCAAGTTCTCGTCAAGTTCTCGTGCCATTTCTTCGTCACTTCCATAAGCTTCGCCAGTCTTTCGTCCTCAATCTTGAGCATCGGCGACGTATGGGTGGTAAACAAGCTTGTATCGAAACGCTCTCAGATCAAATTCGGTCTCTTCCTCAAGTTCTTGACAATGCCACATATGTGCTATGAATAGTGTTAACTTGCTGCCATGGGACAAAAGCAAGGTGGCAGGCGCCAGCGCTGGCTGGCGACCTCTAGTTTAATAATTATAAGTAGCTAAGATCGATCGATGCTTCTTCTTCTGTGCTTGTGCACTGCCACTATGATTTGTGATGGCTTGGCCTAGCCACGTGCGGACCACACCGCTTGAAACGAGCCACGCAGGCACAGCCCCCAGGAAAATGTTGCCCATCTCTCCAGTTGAATGGGTGCGTCATCCAGCCCAAACGAACTACGCTCTTTGAGTAGACGCGTAGAACACATCGTTTAATGATGCTTTGGTGGACTTCCATACCGCTGAGCGGAAACCTGCATAGGGCCGCTAGCACAGGCAGTTGGTTAGAGTTTTGTTCCTTGGCATTTGGGCTGTTCCGACCTGACGGATCGCCGCTGAGCCTGGCTGCGCGAATGCCTCGACTATCCTGGCAGACTCACTGTGTCAAAATCTGGAATGTCTTCGTCGTGATGGCCTCGAACGACGCCTGGCTGACAGGGAGGCGGAATGCACGAATTCTTTGGACGTTTTTGGGGTTGGCTGACAGTCTTCAAACGTTTCGCAGTGCAACTGGAGCTACCTGGAGTATCAACGCAAGACGATGTCGTGCTGGTCTGCGGTGCCGCATTGGCCTCCTTCGCACAATACCCTGTGTTATACCGTCCTATTTTGGAGAAAGAAAGTGCATGGCTGTTCTTGTTCCAGCAGTTAGACTGTCTGCACACGGGTGGAATTGGTAACTCAAGGGAAAGATACGTAATGGCAATCGGCTCGCTTCGAGTACTGTGCTTGGTGGACTTACCGCCCGTCGACTTGAACTGTTTGGAGCAATTAACCGTCCTCAAGTTAGCATCCATCTCGTTGGATGCACTGGAGATCCCTTTCCTATTGGCGCCTGCCGATCCTACACAATTTGCTCCTTTGCTAATTGCGGCTCTGCGTCTCATTCACGTTGTAATGCGGTCGACATCCGACAACTCCTTCCGGGACGCGCTAGTTGATAAAGGGGCGTATGGGGTGCTAAGCGTCACACTGGGGAGGCTCTGTGTATACAATGGCGCTGAGTGGCCGTTGAGAATACACGTGATGGATACATTGATGAACGCGTTGGTTGACCTGGCTGACGGGAGGTCTCATCAGGGAGTATGGGTCGCAGCCATCTCAAACAGCTTGGTGGATTCGTGTCTGCTGGCGTTGAGGAATGGAATACCGTCCCGATCAACAGATCGTATAGTGGACTTGCTCTTAAAGGGCATCGGTCCCGCGCTATGGCATGCTGATGTCGTGAAGGCCTTGGTCGACCACCCAGTCTCTTTGCACGAGACGCTGTCAATTGTCAGGCTGGATCCAGAACAGAAGAATAACCTACTGGGCTTTCAGTCAACAATGGACAGGCATATTCGCTTGTATCGGGCCATAGCGGCTGCTGTAAATGTGCCCAGCAGGAAGATGTGCGACGGGGTACGTGATTTGTTTACCAATCCCCTTGATATTGAGATTGCTGTGGTAGTGCGGATATATACGCCTCGTGAAGAATTGCGCCGATGTACAGGGTGCTATACCGCCTATTTTTGCTCAAGGACGTGTCTCCAACTGGGCTGGTCAGTGCATCGTCGTACCTGCACGACCTTCGGGTCACCTTTAGAAGTAAGGTTCGAGTAGCGGTTGCGCAGATGCTGATAAATTCTGTAGAGCTGCGAAGAGAGGCGATCACCCGTACTCAAAGGTCTTTCGTTGTAAAGGCCATGACGCATTATTTCAGAGCAAAGTTTGGTCAACTGCGCGAGATGATGCTGAAGTTTTGGCAACGACATCCGACTGATGACCCTATGCTTGTCTACAGATTCGACAAGTGTCCGGTGATTGTGGAATGCGTTGATCTAGAAGAGTGTCGCGAAGATGGTGGAATTGATGACTGGGGGTCCTCGAATCCGTTCACGCTAATCAATACACGAGGTGGCCAGGTTACATTGGACCTTGCAGTGGTGAAGGTGGGGACTGGATGTGCGAGCTGGCTCGTGTCGCGTCGCTCAAGTGCCCCGATGAACAGGCAGTGGTGGAGAAACGGTGTTATAACGGACATCTTCCACACGTGATATGCACAGCCCATAATATAAGCACCCTAATAAGCTTTGTCTTTTAACTCGCAATGTAAATTACATCGCCTTCTCTCTTCAAATGGCAGGGGTCACCAAACGCTGCTGCTCTTCCTCTCCCACCACACAAAAATTCGCAGCATGCCTCGCACAAAAAGACAAACCACCTCAGGTAAAAATCCAAACTCGGTGGGATTCTTCCCCTTTAATCCTCTCTCTAGACCACCGATAACTCGAAAGGGGACTCCCTCACTCCCACATGCGGGTGGGCTCACGCATGCAGAACGTGTCATATGTCGTCATCTTGCAGATGCTGAAACAGAGGAAAACCTTGCTGCAGCTCTTGGCTGTCCTCTTACAGCTGTACTCGAAGCTATCAACAATCTAGACACCACCAGAACGAACCAAAGAGCAATAGACAACCTCGCAAAGGACCCTGAAATTCTGCAAAATAATTTTGAGCGTTATAAAGAAGTACTCGTACGTGGTTTCATGACGGACTCGAATTTTCATGCAATTCAATTCCCTCCAGATACGACTGAATCAGCAGACTCTAGATCTGCCAATCACGAATACTCCTCCCGAGAGAAATATCGAAGAACAGGACAGACCGTTGAAATCCAGTAACATGGCCGTCGTCTTAGAACGGAGGCCTGGGACATCCAAGGCTTTGAAGCCTTCCATGTCACCACCTCCACACATGGTGGATTGCACAGAACAAACCAAAGAAAAGACGGTCTTGACAGCAGACCAACCTGAAGCAAAGCCCGTAGGCCAACCCGAAGAAAAACCTATGCCGACAGCAGAGACCCATGTCCGATGTGCACTTGCAGCTCGTTGTCTTGGGGGCCGAATGGCTGGCTTCCTATTGGGACGGAGTTTTGCCCTTATATCCCCAAACAAGGACTTGCACTATTTGACAAAACAGCTAACGAGCTTATAATCCTGGATGAAACCCCTGCATTCACATGTGACCGTTGCTACACTCGCATCAGGAAGCTCGAAGACAGGTTGTTGAAAAGCCGGATAAAGGTCCCCTAGGCCAGCTTATGTACATGTTTGGGCACATGTAAATAGAAGTGTAAATTCCGTTGTGCGTTACATGGACCTCTCTGAGTTCACCATTGCCTCGTCTACCGGCACCCCCAGCAGTCAGTATTGCTCAAAACATCATCCACAAACTTTTGCTGGTGCTCCGAGCGGATACAATACTTGAAGATTTGAAGCCGGTCCATTTTGGGGGCCAGTTGATTTCGTCGAAGGGTGTCTAAGCGTTACCTCAGTCGTTCACTAACTATTATTACAAGGCATGTTCATAATTAATTAAATTAAGCTCGACAGAAGTATTCGATTGTCGGTGTCTTTTGGACATCTGCTCCTTGGTTATACGAATTTTTACTGGGGGTTCCTTATCGCCCCCGTAGGAACTAGACGTTGTTGTCTTCTGTTTCAACTCGGGTCCACGGGACGAAGGGCTACTGAGCCAGGGTTGCGACCAGGAATCGAGTTGGGCGGAGTATTCGTGTGTGATGCCGTACCGACCAACCTTCCGGGGCCTTTCATCGCCATACTCGGGGGGAGAAAATGTGTTCGGCGTTCTGGGCCCGGTGTCCAGGCGTTGGACTTGTTGCTCCAGAGCTTTGATCTTTTCTCTCCAACTCGCTTGCTCCGCAACTAAACCCTGGTGCTCCTTCTCCCATCCGGAAATTTTCGCCTGGACTTCCAGAAATTTACTGGAGATTGTCCTGTGTTCAAGACGAAGTTGGTCGTTTATATCCAGGAGATGCTGGTTTTCCGTGCGTAAGAGTGCCTGAGCTTCATAGCAATCATTGTGATGGGTAAGTAGTTGCCCCTCTAAAGCGGTTATTTTTTCCGCCCAAGTTTTCTGCTCAGTAACCACGCCTATCCGTTGCTGCTCCCATACGGCAAGTCGTGTCTGGATTTCTCGGAGCTTTACACCCATTAGACTATAATCAAGATCAAATTGTTGCTGGATATCTTCCCATGGGGTAGCGGCCGTAGAGTGCGGGTCTGCTACAAACCCTAGTTGGGACTGGAGTTGATCACGAATGGCGTGCTCGAGCTGATCCCGGTCTTGCATTGACCTGCGAGCCTCGTCCGTTTTCTTTGTGAGTTCTGACTTGAGTTCCCCCACTACTCGCGAATTCTCCTCCCGCAACTGAGCTAGCTTGCTTTCCCACATAGTTGTCGCATTGACAACTTCTTCACTCTTCTGGTTGAGTTGGTCGCTCAGTTGAGACTGCTCGCGTGCTAGCATGCGAGCCTCGTCCGTTTTCTTTGTGAGTTCTGACTTGAGTTCCCCCTACTACTCGAATTCTCCTCCCGCAACTGAGCTAGCTTGCTTTCCCACATAGTTGTCGCATTGACAACTTCTTCACTCTTCTGGTTGAGTTGGTCGCTCAGTTGAGACTGCTCGCGTGCTAGCATGCGAGCCTCGTTCGCTTTCTTCGAGTCCTGCCTTGAGCTCCTGCAGTTCCCCCACTACTTGACAATTTGCTTCCTGCAAGGCCTTCAGCGCATTTTCCAACTTGGTCGTCGCACTGGCATGAACCTCTGCTTCAACGCCTACTTGAATCCGGAGCAGTTCGAGTTCGTGGTTGAGTTGAGCCCGGTCTTGCTTTAACACGTCAACCTCATCGAGGAGACTCTTCATTTCCACCATGTCCGACGCTACTGCTACTGGAGATTTTTCCTGTAAGTGCCGCAGATCCTGTTGTAATTGCGCTGTCGCCTTTAACGCCAGATCTGTTGTAATGACCGCTTTAGCATACCGCAGCTCGAGCTGGGTGCAATTGAGCGTCATTTAACTCGGAGCGAGGTTCATTTACCTGCCGGTATTCTTCATGCAGCGTCTTGCATTGCTCGCTGAGCCCCCTTTTCTCCACTTCTAGCCGATCGCCATTGGAAACATGAGCCGAGATCTCCTTCTGGGCTTGTGTCAACTTTTGTATGAGTTCTCTCTCCCCCATCGAACCCCGTCTTCCACGCAAGCACGCTCTCCACCATTCGTCCTGCCTCAGGGCTCTGACTGAGATAAGTGTTGAGCAGAGTGTGTTGGATTTCCAGTCTGACAGTCAGACTTTCGTACTGTTTAGCACGGTCCAGGACTTGATCACGTCTTGTTGTCCATTGGTCCACACGAGTGGTGGAATGACCGTCGTCGCAGGTGAAGTTGAATTCATGAAGAACACCCTGTTTCTCAGCGGAATGGAGGCATGATTGGAAGGCCTTCTGGCAGAGAAGACGCAATACGGCGTCATAAATGGGATCTTGAGGACTAAAAATGGTTCTTCGGAACTTCACAAGAAGATTGCCTAGTTTGGTGACAATTGCTGGCAAGAGTGAGCCAAGGATTTCGTCCAGTATCGCCGTGAGAGCCTCTTGCTCAGCAAGTTCTTGTCGAAGGGTCATGAATTCTTCTGTATCCTTTTGCGACTGGGATTTTCGGAGTTTATTCAAACTTTCGACGACGGCTTGCCGCCGAAAAACGACGAAACTTGACATTTAAGGTCCAGCTTCTGGGTCACTATAGCGTCAAGGTGCAGTTTCCTATACAAAAGTCATGAACAACAGCTATAGGCCGACCGAAAATCCAACCGTGAATTCGAGGATGTCGGCATGGTCAAAGCTTTGTCAGAGCCCAACGATCAGACCCTGACAAATCTTGTGTGGACACCTGTTTGGACCAGTGTGTCCATTGGTGACGTTGTCTTGATCATGAACCTAAACCCCATGTCGAATGCCCGCTCGGCTATTTTCGGGGCCAGGTCCCCTCAAGTATTCGACTAACACTTGGAAGAGGCGAACTTATTCAGTTTCAAGCCCTTCAACTCGCGCCTTCATTCGGACGGGATGGTTTCCTTCGCATGTTGCCAGCACTGCATCTGCATACCATATCATGTTAAATCGTTTCCTATTCTACTGCAACATCATCATGCGAGAATCCTCATGAAGACCTGCTTAGACACCTTACCAGCGAGTTGATTGACGGCGGGCTCCGAAATACGCTAAACATGCGGGGGCAAAATTTGCATCACGCGATGCTGAATGCGCTCCTACTTGACGCAATCCTCGAATATGACTGTAACGGCGAAGACCAATGGCAACCTAAAGAATCTGACCTGTTGGGGTCCGACGGCACCGGAAACTCAGTCGTTATGATGCAGCGTATTCTCGGGAGCCAATCCGTATTATGAAGGGCATAGCGAATGAGAGAGCTGGCCAAGTTTCTAAAGTCTCGACTTCCTTCGCAGTTTCAACTCGTCACTCACTTTTTTGGATAGATGTTGCATGGAACAACACTGGCCAGGATTGCAGACGAAGCTCTGGTGTCGTACGATCGTGTAAAGACAAATCGTCGGCGGAATGAATGCACAGCTCACGGCCTCATCCCAAAGCGATAAGTCAAACGCCGACATCTTCCTGTTGCGTTTGAAGCCACACAGCACGGAGACCGGAAGCCGCCGTGACTTCCACTTGTATCATCTGGTTCTTGTTGGTCATTTGATTCTTGAGGTTTAATTTCTAAGCTGTCCCTGCAGCTCGCGCTTATATTCAAATCAGGGGATAGATCTAAGGAGCCACTCGGAAATCAAACAAACACTGAAAGCGTATGGTCAAAAAGTTGGGAAAATCTTTTCCGACAACGCTGTTAGACGACATTGAAGAAATCGACAAATCTTTCACTGGGCCGTTGTCCTTAGCTCTCGGTACTACCATTCTGACCGTTCTCAACGATGCGAGAGACAGTATCCAAAGCTTCCTTGCTACGGACACCTGTCTTTACGACGTAAGTCTGGATTTTCAATTGCAGACGGTTTTTTAATGATCCCCTTCTTGCAGCTTAGTCGCTCACATGAGTTTCGGAGCACAAAAGGCACGCTAGTCTGGATTTTGGAGAGAGAGCTGATGAAACTCGTCCCCACGTTCTATGAAAGCCGAGTTTCCTCCCACCGAAATCATGCCCTGGCTTGAAAAGACGGATTTCAGGCGCTTTAAGCAACTATACGACACGCTGATGACGCCCCAGCGAGTATCATGGGAGGTTCGGGACGCATGGTATGGCACACAATTAGGCATATACCAAGAATCTCAAATCGGGCACAGTGAGTGGCCTATGTGTGATACTCAGTTTTGAAACTTATATTACTGCAGAAAAATTAAAGCGGGCCTGGGAAACCAATGCTAATGCTATGGTCGGGGCTCAAGAAAAAGGCAAAGCCTTGATCCATCTCAATCTACGAACTTGGATTTATTTCCGGGACTGCTTAGTTTTCATGATCACGATAGCGATCCAAATGCACAGCAAGATGAAGCGGACGATCACACGCAGTCTATGACTTCGATGCCCAATCATGATCAAGAACAAGGTCGGCTTGAGCGAGGGAACGAAATCACGATGGGTCCTATCCCGGATCCGGAGCAGGTTCAATTGCGGGCACCGAACCAGAGCCGATGGATCAAGATCCACCTGAGTCAGATGGAGCGACTGAAGGACATGGAGCAAGGTCGCCCTGAGCAAGAGAACGAAATCGCGATGGGTCCTATACCGGATCCGGAGCAGATTCAACCTGAGCCAGAGCCTATGAATCAAGATCCGCCTGATCATGAGTCAGATGGAGCGAATTCAAAGGACATGGAGCAAGGTCGCCCTGAGCAAGAGAACGAAATCGCGATGGGTCCTATTCTACAACGACCCCGCCAGCGCCTGGTGGTCGCTATGGTGGTAGATCAACCCGAGCGGGATAGAGAGGAGACAGCGGAGAAAGGAGGCGACAGGAAGAAGAGGGGCCGACAGCGGGAGAAAGAGCATACGCTGCCGCCAGAAAGTGAAAGCGAAACGGAGCTTCGCCGGTCCACTCGTAACAAAGACCAAAACCCCCAGCAGCCCCGCCGCCAGCCGCAAACTCGAACCACAAACCCAAGTCAAACTCAAAGAAAAAGACACGGGGACGTCAACAAGTTGCTGGAGAGCCAGTTCTGAATTACGAGCTACCTGGCTCAAACCAGATCTTTGCGGTCTATCAATATTCACCGTTAACTGAGGAAGACCTATTCAACGAGGCCACGATAAAACACTGGAACCGCGAACTCAAGTCAAAAGAACGTCAGGCACTCATGAATTATACCCAGTCAGAGCTCGATGAGTGGGATAGCCACCGCACAGAACTTCGAAAACTGGGGGTAAATATTGCAACGAAAATCTCTGAACTGGACAAGTTGAAGAATCAGACAACTTCAGCTCTCAGGCAGTCGCAAAAACCAGGCATAACAGAGGTGCAACTGAAGGCCCTGGCAGATAGGCAGAAGAAGTTGACGACTGACATCGCTGAGCTAACAGAATTTATCACCAGGGAGGAGCATTCGAATCCCAGGAACGAAAAACGACTGAAGCTCAAAGGTCTCGAATTCAAACCGGTAAGGGTGCGAGCTTGCCTTGAATAAGAAACTGACACCATGGACAGTGGAAAATGGTTTCACCTGGTGTTGCCATAGCGCTGTATGAACCGAATATCACTGGATCACTGGATGAAACGACTCTGCTCGAGTACGAGTGGTGTGGGCGGACCCAAGAAGTAGGTTTTAATGGCCAAGTTCAAATTTCGTCTGTATAGACTGATGACGTGCAGGAGGCGGATGTAGTGAAGTACCTTGTCGAGCATACGCCTTATGCTCTAGATGAGGACGGGGTGTCTAAGCCCCTTCATCTGCTGGCTTCTTCTCGAAATCCGATATTCGATCCACGTGGGACCCAGTCTGAAGCCTTTGTCATCTTGCACAAGGATTTTCTGGAGATGAAGATCGAGGACCTCCAGGCTATCATAGCGGACAGGTCCATTCTCATTGTAGAATGTCCGCAAACCCACTCCTGAGTCTTTAAAGGAAGTGATGCGCCGTATACGACGACTAGACGAGTCGTCGACTTTCAAGGTACATACAAGTTGTTACTTGATTTGAAGATATTCAGACTAACAAGTCTAGATGCATCGTTACCTTACAACGGGAGTCAACTCTCATACAAGACTGTTTTGGCCGCATGGTGCCTGACGATCCCTCATTCCGCCTTGGGAACCCGCTTGTCAACGCTCTTGACCACAAGATGCCGGACCATGTTGGGGTTGCTCTGCCCAAATACGCGTGCGTGGAATCTGTTGACGTATTTTGTTTCTTGACATTGATGTATTCACAGTGATCTGGGGACTGCATCCTACGCTCTGAAGGAGACACAAGACATTCCAGGCCTCTCACAAGTGACGCTTCCGCGGAGGCACATGTTTTGGGCTGTGTGCGGGAGTGCGGGCGTCAAAACGGATCATCACGTAGATTCCATGGGCATCACCTTTATCAACGTCGAGCACGGGAAAAAAATTTGGATGGTTCAAAACTCTCGATTCCCGCTGCACGATCCAGACAATGTAAGACCTCCCATGGACCGGGAATGGCACTCTCGCACAAACTTCCGCGCATGGGACCCCACCAAGAAAAAATGCCGATCGTTATGTGATGGAGTGCTTTGTGTTGCGTCAAGGTACAATGTTGTAAGTGTCTAAATCACGGGGTATAATATGTAGCTGACGGGATGACAGTATTCAGAGACCAGTTATCGCCCACAGCGTGATAGGGCTTGAACCTTCCGTGTTGACGGGATTTCACGAGCTACCAATACAGACCATCGACCGCTGTGTAGCAGCCGAGTTGCACCAGGTGTTCTCGGGAAGCCTTACCACAAATATCGACCACTCCGAGGCCAACTGGCTGCTAGGCCGGGTATTGGTAGCCCAATTGCAAAACATTGAGACCGGAGAGCAGGATGGGCATACCCTCGATATCAGAGTTAGCTCGCAGCTCGACAAGCTGATTTTGCTCATTGCCTTCAACATCATTCGGCCTGCCCTACACAGAGCCATGTATAAGAAGGAGGTAGCCTCCAAGGATGCACCTCTACCCATCTCCGTGCACCAGTATGTCGAAATCGCACACATCTGGCGTCGGATAGCCATGTTCGAACAATTCGTTCAGCCCGTGTACGATCCCAAGGCGTCGGGAATGAAGACCTTTTCCTCTGTGATCGATGTAAGGTTCAGATATTCCATTGGCGCTTTTCTGACGATCTATGGCTAGGACGCCGTGGTTAACTTGGCTGGCTTTTGCGTTCGGTACCGACAGAATCCGCCACCTGGGCAGACAACGGAAAAAGAATTCTCAGTAACACGATTGAAGCGACATATTGCTGATATGCTGGGGGCTTTTGAGTACGTCAGAAGTGGGAGGGATTTGGCTCACTATACTCGAAGCCTGCCGTCGATTCTTCGAGTTGAATTTGATCGAAAAATTAGGGAACAAGAGGAGTTCCTGACGATTCTACCTTGGACTCGACTTGTAACAGAAGACGATGAAGTCATCACCGTAGAGCTGCCCTTTGGGTTCTCTCGGCTGCCGGCACCTAGACGTTTGTCACCGTCTGCTCCGATGATGGAGGCTGGGCCGGCTACTATGTCCTCTCGAGCGTCTTCTCCACTTAGCACTCCTCCTCAATCTCCCCAAATGAGGTCCACCACAGCTCAGCAGCAGCAGCAGCAGATGAGTTCTAATGACAAAGATTGGGATCGGAACAATAAAACTCCCAAGCAACCACTGAAAATTCGTATAACCAAGGACCAGATATCAACGATTTACGACCAGTAGTGTGTAGGCTCCGTACTGCACAAATAATATATAAACCGTTTCACAAAGAAGAGATAATGTGAATGGGTATGCCTCGATACACCGTAGTTTCCATACATAGTAATTTGACTGCTTGCTTTTCGCGTCCATCTGTGTCCGTGTCCGTGTCTGAGTCGAGCCGACATATCGGTCTCTCCGCGTTCCCCCTCCTTCCTCCTTTCACAGATAATACATGCAAAAGCACGATTCAGTGAATGTACAGGTGTTTGGCGCAGCCAGAGGTAGATGGTGGGAATGTGTGCTTGCCACCTGTTGAACTACATGTACCTAGAATGCCATCTGATGCTATCACAGGATTTGTCAGAGTCCAACGATCAAGGTCTGACCAAGCATTTGATCCAGCAACTCTACTCGGACCGAAGCTGTACATGCCCGGGCTCTTGTTTGTCTGCGCCAGGGTGGATTCTCCCTACCCGCCATTGGTTAGACATATGTACAGTGCTGGTATATATATGTCGTGCAGGAGTAGTTATTATTATTATTATTTACTTTTCAAAGAAAAACTGATTACCCGTGACTACCGGTAGTCACGTGTATGTCGTTGGCGTACTTTCAATTCGAAAATTTAAAAGACCAGCACTCGAAGCTATTATATATTGAAACTGGGAGCACATCAAAATCTGGCCGGCGTTTCTTTACAGCTGCCTTCCATAGCGAGATGCATTGAATGAGCAGGGAATGTTCGCACATAACCACAGATCAAGCAATGACAGACTGCGGTCGACAAGAATCGCCAAGTGTCCCGTGGCAACCCCAGACGGGAATTGAACTCTGACCAGGCAACACCAAGTGAACTCTGCTCAGCATTTTCTATGGCAAGGCTCGCAGAGTCCCAGCCTCCTCCAAGGAAGGTTTTTGGGGTGCTACCTTTATGCGGCGTGACTACATCAAATTTAATATCGAGCACGGTACGAGCAGAGAGAAGAGGCGCTCACCTCGGTGGAGATTGGGATGGTTGGTGCACCGACCATCTATGACGTGCTCTCCATAACCTGGCGGGGAGAACATCGTATCGCATCCATCACAGCGAACGGCAGACCCCACAATAAGAGAGAGATCATCAGGCAAAATTCCGGTCGTCGTATTGAGACGGCGGATGGTCTGTCCATAGTCGAGATAAAAATGTTCGTCGTGCCGAGCGGCCCGAGCAACCACACCTGGATAGATTCTGTTGTCGTAAGGTTGGAGGAGAGGGTGAGGTTTGAGCTCGAAGACCCAAAAAGGGTGTGTCGCAGGTTTGACTACAGACTGCTGAGCCACGACAAGGACAAGGTTCAAAGGTCACCTAGCAAAATGCCAGCTTCCAATAGCTGATCATCTCCGGTGTTGGCGCGAGCATCAGCCACTTCGCGAGAGTAGATTGCTTGTATGTCAGTGGGTGGAGGCAGACCACGTGGACGTGGACGTGGACGTGGATGTGGATGTGGATGTGGACGTGGACACAAGCCAGGGCTCAGATGGACTGGGTTGGGGTCGAGAGTCGCCTGGAGGTTGGGGTCGAGAGTCGCCCGGGGATGAGGGTGAAGGAAAAACCGGGAGGTTCTAGACCTAAAAACGGCTCAAGAGTGGGGTACAGCAATGACATGCATAGTACCGTGGGGTACGACGAGTTCAAGCTTTCCCCAAAGCAACTTGAAGCTTTAGGTCTCGACGCAACGGGGGAGGTTTTAAATGCTGCCTTGGGCCTGAAACAGCTCAAGAAACGATGTACAATCGAGAGAGGGATAAGTACCTGGATATGGTACCCCAAATCCTAGTCATCGAAGGTAGGGACACTTTTGTGCGTTTGGATCGTCCTGAGTAAGGCACGATGGGAGTCGATGGACAGGCTAAACTTTCAGAGCAGACATAGCGATACACGTTAACTGGGGGAAAGTTCAGACTTATAACCAGATTTGCCGAGCAGGTCATCGAAGAAATGGGATCGCCACGACCTGCACACATGTACATGTGGACGTAAGACCACGATGCTGCATCAATCACGCCGGAAGCCAAGGGTTGACTGCGAGGTACAGGCCATCGCGATCGTGGTGTTTATTTGGTAAAGATATCTCCAAATCGTTAGAAAAAGGGTGCATGCACACCATCAGTCATGAACATTCCGGCCCCACTTGTGCACAGTAATATTCCAGATCGGCAGGCATATTCCCATGATCAGGAGTGACACAGACACGTTTGTGTGAGCGAGATCTGGGAGCATGTTGTGCCTTTCGCTTCAGGGCGAAGAACTCAGTGTCCACATCTTCGATACCGTACATGTCTGCCATGGAAAATCAGTGCGCAAATAGATCTGAGGGTGAAAACCACAGACCGAACTCGCTTGACGCCGCTTCAACCAGATTATAATTATCAGTGTTGGGAGTGCCAGAGACGCCATAATTATGCGGAGGCACGAAGACAGTCCCTTCATTAACCGCCGGGCTTAGCACAGTTGTCAGTGTAAATCACAGCCGTCTTGGACCAATTCAAGTGGGACCAAAATCCAGTATGCTCCCAATGCTGGCTATACGTTGGCTGAGAGCAGGCGATAGGTGGAAAGCTAGGCGCCGCTGATGCCGACATGTGCTGAGACCTCGACTGAGCACTGGCAGCTGAGTCTCTGGATTTTCTGCCTTGCGCTTTAAGCTGAGACCATGTCACCGATACATTTCGAGGATCCTCTGTTCGAATCATTGTAATTTTGAGCCACGCAATGTTGAGCCGCAGCCTTGACTCACTGAAAAAGGTGTCCAACTCGGAACTGACTTGTTTAAACTCCCCCGTGGACAAGAAGCTTTGGACCTCATTTAAAATGGTTCGAATCGATGACTTGAATCGTTCGGGTGCTAGTTCTTCCCCAAGCAAGGAGACTATTTCACGATGAAAGAGGTATTCCAAGCGTAACAGGACTTGGGGTTTAGAACCGAGGCCGATTTTGAGCTGAATACAATGAGATTTCGAGCCCATTGAGTACCAAAACTGACCCAGTGCCAGGAGGCCACATTGAACGCTGATTTCGAATCATGTAACTTCCGAGGAAGAAGTACAAGCAGCGGGCTAATGAGGTAAAGGAGGGTCGGCGAGAGAGCTTGATCGCGATTGTTGAAACTTTCTGGGGGAATGCCGCATCTAGACACCATGAATTACTCAAAAAAAACCTCCCAGAGTTGGACATACTTGGAGAGCCACGTCAATACTTCCTCTGGATCAATCTTGGATTCATATGTATCCTGTTTCTATATATTGGGTTAGGAATTGAGTGAAAAAGTACCCATGTAAGGGAGCATACACGAGAGATCCAATCGAGACCAAACAAGACGAGGGCAAAATTGATGTAGATCTTGGGGCGATGGAATTTGCGGTTGGAATTCTCTTGGAGGAATCCCTCCAATGCCTGTTGCGTTACCCTTCGCCAGTTTCGGCGACAAAGACGGTTGAAAACTTCAGTGAGTTTATGAGTGATGCCAGAAGTAGGAATCAAACGACGCTCTCGGAAAGTAGTTTCCGAGTCGGCCCAAGGCGGCTGGGGGAGTTTGGAAAGTATAAAAACTTCCATAGTACTCCGCAAGAGAATCCATTCTCGAGGTGGTTGAGGACGGGAGAACAATTCACAATCTTCGGATAGACTGTAGTACTGTCCACGGAATCCGGACGAGTCCTCATCAGCAAGGCAGAGGGCAAGAAGGAGTCGCTAGCGGAATGCTTTGGAAGATCAAGGGACGAGAGAGAACCTTACCTCGAATTTTTTCTGGATGTTCCCGTCATCAAAAACAGAGGAATTGTGTAAGAGGTCCGTTGGAACGACCCAAGGAACCAAGAGAGCCAAAGCAGAGCAATTGAGCGCATTCATAGTGGTCAGTATACGTAGTTAGACTGATCGTTTCGGATGTCTGGCGTCGCTTATACCTCCGGAGTTTCGAGTCTGGAAGAAAACCACATTATGATGGTTGATAATTATAAGGAGGATGCCGATCATGTGACAAGTGACACCTACCTGTCAACAACTTCGAACTTGATCTTTCTGGCTCGTGGCGCAACATGTGTACTTATTCATGACGTGCCAACTCATCCGGATCCTCATGACTGTTCAACAATCTCGGTTCTCCAGATGCAGGCCCGTGACAAAAAAGAGTTACCTATTCTGCCTCGTGTGGATCAGCCCGAGTTCTCAACCCTTCTTTCATCAGCTTTCTTTCTTGGCACTTCAGCCCTCTACCAGCACCATGGCCCCATTCCTCAACTTCATCTTCAATCGACCTCAATCTATTGGGGGTCGCCCGCCACATTCCTCGCCGGCAGATCTAGAAGTCACGTCTCTTTTGGAGCGGCTACGCCTCAATGTGAATGAGTATCCCCTTATCACTTTGCGATCAACTAAGCGAGGTTTCCAGCCTCGAACGACGGAATTCCGTGGGCACGACCTTTTGGAGGAACTAGGCATTAAAACTGAGGCAAAGGTCCAGTTGGAGGAAGAGGAGTGGGTGGTAAACCTTTCGATATGCAGCACTGAAAAACTTCATCAGCGAAAAAGAAGCTCCTCGACCTTCTGCATGGCTACTGGCCCCCTCGAGTAAGCAGAGCGAGAAGGATCAGGTAGTCACTCGGCTGCTTGCGTTACGAAAAGATAGAACTGTCTCAGCGTGGCACGTTAAGGAGTGCACTGCGGACTTGCGACTCCCTAACGACGTCTCGAAGGAGATACTTTCAACGTTGGGAGGCTCTGAGTGCGTTATCTCATTCTCTTTGGTACAGAGGCTCACGGTAACACCTTAGAAGTGAAGCTGGGCCTCCAACCCCTCCAGCAACGAAACGCAATCTTTATCCACGGACGAGCCTTCCTGAACCCTCTAATCCGGTCAACTTTGGGCACGGAAGAGCCTCTACCTCTGAGCCCGAGAGCGAGCCTGAGCCTGGGCAGCCGCGAACCGCGGCCCGGAAGCCGGCCTGGAATGAATCAATCTCGACTGCCCCCATAAACCCGGCTTACAAGCAACCTGAGAACCAGCACCAACCCGCAGCACCCACAAAGTTTGCTACCGCTCGAATCTCTTCGGGTCCTGCCAGTGCTATCACGCCTACCCATGTCATCGTGGAAGGCAAGAAAATCACTGATGGTGTGCGGTTCCACCACTACCAATCATCTGGCGGGCTCAAGCTTGATCGACCTTTCACTACCCAACCTGAGCCGCAGCCAGGCGACCTTTACTCGCACCAGGTCGACAGCGGAATGGCAAATCTGGCTGTATCATGATAAGAGTGGCTGGGTGAACATCGCGACGGAATATAGCCGCTACCATCGGGAGAAAATTAGTCACCCCTCAAAGCCAGGATTTGTTCTCCTGCAGCTCAACGAGCCCCTACAGGGATCTAACTTACGCTGGAGACAGTACACCTGGTATCAGAACAATCCCAAGCATTGGGGGTCTTTTGAGAAGGCCTACATTCGACCTTCGTGGATGTCCCCCCCCACGGAGCGAAATTCAAGACCTGATCAAACTAGTTGGTGAAATGTTATATGCCTCAACTTTGTTTTTTTACGTATGCTTTTCGGAAATCCATGCCATTATGATCATCAGGGTTTTGAGTTCAACATCTCGACACCATCATAGCTACGAGCTTTAAATTCGAATGGCCAACGAAGTACACCAGCTGTATACAACATGTACAGTGCCAAGAGTTCCATGTTGTTCCCTTTGTAGTTCAGCAATGGCAACATGCTTAAGGCCGACAATACTTTTTTTCCTGCCGCTCCAAGACCGGGTACAAAGAATCAACTTACTTCAAACATGCGAGCCTCCACGATTGACTGCAGCTTCGCATCCCAATGGTTTCAAATGGTCATTCTGGGCAACTTGTTTCAACCCGCCCTGCATCCCATGCCGCCACTCGTCATCCCTTCACGTTCGAGACAGCTGCAGCAATTGGGAAGTGATTATAATCATCAACACGTCTTTGAACAGTCTGAGGTTAGCCATGCCTATCGCACTTGTCGTTCGAATTAAAATATCTTCAGCTCTCTCTATTGAAAAAACATGAAGAGGAGCTGTTGCAGCACTTGCAGCAGCGCCAGGATCAAGTGGACACCGTTCGACAAGCAATGCTGCAACGCCGGACCGCGATGGCGAAACTTGATGCTTCAAAAGCCTCGAGCAGAACTTGCGTGAGCAAATGCCATTGGTGATACTTTCCATGATATTGCATTGAAGTTGTCGCTAACGGCGGCTTCAAAGTCGCTACCTAATGGTGAGTATGAGCCGCCATCGGGATTTATGGTGGCGGAGCGATTTCGCTTTGGGAGTTTATGGCGGTGGGGAGGCTCAGGTTGCGGGTGCCAGCGCCTGCCAGCTGTATCGGTTGTCGTCAGTGTTTAAGTGTTGCCAGGCATGCGCACAGGCGTGGATCGATATCTCTTCAATACATGTACCCTAATTCACCATCTCGAGCGCGGCTGCTCTCTATCATCCGGCGGAATATGCGTTTGGCGGCTAAGCGGCTGAAGTAGATCAAATGCTTGGTCAGAGCTTGATCGTTGGACTCTGACAAATCCTATGATGGCATTCTAGGTACCCCATGGTTTGGAGAAAGGGGAATTAAGGTGGCTTGGCCATGGGCATGTACAAAGGGTATGTTGAGTCTTTCATCCTCTTTTTGTCTTTGGGTATCTCTGTACTCCTGTTTCTCTCTCGAATTCAGGCTAGGCATGTACATCAACACTCGCGCAGAGTCCGGGTTGTCCCAAGACGAGAAGAACACCTTTGATGATGCTGTCTGTTTGTTCACAACACGCGACGACGTTGAAGATCTCAACTTGACACAGCTAGAAGCGCTGAATGTTCCATGTGCAAGGGTTGACGCCAAGCATGAGGGCGGCACTGGTGGCCATAGAATCAAGGCAGATCAAGCTGGCGGCTTGGAAAACCACGTATATCTTGCCAAAGGTGCGAAAGTCATGATCACTCGGAATCTGTGGTCCGAGAAAGGTCTGCCCACTATTTGCACTACGAGTAATTGCTTACCAATTCAGGCCTTGTGAATGCTACAGTGGGTATAATTCAAGATGTTATCTGGCATCATGGCGCTCAACGCTCAGATGTGCCGCTCGACGCTCAGATGTGCCTTTGGCTGTCCTGGTTACACTGGCCCAACGCGCTGGTACACTCAAGCAGGCGTACCCATCATTCCGATTCCACCAGTCAAGACAGTGTTCGAACACGGTGGGAAGACCATGTCATGTACCCAAATTCCGTTACGCTTAGCCTGGGCAGTTACAATCCACAAATCACAAGGCTTAACACTGAGGAAGGTTCGCTTAGGACTTGGCAAGAAAGAGTTTGCCAGTGGCCTCACATTTGTTGCACTCTCACGCGTCAAAACCATCGACTCTCTTGCCATTGTTGGTCACTTGGATTATACATGGGTGAAGCGGCTGGCAGGGACTAACTATGATGCCCGATTACAAGACTTGTTTCGTAGATATCCAACTGTGAATTAATGCTGCGCGAGCTACCCCCGTTGAACGGATTCCTAGTAAGTTTCAGTTCCACCGCACACCGACAAGCAGAGGACGGTAGAGATCGCCTGGTCGCCGGATCACCAAGACATCCCAGGAAACGAGAGAGCCGACGAGCTCCGACAACACAATCAACGACACGGCCAGCACTACCTGGCGCACGGAACTTCCCCGACACATCCACATTACCCCCCAAAGCACACCAGCTCTGCCAACTGGATAGACACCCAACGCTGGCTGCTCAAACGAGCACCGCGCCTTAGTAGTCAGTAGCGTATTTGCCCATGGAATATAAATGTGATTCAAAAAAAAGAAAAAAAAGGATCGTGGCGTATGGCATGCACGTGACTACCGGCATTCACGTGACTACCGGTAGTCAGGCTAGCGTGACAGACACGTGCCACTCCGACGCAGATGCACAGTGCTGCTAATACCTCGTAAGTGGTTTAGCAGCACTCTACCGGAAATCAACACTAACCAAGAAGTAGTCGAGTACCCATCGCTCTTTCGGCTGCACCTCTTAAGCAAGAAGAATACCAACGAGCCGAAGTTCAGGCCAAATTGCGTCAAGCCGAAAAGTCCAAAAAAATCTCGGATAACGAACGACAGCAGCTCATCTCCGACAAACTCAACAAAGTGGACAGCAAACGCATTTCTCTCGAGGGTCAGATACGAGACTGGCGGAAGAAGAATAACGAGAAGGACAAACTATTGAAGAAGACCATCAAAGAGAAGGAGGAACTACTCGAGAGGTTGCAGAGGGAGAAGAGGACGGAAGATCAATCTGTCGGGGCGTGTGGCCATGCCCAACTCCTGGCGGATAAAAATGCGGCTGAGACGAATCTCGCTCGAATGCAGGTTCAGTATGTCAAGTGCGACATGGAGCGCCGGGACAAAGATCGGCGTCTGGATCAGCAACTCCTAATAACGCAGTCCCTCAATCAGCAAGTTCAGGAATTAACAGCCTCCTTCTCGGAACTGAAAAAACAGCTGGAAGAGGTAGGAACTACCGACCTACCACTGGTCAGCTCATATAGCTTCAGATTCACCGACGACAACACAAACGTCTCGAAGATGGCAGCCATGCCCTTCAGGAGCAAGCAAATCTGGTAGCCACGCAGGCAAAGAAAATAACTGGGTTGGATGTTGCTTTGCAAAACGCACTCTCTCGCAGTCGGAAGCAGATGCTCAGCTTCTCGGACAAAAACGTGTCTCTGGAGACTCAGGAGAAGAAGCTTGCTGATTTGGAAGCCGCCTTGGAAGAGGTGATCTCCCAGTCGCAAACTCAAGCCAAAGTTCTCGTGGAAAAGGACGCTTATTGAACATGCAGGTGAAGACGATTGCTAAGCTAGAAGCAACATTGCAAGGCTTGTGGGTGGAAGCAATACAGCAACAAGACCAGCAAACGCTCGAGAGGACTTCTCCGGATTGCGCTCACAAGCAGAAGGATGGTTCTGGCGGTCCTGATAATCTGGTTGGTCTCTCCTCTCCCCTGACCACGTCAGGGGAGCCAGAGGAGAGGCCTCCCGCAAAGCTTCTCGTCAGTCTCCCCAGCACCAATATGCAAGTCAACTACAGAGGCAGTTGCAAGTACCCAAACCGCCGCCAAAGCACAAGTACTGGAGCGATTTTTATGAGTCGGAGCAGCTGCAGAAATTTGCCAGATTGCAGGAGAGAAATCGTGTGAGTAACGATTTTCCAGCTCGAAAAGAATGCCCTTCACTCTGAATCCAGAGTCTCTTGAGACCCCCCATTGCAATGTCTCCGACAGACAGCCGAGCGTGGGCTTGTGTTCGGTGTATACAGGCGGGACAACCATGTCTCAAGCTTCTCGACAATAAAAAGACTCGTTGCATTCTTTGTCAATATGGGGAGGATGGGACAATTGCAAACCGTACGGACCGGAAATGCACAGTCATCTACACGAGCACATCTCCTCATCAGTCGGAGATTCAGAGTTATCAGTTTTTTGGTATGGGCTTTCATGCTAGTATTGTATTCACTCACGAAACTACCTAGACAGAGCCGTTGTTCAGGCAGTCGTCGACTTCAACAATTTCACCGTCAGAAATTTCAGTCACTTCATCGAAGAGCGTTTCCGCGAGCCAGGCGCCGGGGTCAGAATTTGTGAACCTTTGCCAAGTTGATTGGTGAAACACCAATACTATCAGCCAGCCATATGCTTGTAATTCTCAGAACTATACTATCTCTTTTACAGACCCAATATTGTGGCGGTCGTAAGCTCCCTAGCATCTCAAAAGCTGTGCCGCACGCATGAGTCAGTTTATGTGCGCAGTCAAAGCGTTTATAGGTCCGCTGCGGTCTAGGCGGGAAAAATGGAAGTAGCGAGGATACAGATGATGTGCTGACTAAGCTACGCGGTGGATGCTGCCCCAGCAGCTCCACCACCGCCATGTCGAATTATATTATTCAGCCCCTTCCTGGTTTTCTTGGACTTGGTCAGAAGGATAGCCACGATGGAGTTGGTGATACTTGGAGTCTACATTCAGTGCCAGAAACGATTTAAATGTTAAGACCCACCCGAGTCATCAGTTTAACATGGATACAGTCTTCTTCCAGTGGAGTCACAGCCAGATGCCCACAGATATGGCGCGGTTCAATCACGATTTCCCGTGGCTCGAACTTAGTCCTACGTAGCCATCCGGTGACATGGGCGTCAAACAGAGGATTGTGTTTCGCCCAGCTTCGATAGGGATCCTTGTAGCCATCCTCGAGGGGTGGGAGAACGGCCACAAATAGATAGGTTGCCCAGCTGCCTGCGCGTTGCACACGAACTATCTTCCTGATAAGGGCTGCCTTCTCGACTTTGTTGTCCAACCGTAACAGCACGTATCCGTCCTGATCATTGGGACTAGCCCCCGCTCGTGCGTAGCGGAAATGAAATGTGCAACGTAGATTGCGTCAACTTCATATACATGCCACTTTGGGGGAAGATCAACATCCATGGCATTGGGTTGGGAGGCATGGTAAGCATTGAGCGAACTGCTATGTTCGAGTCCAGCCACGTTAGATGTGGCTTATCCCGGTGACGATTTCCTGTTCATGATCATCCTGATCAATTCCGAACAACTCTGAAGTGGTCATCCCCAGCCCTTTCTTAGGTCGCTGGTCCTTGGCCTCAAGAACACGAATCGCTTTCGAGACGCTGGAGCGCACGGTGTCATCAGATTGAATCAAAGTGACGAGATTGGCCATTTGTGAAGCACTTCGCAGGAATGTCTGCTCTACTTCACCTGAAGCGCAGTCAATCACATGTACCCTTGGACTTAAAATGCAAACCTGGCTTGTTGTTCGTTTTGATTTGGTGTAGGATATAGATGAATCTTTCGTAGAAATGAGCGCCTCTGGAATGAGAAGGCCCTAGTCGCCGAAGATTATCGCCAACGTGCCCCGCCTCGTGGATTCTTGTTGTAATATTGTTCTCCGGAAACAATCGCAGCAGGCCCTCGAACCAGAGCTGATATATTTTTTTCATACCTTTGCGCATCAAGCTCTGCTATTTCCTTTAGACCCGTTATCTGAATCATCGAAACCAAAAGCAGAAGATTTGAAAGCAGCTCTCTCCATCGACTGGTGCGCTCTTTCCAAAGCCAGATGAGAGCAGTGGGAAGATGCACGGTGAAAAGTATGTTCCATTGAAGCAGCACTAAGTTTCCATGGCGCTTTGTCCCCAATCTTTGGGTACACTCTGCACCCAGCTGGGAACGATTGTTGTGTGTTCTCTCATAAAGATCATGATGTCGAGTCCTAGCACAGGACCTTTGGAAATATCCGGTCGCGGGAGCATATTCAAGTCGTCCACAATCTGGAGAGGCGCAATTAGTATGTGTCCGAAGAAGATGCTGTAATAACTAACCTGCGGACTCTCAATCAGGGATTTATATAAGTCGCTCACTTTTCCCGTGTCGGAGAGTTCAAACACCTGGCAAAGATGTTTTAAGGCCTCTTTACCTGACCTAGGAGGTACATGCCTTTTGTATATCCCTTGCAGAATCTTTACACTGAGAGCAAGTATGCGTTCAGCAGTATTGGGATGCACCCTCTGGCTGCGAGCCATGAAACGAGTCTTAGCCGTCTCCCAGACCCTATCGAAAGTGGCCAAAGGCTCGTCAGGATGGAGCAGAGGGACAACATGGCTATCTATGTCGTCAAGGGTTTCCATCTGTGAACAAGCATGGCCATAAGCTCGGAGAAAATGCAAAGATTTGGAGAGGACGAACCCAGGCTGCAATACGCCGAAGATACCATTCAAGTGCGATAGGTTTGTTGTAGCCAGCAGTTCGGAGCCCGTGAGCATAACAGAAATAGAACAGAGTGCGGTAATCCGGGTGATAATGCCGCTCCTGTTCATTGTGCTGATCTTGGTTTGGAGCCTCCTCTTCGAGAGACGACTCGTTGTCCTCTTCATCTTCGTCTCTCTCTGAGCCGCCTTCTGACGAAGTATCTCCATCATCCTCAGCCCCCAACTCGTTGAAATCTTCCAAGTCTGTTGTTGCTTTTGCTTTTTCGCTGAGGTTCCTAGGAACTTCTAACCCACTCCGACTGATCAAGACGCCCAAAATCAGGGGTATCCTCTTTGAACTTCTTAAGCTCCTCCCACAGTTCTACGAGATCATTTTGCAATGCATCCACATTACCCAGCGGGGATACTGCATACGGTGGGCAGACCCATCTCCTCCGCTCTTATCCTCGTCAATTTGCAAAAATTTCCGACAGTAATCCTGGATTAGGCCCAAGTGCTGATTATGCATCGGCTCGATGCTGCCACGGGTAATATGGTTGAAACAGGGAAGGTCTAGTAGCGGACTGTAGCGGACATGGTACTTGGTGAAGATTTTGTCCCGAGTACGACGATCAGGCGCGTCCTTCCATTCCATCGCATGCTTCTTGTGAGAGTCGATATCGCGCCTCTTCCAGCTCTGGATGTTGTAGTTTTCGATGGCTCCCATTGACATAGGACATGGGATACATGGGTCGATGGAGGTGGGGGAGCTGTGTCCAACTAGGGCGCGAAGACCAAGCATATCACCGATTGGGTATGCAACAACGGCACGAATTCGACACCCTTCTGCACAGTCGTGGGTCCGCGTGAGAAAGATGCCAGGATCATAGAACGTTGCAAGTTGTTGGCAGAAGCGCTCCAGCATGGACCCTATGGTCTCGACAGTGAGGCCTGGAGGATGGGCACCCAGAAAGAAGATATTCTCGAATCGATGCCGCAGATGAGGAGGGAAGTTGAGGATAGTAATCCAAAAGCCTGTGGAGCTTGTATTGATTTTGGCAGTTGAGTTTCCGTAAGGATTGAAGCCGTCTTCTGCAATTGCAAGGAGCAAACGGATTTCACCTTCCTGTTCCACCCCAAAGAAAGGCTGGCCCTGGTGATCCTTGAACTCAGAGATCACAGGAGAGCCCCAAATGTCCGTCATGACTTCCTTCTCTCGCAAGTCACTCAAGACACGACCGGGATATTCCTTGAGGAGGGTCTCAACACCAGGCCGAGAAAAGAGTCGTCCAATCCAAGGGGCAAAATCCTGAAGCAGAACAGGAACGAGGGTTTGCAAACGGGATTTGTTGCCTTGGTCTCGAATTCTAGTGGTCAAAGGAGCTCCGCAGGTTTGTTTGAATAGCACATTGGCGCATGTAGAGATTTCTTGGGTAGAAAGCTCAGCCACCGGGGTAAGGTGCCCACATGTCTGGCAAGAAGCGTATTTTGTCACGATGGGGTCGAGATGTAGAACTCTAGTTATCGTTCGAGGGTCGCGAGGGGCAAGGGTCGCATACAGGGGATCTTGCGTAACCTGAGAAAGAATATCCTGGAAGGCACCGAGCAGGACGCCGGCATCCGCACGCGGAACATGAGATATATGGTGCAAGATCGCTGTAGTCAGCATCGAGGCAAAGACGGGAGGGCGGTACCATCGATGCCGAGATGCACGGAAGAACCAAATGTCTGGCAAAGTTTCAAACACGTTCAAACAAGGGCTCGAAGAGATCTACCTGTCCGAACCACAAGCTGCGGTAAAGTTCGCTCCAGCCGCTGATAGTCCCAATGGGTTTGCTTTTCTCGATATGAATCCTGCAATTGCTCATCGATGCGATTTAGGAGTGCTTGCTGCCGGTTGGAACGTGGAAGATTTGCCACCAGCGTTTGCAGCTCACGAAGGCGAGTGAGGTCAGCAAGGAAGTATCTATTATGCTTGTGTTGATTCAGCAAAGCATGGGGACCTGTATTGAAAGGTTGATCCATGGTTTCGTGGGAAAGTTTGAAGTCTCCACCCTCCTGAGGATTGACCCGAAACTGAAGAGGCTCGGAGAGCGGTGTTACACATCTGAGCATGCTCGAGTCTAGCTCAGCCTCTACACTGAGGAGGACAGCGTCGGAGTCAGCCGAACGAGTCGGGCTAAAAGGTGATCGATGAGAGTCAGCACCTGTTTCTGGGGGCAGGGAATTCAAGGAGGAGTAAGCTGTGCCAAGCGAGCAGGGCCTGTTTTGGTTCGGGGCAAGTTAGCATCTAGGTCCGTGGCATTACGACGGAATTCCGATGGAGGGTACGGATGATTTGATGACCTAGAAGTTGATGCTGAAGCACGATGGCCGCCCCACTTATCCGCTCATCTCGTTGATGATTCCTGGCGGTGCCGCGGTCATTTCAGGGTTTTTGTGCCGACAGTGAATGCCGCAGGTACAGTTGGTCGTGCCAGGAAACTGCTTAGGAAATACCGGATAATCTACAGGCAAAATTATTTGAGGTCAAAGTGGTTTCTGCGAAAATATACCTTGTTTCATACCTCCCAAAAAGAAATACCCTCACATGCAATGTAGACATTTGCCCGACGAATACCTCGGCAAGAGTCTCTGCCGGTCTGAGGGGGCGCCGGTGGAAGTTCGGGTGAATGACACTGTACATGTGCTGATTATGAACACGTGTCCAGCCAGGAATGAGGTGACGCCTTTGCAGCTCGCTCAGGATGGCGTCTGCAGTAGCAGTCAGGCGCACTGCTGGAAATATGGTCAGATTAGCACTGATCCTTCAGCCTCCCAGCTACGCACTCATCAGCTGTGGTTTGGCGAATGGCCCGTGGACATTGATTTGAACACTTCGGGTGTCTCGCGCAGCAGACTTTGCAACACTTTTCATCCGTTGTTGAGGAGCAGCGGAGACAATCCGCATGCATTGCGGATAGATGGCTGCGATAATTATGGGTGAGCAAAGGGACGAAAAATGTTGTTGTGATCTAGTAGCTCACCGAATATCTCGGCAATAAAGAGCAGCAGGAGGCAACAGGGAATGGTGCTACGTGGATACGCCGAAAGAGACATCAGCGTAGCGAGGAACTCATGTCCGGGAGAGTACAGATCCATAGCGAGTCGGAAAGAGCTGGCGTAGAGAAGAACACTGCAGATAAATAAGGCGGTTAATAAACTGCAGAGCGTCTGGTGCTGATAGAATAGTCGACAGTGTCGTCTCCAGCCGGAGCGTCGCTGGTGCCAGCCTGAGTGGGCCAGCAGACGACGGCCAGCCAAGCTGCTCACCGCCGGTCGCATCCGGTGTAAGAGATCTATGCACTCGTCACGGTCACGAGGGGGTATTGATTGTCGACGTCGTACCGAGTGATCCGCGGCAGCTAATCTCTGAAATTCTACTCAGGAACGTATACACAGACTCCTCATGATCAGCTGGCAGACACTGGGCAACTCTGCGAGCATCCTCTCGTTTAGTCCAACCCTTCTCTGAGCTTCGTTAGAGCTGCGTGCACACTTGTCAAAGGTAAATCGACGTCCATACGTGTACATGGTGCGACGAGACGACTTAAAGGGTACGGCAGACGCCGGACTCTCCCTTCCGCCAAAGCTTTCATATAAAACCGCTGGCATCCTCAAAGCTGGAGCAGCCCTTCCATCTCGATATCCCTGCGGTGTCGAGAAGAGGTCCGACATTCATCGCATCAAAGCGATCCACGAATTATAGGGACCAGGGGCGAACCTTCCACTACTGCATACCATGGATAGTTCCCAGATCCCAATCCGTGGTATCCACGAACTGGATACCAGCCAGGAATGTCAGGACGAGGGCACTGTGCGGCCGAGAAGGCAAGCAAATTGTGACCCGTCAATCCGTCTTCGCGAGCATGCTGCATAGACCTGGCTGCATTTGCGAGGCCTTTCACCGTATAAAAGATCGAGGGGCCGTTGTCATTCTTTCTTCCAGTGGCGTTGGCCGCGCTTCGGTGCCCTTCACGAATGAAAATCCCGATTTGCTTGCCGAAGACCTGGAGGAAGAAAACCCGTCGATCCTCAACCCCTGGGTTCAGGTTTAGCTCAAATCGATCCAATATTCCGTCAATCGGGCCTTGATAGCTGCTTAGATCTTCAGGAGGGATGACTATGGTCGGGTCGTCCGATGGGAGCTGGTTGAATACCGTCGAAATGGCCATGATTGCCATGGGGCTGGGGGCCTGCTGGTGGGAGGGAGATCTTCCCCCAGGTGAAGAGTACCGCGGTCCCCTGCTCGGGTTTTGCCTTGAGCCTGATGCCTGTTGACTTTGTGACTGCGCAGGCGGGCTCTCAGGTGCGACTGCGTGTCTCGGCGCTAAATCCTTTCCATCAGTGCCTGAAGTTCGCTATCCGCTTATACTGCTTACCAGAGGCACCCAACGCAAGCCTGATCAACTTTCGCATGAAGCTATGGATGTCTTCAGGCGAACCACGGCCCCATCCGGTGGGCAAGATCGATTCGCTGTTCTAGGTCGAGGAGAAGATCGCAAAGGCAAGGGCCTGCAAAGAGATGCCTCGATGGAAAGTGGTAACAATTGTCGGGACAGCGTCTGAAGGTTCATGATCAGCGTTGGATGCAGGCATGACGGATGGGGAAGTCAACAGCCGATCATAGGAGGAGCGAGCGTCTATAAAAGGCTTGGACCAGTTTCCCATGGGGGCGTGCGCACGATCTTATCAAAGATGGTGGCGTACTTGTGGTGACGTGTACATGTTCTAATTGCGACGCATTAAAAAGTTTCCGACGGAGGTTGGTGTTATTTCCCATCCAATGATCAATCACCTTGTGGTTTGTAGAAGTGGTGCGACCGAATCGTTCCAGTTTGGCCACTCTCCGCATTTGACCAGACCTTCCATTCGAGACTGTGAATCTCGTATGACAAGATAGCAACATATATATATGAGAGACGGCAGCGCAGATAGGGCATGCCCTTTGCTGTCCGTGTTCTCTGCGGGTCAGTAATAATCCCGATCGGCGGCAGCTCTAGAGGATTCGGCACAGTCGCACGATCAGCACCGTCTACACCGAACCACATGCAACAGACGCCGTGTAACCTGCTGGTCGTGATGCTGTTTTCGGTGCTACTGCCGAACATCCTCTCGAGGGTAAAGAAGTCGATATGGTGATTGGATTGGTTGTTGCTGGCGCAGCATGCTTCGAATGCTGTACTCGATTTCTGCTGTCGTGTTGATGGAGGGGGCGACTGATTCTACCCCGACTCGAAAAACACCCGCACCATTACCGAGATTGGTGGTTGGAGGAGAGTGGTGGGCGATTAACGGGCATCTGGCTTTGCAGGAGGAAGACGCCAGGCATGCTGGGGGTTATTAGATGCGAAGCAGCTGAGTGAAGAGTCGGGTAGACTGCGCCAACGGGGGGTGATAAAGAATCCATGCTACGGAAGATGAAATCAATGAGCATTTTAGCAGGGAAAACATACTGGGAGCGGGAGGGTAACGAGAGAGGGACGGCGTCGAAGGATACATCGGAGTCTCCTACTTGTCGTCACATCTCCACGGACCAGCGATGTTGGAGCCACACGGGAGGCATTTGGGGGAAGAAATGCTGCATTGGGAGATGTTAGTTGCTTTCTAGGACCAGAACTGCTTTATACCTCGACCTCCAACGGCTCATGCTTCATGTATCGCCCCACATAGTATCAGAGGAATACACAAGGAATTCAGGTGGCGATGGCATCGATTGTGGTGGGAGCTAAATGGATGGCTGGCTGACACACAGGGAGTCCCACGGTGATCAGAGACCCATTGTCCGAAGACGCGGTGCCTAGCGTGTAGGAGACGCCTCGTTCGTTTAGATGTTGAGTGTGCAGGCTCCGGGGACACTTCAATTCTCCACCTTTTCGACATGGCACGACGTGATTTGATTTGCGTTATTGGGTTTTTGTGAAGAGCTGCAAGTATGTTGGCCAAGGATATCTGGAGTGAGTTTGTCGCGATCGGGAGTGCACGAGTCAGGCCTGGGAAAAAGACAACAGCGATTGCATGAAATTCATGAGGAATGGGCTGGCTAGGCTCTTCGATACAGCCTCAGATCGTTCACTCTTTCCACCTGATTGGGCATGTGGACCTTCACGCCAGTCAGTGGCAGAAAGCAGTGGTGATCAAGAGGAGAATCTCAAACCAACCATGTGACTCTCAAATCGGTCACTTCTGATCAACGACAATGACCACAACAGATCTAGCTATAGACGATGACTGGCCACACGATCCAATGCATTGTATATATGCCAACAGTTCAATACTCAATGATACTTATTTTAGATTTATAGCGGACGAGAACTTCTACTAGAGACTGCTTCAGCTTTAAGCAGAACTCAATACACGGCGGACACGATGCTAATTTTCTCCGACATATTTGCCATTGCCTTTTTTCAGTCTGAACTTCCACAAGCTCATAAAATCTCTATGATGTCAACTCATCCACTTACACTTCAAGCTGAAGACAAAGTCGTCTTGCGAAAGGCCTTCAAGCTGCAAACCTGGCTGCCCAAACCTGACCACCTATGCCGATTATGAAGCCCAGCATCATCAAAGCACGTCAGGTCTGTCAATGGAAGTATTCAAAAATACTTGGTTGGGACTCAAGACGCGCAGAACTCGAGTGTGGTGCGTGTAAACAAAGTCCCCCCACTAATAATACGACGGGGAATAGGTATTTCATGTCTTTTGGACTATTTAGGCACCAGACAAGTCTTGTGACGATGAAATGGGTGTCCTTGGGGAGCGCAGAGAACTTGGAATACGCGCTACGGCTTTTATTCCCAAGGGCACGATGCTTTTGAAATCTCTGGCACCAAGTCGACCACTTCGCTCCTCAACCTGACATTTAACCACACCTCCACCTCGTTATCCGAAATGAACCACTGCACAGGAAAAAAAGACAGAAAAGCGCATTCTTGATGGCTTGGTCCGGTTTGTCAACCACAGCTGTGTGAAGCATAATGTCGTGGTGAGCAACGGTAGACATGTCTAGCGTATCTTCTTATCCTTTTTATAGTACTGGGAAATGCCAGGTGCTCCTCTTGGTGTCACAGTACGCGCCCTTCATGATATTTGTGCCGGGAAGAGATACTGGTTGACTATGGAGGGGACTACTTTGATGCGGAGGACTGTCTTTGCTGTCGCGGTTTGCCTTCTCCACCCCAACTTCAGCGAACAAAAAAGGAGCGTCAGCAGAGAGCTCAGATCATCCAGAGGTTGAAGAGGCTACGAGGCCAAAAGGCGGGGTGGGATGGGAAGAAGAAGAGCGGAGATCAGAGCGACATTGAAAAATTGCAGGCTTGGTTGGAGCAAGATGATGAAAGATGGGGAGCCAAACGAAACAAAAACCATAACATGAATTACTGTATATGACAAGTTTGATGAATCAATATTCGGTGTGTTCAGTCGTGTACCAGTTATTACCATGATGTCGTCACGATGGGCATTAGATGATGTGTTTTCTGATTCTTCCTGGCCATGGCGTGTTACCTGGGGTGCGCCAGATGCCGTTTCAATTCCTGGGCTGCCTGTCTCAATGGGATCAAATGCTTTGTCAGAGCTTGATCGTTGGACTCTGACAAATCCTGTGATGGCATTCGAGCGTGACTCTTTAATTTGCAACTGATCAATCATGGTTGGAATGCCGTCTGCACAAAACGCCTGCAACGCAAGTGTATGTACATGTCAAGAAGCTTCCAGAACACTAATTCAAGTACCCCACAGGTTTTGCCCACTCCACCTTTCCCGACTTCTCGTCGGATGCCTCCAGAGCTGCTGACGCGCATTTTCCTTCACTATATCGCGCATGGGACTCGAGATCCATATGGTCTTGTTCCGGTTTGCCGACTCTGGGCTGAGACAATCAAGTATAACCCAACACTCTGGGCGCAATTACAGCTCCAGTTCTGTCCGCTTTGGAAGTCGAGTACGAAGACAGACCCGACTACTCCTTCCACGCGCATGCTGAGATCTTCCGGATCCAGTCACAATGCACACTGCAATCGCTTAAACTCATGACCTCTGAATGGAGCGACCATTTACACGACGTTTTCAAGAACAATCCACAAAATTATCGACCTTCGCCTAGAAATAAGCTCTGAATTGGACAATTACCTAGTGCTTTGGACGGCCTTAGGAGATTATGAGCTGCTTCCCAATCTTCAGCAACTTGTGGTCATCAGCCACTCGCCAACGACAGAAGCAACTCTTCTTGTAATCCTGACGCTCATCTATCGAAGGGCCGCAACTGTCGTTCACCAACTTGTATTTTGCATGTCCCTACTTTCTTTGGTCAGTCATTGAGTAGCTTCCTCCCCCTCAAATGATCATGAACAATCATAGAAAATGTCGGAAAGCTCTATGATGAACCTTCGGGAGACCATCCAAACACTCAGTGACCTGGGAGCCGCTATGAACAACAAGTTTACCATCAAGGTCCGGACTTTGAGAAGCCGGTTGAACACCCAATCTACACTGTTGGATGCTCTATTCATAACTAGATCGTAAGTGGAGTTGCTCCAATACGAGCAACTGATGAATTTCGGCCTTGTTTACAGGCAGGAAAGTTGGCCATGGCCAAAACCTATTTAATTCTCTCGGAATTCGTCCAGTATCCTTTTCTTCCTGCATGCCTCCAATTCATGTACCTATTCTCATATATTCTAATAGTTGACACCCTTGTACATTGGCTCTACACTAGTAATCGTACAGTACGTGGTACAAGGCCAACACATACTTTTATTAATTATTTCTTACGCGTTCTACCGGTGCTGCCAGGTCTCAAACCACGACCATCAGGTCAGTTAGTCGTTTCCTCCCCTGGCCACAGCGCTGTCAGCTGCCTTGAAGACTCAGCCATGGGACTCTGGCTAGTCTGACAGTGTCGCTGTGGCCAAACGCCATCTGTTCCCGCATTGCACAGCGCTAACCTAGCTCACAGAGCCATGCTGTGGACCGTTTCCTCACGCCAGGTGCGATTCACTAAACCGCCCGCCATTTACTGACACAGCATAGACGCGCAGTGGTGCCACTTTCGCCTCCTTCTTCCAAGAGGCCAACTTCTCCATCGCGACCCCCCCTCCTCGCTCTCTCTCTGTGGAATCGGATGGCCAAAGGGATGAAGAAGAGGGCGACGACCAACGACCAACAAACCCCCGACCCTTATTCACCAGACGTGGACGAGACGCCCCCTCCGCTGAAGAAACTGAGGTTGGACCCGCTCAGCAGCAGCCAAAGCTGACTGGCTCCCACCAGCGCCGCCGCAGAAAACGGGAGACGGAGATTATTGAGAACGGACACCACCATGGTCGGCCACGGCAGCGAAATTCGTCCACCCTGCCCAACGATGGAGGCCGATATCTCAGCAAGCTCCCTCCCTGCAGCCCACGGCGCCTATTCGGCCAAACGCGAAAGCTCAGA
Organism: Mycena indigotica; assembly: GCF_014461135.1. Lineage (NCBI taxonomy): Eukaryota > Fungi > Basidiomycota > Agaricomycetes > Agaricales > Mycenaceae > Mycena > Mycena indigotica. The sequence goes on along the minus strand of NW_023503013.1, from coordinate 4,935 downwards.
CGAGCTCTCCGGCAAGAAATCGAGGAAAACCAAGGAGCAACTGCTCCAGCAGGGATTCCAGCTCATCCCCTGGGACGGAATGTGCGTCTTTCTTGTTTTTTTGCCACTTCTAATACCTTATAGGGATCCGCGTCCCTTAGTTGACTCCGCTGGTCGAATCTTCGCCGTTCTGGCTGGTCAACCTAGAAGCAGCAGCTATGCCACCTCCGCCAACTCGGTGTATGAGGCTGTGGCTCGGGCAGCCCGGCGAGCAGCGATTTCGTCCCCACCGCTGGCCACAGGCGAGGACTCTTCGCCGCGGTCACTGTCGGAATATCTTATGGCCAAGGCCAAACCGTTCCCGCCTGGTTGGACGACAAGCACCCGAAATTTCAGAAGATTTACTGCACGATCCCCCATGTGGCTAGGATGGTGGCCTTCGGACGGTATGTTTAGAGACGGGCTCATTCACATTCTGATGCCATTTTCAGCCAGCGTTTTCTCTCTGGGCTCCTAGATTGTATGCATATTATCAAGATAATAGCAAGCTACTCCATGAACAACTGCCTTTCCTACGAAAAGCCTTCCCGAAGTCGGTCTTCTCCAGCGTGGCCTTCAACCTGGGCACGAATGTCTGGACGTTTCGCCACCGAGATATTCTCAACCTGGCCTTTGGCTGGTGCGCCATATATCGCGCTGGGTCGCTTTGACCCAAGAAGGGCGGACACCTCGTTCTCTGGGACCTCAAACTGATCATTGAATTTCCAGCAGGCTCGTTAATCCTCATTCCCTCGGCCACTGTCTCTCACTCTAATATCCCGGTACAAGAAGGAGATGTTCGAGCTTCCTTCACACAATTTACAGCTGGAGGCCTCTTTAGATTTGTCCAGAATGGCTTTCGAACCGAGAAGCAATTGTTGAAGCAAGACCCAGCAGCTTACTCCGTATGCTTTCGGCCAAGGGAGCGAGATGGGAAGCTACATAGAATTTTGACGGTTGGGAATTAATATCCTTAACGGAGAGAGTACTCAGACGAGGATTGGAAATTAATATCCTTAACGGATGGAGTGCTCGGATTTTATATCCTCAATGGACATCCCATGGCCATGTGCCATCGTTTTTGCTCGCTGTGCTGGAAGTCCATTGCTGTTAGCTTGTGGCTTCCACAAACTGTTCATAGACAAGAACCGCGTACCTTGAGGTCCTTTATTTGCCTCCAAACATCTTCTCTCGCGAAAATTGACACTCACGACATGGTGATGGCCATCCCCTTATATTGCTACACCCAGTTATATATCGGGCTTGAAATTTGGCACAAATATGAACGGCCCGATCTCACACTCTTCCCAAGGCCACAGAGTAATCGCTCATCTTGATCCAAAAACAAGCGTTATCACCCGAAGAAGGAAGGTGCGAGAAACAAGTTCTGGAGATCGTTTGTTCTGATTAGACTAAAAACTGCTTCATAGTACTTGAAAAAGCCCGCATAGCTATGAGATCAAGGGCCGGGTCGGAATAGTATGAAGAGATCGAGACTTCCATGAAATAGACGGCCCCAATCCTTCCCTCAAGGCCCTACCGAGCCTGAACATCCACCCATAGAATGCCTCCTACGACTTGACGACTAAAAACGAGTCCTGGATGGCGAACCCGTAATGGATATCCCCTTATTTTTGGACGAGCCTCTAAGCAGGCTTGGAATTGAACGAAGGAGGAGCCCCATGCCGCCTTGAAACTCCACGCGATGCGCAAGCGATACATCTCAGCTGTACCTACAGCTCCGTATTGATCTGGTCTTGCCTCGAAAATTCTTATCCTTAACATCGTCGGACACACTTTTTTTTTTGAATCCGGTTTATTTGGCCTTCGCCCTGAGGCATGGTAGCCAGCATCGTATTCTATCTATTTACTTGTCTTCGCCATCGCACTGAAGTTGCTTTTCCGGTATCATGCCCTCGGCCCAACATTTGGTCTGTCGGGGCGCCCAGAGCGCGAGTAGATGTGTCGTGGGTATGTAAGGTAGAGGCTCTGCGTTCGCGTGATTTCTGTTCTTGTCAGTGTCTCCGAGGTCGGCGATGGTGCCGTGGACTGGTCGAAACCTGCCCGTGGCCTGATGGTAGTACCTAAAGAGGTGGGGGAAGAGCCTGGGAGTTCCCAGCAGCTTTCTTATTTCCTCGTGAGTGGTCCCTGCTCATTGTAGGCGGCTGCGTGGCACCGTCGTGGCTGCAGTGAGGAGGAAGCGGGCCACGCTCTCGTCTGCCTGCCAGCAGCATGGGCATATTGGTGAGTCAGCTCGGTTGATGCGGTGAAGGTGTTGGGCCAGCGTGCAGTGACCAGTTTGTAACTGGAGTAGTATCGTCCGCGTGGCTCCGCAGGATGCCTGTGGTGGTGTTTTTTTATCAACGCTCCGACCGAGCCATGGTCGATTGCATCGTTCGCTGGTATCGTGTAGATGCCTTCCGCAGCTTGTCCGCTTTCTCGCAGTTCTTGTTGATGTCTTGGCGCGCCGATTTGCTGATTGTGAGTGGGTTTCTGAGCTCTTCCGCAGTTGGTCTCGGGGTGATGTGGACATTGTTGACGCTCGTTTCGCTCTTGGTTGGCGCGCCAAATCGGAGTATTCAACCACTTTTTTATGACTACCAAGACTGGAGCGTTCTGTTTGCATTTGAATCCGACCGCTGATTCCAAGCGCCGGTGATGAATACGACCACATCAGCGCCCGAGAAACTTGTTTTGTCTCCAAATCCCATCCTTCGTGACCATTTACTCGCCGTCTTATCGCCTTCTGATTCCATGCTGCAGTGAGTCGGCGAGTACCGCCAGGCCTTCAAGCGCACGCAAGACGATTTATCTGGGCCCGGGGTTGATTAGCCCGTTGGGAGCGGCAAGACCGAAGACCTCCGCAGCGAGGACGCCTGATGAAGGAGAAGAAGAGGTTTGATAGTACATGTCGGACCCACTGGCGACGCGACTTTGAGCTCAAGTTCGGGCTGGATGCAATCTGGAGGCGATGGATAGACAGAGACATATGCAGCCCGGTATATACCGCCCAGTCTCCACGCCAAAGACGTCGGCGGGCAATCAGTAAGAGCGACAACCCGCCGACATAAGTACTCGAGTTTTAGCACTGGGTCTAGCGGTTCTTGAGTTCGACAAGCAGCCATCGAGCCGGCATAGAAAAGTCTGGTTTGAGGTTTGAATAGCAAGTTAAAATGGACGGGAAGGCCAAAAAACCGGTTGGGTGTCTGCGCCGTTGCTTACGTGATTGGCTACAACGCCTCCAATCATGTAATCCACTGTCTGTCGATACTTGAAATCGTTGATCAGATAGCCGACCATGCATGATGAGCTGGTGGGTCCTAAGCCTTAGGCTGGACCCATTGTATGCAGCTGGCACCATCACCGTATGCGAGATCGAAGGCCTAGGAGAAGGACGCGTGCTGAGGGGTCACGAGATCGGGTGTCACACGACCGTCATCATTTCTCTCCCGCCCGCCCGCCATCAACCACATGAGGTCAGGCGATACGCCGAGCCTCTCACCGACCGCAACAGCCCCAATAAGCCTCTCCTCGGTGCATACCTGCTCCTGAGCTCGGGCTTCTCCTGCGCCAGCAGTTGAGTCGCTAGTCCAGTCCATCTCCGTCGTCTGACCACAATAATGTAGGAATATCCTCTATCTCTCCCCTTGGTAAATTCCACCACGACGACAATCTGGACGAAAGACTTCATTGTCATCTTCCCCGCTCTCAAACCAAGGATCGATAACGCTTTTCTACCTGGCGAACTTCTCTTGCGTCATGTTTGGCGGCGCTTCAGTAGACAACCCCACAACCCTCTACATTCCAATCACAAATGCGGGAAGACCAGATTTCCCGATTAGAAGAGGCGCCTGGCTGGAAGTCAGCCATGAGGCTATTGCCATTGAATTCTTCTATCACGACCCCAACATCCCCGACCCTAGGACGCCCGGCTTGCAGACAAACGCGCAGCTTTGCTTCACCGCCACCGATCATTGAGAAGTCAGACTCAGCTAACGGCAAAGATATCAAGTCGTTTTTGCCTGTCGTTGTCACACTCACAGGGCCTCAGAGATCATTCAAGAATGGCTAAAGGCAAAGCAATGGCCAAAGACGATGTCAGAATCCGTCAGGACTTCAGCAGCATTACACATAGCCCCAACCCAGGCACACTCCTGCGAAAAGGGCCTCCATTATTGGCCTATGCGACGACTATCCTGTCCCCCGAAATAGCCGCCCGTAATGGAATCACTATGTTGGATTGCGCTATTCTCTCCCTAGTGATTCGAGAATATTCGAGACGCTTGATATCTGGACCATATGTGCATGTGGTTTGCCACAACATTTTTCCTTGCTATAGAGCGCATCTCCTGTTGCCACAATGTCAACAGCAGCCTCAAGCTGGTCAAAGAGAGGGATTGCTCTCATAAACTGGGTCGCTTTCAAGCCATCCAGCTGGTTGACCCTAACAGTGGGAAAATGCTGGCCAGCCTCACCAACAGTGCCGACTTTTACGACGCTGTGCACCAATGCTCGGCGCAGCAATGACACACGCTGGCGAAACTGAGAAGGACATTGTGAACTACATGCACCGCCTTCAACAAATTTCCAAAGAATCATGGGCCGGCGACGATTATCGACATGCTTGGCAGCACTTTTGAGGAAAGAGGGAGGATGTCCGGACCAAATTATCAAGGCCAAAGATGAAGGACATGGGGTTATCCAGCCACTCGAGCGGAGCAACAGCGGGCAAGGGAGCAAGCAGACCGGCCGGGCAGTGGAGGCTGAGCGAGAGTTGCGCAGTTGGAGCTTTGTTGTTCGACAGAAAGAAGAGGCGGACCGTCGCACGAGGACCTTGCCCAACAAGTCCAACGTCCTCAGACTCGCTTATGCCAGCACTCAACCAAGGGGCAAGCACGATGGGGGCTGGAACATAAT